>NC_036246.1:13528963-13566103 GCF_002742605.1 Olea europaea var. sylvestris
TATATATTTATTTATTTATTTATTTATTTAATTTTTTTTGGTTGTTGTACCGACGTAAAGATACTCATTGCAAAGACAAGTCCAACAAAAAATAAATAAAAAATGAGACTCCAATCTAGGTTGTAAAGAATACAGATAACGAAAGGAAGTTTTGAATTAAAACTTATGACCATACCAATTAGTTAGTCGAATCTCTCGATGGCCAAAAAAAAAAAAGAATAAGATACTGCAGTATATACTACACAAAAATGATATAAAAAACATAATGTTAATGACAAACCAAAAGTATTTAGATCATCAAACTCAAAAAAGTGACAAAACTAAAAAACGTGACTAAAAAACTAAAAAAATTGACAAATGGAATTTAGAATTTAAATTCTCTGATACTGTAAGTGCAATTAAGTTTAACATGAAAACGGTCCTTATAATGTACATCTCCTAACTCTGTGGCCTTTCCTTTGCAAAAGAAATTAGGAACCATTTCCTTAAACAGAAATCAACATCTTTATAGATTGAAATCAACACAGCACTTTTTTGTGTACTAACATAATAATACTCATTGTAAAGACAAGTTTAAAATAAAAATAGTAGACTCCAATGTAGGTTGTAAAGAATACAGAGAATCAAAGGAAGATTTAAAGCAGAACTCATGGCCAGACCAATTAATTAGTTGACTCGCCATGGCAAACCAAAGAATAAGCTATTGCAGTAGATACTATATAGAAAGTGTTAAAGGTTTTGGGCTGCCTCGCTAAATCTTGTGTTGGTTGGGCCATTTTAATTACAACCGGATTGCTGATTGTTAGAAGAAAAACGTATTTTTGATACAACACAATTTTAGCCTATTTTCAAAGATGAGAATCAGTCGTACGCGTGGCTTCATTCCCGCCCTTTGATCGTGACTATTGGTGTGGACAGATATATATTTGACCTTGGCCCTGTTCATATTTGAGATGCTTTTTTTCAGAATTTTTCTTCTCTCCGTCTCTTCTACTTTTCTGAGTGAAAAGTTAGGGTTTTGTCTCTGTAATCTGAAATTGATCTTTGTGATTGATAGTTGTTGTTCTTAGTGGTAATCTTTGATTGCTTAGTGCGAGATATAGAAAAATCAAAAGTGTGAGGATTTTTCAGTTAAAGAGGCGAGAGAAAAAATCGAAGAAATCAAACATTTCTTCGTACATTTTGTAAACTGATTCTTGGTTGACATTAGTGGATCTCGAGCTAAATCTCTTAGTGGATGCTCAACGGGTGATTAGGTCTTACGACCGAACATCCGGGCCCTTTCAAGGGCAAAATCATATCCGGTGTTCTTACTATTTTATGTTCTGCAATTTCTTTGTATGTTTTTTTACTCAAATTAGATCAAATCATAAGGTTTCAAAAATAACAATGGTATCAGAGCATTTTTCTGAAACCGTGTGTTTTTTGATTTCATTTTTTTTTGTAAAATTCCTTTTACAAGAAACCCTAGTTCTTCGTTTATATAAAAAAATTTTAAAAGAACTTCAGATCTGTAATTTTTTGGTTTTCAAAGTTTAAGATCTGATATTTAAAAAGGCGTACACTTTGGAATAAACCTTCGATTCAACTATAGGTTGGATCTACTATTGGTTCTTGATAGTTTCTTTTGGATCTGTTGTTTTTTAAAGGAGATCCGTTCTCTGTTACTGATTATTCTGAAATTTCTGAGTTGACTCAGAACTGAGTTTTGACTGAGTGGTTTGACTCGTACTGTGTTTGGCGAGTTGAGTTGACTCGCTCCGATTTTGGCCGAGTGCACACCGAGTTTTATTAACTCAATGGTTCCTTGCACCCACTCTCAAAGACGAACTACTCTCCTGGTATTTTGGTGATGTCTCTCTACTGAAACTTTAAGGTTTCAGTGTATGGTATATTTCTGAACCCTCTTATCAATTTATATTTGGTTCTTGTTAATCTTGGAACTGGTTATTAAGGTAAGTGATCCTCCACGGCTTACCTTTGTCCAAGATCTCTCTGAAGGTCTGGGAATCTGAGGGAGCAGTGGATTTAAAAAGGGTCACCACTCCTTAGACCTCTTTCAAATTAATAATAGACTATTCTGTAAATTGTATCATTAAAGCAGAATATCTGTATTCTCTTGTTTAGTTCAGAAATTCATTTGCTTGTAAATCACATTATCTACCTGAATCATCTACACACTATACTGCATATTATTTTTGCATGCTATTATGCTGTAATTGTCACTATGTCCACTTCATATAAGTTAGATATAGAAACATGGAATGGCACTGGAGACTTTGCTCTCTGGCACAAGAAAATGATAGCCCTGTTACTGCAGCAAAGATGTGCTGTAGCCCTTGATGGGACATGGGCTGTTGAAATAAGTGCATATAGGAGGAAAGAACTAGATGATACTGCATGGAGTACCATTTTTCTTCATTTGTCTGACAGTGTGATTAGAAAAGTAGAAGCCACCACTTCTGCAGAAGCCACTACCTCTGCAGAAGCCACTACTTCTGCAGAAGCAAACTCTGCTGAGACCTTGTGGACTAAACTAGAAACACTTTACTTGACTAAATCCATGCCCAATAAGTGTTATCTTCTAAGGCAATTCTACAACTTCAGATTTGATCCTCTTCTGGCTTAGAAGAAAACCTTGATAAATTCACTAAATTGATTCAGGATCTAGACAACTGTGATGAGAAGATCTCTAGTGACCAACAAATAGTTGCCTTATTAAACTCTCTGAGTGAGAGGTATAGAGACATCAGGAATGCCCTAGAATATGGGGGGCAGACTCTTACAGTTGATGTCATAACTACAGCCCTTAAAAATAAAAAACTTTAATTAAAAACTGAGTCAAAAGAGACTAAGTTTGGTGAAGGGCTATATATGAAAGAAAGGATAAACCACAACAAGAAACAGATCCAATACAATACCAATCCCAATAAGAAGGAGAAATTTCCTAACTATAAACTCAAAGACAAGAACAAAAGCCATGCTAAATCAAAGAATCTTATCAGAAAGTGTTATTATTGTGGAAAATCAGGACACTTAATAAAAGATTGTTTTAAGAAAATCTCAGACATGAAAGATAGAAACAATCCTGATGGTTCTGCAGCTATTGCCTGCATGAATAAACCTGATATCCAAGGGGTGGTTCTAGTTAATATCACTAAAAGAGACTCAAGGGAATGGGTCCTTGACTCTGGGTGCACTTTTCATATGTGCCCCTTAAAGGAATGGTTTTCTGAATTTGCTGACCTCAATGGAGGACAAATACAGATGGGAAATGACATGAGTTGTCAGATAGAGGGTATTGGCAAAGTTAAGCTGTTGCTGAATAACAACTATATTCTTGAATTAGAAAATACAAGATATGTCCCTGAACTTAAAAGAAATCTAATCTCTCTGGGAGAATTAGATGACAAATTTAACATTTCTATGCACAAGGGCCTCATGAGTCTCACATCTGAAAATAAAATAATGATATCCTCTCCAAGAATAAATGGAATCTACACTGTCTATGCTGAGCCTGTTCTAAGTCAGTGTACCACTGCCTCTAACTATGAGTTTAATAAATCTTTACTTTGGCATAAAAGATTAGGACACATTTCAGAAAAGGGACTAATCATTTTGAATAAGCTCAAATGTTTTGGAAAAGACAATATTGAAAAGTTAGATTTTTGTGAAAATTGTTTAATTGGTAAACAGAAAAGGTTACCTTTCAAAATAGGAACCCATAAATCCACTTCTATACTAGACTACTTACATGCTGACCTATGGGGTCCAGCATCTGTAAGCACTCTAAGTGGATTCAGGTTCTATTTACTCATAATAGATGATTATTCAAGGAAATTATGGACATTTCTTCTAAAGCAAAAGTCTGAAACTTTTCAAATCTTCAAACAATGGAAATCTATGATTGAAAATCAAACCAACAAGAAAATCAAAGCATTAAGAACTGACAATGGTCTTGAATTCTGCAACTTTGAATTTAACTCATTTTGTAAAGAAAGTAGAATTCTAAGACATAGAACTGTAACATACACCCATCAGCAAAATGGTGTTGCTGAGAGAATGAATAGGACCCTGTTAGAAAAGGTCAGGTGTATGCTGTACAGTTCTGGACTTCCAAAGATTTTCTGGGTTGAAGCCCTAAAAACAGCCACCTATCTCATGAATATAAGTCCATCTAGTGCTATTGATTTTCAAGTCCCTGAAATGTTATAGTCTGGAAAAACACCTGATTATAGTAAACTCAAAGTTTTTGGTTGTGCTGCATATTCCCATCAAAGCGAAGGCAAACTTGAGCCTAGATCCCAGAAATGTGTCTTCTTGGGGTATGGAGAAGAAACGAAAGGCTATAGACTCTGGGTTAAAAACGAGAATGGCTTTAGAGTTATAATAAGTAGAGATGTCATTTTTAATGAAAATGACATGCCCTGTATTAAATCTGAAGACCCTAAAACTTCAGAATCTGCACCAATAAGTGAAACCATCCTGGAACTTCAATTTGAAAATGCTGAAAATGAAACTGATCCTCTTGAGGTGGAGCATTCTCAATCTGGAATTAATAATGATCAAATTGAGTCTGAAGATGAATCTAAATCAGTAAATAATGTTCTTGCTGATTATCAGCTAACTAGAGATAGGGAAAGGAGAACCATAATTCTCTCCACCAGATTCAATAGTGAAGATTTTGTTACTCTATTTTCTGCACTTGACTCCTTAATTCTGAACCTACATCCTTTGATGAAGCTATTAATTCTCCTGATTCTAAGCTTTGGAAAGAAGCCATGGATGAGGAGATGAACTCTCTTATCAAAAATAAAACTTAGATTTTAGTAAATAGACCAAAAAATCAAAGGATTGTAGACTATAAATGGATTTTTAAAATTAAAGAAGGAGATCCAAATTTAGAAAATAAGAGGTATAAAGCCAGATTAGTAGCAAAAGGCTTTACACAAAGATAAGGAGTAGATTACAATGAAATATTTTCTCCTATAGCAAAGTACACTACAATCAGAATTCTATTGACTCTAACTGCTCACTTTAACTGGGAGTTAGAACAACTTGACGTTAAAACAGTATTTCTTAACGGTGATCTTGATGAAACTATATATATGAATCAGCCCAAAGGATTTGAAGTTAAATCAAAATTAGACAAAGTTTGTTTGCTGAAAAAATCTCTTTATGGACTTAAGCAAGCACCCAAGCAATGGTATTTGAAATTTAATTCATTTGTGTAGACCTTAGATTTTGTGAAAAGTAGTTATGACTCTTGTCTCTTCTATAAAGGTTCAGGTGGACCTGAATCCATTTATCTGTTACTATACGTTGATGATATGTTACTTACTTGCCATGATGTAACTGAGATTGATATCATTAAATCAAAGTTAAAGTCTGAATTTGAAATGAAAGATTTAGGACAAGCTAAGAGGATTCTTGGTATGAAAATAGAAAGAGATAGAGATAATTACATGTTGATGTTGAAACAAGGGTCTTATGTGAAGAAAATTATTGAAAAATGTTCTATGCTTGAATGCAAACATGTTACTCTTCCTATTGCAAATCATTTTAAATTGTCTAGTGAACAATCACCTAAAACAGATGACGAATTTAGGAGAATGGAAAAAATACCTTATGCTAATACCGTAGGTTCCATAATGTACCTCATGGTTTGCACTAGACCTGATTTAGCCCATGGTATTAGCATATTAAGTAGGTTTATGGCTAATCCTGGTGAAACTCACTGGCTGGCTATAAAATGGATGTTAAGATACCTAAAAGGGTCATCCGATCTAGGCTTAATGTTTAAAAGGAGTAGTGAAGGGATAACATTAAAGGACTATACAGACTCTAATTTTGCTGGTAACTTGGATAAGAGAAGATCCACATCTTCTTACATCTTTACTCTGTGTGATGGGTGTATAAGTTGGAAGTCACAACTACAAAAATTAGTTGCCTTATCATCTACAGAAACTGAATACATAGCAGCTTGTGATGCTGTTAAAGAAAGCATCGGGTTAAGAGGCTTATTAAATGAAATTGGTTTTGCAAATAACTCTGTTATTATCTATACTGATAATCAAAGTGCAATACATCTGAGCAAAAACCCTGTATATCATGATATAACCAAACATGTAGATATAAAATTTCACTTTGTGCGAAATATGGTTGAAAAGGGTCTTATCAGGTTGGTAAAAATTTCTACAGAATTTAATCCTTCTGATTTGGGGACTAAGGTACTGCCTCTAAATAAATTTAAAAACTGCTTGAAGATTCTAAATATCACATAAAGAAGTGAAATTTAGAACCTCAAGTGTTTTTTGATTGATAAGGTTGAACTAATTATATATTTTTCTTTTACAGATACTTCAAGCAAATGAAGCTAACTGATTTAGTGAAAAGATCAATTAGTAAAAACCAAGAGTTAGCTCAGCAAGATGGAGATTGTTAAAGGTTTTGGGCTGCCTCGCTAAATCTTGTGTTGGTTGGGCCATTTTAATTACAACCGGGTTCCTGATTGTTAGATGAAAAACGTATTTTTGATACAACACGATTTTAGCCTCTTTTCAAGGATGAGAATCAGCCGTACGCGTGGCTTCATTCCCGCCCTTTGATCGTGACTATTGGTGTGGACAGATATATATTTGACCTTGGCCCTGTTCATATTTGAGATGCTTTTTTTCAGAATTTTTCTTTTCTCCGTCTCTTCTACTTTTCTGAGTGAAAAGTTAGGGTTTTGTCTCTGTAATCTGAAATTGATCTTTGTGATTGATAGTTGTTGTTCTTAGTGGTAATCTCTGATTGCTTAGTGCGAGATATAGAAAAATCAAAAGTGTGAGGATTTTTCAGTTAAAGAGGCGAGAGAAAAAATCGAAGAAATCAAACATTTCTTCGTACATTTTGTAAACTGATTCTTGGTTGATATTAGTGGATCTCGAGCTAAATCCCTTAGTGGATGCTCAACGGGTGATTAGGTCTTACGACCGAACATCCGAGCCCTTTCAAGGGCAAAATCATATCCGGTGTTCTTGCTCTTTTATGTTCTGCAATTTCTTTGTATGTTTTTTACTCAAATTAGATCAAATCATAAGGTTTCGAAAATAACAGAAAGGATATGAGAAACATAATCCAAAAAGGATTCAGATACTCATTCTTGGTTGATATTAGTGGATCTCGAGCTAAATCCCTTAGTGGATGCTCAACGGGTGATTAGGTCTTACGACTGAACATCCGAGCCCTTTCAAGGGCAAAATCATATCCGGTGTTCTTGCTCTTTTATATTCTGCAATTTCTTTCTATGTTTTTTACTCAAATTAGATCAAATCATAAGGTTTCGAAAATAACAGAAAGGATATGAGAAACATAATCCAAAAAGGATTCAGATACTCAAAAATGTAATGAAAATGAAGGCAGAGAAGTTTTTGCACAATAGGAAACTACAACGTATGACTTGACTAGTGTTGATTCAAGTTTTAGTATCTAACACCTTCAGTCAACTGGTTGATATGTCTGTATCTCATATGATCACAGGTTTTGATAAGAAGCACAAAGGAAGTAAAGTAGAAAGCACGAATGAGGTGAATATTTTTCTTCACTTATCTCACTTTATATGACCTAGCTTCGCCCTGGGTACCTTGTACGATGCTAACACTTCCTAGGGTAGGGAACTTCATACATAAATGGTAAATTGACGTTGCAACCTTCAGTTCGTGCAATATAGGTCTTCTTAGGAATGTACTATAGTTAGATGGTAGACCAACCACTCAAAATCAGCAATAATTTCTC
Organism: Olea europaea var. sylvestris; assembly: GCF_002742605.1. Taxonomy (NCBI): domain Eukaryota; kingdom Viridiplantae; phylum Streptophyta; class Magnoliopsida; order Lamiales; family Oleaceae; genus Olea; species Olea europaea. The sequence goes on from NC_036246.1 coordinate 13,536,743, forward strand.
GTTGGTAGGGAAGATCTCCCAATTCAACTATTAGGGCAATCTGAAGTCCTGCATCAATCGAGTCGCCTGTATAACCTTGTAATCTTCTATTTTACAATTGTAGGTATTTTTCGAAATTTCCATTAGTTTTATGGCTTCGAATGTAGCGCAATGACAAAGCTACCGTTGTCTACAAGGGTTCGATGTATGTTGATTTCGACAATGGGCATGGTAATAATTAAAGCATGGATTCTACAATAAAGAATAGGTCCGCTGCCTATAACTAACTTCTACAGCAAACGTGGCACTCTGCCTAAGCCATGGAGGCTTGCCTTTTGGAGCACCATCTGCAGCTAAAATGATGACTTTGATGAACATATCCTCGTCTAGTTTATCAACAACTTATTGCCATCTGTAAAGAATTTTTGTAGCACCTTGTTTATGAGAATCCTCTTTTAGAAACTCAAACCATTCAAGACCCTGCATTATTTCGTCGTCAGTTTGGTACCAACTTCAAAGTCCCACTGACTCGAGCTTTTCTAGGCTATTTATGACACTCCAATCGAGAACCTTCCAAGTATTGGTTTCCACCTACCAACGTCCTAATTTCAGCCTAAACTGGGAAGGCCTTGCTTGCCGGCCTGAAAGAGCTGGCTGCGGGTTCTCCTGCTAATTTGTTGAGGTGGCTAAGCGGGAGATGCTCACTTCTTGGTGTAAGTGAATGTTACGTGCCTTTATCTTACACACTCCCTATTTTTTTGGGGTTCCGTTGTGCCTAGGGAGAGGACTCCTTACTTTTGAAAGATTTTTTCTTAGAAAAGTATTTTCTTCTTCGAAAGGGAGGTCGCCCACTTCTTCTTCTGACGGGGGATTCTACCTCAATTTTGGCCATTGGAGTGGTAGAGGCCTGTTTTTGTTCTATCATTTGCACAACGTTTGTGACATGCTGGCAGTAGGTTGGGAATGCCTGGTCTCACTGGAGTCGTTCCTCTTTTGAAAAATTCTTAGACTATTGATTTCATTGGGATTAGTTCGAGAATGATTTCAGGAAGTTAAGTTGTGGCTGTGGCTCTTGGCTTTGTTTGGATGGGATTATTTATGATCTATGGAAATTTTAGGAAATGTGCTCCGTTTTTCATGAGGCCCTCCTTTTAAAGCCAAGTTGTTGATATCTAAAAATGACTTGACAAATTTAGATCAATTTAACAGAAATTTGTGTAAGATAATTGCTAGAATTTTCGAAAATAAGAGGGTAATAGCATGAATTGAAGGTTTACGTGTATTAGAGATAATTCATTAGCTGTGCTTTAGAAGGGGATCATTTGTCCCTATTTATAAGTCAATAGACCAAGTCGCTTGCCCAAGATCATTTTGGCTACAGTGATAACCTGGAAGTTCGTGCCACCGCCAAGAACCTTGGACTCTTGATTGGTTGTTAAGGTCAGATAAATACGTCATCATGACGCCTAGATCGCAACTATGAATTAGGTAATCAGTACTAGGTTATGATTGGTCAAAAATAAGGCATTGAGTCACAGAAGTCACCTATCATTCTAGAATTTGTTGATAGTTAAGTGGGGAAGTTTGCCAATAATTGTGAATCGTGATATTTCTCTCAATTACGACGACCATTGTTTGAGTTAGTCTCACACTCCGAGGGTCCAACTTGTTAGTAGTATAAGGATAGTATTTCAACCTCTTTTTATAAAGTTACAAGATTGAACATCAACATGGCTCTATAAGTCCAACCAATTTGCATACTTTATTAGCGTGTATATTCAATTCTTGCAGCTATCTACTTATAGAAAATAGGTAATTAGGTCCAATACCCTTCAAAACAAACAAATTAGAACAATATCCCTAAAATAAATTAAAACTTTTACTCTCATAATTAGTACGCTCAAAACCTCCCCAAACATCAAAACCTTGAACCAAGAAATACTGCCAAAACTCCGACCACCAGAATTTTTAATTGTAGTTCACTGCCATCTTTATCACTTGATCTCTCGTCTCTGTTGTTTGTTCTTGTACTCAATTACCAATTCCTTGTCTTCCTTGGAAGTTGTACCGATGTCAAAGGAATGTAAGACCCCCGATTGAGCATCCCCAAATCCTTGCACCTAAATCAACGTCCTCAACATTTGCACCGAAATCCTCGACCTCAAAACGTTAGAATTTTGTAATCAACCAAACTTTATATATTACCAATGTCTTCATGTCAAATGACCAAGAGAATTAATAAATGCAAAAGTCTTCATGTCAAATAACCAAGAGAATTAATAAATGCAAAACATACCTTAGTCCATTTATTTGAATTTTGAAAATCAACTTGGAATTGCTTTAATATTTACTTCTTGCTTTATAATTTTGATTGCCTTAATTCATTCTTCTTGACTCTTGATTGTTGATCTTGATTGTGGGTTTCGGACATTCCTCTTTAATATGTTTTTTTCTTGTATTCTTGTGTGGATATAATGACACAAAGAAAAAGAATCACGTCTGAACTGCAGATCATAACCCTATTTGTATTTCCATATGTATTTCTGCCCATCATGAAAATACATCCTTAAAGAATCCAATCTATACACATTTAAGCCCACACTTCATTTAAATGCCCAAAGCCCGACAACTTAAATTCTTTATTATATCACTTTAAATGAGCTTAACTTTAACATCGCCTTTATGCACAATTAATAACATATGTAGGCCCACATGACAAATTATTTTTGACAACAATTTTCCACTTGAGCCACATATGTTACCTTATAAATGTGCATAACCATATGAGAGTACGAAACTTTTGCTATCATAATCAAAAGCATCTTCAAACAATGTCATCCATTAATTATGTCAATATAGGATCAAAGAGGTTTTCGTAACAAATACCATAACTAAACCCATCAATGGTCACGTATATCAACACAGTTAAATGAAATAGATCAAATATGAATGTGTAGTGTGGAAAATACATGTAATGTGATTTAAACATGCATATTTCCAACTGATCATACCTCATTCTTTAATACCTTATACTTTAGTTATATCAACCATAAACTTTAGTCAGAGTGAAAAATTGAACTGAAACTTTTGTCTTGAATATGCATGCAACAAAATATGTGTCTTAAATAGACAACATTCAAATAATAACTCCGATTAAACTATCATATCATCAAAAGATAAAACACTCATATGAACAATAGGCTCAAGAAAGACATTGGGTAGTAGTCCTTTAGTAAACGGATCCGTAGCCATGGAGTTTATTATGGTCCTTGTTTGGTATTGATTTAAATCAGTTTTTAATCTAAGTCAAGTCAAAGTCAAACATATTAAACAAATCTTTTATGGGTCCCATAATTTTCCAATTACACATTTCAAATTTTTATCAAAATCTTATTTTGATCCCCACCAAACAAGGGTCTAATATGCTTTATAGAAATATGATCACTTTGAACATTTCCTTAGCAACTAGGACCTGACGTCTATCAACTTTGACATCATCGAGCTCCTATCAGAACACAAGACTGTTATTGTCACAAAATAACTTAAGTGGCCTTTCTATTGCAATCAAAATGTGCACTCCAGTGACAAAGTTTTGCTGTCATATTTCAAAATAAAAAATAGAATATTCAGTGATCTTCACTTGTTATGATTTTCTTGAATGTGATCATGTAATCATTAGTTCTCCATAGATACCAAATAATCCAATTGGTTGCTCTCCAAATATCCATCACAAAGTTACTTAAACATCTATCCATCATTCCAAAAATGAATGCTATATTTGAATACGTGTTAACCCAAATATATATTAAACTCCCAACTTTTGAAGCATAGGAAATTTTCTATATTTTACTTTCTTTACGCTTATCTTTAAGACATTGATTGAGACTAAACTTACCTCTCTTAACAATAGAAGTATCAACCAGTTTATAATTCCATATCCAAATCTCTTGAGAATCTTATCGTTTTGCTTTTTCGTGATATCCAAAAGATATCCCAAGTACAATCCCAGTGTAGCTATATCCCTAATACAAAAAAGGTATCACCAAGATCTTTCACTTCAAATTTTCAAGCAGAAATCTCTTGATTTTATACAATAAGCCTATATCATTGCAGAGAGCAGTATGCCACGGGCATATAATACCAAAAAAATATGCTTACTCCTACCGAGCTTGTGATATTTACAATCATCAACTGAATTTATCTCAAAACAAAATGTGATAATTATTTGATAAAATTTTTGATAACGTTGACGGGAAGCTTGCTTAAATCCATAGATAGATTTCTTTAATTTGTAAACCTTTTTTGGGGTCTCCTGACACAAGGTGTTTTAGTTGCACCATATAAATTGTCTGTCAGTGTCAACATTGAAAAATGTCGTCTTTACATCCATTTTATGTACTTCAAGATCAAAATGTGCCACAAGTACTATTATAGTCTTGAAAAAGTCTTTCATAGAAATCAGAGGAAAGTGTCTTTGAAATTAATGCATTTCTTTTTAGTCAAGCCTTTAGCAATAAGACGAGCCTTTTATTTCTCCCATCACCCTTCAAATCCCTCTGGGTTTTAAATATTAATTTACAACCAATAGGCTTCGTACCGAAAGGTAATGAGGTGACTTCACAAACATCATTATCGTTTATTGACTTTATCTTCCAATTTAAGGTATCAATCCACTTTTGAGAATTAGACATTTGCATTGCCTGATGAAAGTTGATTAAACATTCTTCCACCAATCCAATGCCTATCCTTATTTTCTTGGAGAAAGGCTATAAAGTCATCCGAAATTTCTTTTCTCCTCTTTTTCTAGTGGATCCCCTTAATGGCAATTGTTCTTGATGTTGTTGAGTTTGTTCTTCTAGAAAAATCTCGTGATTGTGTATAAAGGGTTCTGGAATAGTGTCATGTTCCAAAATTGCTTCTCGAACAAGATCTGGAGCAAGAATTTGTCCCTGGTCTTGATTATTGCCAGTTACAGCAGAATGGATGGTTAATTACGTATTCCTCCTTTAACACAAAATTATTAACTTTATAACATTATCTCCTCTGCAAACTCCAAATCCTCAAAGAATCAGACATTTTCCATTTTGGAAATTGACTAGATAGTGGGATCTTCAAATTTTGGAATCCCTTAACAGTTACTTTACTTGGACCTTTATTGAGAATATAAGCTGTAGTCTTTATTGCTTCTTCCTAGAGAGATTTCGATAAGGTGAAATGACTAATCGTACTCATTACCATGTCTTTACGTGTTCTATTTTGTCTCTTGACAACACCATTCATGCTAGGTGATCTTAGCATGGTGTATAGTGGGATAATTCCACATTCCTCTTGGAATTTAACATATGGGTCTGAACATTGTTCTCGTGAGCCGTTATATCTATCATAGTATTCATCACCATAGTCAGATCTAACATTTTTTATTCTTCTGCCAAATTGATTTTCAACCTCAGTCTTGTTTGCTTTGAACATGTCCAATAATTGAGATTTTTTATGGATGAGATATATTTAGCCATAGTGAAAAAAATGTCTATGAACATGATAAATGACCGTTGATCATTCCAAGAAATCGAAAGAAACGGTCCATAGATATCTGTATAAATCAATTCCTATGGCCACCTAATCTCTCTATATTTGTTTTTTCCCCTTAATGCAATTAAAATAAATACTTAAGTTTGAAAATCAAAGGGGTCAAGAATTTCTTCTGACACAAGCTTTTCCACTCTCCTTTGAGATATGTGACATAATCGCTTGTACCATAACGAAACAAAATTCTCATTGGTTAATTGATGTTTAATACTACATGAATTCACATGCAAGATTTCATTATAAGAGGCAACTGTATTAAGTAAATATAGGTTATCATAACCAGATAAAGAACTGGTACCCATAATATTTGAACTAAGAAAATTACTAAATTGGCTATTTTCAAATGAACAAGAGTAACCGAAATTGTCCAAAGTAGAAATAAAAACCAAATTCCATTTAAACGATGGTATTACAAATGTCTCTTTTAAATCCAAAAAATGACTTGTCTATAGTAATAACCTAAAAATCCCTATAGCCTCAACTTTAATTGATTTACCATTGCCCTTTATGAATGAATTTTTTAGCATTAATTGACTTTTAACTGTTCAGGCAGTAAACACACTTATGTGAGTAGTGGCACCAGAATTTATCCACCAAGTGTGTCTAAGTGTTGAAATTAAATTAACTTCAAAACAAACCAAGGTGAGAAATGTACTTTTCTTTACACGCCAAGCATAATATTTAGTACAATCCCTATTCATGTGTTCAATATTTTCACAAAAGTAACAACTATATGATTTATTCTTTTTTAGGCTTTTCCTATTTCGCCAGAGTTGAACCAGATGTAGATTCTTTATTCTTTAACTTGTTCTTAGATATACTTGCCAGTCGAGCACTTTAGTGAAACTAAATTCACCAGAAGCATATTGATGCCTTATTGTTTTTTACAAAATGGTTTTCAATTTTTTCAAGAAATTCTTAGCAGTAATTACCTTATCTAACACAGCACCACCAAATGTTACTGAAATTTCATGCTTCATAATCATCAGACTTTTGCGATTTAAACGATCCTACTTATTCAAGTCCTATTTTCATAAGCAAAACTCTTATCTATAAGAGTAGTGGGTTATTCAGTTCTTACGTAAAATCTAAATTTATGCAGCCAAGAACGATATGAACGTTCTTGTTTCAGTCCTTAAAATTTGGTTCAAATACAAAAATTGAATTGAGTTGATAGATATTGCAAAAGTGGATGAATAACTGAATAGCGAACTTAAACATAATAACATGTTCACATGAGAATCTTAATTAGACAATCAATAATTTCAAATAATGGTGGGTATGGGTGGCAAACGGGTCGAGCGCTCGTCGACTCTTGAAAACGGAGCTCGTGAGCGAGCAGATCGACCCGTTTGGTGAGCCACTCGTGGACAAGCTCGCGAGCGAGCGGCTCGTGTAGCACGAGCCAAGCTTGTGGCTAGTTATGAATAGTGATCGAAACGATCACTTATTTTAAAAAGTGATTGCTTCGATCACTTTTTCAAATTTTCAATGACCGTTAACGGTCACTGAATTTATTTTTATTGTTTTTTTTCTTCTCCCCTCTTCTATAAATAGTCCCAAAAGCCCCAAGATTTTTCATCAACTCTCTCAAGTATCAACCATCTTTCTCTCAATCTCTCTTGTACTCAATTGATTTGTCTCAACTCTCAATTTGTCAGCTATCTACAATTATACAATATAGTCATATTATATAGACTCATTTTACAATTTAATCATCTTTAATTTCAATTCATTTTTACAATTCGATTATCTTTCTATATCATCTATTAATCTAAATTGTATCATCACAATTCACAAATTGAAATGGATCCACACTCATTTGTTGATGGCTTGTTCGATTTTGGAGGCGAATCACCTGTGACGCCACAAAGTCAATATCGGAATCAATTTTTCGGTTTAAATGAAGTATCAATTCTTGAAGATATTCCACATTTGGGTGCGAACCCCGTAATAATCTAATTGATTTGAATGACATCGATGTTCCCGAAGTCCAAGAGGAACAAGAGGAGGAGGAACTCGAATTAAATATTTCCGATGCTATAGGGAAGTGTAAGGGAAAAAACAGACAAAATGTTGGGATCATTTTAAATTGATTCGAACAGGCCGTGTTGTCGATGGAGTCTCAAAGTCCAAAGCAGTATGTAAATAATGCCAACAACGATTGGTATGGCAAAAATGCATTGGTACCATCCTCCTCAACCATCACTACAAAGCGTGTGCGACCAAACATGGACTTCTTTAAGTCAGTCAAAGACAAGTGCAATTTGGTAGTTTAGGCACCAGTTCTACAACTTCACTCCTCACCATGTGGATGTATTCAGTGAAGAATACTCGAACAGAAATGGAGAAACTTATTACTGGTGTTGAGTTGCCTCTTGCAATAACGGGTCGTACGTGAAAGAATATCTTCAACCAACGTACGTCGGGATAAGTCCAGAACACTCTTCGTGTAGACACAATCGAATATTTTCTTCAAACAAAACAATAATTAATTTTGGATTTGCAAAAATATGGTGGTGTTATATCTTTAACTTCGAATATAAGGGAGGGGATTAATAAAAAAGCTTTTATAGTTACAACTACACACTATATCAGTCCACTGTGGTGTATGCATAAAAAAATTATTGCTTTTAAAATTATTGAATTCCCACATAACGCTAATAATAAATATAATGTGATTATGACTAATATTAAAGAAGATCGTTGCGAAAGTAAAATCGTTCTTTTACATTCGATAACGCTAGTGCTAATAAAGTAATTATTGATAAATTGTGTGGGGTATTGCAGCCTGATTTTGGTGGTTATTTGTTTCATATTCGTTGTGTGTACCATATTTTAAATTTAATTGTGCAAGATGGTTTGAAACATATTAAAGATGAAATTTGTGCTGGACAAAATTCCTGAACCGAACGGAATCCGGCGGTTCTTCTTAAATTAAATACTCGAAAAATCAAATAAAAATCGAATCTCCATAAATATTTTAATTAATTTATTTTAAATAAGCAAAATTATTTTATTTTTTTAAAATAAATTTGTTAACTAGTTAATTTAGTTCAAACTAAAATATTATTTTCCTATTTCTAATTTTCAGTTCAAAGCCAACTTAATCAAATTGACCTAAGTTTTATCAAAATCTGTTACTCTATCGTAATATTGTTTCTACTGCTATGGAGAAAACAAATTAAAGCTCGACTGTCTTAACTATTTTGATCTCCTTATCTTTCTCTTTCTGTGATTTTAACAATCAAATTTAAGAACACATCAAAGAAAGACGTAAAAAACACATAAGATTAGAATTCGTTATTTTGTAAGAGCTAAAATTGAACATATCATTAGTTTAATAAATGTAACTTTGTAAATATTAAAAAAATTAATTATAATATGGAACCTTGGAACAGAATGAAACCGAACCGAATCGAACTGAATTGAATGGAACCGAATCTGAACGATTCCACAATTAAATTTGGACCCGACAGTTCCATTTACTAAATACTCAAAAATCGGTTCGATTCTCGTTAGAACCGAACCGAACTATGTCCAGCCCCAGATGAAATAAAAAAAATTAGGAATGGACTAATATATATCACGATTTTCCCTAGTACAAAACAAGTATTTAAGAAATTTTGTGTCGAATTTGGGGTGACGAATGCTAAAACATTTGTTAGTGATGTAGGTCATAGATGGAACTCCACTTACTTATTATTAAAGTCATGCGAAGGTTTTGAACATTTAATAACTAAGTTTTGCAACAATAGGCATATTAAAAATGATGACGACACTATTCTGAACAATTCCGATTGACTTTTAGCTTTAAAGTTAAAAAAATTGGACAAGTTTTATGACAATGCAAATATTTTATCTAGAGTTTACTATTTCACTAGTTATATGGTGCTCGAATGTCTTTATATAATTGCAAGAAAATTTCATAAATACATCGATTTTAGTGCAATTATATACTCTATGGAATTGAAATTTAGAAAATATTGGGAAGATTTACCTCTATTATTTCCTTTAGAATGCATCATAAACCCCATTATTAATTAACAGGAACTAAAAATATAATTGATTAAATTTCTAAAACTTTAATTTTTAGTACACCTATCATATATAAAATTTAGAACAAACTTTATGTGAAATGTATAAGTTATATGCTGAATGAATGTGTACAAATATTAGTTGAGTACCCTTTGCGCCTACTCATTCTGTTGAAATTGAAGGAGATATTGCTGAAATATTAAATTTATTTCAAAGCATTAACACGTATAGGTATGATGCAAATGCAATAGGTTCATGTTCATCTAGCAATACTTTGTCTACTGCATCTGCATCTAACCAAACATCAGAAGGAAGTGCAAATACATTGCCCGTTGAATTAATTGATTATTTTAATCATAATATACCTACCAATAAAACAATTAAAAAAATTCCTAAGATGTTATTGAATTCTGGCGGAGGTACAAACGACGATAGCCAATAGTTTTCACAATTGCAAAAGATTTACTGACACCTCCGGTTAGCACTATAGTTTCGAAATCTGCTTTTAGTACAGGTAAGAGAGTTTGTCCAAGGTTAGGAACCGACTGAAAGAAGATATTTTGGAAGCATTAATGTACGTGAAGGATTGGCTGGACGCTCATTTTTGAATACACAATAAATAGGTCGAAATTACATGTCGTCAACTAAGTGATATTTATTTTTACCGATTTAATCACAATTTGTTATTTTATAATACTGTTTTTAATTGTCTTTAAAAAATTATACACGTTACAGTTGTTCATGTACAATTTTTAATTCCGCCTATTTAAAATTTAAATAATCGGTCCCAAATTCGGATAAAGGAGGAGTGTTTATATTTTATTTATTTTAAAAAGAAAAAGAAAAAATTATTTTAATCAAATCTTTTTGCTTGGTTTATTTATTTTTTGTTAAAAAAAAATATAGATTTGAATTGTTTTATCCATTTTCAGCATTTTTAAAAAAAGGGCAAGCTCGTGACCCTGGATGAACCATATAGCCAAGAGAAATCATGAGTCAAACTAGAAGAACTTGCCCCACCCATGAGTAAATATTTCATAATAGCCTCATTAGACCGTACATCTTTCTTGGTATAAACAATTTATAAAGCACGGGCTGAAACATGTGAAATCAAAGGATATTACTTGAATATTATTGCGGGTACATGCGAAGAAATGATCAAAAGAGCTGTATTTGCTAGAGAATTGGGAGTTCCTTGGTATCCTAAGTAAGATCGATTCAGGATCATGAAACCTTTTCTATTAGATAGGAAGGACTGTAGCACAAATGTACTGAAAGAAATTATTTTATATACTAATAGTAGTCAAATTGGTCCCCCAGTAGGAGGCTCGCACGACGAACTATTAGTAGCTCAGTGGTAGAGCTCGTCCTAAGGTGGTGAAATTTCTTGTCGGGTAAGTTCCAGCCCCCATGAAAGGCATAGTGACGGGCAGAGCTCATTGGTAAAAGGGCCGAGCAGATTGCCATTCTAATTTGGGTCCATCATGAGAGACTGAACACAACATTGACATTTAGTCTCTGGACAAAAATATCAACTTGTAAATGGTATTTTTGGTGTAGTAATCAAATATTGACAATAAACTATGTCAAACAATAAATCGGTTATATTTGAACCGATTTATTGTTCGCATAAAAAAAATTATAATTGTTACATATTTATTACTACAGGTGCGCATGTAATTGTTCTAGGGGCATGGATTTTGGAGGTTCGGGATTTAGTCTGGTGTAAGATGGGATACCTGGATATCAAAAAAAAAAAAAAAATCAATTACACACGCTGCGCAAAGCTACCAATTGTTGTCGGTCACCGACTCGTGCATTAAATGTTGGTGCAAAACTCAATGTCTAGATTACAATACACCTCAAACTGCAATCCCAAGTCAACAATAATTTCCCAACTTTCAATGCTGCCATGTTTTCCTGTACAACAAAGTTGATACACCTTGATTCGTAACTCAATATACAAGTTACCTTTATAATTGTACTCACATTCAACAATTATGTCCTAAACTTGTCAAATTTTAAAATGCCCAAAAAAATTGAAAATTTGAAATTTAGGACTTGAAATTCATATCTCAAAATTTGAAAAATCAAAAGCATGAATTCCAATCCTAAAATATTTATTTGTTCTCAATGTTTTAACATGGATTGGCTCTGATATTACTTGTTAGAATCTTATAATCAACCAAACTATATATATTGCCAAGATCTCCAAGTCTAATCACCAAGAGAATTAATAAATGCGCAACATACCTTAATCCATTGATTTGAATTTTTGAAGATCAACTTGGAATTGCTTTAATATTGACTTCTTGCTCTATAATCTTGATAACCTTAATTCTTTCTTCTTGATCTTGATTGTGAGTTTTGAATCTTTTTTTTAATGTGTTTTTTCTTATATTTTTATATTGATGGGATAACACAAGGCATGAAAATTACATTAGAATTGGGAATTATAACACTATTTATATTTTCATATATATTTCTGCCCATCATGAAAATACAAATTTAATGGGTTCGGTCTCCTCGCATAGTTAGGCTCACACTTTATTTAGATACTCAAACTAACAACTTAAATTCTTTATTAGATCATTTTAAATGGACTTAACTTTAAGACAACATTTATATAAAATTAATTACATATGTATGCTCATATGACAAACTATTTTTCCCAACACAAAATCCTCAGCCCCAAAATCCTTGAGCCCCGCCGCCTTTTCTCCTACCAACTCATCCACTCCAATAGAATTCCCTATGGATGAGCCCTAATCTCCACCTATCCCTAGCATCGAAGTTGGCTCTCCTACACCCACCATTAGCAACTTCAGTCCTCCTGATGCAGATGCTTTGAGATCCACTGCCAAGATTATAGAAGGGACACCATTGTTGTGATATTGGAGCATTTGTTATGTTGGATCTAAAGTATAATGATTCGTCTAGCTTTTTGCATCAAGAGTAGTATAATGGTTACATAATCTATTTAGTGGATTTGATATTCAAGATTTTTTTTTCTTTTTCCGAGATCTTGTCAATTGCACTATCATAGTGTGAAAAATGTAGTCTTTTGCACTATTGTTCTTTTTTTCCATTCCTTCGCAATCATCCTTGTGTGGTGTTTGTGGTATAAAGGAAAGCTTTCTCGGCCAATCAAATCAAGACGATCATTAGGAACCTTTCGGCATTGCACAAAAGCCATCATAAATAGAATCACTGTTCGCGACCCAGGATTCTATTTTATCATCAATTCAATCTCCGTTCACATTTTTTCTTTTTCTTATCAATGAATAGATCTCTTTACTTGTATGACTTGAATGTCTCGTATTTCTCGAAATAGTGATAATTTATGTATATATTTTTAGTGAATTAGAAAGAAGCTTATGACTAACAAGCGAGATGTCTCAAAAATATGTCGAAAATTTTAAAATTCTCACTTTTTTGAGTGTTTGTTACTTTTTCTTTTAATTTTCTTCATTTTTTAGTTTTTGTCACCTTTTTAATATCTGTCACTTTTTTGAATATTTGCAAATTTTTTATTAGGACTTTGCTCATGTATATTAAGGTTTATCTAAGGGATTACAAAATATCTATGCGACACTCTATCATTTGTCAATTTAAAATACAATTAATTTTTTCATCCAATCTTTTCTCTCACATCATCTTTGGTAATTGTTATGTTCCATTTTTATGTACAAAAAGCAAAATTCTTTTTATTATTAGTCACTTTTTTGGAGTGCTTGTCATTTTTTATCGTTCTTCATTTTTTTAGTTTTTCTCACTTTTTTGAAATGTTTGTCATTTTTTTTTATATTTGTCACTTCTTTTATCGTTTGTGCGTCTTTTTTTTGGAGTGCTTGTCACTTTTTATTGTTTAACACTTTTTTATTAAAAAAGTGTCATTGTATATCACTTTTTAATACTTAACTTTACAAAGTATTTTTTACTTTCAAATTATTTTTATATGATTGTTCAAAAGACATCTAATTTTAAGAGTATTTCCATAAGGCCACGTTTGATAGGCTTATATTTTTCTTGGAAAATGAAAAATCCATCTTTTATATGTTTGATGACACAAATTTGGCATGGAATTCCTTTTCCATCTTTTGTTGCCACATAAGCAAATTACACCAAGTGGTAGAAATTCAATTCTCACCAAAATGGTGGGAATTGAAATTCCACTTTTTGACGTATTTTTTTTTTTATTTTGCAATTAAAATAAATTTTAAGAATTATTGTAATAAATTTCATCTCTTTAATTGACAATTTTCATGTATTACAAAGCCAAACGAATACCAAAAGATAGATGATTTTCTTTAATTTTATTTATTTATTTTGCAATAGAAACAAATTTTAATCCCAATGTCAGTAAAATCTATCCCTTTAATTGACAATTATCATATAAAATAAAGCCAAACGAACCTCAAAAGATACTTTTATTTCAATATTTTCCACATGAAAAATTATACCAATCAAACACAATAATTTACAATTTTCAAGAAATAATTTCTAGGCAATTCAATTCTCTGAAATCCGTTTTCAATTTAATTCAATTCCATCTTTGTAATCAAACAAACCCTAAATTGCTTGTTTAGAAAATCTTCTAAAAGTACTACAAGTCGAACCCAATTGCTTATATGTTGGTAGCAAACAATAAATCATTCTCTTGTTTATCGTAACTTGTAAAAATAAGACCAAATAAAGCACAATATGCAATCTTAGCTTAGATTTCTATAATGTTCTCGCAAATGCTACGTATTCCTAGCCTCCAAAATTGAATAAGTATTTTATATGCATGGAAACAAAGTCACCCCTACTATCCCTTCTGATGTTAGCGTCCCATGGCTCTAATCCATGTGAAAGTTCTTATGCCCCTTACCCTACATAGATCTCCATATCCCCCTGTTGGGCCCCATTACTTGACTCCCTTTGTATCCCACTTTTCTCTCTTGCACTTCTTTTCCTCCATTCCGAACGTGAATTTTCTAACATGTTACTCCAACACCAATCAACAGAAAAGTGTACGATGGTCGAATTAAATGTGTAAAATGAGTCAATTAAATTATTTTGGTATAGATGTGAGGCACGTCCTACGATAAAGGACTCAACACATTTCCCTTTTTTCTAATCTTTGAACAAAAATTCAATCGTGTTAGACTTCTTGTGTAGGGCAGAATAATGCAATTTCTCAAGCCAAACTTGGACAGGACTCTAGTGTGGCAGTGGCGGAGCCAATACCCCGTGAGGTAGCGCCGTCGCCCGTGCTGACTCTGTCGGAATTTACGGGTGCAGAATTGAAGTTTTCAGAACTTGCCTCCATTGCTGGAAAGACAGTGAATTGAGGAAGAAAGAAGATTGGGGAAGATGAGAGTTGGGCATTTTTTTTCTACTTAGGCCTTTTTTGGTTGAGCCACCCATTATTTTTTTCCCAATGCCCATAGTCATTTACGACATTTCTCAATTCACAACCACTGAACCATAGCTTCAGAAAGCTAAACACCCGATTCCGAACCTAATGTTCTACCATGGTTCCCGATGTTGTCAAACCCTCAAGACAAAAATTACTTAAATTGATTATACCAATTATGAATGCACAGAATGGTGTTATATATGAGATCTAAACTAAAGTTGGTAGGTACGTGACTTGGATTTCTATCAGTTTTTTCTTGTGCTTTTTTAGACTTTTCTTAAAATGTTGCCATGCGTACAAATGGTTAGACAGTTTAATGTCAATCCTTAGAAGAATATTTATCATGATTGTTGTTTCAGTGTATTTACATATAGATTGAAGAATTTTTAATATTATTTAATTGAATATCAATAAACAACATCTCTATTATGGTCATCGACGGTTAATGGTCAACGACTGTCCTAACTGATCTCTAATCCTGGATCCATCACTACTAGTGCCAAAGAGGTGTGGTCGACATGGGCCTGTGCGTTTTACACAATAGGCAGCCTAATCTTGTGTACTCCAATATTTTGACGTGTTAAATTGTTCAAACCTAAATAAACCAATTTTAGTTGTTTCTTAATATCCAGTGGTTCCTCCCTCCTCGAATAAGTGCTTAGCATTCCTATCAAAGTGCTTCCGAGTTATTACGGTTTGCATTGGCTTCAAACCATTCAACGTAGAAATGGCTTCCAAAGATTTTTGTGGCTTGTAGACATGGGTGGCAATCGGCCAAGCTGGCCTAGCTTGACTCGGCCCGTTGGCTTGGGCCTCTTGGCCAAACTGTTAGTTTCTTTCATTTAAAAATAAAAATAAAAAAATTGACAAAATAAATCCTAAAAAGTAAATCTTTTATAAAAATTTAATAAATTAAGTAAAAAAAAAAAAAGAGCTAGTCCACGAGTCCAAATAAGTCAAGCCTGCCCAGCTCATTTTTGTGATTGGCTCGACCCTCGGTTCATCCCTATAAATGATCAAGCAACCTAATTCACGAGCTCGGCGTAGAGAAACAATGAACTAGAATAGAAGAGCTTGCTCCACCCATCAGTAAATATTTCATAGTAGTCTAGTGCCACCCCAAGCTTGTGGAGAGTCGAAACATTAGCCATTCTACATCCGTCTTCAGGCTTCAGCTAAGGACATTGTTCGGCTCGTCATAGTCGATTATGAATCAATTCATGGGTTCAGTGTCTAGGCTATAGGATGTGGCCATTTCATAAATGGCAAACAATGACTAAAAAGTTAAAATAAAGAGTCTATTGGATCTTTTTTTTTAAGTATTAACTCTCTAAAATAAAAAAATAAATATATTTTATGTTTACAGAATCTCTTGAAAATTAAATGCTAACAAAACCATTAATTGAAAATCAAAAGTGCACACAGTGTAGAAGTAGCGTCCTACCCTTGTTATAGGTTATTGATTTTTTTTATTATTTTTTTTAATATCACAGTTGAATTTATCTATTTTTATCAACAAACCTAGTAGATTAGTTGCAGCTATTTATATAAATAAGGAAGAAGATGAACGCTCAAAATTATTGGACAAACTTAGCCCATGTTTGAGCCCCTCCATAAGAGAAAAATAGATTTTGCAATAATGACTTTTTGGAAAATGTGTGATTAAAAAGTAGGAGAAAGTTTTGGACTTACGTACAAAATTATTTCATTGAAAAAATATGTAATTAAAAATAAGTTTGAAAAAAATGGAATTTTAGATAATGGGGCTCAAACAGGGGCTTAGTTTGTTCCACTCGAAAAGTTGACTCGATAATTTTAACCATAACACTTGCAACTTTGCACATAAATTGAGCTCAAGTTTGTGCTCCATTTTTATTTTTTTTTTAAATGAAATTTATTTCAACCATATATTTTTTCATAAAATAATATTACATGCATTACTAAAAAAATCTATATTTCAATTTTTTTTTAAATATCATTTTAATGGAGTTTAATATTGTTATTTATAGTAAGAACTATTAGTAATCGTCATACATGACATATATATGACAGTTTGTCATTTGAAATACAATGTAATAAAAAATCACTATATTAATCTATCAAATAATAAATTGTCATGTAGGAAAATTATGGTGTGTTTGATAGGGTGGAAATGAAATTGGAAGATGAAATTGGAATTTAATTTTTCAACTTTAGGTGTTTGATACATTTTTTTTCCATGGAATTCGAATTCTTGGTTGTCTTGAAATTTGGACTTTTCTTGATTTTTAAGGAAAACCAATTCCCACCATATATGGTGGGAAATTGATTTTCCTATCTACCTGTAGCATTTTTTTTCTTTTTTTTTTGTTGGCAATGGAAACAAATTCTAAAAATTATTGTAAAAAAATATTTCCCTTTAAATGACAATTTTCATGTAAAACAAAGCAAAACGAACACCGAAAGATAGATTATTTTCTTGAAATTTTTTTTTTTTTTTGTGTTGGCAATGGTGGAAACAAATTTAATTCCCAATACCAGTAAAATATATCCCTTTAATTGACAATTTTCATGTAAAACAAAATCAAATGAACAACAAAAAATACTTTTATTTCAACATTTTTTACCTAAAAAATTATACCAATCAAACACAATGATTTACAATTCTCAGAAAAATAATTTTAGACAATTCAATTTCATAAAATTCATTTTTTAGGAAATTCAATTCTATCTTTGCAATATAGATAGTTTTTATTGTAAATTGCTTTCCAGTTTACACTGATAAAAAAACACAAAGGAGAAAACGATATTTCACGTGAGCCGATCACGAAGTACACTGTCACAGTGCTTAGAATCGGAAGATGTGAAAAGGTCAGTCGAGACGATTCTCCTGCACGTGAACACCCTAGATAACGCCCCATACGTGCGATTCCCACGTGTGGATCAGATCAATCACTGACCGTCAACTTCTCTCTTCTTTTGACCAACGATAATCCGGGATTCTAATTCTTCGGAAGCTTCTCTTTTTACCCCCCATAATAATCCAATCAGATTCCACTAATTAACCCACAAATGCATCAAAATTTTGGTCCCTCTCTGATTTCTCTCTAAAATTGTTTGTACGCCATGAGCTCTACCTCTGCTGCCTCACGCAAGGTACCGTTTTTTATTCCAATTCATCAGTTTTTTGTTCCAAGCATACGTTGTAGGTATAGGTAAATTAGTGGATGTATATGTAGTATAGCCCTAGGAATAATAATTATTATCATTATTATTTTTTGTGAAAATTGATCGGGTGATTTATTAGGCTTTGAGTAAGATTGCATGCAATCGGCTACAGAAAGAGCTTACGGAATGGCAGGTGAATCCGCCGACGGGTTTCAAGCACAAAGTAACAGATAATCTGCAGAGGTTTTTGTTCTTTTCTTTTCTTTGCAAAGGGTTTTGTTCTTTTCTTTTTAATTTTCATTGATTTGGTGTTCAGTTTATTTGATTGATTGAAAAATCGGAAATTTGTTGTAATAATAAATTTAATTTTGGTGGTAATAGATGGGTAATTGAAGTCAACGGTGCACCGGGGACTCTGTACGCAGGTGAAACGTATCAGCTGCAGGTGGATTTTCCGGAGCATTACCCAATGGAAGCGCCTCAGGTGAATATTCAAATGATTTGACTTCTTCATTTTCTATATTTAGTTTTATTGAATAAATCCACAAAGGGAAGCTTCTTTGACCTAGTTGTTTAGGGTTTGAGGTCTTTAATTTTCTTCATTATAATGCTAGGCAAACATAGGAGTTGACACAAGCTCTAACCGTGGAAATTTTGAACTTGAAAAATTTGAAATGGAAAACAGTACCAGGATTGGTGGTGCAGGTTTAATTGAATTTTCTAAAATACAGTCAAGGTATTCAAAACCACTTTATCTACATCTTCACTGATACACAAACCTTGGATTAACACTGTAGGGTGAAATGAAGGCTCCAACTTCTAATTCAGTCACATTCGATCTTGTTCCAAATAATATGAAAATATATATATACACATAACCTGAACATGGTACACCCACACATGTTGAATTTAAAGTATATGAAGATATACACAAGCTCAACTCCATTAAGACTGCCATGTACACAGAATCGAACAATTATTTTCCGTACACATGGATCTGTCGAAAAAGATGGGTGGTGGTGGGTCAGTTTCTTTGAGACTTTGTCCAATAAATTGGGAAAAGGACTCTGTCGTGGTCTTCTTCTTTCTTGTCGTGGTCTTCCTCTTTCTTAGGTGCAGATGGCGAAGACAGCCGAACTTGTGCTGCAGGGATGAGGGAAGTCAGAGGAGGGTTTCTTCTTGCAACTTGGCGGGACAGAGTTATGGTAGATGGGTTTTGATTTTGGGACAACCATTTTGTTGTGTTTTTAAAATCCACCAGAATACATATTAACATAATCCGCTTTTACAAATTTCCACGTCATTCGGTTAGAGCTTGTGTTGACCCTTATGTTCATCTAGCATTATTGTTTTCTTCAATGGTGATTGAGATTAGGTTCATTTAATTAGATTGAATTTTTGTTTTTCCTTGGGCAGGTTATATTTATACCTCCCGCTCCACTTCACCCTCACATTTATAGCAATGGGCATATATGTCTAGGTCTGTTTCTCTATGCCCTTTGAATTTCATTAACCATTTTGCAGGTTTGGATTTTTATAATATATGTTTGTTGTTTTAATATATTCCTTTCCCTTTTGGTTTATGATTGGTATTGTGTACTTGCTGCCAACTTGGTTAAAGTGAACGAACATATTAAATTAGTTTTTGATCTACTTCCTATAAAATTAATATCATGTCCTCCTACGAAATATAAAATAAAATGTTTCGATCAGTGTCTTCATTTCATGGAAGTGTTCAAGTGGTTTAAGGCTGAAGAGCAGTTCAAGTTTGAAAATAGAGCAGGTTTGGTACCTACAACGGCTTTGTCTCTGTCCTCTGTAGGTAGAAAGAGGGGGCGAATGTGTTTCATAGTATGCTTCCATTATATTGAGGCTCTAGACACTTCGTTGCATAGTTAGAGTTAGCTAACAGTCTTGACCGACTGAATGGAGAAGCATCTGTACTACTGCTTCTGTAGCACTGATATCTTACTCTGCATAATGAGAGTGGTGTGTCATCAGTAAGTTAAAGGAACGGATGGGGATGGTTTCTTCAGTTTGAGATATATCTAAATTATGCTCATGATTTTTGAAATTCCTATTTCAGCTTTATCTCTGTATAAGTCATTCTTAGAAGTGTAATGTAGGTCCTGTCGGGCCTGCCTTTTTTAACTTTATGTCTTCATAAGGATGTGAAATAGGATGACAGACAAAGATGTGAAAAATACATTAGAACCATTATTTAATTCATTTTTGAAATTTCTGCATGTGCAAAGTACTATCTTATTCCAATCTACACTCCACGACAAGATGTATTATGTATTGCAATAATATACTAGGTTGTCACCAACTTGACAATCAATCATAGTATCAATTATAGGAATTTTAAATTGTACACATTACATGATTTTATTAATCATTCACTGTCTTGTACTTTGAGATTGTTGAAGTAGTTTGTTTTGGCTTCTACTGCTCAACTTTCTAATCTTATATTCAGAACGCTTTGTTTTCCCAATTTTTTTTCCACATACACTCCAAAAAATGCCTTCGCGCCAGGATTGTCCTTCATTCTTTCAGCACCATGTTCTTTGCAATAAAACAGACTTTGATATTACTCTCCAGGCCGGAAGTGTTGAAGTGTTAATAGATTACGAGTCATAGCCCAAAGTAAAAGAAATACCTATTAATTTAAGGTTTTCATTCGTTTCATTATAATCTTCCAAACAATCAGACTGCAAAGTACTTCTAGAAATTGTAATTTAAGGTTTACATGTACGTATTGTCTTTGTGCTGCGGATTTTCAGTGTACGTGAATGATAATTTGTTCACAGCCACGTAGCACCTAAATGGCTAAACTTCTAAACCTTCTCTCGATTTTACCTGTGCATAAGAAATGTTGTTAGATTGCCCTAGATTCTATTATTTCTGTTTAAATTAGTATTCACCATCCATGTGCAGCACTGACTCTTGTATGTACCTTAAGTTTTCATTCAACATCTGAAACATCTCCAAAATATTGGAGTGTAGAACTCCAAGGTGGTAATTGTAATTAAATTTATGTTGAGTAAAATTATCATTATATCATCTAAATAATATTTGTGATGAAATACGTTCAGTATCAAAAAATGCATTAAGGTTTGAACCTGTGCATCTATTTTATGAAAAAGTGTGCCTTAGTTTAAATTTTTAAGTTGGGCAATTGAGATAGCTATTACAGTGTTCTGTTTCCAAATCAACATGTGGTGTGATGTTAGTCCTATGTTTTACACATGTGCCTTGAACCTTGAAGAGTTATGTGGAGTGCACGAGTTGGTTGGAATGTACATTCATCATTGGAGTCTTCAGTACCGGGCTTTCTAAGAAGATTTTGGATATCTGTCAGGCAAATTGGTTCCCCCCCCCCAACTTTTAAATGAAAATTATTATGCATAAGATTTCTCAGTGATTTTTGAATTTAGAATGACATGGAACAAGGTAATTGAAAAATGCTGAAGTTCATGGATGAGGTAATTAGATAGAATTTGAGCCTTATGGTTTAAATATCGAACTGTTACTTCATATAACAGATTGGTAGAGGTAAATCCAGGTAGTTGAATCAACCCTTTTATAAATCTGAGAAGGGTTTTATTGAATTGAGAATTAGCCTTCTGAATTATTATGCCTAAATGATATCTATGAAATTGCTCCAATTAACAACATTTTATTATCGAAAGTGAAAAAGTGCCATGAGTGAGGCTTTGTTTTAGTGAAAGGAAAGGCCTGAGGCTGAGGACTACAATGTCTCTAACATGAATAATGTTATATGATTGGTTCTGGTTTATTATCATTTTATTTTGAAATATCTTAGAAATGAGTTTATTCTTGTTATATTTCCAGATCCCTCCCCGTCAATGAAATATTTGATATAAATATAGTATCAGGGATGTCCTAAAAAAGAAAGAATCTAGAAAGTGAACATCGGAACAAGAATAAACCATTTGGTTTGTTTTCATGTCTTACCCCTCCACTTGCAGAAAGAGATTAAGTGGTTTTCTTAGAATCTTGTTGATTACCATAACTTATGGAGCATTATTTATCTGTACAGATATTTTGTATGACTCGTGGTCGCCAGCTATGACTGTGAGTTCGATTTGCATCAGCATTCTCTCCATGTTATCAAGCTCGCCAGCCAAGGTTTGTTCACTATAAAGTGCAACTCTTTTGGTTCTTGCACTTGAACATGTTTGGTTGCACTTAAAAATTACAACTTCTGGAAAGTAATGTAAGATAGCTTTATTATATAAAAGTATGTTTGGTTGGTAATTTTTTTGAAAATCAACTTTGGCACAAAAGTCAACTTCTAAGTTAAGTTTTTGCAACAATCTATTTGAACCTAGAAGGTTAATCTTCTGAGTTGTTTTCTTATGCAGCAACGTCCGGCTGACAACGATCGCTATGTGAAGAACTGTAGGAATGGAAGATCTCCAAAGGAGACGAGATGGTGGTTCCACGACGATAAAGTGTAATAACTTAATTAGCTGAACCCCATAACACCAACTCGTGTATGAGGTTGTCAATGTTGTATTTCGTCTCTTTGGAAAAGAGAAGGGACTGAAGATACTGTAAAAAGGAAAGAGGAAAAATCCATTTTAATTTCAATTACTCTAAATGACGAGGCATCAAAAGAACATTTAAAAAGCTGCTGTAGGCTATTATGCCATTGTGGTCTGGATTATTAAGTGATTTTAAATGAGGTAAATGTGCTTTACCTTTGCCATATTTGTGATTATCTGAGATTTAATTGCCTTTTCTCAACTTGTTTAGTGTTCATTTGCCCATGTTTTACAACCAGATTTTAAATCCTTATTTTTCCGTTAAGCACTTATTTTCAGATATGCATTTACTCCATAAAATATTTTGCACGAAAATTCAAAATTTTTCCTTACTTTTAAATCATATATTCTACTAAAAATCATTATTTAAAATATTATTTTCATCAAATAATGATGATCAAACAAGAGCCGGGGATGACAGTATTTAGTCATGAATGATACGACTTAGTCGGTGATGTCAGTTCACTTGGTGATCATTGAAGGCATATTTGTATGCATGCTTGTCAAAGCTCATAATTATTCATAAAAAAGTCGAGGTTTATTTTTATTCACGCATTCCATATGATTTACAACTTTTACCCATTTAAAAAATATTGTAATTTTTGAAAAACATGCATTTATTCTAGCTAACTTTGAGGAGGATAATGGTGAGAGGGCTGTAAAGTGTAAACCGAGCTGTGTAGCTTGGTGTATAAATATCTAAACCCTTGATATAGTTAGATGTAGGGTGACATAAAATATGAATTGGCCTATGAAATTTAGCTGGATTTTTTTCTTCTTCTTATAATATATTTACCAATATTTTAGACTAATTTTATTTACATTGTATTTTTATGGGATGTAAGTAGGTTTATGTTGACTCATGTTTATAAATATTCAAATCACTCTTTATGTACATATTTTCAGACTTGTAAATATCATTCACTTATTTATCATATATTTCTATCAATATAATTTAAACCGTTTATAAAAACTTTTTAAACATTATTTTAATTATACAGTTCCTTTTTAAGTTTTTATTTTATTATTCTTTCGGTTGTATAGCAGTTCATTTTTATGCTTTATTTTATTATTATTTTTTTCAATAATGGCCCGTTTGATTTCAAAGATGAAATTGAATTGAATTGAAAACGAATTTCAGGGAATTAAATTATCTAAAAATTGTTTTCCTGGGAATTGTAAATTAGAGTCCGTTTGATTGTAAAAATGGAATTTGGGTGGAAAGAAAATGAATTCCAGAGAATTGAATTACTTAGAAATTGTTTTTTCGGGTATTGTAAATTATTGTGTTTGATTGGTACAATTTTTCATGTGGAAAATGTTAAAATAAAAGTGTTTTTGGTGTTCGTTTGGCTTTGTTTTATTTGAAAATTGTCAATTAAAGGGATTGAATTTACTGGTATTGGGGATGAAATTTATTTTCATTGCCAAAATAAAAAAAAAATCATCTATCTTTTAATGTTCGTTTGACTTTGTTTTACATAAAAATTGTCAATTAAAGAGAAATATATTTTTACAATAATTTTTAGAATTTATTTTCATTGTATAAAAAAAAATCAACAGTAACCGGGAAAATCAATTCCCACCATATACCCACAAAAGCAAGAAAAATGCAATTCTCAATAAATTCAAGGATTCCTATTCCACGGAAAATAAATCTCAATCAAAAACACCAAAGTTGGAAAATACCATCCAAATTCCATTTTTCATGGAAATAAATTGCCAATCAAACGATGCCTTATTGTGTTTAATTGGTATAATTTTTCAAGTGGAAAATATTGAAATAAAAGTGTTTTTCTGTTGTTCGTTTAGCTTTGTTTGACATGAAAATTTTCAATTAAAGGAATATATTTTACTAGTATTGGCGATGAAATTTGTTTCCATTGTCCAAAAAAAATTCAAGAAAATCATCTATCTTTTAGTGTTCGTTTGACTTTGTTTTATATGGAAATTGCCAATTAAAGGAAAATATTTTTTTACAATAATTCTTAGAATTTGTTTCCATTGTTAAAAAAAAAAAAAAAAAATTGCTACAGTAGACTGAAAAATGAATTCTCACCATTCATTTCATCAAAAAGCTAGAAAATGTCTAGGTGGCATCCAAACCAAGAAAAGGAATTCCATGGAAAATTTTGTGGTATCAAACATAAAAACGGTGGAAAATGTTCAAATATTTTCCAAATTCCCTGGAACTCATTTCCTATCAAACATGGCCTAAATACCCAACTAAAACATAAAGAAACAATGCCTTTGAACAAAATAAGTTAGAGTATAAGTTTCAATAAGGGTAAAAAATTGAGGACTGACCGTGCAAATTCCACTATTTAATTATTCAAAACCTCTTAGGGCTCGTTTGATAGGAATTTTGAGAATTGATTTTTTGACCGTTAGAAGAAAAGTGGGGTCCACATGTGAGAGAAGAAGTCAAAAATTACGGCTTGAATAGTAAAATAACGATCAAAAAATCAATTTTTTTGGACAAAAAATCCCTACCAAACGGGACCTTATTCCTAGTTGAATTTTAAATTTCTTATAGATAATTTCATGAGCAAATCTATTGTATTTATCGTGTAATAACTATAAATACGCAAATCAATTGAGCTCTCCACACCACAGCAACCAAAATAATTGATTACCAATGAGCTCATGTTCATGCTTTTCCACAATCCTCAAATCCCCGATTCTGATCCGTGAACCAAATTTCATTCCCCGATGGAATTCGAAAGTTTTCACTCTAAAACGCCATAGCCAAAATTTCAGTTCATGTATATGTTATACCAGGGTTCTTCATCAGGATCAAATTGAAGTTTTGAACCCCGATGACACCGTTGAGGAGCAAAACGCAGCCTTTGAGGGCCATGAAATTGCAAGTGGTAGGTTAAAAGAGGAGGAAGCTTTTAAAGAAGAAACTCGAAATCAAAATTCATCGGAAAAGAAGCGAAATGTAGGGGAAAAAGATAGTGATAGCCGGTTCAAATTGTGCAACGGAAGAGAGGTTGGTTCTTTTTCTTTAATCTAGGTTTTTAGTGAAGATACTGTTCTAACTGAGTGATTGATTTTACCAAGACATTAAACGGTTCGTTATTATATTATATTTAAGCAACATTATATTTACGCGTCCGGCAAGATGGTGACTGCGCCAATTTCGAAATCCTACTATTCGTCTGAGGTTTTTGAGCTCTTCTAAAATGTCCAGTTCTTGATGCAGTTCTCTCTTGAAAGGTCAAGTGATTATGATGCTTATATTTAAGTGACGTGGGATTTTTATCTTCAATAGGCCTTTTCTACTATTTGAAAATTTTAGACTGCAGTGGGTTTTGGTAAAATATTGCACTGGAAACTAACCAAAGATGTATAACAAGACTTTTAAGTGTGATCTATATATGTTAAAGTGGTGAATGGAAAAGAACAATACAGGTTTTTGAAGAGAAAGCATACATCGTTGGGGTTGCGAGAAAAGGTGATAGTGATGATTCATTTGGTATAGAGGAATCACTCAGTGAATTAGCACAGCTCACTGACACTGCTGGACTGCTAGTTGTTGGTTCTACTTATCAAAAGTATGTTGTATGAATGGTATATTAATTATTTTCTAATTTGTTGTTTTGTGGATTATATTTGATGTTGCATATGGTAAATGATATTTCAAAGATTGCGTTATTTGTGGTATTGCGTTGTATTTGGTGTAGACTTGCAACTGCAAATCCAAGGACATACATAGGATCAGGCAAGGTTGCAGAAATTAAGAGTGCAATTCATGCATTTGATGCTGAGACTGTAATTTTTGATGATGAACTATCACCCGGGTTAGTTTCTTGATAAATTTTTATGTCAATATTTAATGCTTAGATTTATTTTCCTTGTTGAGAAATTCCAATACCATTTCTTCTATTCTGGAAATGCTTTACCTTTGAAAATGCTGTTGAGAAAGTTTGATTTCCACCTGTGTGTGAAATAATCTTTTGATAAGAGCTCTAGCTACTCTCATGTGATGTAGGGGACAAGAGATGTAATTTTGCCAGAGCTCTCTCTCTTAGTTCATTGTGAGGGTTTATATGCCAGAGTTACTAATTTTTTTCCTTTTTATTTTAAATGTACAAGACAGGCAATTGCGTAATTTGGAAAAGGCTTTTGGTGGAGATGTTAGGGTGTGTGACCGCACAGCCCTCATCCTTGATATTTTCAACCAGCGAGCTGCCACCCGTGAAGCTGCTTTACAGGCAATTTATTTTAATGCTAGAGTACAGGTCATACGAAGCTTTCCGTATGTTGACACTAAAAAGAAAGAAAAAAAATTTCAGGTCTCCTTGGCGCAAATGGAATATCAGTTGCCACGGTTAACAAGGATGTGGACCCATCTTGAGCGTCAGGCTGGAGGCCAAGTAAAGGGTATGGGTGAGAAACAAATTGAAGTGGACAAGCGTATCTTGCGCACTCAAGTATGCTGCTTGCCTTCTGCTATTTTTTGTCAATTTTTCCTTAGATATCATTGAACCTAAACTCTCTCAGACTCATCTGCATTCACTTTCTATTTCTCATCTTTAATTGCAGTTTGTTCAGAGTCTATCTCAACAGATGCTTAATTCATATTGCAAACCTTGATAAGTAACTTATCTGTTATACTGTGAATATAAAGAATCCTAAAGCAGACCACCTGATTTTTATTCTGTCTATATTAGGAAGGCAGCTTTCTGAAGTTTTGGCTTTGCTTTTTCCGTAAATGTTGCGATTTTGTCACACTAGGAGGTGCTCTCAAGCTATTAGCTGAATGTAGTTTTTACTGGGTGTTTAGGTCACTTGTATTTCATCTATTGTAATATCTTATGTATGTTATGATTTCTTTGAGACTTGGTTACTCTAAGAAAATATATGTTTTACTTGTCATTAAACCTACAATTCTTTAAAATTGCATGTTATTAAGCTAACAAATATTATCATGTAAATAATACTGAAGTTACCTATTGCAATACTAAATCTTAGTTTTCTGTAATTGCATGCAGTATTACCTAATATTTAGTTTCCCTGTGATAGTAATGTTTCTATCTGAAATTTAGAATTACCAGTTGCATTTTGTCTTTTATGAGCACTTTGTAACCTGTATGCTTGACTTCCTTGCATCAGCCATATGCATACATGTGACATGCACTCTTTCTGGATTTTTCAGATTGGAGCTCTTAAGAAAGAGATAGAATCAGTCCGAAAGCATCGGAAACAGTACAGGAATCGGCGCACCGCAGTACCTGTTCCTGTTGTATCTTTGGTAGGGTATTACCTTAAGTATAAAAGTCTGCTTATAATGACAATTTGAATTTACCTCTACAAGTGTACTGGTCTAGGTTGGATATACAAATGCTGGAAAGAGTACACTTCTAAATCGGTTGACTGGGGCTGATGTTCTTGCAGAGGATAAGTTATTTGCAACACTTGATCCTACTACAAGAAGGGTACAGGTTAGGAAAATCCACTTGAAGAATTTGAGGGAAATTGGTTTAACATAGTAGTTTATATTCCCAATGAGATTATCATTTATCGATCTTCTTTTCAAGTTCTTTGTGAATCATCCTGACATGTAATACTACTTGTTGGCAGTGATGTGCATTCGACTTTGGGAATTCCATGTTTTAATGCTCACATTAGAGTAATATTTACTTACCTATAGCTGCTTTCATGGATGAATAAAATTTGCGTTGCATATAGCTGCTTTCATGGATGCATAATATTGCATTTATACAGCTTCCTGCTTACTATAAGTTATTTCATATGAATAACAGATTAATCTTTTTTCTTAAAAATTAGGTTTTACAATCAAATATGCTGATTTCACATTTGAAAACTTAATAAGTTGTTCTATGTTCTTCTATCTAGATGAAGAACGGGAAGGAGTTTCTTCTTTCGGACACTGTGGGGTTCATTCAAAAGTTACCAACGACACTGGTAAGTGTTGTCATTAATGTTGATGGATATGTCTTTCCTATGTATGGCGAGTTTGGGAAACATGTCTATTCTATTTGGTTGTTACTTCTTTATATCTGTTGAAATCAGAATCATACCCTTGCTCTTTTAATTGGTGCTTCTCACTATAGGTTGCTGCCTTTAGGGCAACTTTGGAAGAAATCTCTGAGTCATCACTTTTGGTGCATGTGGTGGATATTAGGTATGATAGATTGTTTGATGGATTAATTTGACCTAATGACATCAACGTATACTTATTAGTCTATTGCTATGTCATTCAGCCATCCACTGGCAGAACAACAGATAGAGGCTGTGGACAAAGTTCTTTCAGAACTTGAAGCGTCATCAATCCCAATGTTAATGGTTTGGAACAAGGTAGTGATATTTTTCTGGTCACCAATTTTTAAACTTGTGTCTTCTGGAATTATTGTTGACATCCTCAGTATTAGTCTACTTCAAAACTTCATATGGACGTGTGAGAATTTCCTGACAGATCACTTATTACTATATTAGAGAGGCAGCACGATAGGCCATAATAAAATCACATAATCAAGCCGAAGAGGTTCTTGAGGAGGCATGTTTATGGACTAACTAAAACAACAAGAAGAAACCTTCAAAGAGGAAATTTACTTCAATTTCTTTATATAAGAACATGGGCCTTTTGATCATTACACTTGGTGGTAG
>NC_036246.1:13568330-13573784 GCF_002742605.1 Olea europaea var. sylvestris
ATAGATGAAGTGCCCAATTGGTGGAAACTGTGGAATTTGTGTGGGAGGTTGGAGGTTGGCAGGGGCGGAGCGAGGAATTTTGTTAAGTGCGGACAAAATTTAATCAAAGTTGAACTTTTCGGTTATGGATTTAATGATATTACGACAATACTAAAAATGACATAGCGACCACACGAATAAGATAATCATCTTTTTCCTTATTCTAGGATCTGTAGCAAGTTGTACAACATCAAAATTCATTTATTCGATATTTTCTCATCAACATTTTTTACGAAATATTTTCTTTTAAAGGATCTCTATTGGCACTTCACATTAAAATAAACCACAAGTGATAATTAAATACTAATTGATAGAAAAAATAACTACTAATTTTTACAAATTGGTAGAATACCAGAAAATCATCACTAATTGTTTAACTAATTGACGAAAATCAAGATTTCAAGAATCCATCACATATTACCAATATCAACATTCACACAATTAAAATTCCTAATATTAAATAGAAAATCTCCAATATTAAACAAAAAAATCACATGATCAATAAAGTTTTTGCTGCAAATTTGAGGGCCAAAGAAAATGTGGGTTTTAGGAAAAAAATGAACTTTGAAAATATTTCAAAACGATGGCAGATTAAAAAATAAAAAATTAATTTCTTGCCAAGGGGAAAGAGTTAGAAAATGTCACCGTACACTTAGAGTTGGGCTAAATTAGTCTATGGGCCAGTTTATAAATGAATGAAAACCCAATAAAGAAAAAAATTGGATTGAGTATGGGCCTGGGCCAATAGCTTTGACTGTGGAGGTTGGATCACATCTCACGTAATAATAAAAGTCTTTGATTTGGCTCTTTGACTTCCTTAATTAAAATAATTATTTTTTATTTATTTTAATCATTTTTGGAATAATTTAATGAGTCAAATAGTTAGTATAATTTGATCGTTTTTCAACAATCCACTATTAAGAACCCATTATCCACATTCCATTAAAATTGCAAATCTTTCTGGATCATGGTGGAGGCAGTTATATCTATTCTGCCTATAAAAACACTCATATGATTTTGGAAAAATAACATAAAAAAAACAAAATCATAATTTTCATATTCTGTAATTTTTATGCTTGAGTTTTACATATTTTTATAGAGTATACTTGAGAGTTTTGAAATCATTTGTGATTGCTGTACAAATGGTTTGTTTGATTGTTGTATCTTAGGAGTGAATGTCCACAGATGTCGCAACAATTATCAATGAGCAATTTCACTTTAAGATATCGTGTTGTCATGAAATTCGAATCAGTTGATAAGTTTTATTTCTGTATTTTACTGTTCTGCAAGTTTGTTGCAACTAGTTATTTATCAACATTTTTTTCTTAGGCTTATCATGATATCCCATGGTGATCATTGATGATATCTAAAAATGATATTTTGGGAAAATTTGGGAGAAATAGTTTAGACTTTCGAGAATTGCAGTTCTTTTCCTTGGCATTACAAAATAAATGTGTATCAATAATAATTAAAATGGATTAGCATAAAAACTTGCAAGATCCCTGTCAGATTTTGTATTTTGTTTGAAAGGATCTCTTGTTTGTTAATGGAGAAAGAAACAGCATTACTATCTAGCCAAATCCATTGGCCAAAAGATTAGAGGTAGAAAAATTAAAAAAGAAGTTTTTCATTACACATTTCTAGAAGCAAAGACATACTTTTGGCTATTTCGACCTCTCTTTTTTATTACACATAACACAGCTTCGAAGGTTATGGACTAAGACACTATTCGTTTCTGCATTCTAAGTTAAATTGTTCTACTAATTAATCTTATCGACTTTGTTTGATAGGTATATGCGGAGAATGGAACTTTGGTAAGGGCTTATGTTCCCCTCCGATTTGCAAGACTTCTCACCCCAATGAGGCAGATTTGCATGTCGTAACTTCCAAAAAGGTTGGATTATTATTCAAGACCATGTCCCTCGTTGCTTGATGCTTAAAGGACTGTAGAAGCATGTGTAATCAAAGCTGAATCGACAGTCTTTGGTATGGTAATTGCTCCCATTTGTATATGTAGTAACATTCTAGTACTGTGTACTTTATATGTGTGTTATTTGTTACAAAATGTTGCGGTGATTTAGTTATGGATGAGTTGAATTACAATTTGTATTATCTGGTTCTGTTTTATGTAAATAGTACACTTCACATCTCGAGATTTGGAGAAGAAATTGCAATTTGTGGAGACGAAGTTTTAAGAGAAAATTACTTGGAATGTCCACTTTCACTTTTCCATCTGCAAAAATGTTCACTTTCACAAATCCTTACAAAAATGTCCATTTTGAAGTATTTTGTACCAAAATACCCTTGTAAACAATTTATGTTTTCATACAAAGACAAGAAATGAACATTTTTGCAAAAGATTTATTGGCCAATAAATTTTTGATACATAATCCGCCATATTTATTTTAAAAGTGTACATGTCAAATTACAATTAATGCTATTTTTCTCATTGACACAGAAACGTCGATAATTATATTTCAAGTGAAGAGAAATGTTATGTTAGGAAATGGGATTCAAATATCGAGAATGATATTTGAAATATCGATAACATCATTTTAATGTACCTTCTCATAAAAGTTACTTTTCGAAATTCGCAACAAATTGAAAAAATAAATAAATTGCTTCTTTTTTTAATTAAAGGGTATAATAGACAATTTAATGCTTAATTTAAAAAGTGGACATTTTTCAATTCACATCCATGAAATTAGACATTTTTTAAAAATACCCCAAGTTTTAATTGGATTGGATATGATACTCTTCTCTAAAACAGATTTTATTGATAAGTTTAACATCAAAATTCAGAATAGTAATTTTGTGGGTAGAATATACATTTGATCATTAAAGTTGCAGCAAGTTTTCAAATTAGTCACTAAAGTAATTTATTTTGAATCAATTGCGAAGGTTACATTTTAGTTTCAAATTATTTTTATAGTGACTTAGAATATCCTAAAGAGACTATTTATAAAGAACATTTTATATATTCTATCGAGTATTTTTAAATTTAGAGAGTCAAAATTTTGAACACTCAAATAGTGATCTTTTTTGTTCTTTATTTTGCTTTAAAAAAAATCTATATTAATTTCTTTTCATATTTTAATATAATATAATTTTTTATATATTAATGATCAATAAGTTTGAATGTATATTGAATAATTTAAAAAGTATACTATTGAAATTTGTGAATCAATAAATGTAATCATTATACATTAAGAATAGAAAATAAGGCTCCGTTTGATTGCAAGAATGAAATTTGGGTGGAAAGATTACGAATTCCAGGGAATTGAATTACATAGAACTTGCTTTTTTGGAAATTGTCAATTAAATATGTTTGATTGAGAAAATGTTGAAATTTTCTATTTTTTGGTGTTCGTTTGACTTTGTTTTTCACGAAAATTATCAATTAAAGAGATAAAATTTGTTACAATTGGGGATAAAATTTGTTTCAATTGTCAAAAAAAAAAATCTGAAAATCCAATTTCTACCAAAATGAAAGGAAACCAATTCCTTAAAAACCTTGAAAAAGGAGTCACGTGGGGGGTTGGATGGAAAATCAATTCTATGAAAAATTTTGCCCTTCAAACATACCATTTTCGTGAAAAATGAAAAATGAATTTTTTTTATGAAAAATAGAGCCCATCAAACAGGTCCCAAGTTTAAATTTGAAGGGTCAAATTTATTCTCTATTTTAAAAAATTAGAATAGCGAGTCTTTAAAATAGTAGGGACCTGTTTGACAGCACTATTTTCCATGGAAAAAGCCCAATTTCTATTGTTTGATAATCAAAATTTTCCATGGAATTACTTTTCCACCTTTCCATCTCCTGACGGCATTTTTCAAGTTTTGAAGGAATTTCAATTCCTTTTGTTTTGGTGAGAATTGGATTTTTTAGGTTATTATTATTTTTTTTGGGCAATGAAAACAAATTCTATCCACCATTGTAAAAAAAATTTATTTATTTAATTGACAATTTTCATAAAAAATAATGCTAAACAAACGCCAAAAAGATCCAAAATTGCAACATTTTTCAGATAAAAAATTATAGCAATCAAATACATTTAATTGATAAACATATTAGGGCAATAGTGCGGATCGATAAACATGGATTGCCCAGTTTCAGAGGTTCGTAATTTAGGCTATTCTTTATTGTATAGGAAAGTAATACTTCCTCATTTATTACTTTCATTTATTATATTCATTTGTCGCATCACTGCTTTTTGGAGGTCAGGTTCATGCCCCCCTCCTTCCGTGTATTCTTGATTTTTATGAAATAAATATGGTTGGGGAACCCTTAACCCCCATCGACCTTCCTTGGTGGACCCTAAAAAGTCACTAAGGATGTGTGGATGTCTTTACCAACAAAAAAAAAAAAAAAAAATTGATAATTCCCAGAAAACAAATTTTAGGTAATTTAGTTCCTTGAAATTCGTTTTATTTTTACCCAAATTTCATTTTTGCAGATCCTAAGTATTTACAAAAACATTCCTGCAATGCCGCTTAGAAAGATACAAAAATGAAAAAAAATAATAAGAAATAAAACCCAGGAAGAAAGACAAAACGACGTCGACTAGGAAAGTCTCAAATTTACAAATCAATACCCCAATACAACAGATCTGCGTTCCTATATACATACACCTGCGATATATGTAATATGTATGTGTAAATACACGCACACATTAATATATGGCGAAGCAATCGTCGACGGGATTGATTGCAGTTCAGAAAAGATGGCCATTGATATTAATTCTGCTATGCTTCACCGCTATTGTATTTTTCATCAGAGCCTCTTTTTATTCTTGCAATTCTCAAAATTACATTGAGAACGGTAAAATCAATTCTGAAATGCACTCATTTCAATCTTCGAGAACCGGAAAGGGAAGTGCAGGAAGTGAAAATCCACTCAGTTTCATGAAATCAAAGCTTGTTCTCTTAGTCTCCCATGAGCTCTCCCTCTCCGGTACAGCTCCGCTACATCTTAACTTTACTCGCTTCTATTTTTATTTAGTTCTAATAGTGAGTTGATTGGAAGTATAATTAATGTGACTGTTAGGAAAAAATTAATTAATTTTTGGCAAACTTTTCAACAAATTTTTCATAGTTCGGTAGTAGGGAATATTAGATAAATGAAGGTAAAAAATGATGGCAATGTGCAGAGCCATGTGTTCTGAATTGATAGATTTATGCGTGTTGATGATACAAATGGGATCAACACGATCCTACTCACCTAGCAACAAGACTCACTAATTTGGATGCTCAAATAGGACTTGAGACGGAGATATTTCAATTGCACGCCTCCTTCAAATGCGGGGTATTAATAGATTTTCTCTCCAAACTTTGGGTAATTTGGTCCCTATGAGAGAATGACAGATGATGGCTCCTTATTGACTATCTTCTAACTAATTCGGTTAAGAATCATTG
>NC_036246.1:13573884-13575088 GCF_002742605.1 Olea europaea var. sylvestris
AAGAAGAAACCTTCAAAGAGGAAATTTACTTCAATTTCTTTATATAAGAACATGGGCCTTTTGATCATTACACTTGGTGGTAGCAATTGATGATGCACACAGTATTAGCGGGATGATGTGGTATGATCTGAAATGACCAATTTGTTTTGGTGCAAGCCAGAGAACAAGAGTATTAGAATTAAGTGCCCTATGTTGCCGTTGTAGATTTTCTATCCTCTGATATGCAATGCGTATGGACTATAGAGAGATCAATCCGGTTGGCTAGCGGTTACTAAATCCGCTGATTTTCTTCAGTAATGTTTTTACACTGTCGATGTTTTTCATCTCATCATACTACCAGGCTAAGTTCCAAGTTTTCCTGACTACAATAATAGGTTGTAGGATGATCAGTTCATGATTGTTAATGCATTATTTTGACAGGTTGATAAAGCCAATGACCCGGAAAAAATCATAATGGAGGCTAAAAGAAATGATGTTGTATGCATATCTGCTTTGACTGGTGAAGGCTTAGAAGAATTCTGCAATGCAGTTCAGGAGAGACTAAAGGTCATCTGATACCCATTTATCATGCTTACAAAATTGTCTTCTTATCTTTTGTGCTTGTACATGTCTGTGTTCTAATTTGTGCTGGAAACATATTCTCAATAGGATATGATGGTGTGGGTGGAAGCTCTAATTCCATTTGACAAGGGGGAACTTCTCAGCACCATCCATCGTGTTGGAATGGTTGAGAAAACTGTAAGCACTCGTTTCTCTTAATAAATTATTACACATTTTCCTAATGTTGTGTTTTATTAGAGGGTCTGCAATTTGTTTGGTATGAATGAATGCATCTAGAAACTTTCTGCCCTTTCGAGATTTCCCGACAAATCTTTTGCACTATTAAGAGTTGTGCTGATTCGGTCAATGCTTGAGGAATCCTTATATGAGATGCAGAACCTTGCAGTGGGCTACAGAACACACACACACAAAAAGAAACTACATACCCGTTCAGTCCCAATATTTTCACTTCTCTTTGGAAGTCCAAATATTTATGTCCAGTAAATTTAAGAGTTTCTGTTCCACTTTTACCCTCCTTTTAACCTTCATGTGCTCTATAGAATCAGGCAACATGGAAAGGTATGATTAGATAGATCTGCATAATGTATTTGTCCGGTCATAAATGGCGGTCTCAAGAATGTTTTTTTTTTTTTTTTTTTTTTCC
>NC_036246.1:13582602-13624942 GCF_002742605.1 Olea europaea var. sylvestris
CATATTTTTGACATGGATACAAAATCAAACAACTCAGTGCAAAAGTAGCAAAGACATGCTCCGTAGTGTAGGAGAAGGATGTCAGCTGCAGAGTAGGTGATTGCATCCCACCAAACCATTTCTTTTCCTTGAAATTTATTTTACAGATAGAGAAAGTGATAGGGTTGGCTAACAGTGCATTATTTCAAGAAGGGTAAAAATAAAAATGAACTAGTTCCTTTTGTCCTTTGTGTTACAGTGTAAGCTATCTGTAACAAATGATATACAGTTCTCATTACAGAATCCTAACCCAATTTTTCCTTTTAACAGATAAAGATAGTTCTAAAAGAAAATTAACCTAGTATAATCCTTGAGTTACTGGTGTTTCACGGTCTGATTTAATACTTTACCAATTTTACTTTACCAATTTACCAGAAGGTGAATTTTGTTTTGAACTTTCTCCATATTAAACAGGAGAAATGGTGCTGATTTTTATCTGCATTATGTTCACCTTGTATTTGTAAATACAATGAATTATGTGGTTCCTCAGCAGTATAATATGAAATTACTGCAGGTGTTTCTCGTGGGAAAGGTCAGGATCTATTTCTTAGATCATTCTATGAAAGTCTGCAACTCATCCAAGAGAAGAAACTGCAAATGCCACCTATACATGCAGTAATAGTGGGAAGTGACATGAATGCGCAGACCAAATTTGAAACTGAACTGCGTAACTTTGTGGCGGAGAAGAAAATTCAGGATCGTGTTCACTTTGTTAACAAAACTCTGAACGTAGCTCCATATCTGGCATCTATTGATGTACTTGTTCAAAATTCTCAGGTACTTTGTTAATTGACAGTTCTGATACCATATTGCAT
Organism: Olea europaea var. sylvestris; assembly: GCF_002742605.1. Lineage (NCBI taxonomy): Eukaryota > Viridiplantae > Streptophyta > Magnoliopsida > Lamiales > Oleaceae > Olea > Olea europaea. The sequence continues at coordinate 13,583,457 of NC_036246.1, forward strand.
TCTTTTATCATTTTCTAACAGGATTACTCATATTGTCCCCTGAACCTGCTGTACCATCGGATTTCATCATTTCCCTTCTCCCTTTCCCATTATAGGTCATTATGTTGCTCGCTGCCTTTGGTAATAACGTTCACTATTGACTTTCTTTCCTTGAACATTAATTTCCCAAATTGTTATACTAAGGTGCTCAGTTGAACTCAATAAACTCTTCAGAAACACCTTTGAAACTTCCTTAATTCCATTCACTTATGAATGCAGGACATTTGTCCAGAATTGGGTACTACTAGTCAATTTTTTCTATCGATATTTTGAAAAGAAAGGGTCACCTTTCAAAGTGATGCATTTGTCCTTCAGTGAGTCATGGTGATTTCTCTATACTTTAAAACAGAAATCAATTCCTTCTGTTGTGTGATTTGTTTGGCAGTACATTCACTCACGGTACACAGCAGTCAGTGACTGGGGAAGAGAGAAAAATAGACATGAGAATAGATATGGAGACAGGAAAGGAATGTTATCCAGCTGCGAGAATGACATTATTTTAATCCCTCCCCCCCTTCTAAATTAAAATATACATAAATAGAAGAAAAAGATCCTGGACATCCAGTAAAAAATGGGGAAACAAAATGAAATTTGATGGGATTTATGCTTATGATTAATCTTAAGTTCCACATACTGATTAAGCGAAACATTTTATCCAGGCACGGGGAGAGTGCTTTGGGAGGATTACTATTGAAGCTATGGCTTTTCAGCTGCCTGTATTGGTAAGCCTTTGATTTTTGCTACTCAATTTTTGTGATCTACATGCATCATATGTCAATGTCCTTAAAACACATATTAGTGCATTAAGCATGTTTGGGAAGTATTTTATAAACTGTTTTAAATTATATATGGATAGAAATGATTGATGGATAAGTGAGTAATAATTGGGGCTCCCATGAAATGGGTAAATGAAAAGTGGCTTGACCAATTATGAACAGATTATAACATTAGCCAAACATGGGCCAAGTCTTTTGATTGTGTATGCTGCAGAAACTCTCTCAAAGTCGCTTTCTTTTTTCATCAGACTATTTTGTTACTGATTCAGCTAACAAATTGGGAGATCTGCGGTTTCAACTGGGATCCACATGTCAATTATAATAAATAAATTTGACCACAGTTTTTTTTATAGATAAACCTAGTATATTGTCTGCAAATGAACAGCTTTATACCAGGAATGATCATCAATTTTTTCTTTTTCATTTTTCATTTTTTTAAAATAAAATGGTAGAACACTTTTCCTTCCAGGAGCTTGATTGGTTCTGTTGAATTTCTCTCTAATACTTTAGTGCATGACTACCCATGCTCCTCATTCTTCTTTCACACTTACCTATGCACATCTCATACGTATCAGGGGACTGCAGCTGGAGGTACTATGGAGATTGTTGTAAATGGAACCACTGGGAGGCTGCATCCGGCTGGAAAAGAGGGCATAAAAACTCTTGCAAATAACATTGTTGAGCTAACCACAGATGTTGAGACGAGGCTTGCAATGGGGAAAAAGGGATACGAAAGGGTTAATGAAATGTTTCTGGAACACCATATGTCCCACAGGATATCCTTGGTTTTGAAGGATGTTTTGAAAAAGGCGAAAAGTAAAGCTTAGCTCAAAAGGGTTATATATTTTCTCACATTTCATTTTTTTCCCTTTCATTTCTGAGTAGAAAGGAATGCAAATAGAAATCCAACTCACGTATAACACTTCCTTTCCTTGCTTTGTACGATATGACTGGGAAAACTGTTTGTTAATAGTGTATGAAATGTTAGCCTCTCCCAGTTTGTTGCAGTTTTTTGGGGGCGTTTCTGTCAATTTTCTCATTTATTCTTTGTAATGTCTCCTTTCTTGAACTTCACAACAGTATCTTATTACTCTTTCTATCTAATTGGAAGTTCTGAAAGTGTTTGTGCGAATTTATATGTATTTATACAGTTTGTTAAAAAAAAATTTGAAAATGAAGTATATATTATGGTTAAAATCTACAACTTTGGAGCATTAAAATTGAAATTGACAAATATAAATTCAATACTTTAAAGGATTCAGTTGCTTCACCCATCAATTCAAGACACAAGCTTATATTTCCGTTTCAAGTTGTGGTTTACGTTAGACTTCGCTTAAAATCCAATAAAAAATGGAATTTGGCTTCTTCTTAGACTTTATGACTAGTACCAAGAGTGCTACCGTCTGAAAATGCTAGTTTCTTATCTAATAAAATTGCTCAAAGAAGTCAAAATTGACGACTTAGACTTTTTGAGGAGTGCCAAGAGCAATGCCGTTTAAAAATGTTAAGTAGTGTTTGATACCAACTTCATGAAAAATGAAAATTCATTTACACCTTTTGCCAAAAATGAGTGTTTGATAGGTAAAAAATTCTAAAAAATTCATTTTCTGCCACCTAAGCAATTTTCCCACTTTTCCTTAAATTGGAATGGTGAGAATTACAATTCCGGTTAACTTTAGGTGAATTATTATTATTATTATTATTATTATTATTATTATTATTTTGCAATGGAAACAAATTTTAAGAATAATTGTAAAAAAATATTTTTCTTTAATTGGTAATTTTCATGTAAAACAAAACCAAACGAACACCAAAAGATAGATGATTTTCTTGATTTTTTTTTTGAGTTCGCAATGGAAACAAATTTCATCCCCAATACCAGTAAAATATATCCCTTTAATTGATAATTTTCATGTAAAGCAAAACCAAACGAACACTAAAAAAACACTTTTATTTCAACATTTTCTACTTGAAAAATTATACCAATCAAACACAATAATTTACGATTCCCAGACAAACAATTTCTAGACAATTCAATTCTTTAAAATTTGTTTTTAATTCAATTCAATTTCATCTTTACAATCAAACGGATCCTTAATCACTTTCAAAAAATTAACAAAGTCAAACATACTTTTAGGACCTTGAAATCACGTTTCAAAAGATACACAATTACATTGTACTATTTTTGCACACCAAGTGCTCGCTCTCGCCCTCATAATAATTGAGCTCTTCTTTTTCTTTTTCTTTTCTTTTTCAGTGTTTCTAGAAGAAGAAGAATCTATGCAATTTTTACTTAGTTCGTTGGATTGTACATAAATAAAAAAGATTTCAAGATTTTTAGTTTCTGTCCATATTGTTCGGATCGTAAACTCAGGAGGATTCAGTTGAACACATATAGGATTACGAACTACTTCAACAATAATATAAAATAAGAAGAGGGTTATAAAAACAAGTCCCGAGAGTCATGTCGAAAACGCTGTCCTAAAGTCGTGTTAGTCCCACAATTAAGTCATTAAAATAGATGTTATAACATGAATTGTGATGTTTTAATTGTGTTAAAAGTGATTATTAAATAAATAAAAACAGAAAATTAAATAGGTTAAATGTTGAAAGGTGAAAACTTAATTTTAAATTACAACAATCCCCCATAAGTTTTAAACTTTCAAAATAATTTAAAATTTATAATAGTGGCAACATAATACTGTGCAATAGGTGTAGGTGTCTTTTGGACTTGAACTAATAATTTTCATTTGAGGGAGCCATAATGGACTAAGCCTTGAATTAGATTCCTTTGATTAAACTTCAACTGTTCCACACACGGTATCGATTTAGGCTCAGTTATAGAAGGTAGCGCTTTTAATTGACATACGCTCTAATCTTGATTTTAAGAGTCTTTAGGGAATAACCCAATCCCATAGTCACGACCTTATGGCAACTTTTACATAGGTGAGTCCTCCAAGGATGTGTGTGATCCACACCTCACGAGAATTCTCGCCTCGGTACTCATTCAAGGTTAAACCCTTCTTCACGTCACATTATTATTAGCACTATCATCGTAGGAATGAGGACAAATGATATAGTGCTATTATGAGTCACGCAATACGAGTTATTTTTACCACATTGAACCTTCTTCATGGGATCTCTAATCACAAATGTTAAGTTACTCTCAAAAGTCACTCCCTTATGAGCTTAAGTCCATCCCCCTCGATAATTTATTATGTCCATTATGGCCTAAATTTATTTCATGTCCCTTTTGGACAGTAATTTGATATCATCAATTTGCAAATCTTATTCTCCTCATGCATTTCTGCCCATCTTCACATCTACAAAGTCATCGAAGAATTTTCCAAAATGTCAATATCACATATATATTTATAATAAAATAACGTCATGGTCTCATATTGACTTCTAGTAACATGTTTGGGGAGATACATCCATTAAACTCTTGCATTTCACTTGTAATATTCAAATTCATTTGTAGCACTATTCAAGAGTTAGTTTACAACTAAGAAAATATAGGGTGTATCTCTATTAAACACCTCCACATTCCAAAAGTATCCATTGTTGTGGAATTTTTTTGAAATTTTCCATGTCTGTAAATACTTCTAAACACTTTCACAAAGTATTATCGTCACAATAAATAAAAATAACTTAGATAGATTTAAATAAAGTATGACATTTTGATATTCATTTACCTTCTTTTCAAACATTGACCAAAGACAAGAAAACCCTATTAAATAGTTTAATACTCCCATATTACAATGATATCCAACCTGAATTGAGTAAATATATGATCTTCAATTTTATAATTTATTTCTTATACTAGAAGAATTGCATATCATAAATCAAGTTAAATGAGATGATATTACTTTGTAGAGCTTCACATATAACTTTGAATGCAGGTCAACTTCATTATAATTATGAATAATCATGGATATTTAACATAAATAAATCCAAAATTTTTAATATTCCCTAACTTTTGAAATTTCTTTTCTGAGTAAGGTTTCCTTGTTAAATTTTTAAAGACTTAAAACTAATTTGAAAATAAGATTAATTAGCGCTAAAAAAATATTGCTCCATTTATAAATTTTTTTTTTTGAATTACCCGCATTAAATTATAGAATGTGATCCGTTGACTTTTATAATGACTAATCTTTACTTCTTCAGAATGATATTTTTATTTCTTATCTCATCATTAGAATCTTTCGACCTATGCACATGTATATAAATCTTCTAATGATGAATTTGATGCAAGGTCATTATGCTATTTTCTCTTACTCGTTCATCTCATAATGAAAGAATGAATTGATATAAGTTTCACCTATCAAAACTGCAAAAGAAGTCTTCATGGCTGTAAACTCATATAATCACCAGTATTTCTAAACTCACGGACAAGAATTTTATAGATGTGTTTTTCAATCATAGTAGTTATGTCGAAGGAGAAATATGAGACATTTGCTAAGGATACCTTAAAGCCATGAAAATGATCCCAACTCCGAAAAGAAAATAAATTCAAAATCTTATAAATCTTTCAAACATTCACAATTTTTTATTCTATTTATTTATTTTCTCGATTGGGATAATGATCAACGAAATGAGCTCAAATTAGCATTTCCATCCGTCTAAACTTTAATACGCAAATGATTTATCGTATTCCAAAGTTGGTGTTGGATGGAAGAATCCTAGACTCAATAAACATATCCAAAACAAATAACAAAATCACCAAAGTTTTGAATCATAATCCATACTTTGAAAATGTCAATATAGTTTATGGGAAACTCATCACATTTTTCACGAAACGAGTATCAAATATGCAACAGATGAATTAGTTGTTTCGACTTCCGAAACTAAGACAAATCAAGAAAACAGAGCGAACTTAAAAAAAAAAAAAAAAAAAATCTCAAAATAACCTTTCTCATTCTAATTTGTATATTGGTTTTTCCTTGTATCAAATGTGAGAACGAGGTATACTAATTGTTCTAAACCAAAAATATGCATGATAGAATTTTCTGCAATTTTTTATTTTACTTCTTAATTGTTGAATAACAAATTTGTAATTATTCACTCTCCAATATAGATTGATTTTAGTACAGTTAGTTACCAAGGGAGAAGTAGTTGAAGGCTTTAGACACGCTCCTTGTATGAAATTATTTTCACTACCTCTAAGTGCAATTAAATTTATTTTATAGACGATCATATTATTATTATTATTGATTAGGCAGGGCTGTTACCAATTCACCCTCATAAACTTCTTATACGAACAGCTACCTAAAATACAACAGTTTCGTGGCCCTCCTATGCAATAGCTTCATGGCCCTTCTAATCTAAAAAATTAGGTCGCTCACACCAAGGACAAATTATGGGAGTTCATTCCCAATTTTGTAAAGATGTCACAGTGCCCAAATTTCTTAATTTAATGAAAAGAATAAGAAATTTCCCAAGGCCAGCCTGTAAAATGGTAGAGTTTAAGGCCACACATCCTACGGGAGGTTTATCAGACCAGTCAAAAGGTTCGAGGATTATCATTATGACCGAGCTGGGAATGCCATACTTGCCTTTCCAGCTTGCTAGCATATCTCCCATTACGATAGACCTATAGGAACTTGCCCCCACTCCTCCTGGGCATTCCCCTCACTGCTTTCATGAGATTCTAACTCCTCACTGCCCAAATCCTCCCTAATCCGCCCCATCTCCCTAAGTCGACCTACAGTAACCGTGTTAACAACCGAAAGGGGAATCGGGGTGAAGATCTCCCTACAACTAGATGAAGAGCTGGAATTCGAAGGGACTGATTCTTCCTACCAATTTTCCCAGGAATGAACCCTAGATTCGTCCGAACTCATATACAAATCGAGATGAAAATGTGTTTTGAAAGGATGAAGAAAAGATGCAGAAGAATACCTGGGAATTGAAGAAAAAATGACCTCACTTAAGAATAAAGATGGACGGACTAAAAAAAATTTCTTGCTACCTCGGAGAGGAAAAATCGCATAAAGTACAGTAAAAGAGAGGCTCAAAAACAATTTAAAAGGATGGAAGATTAAAAGGCTCAATCTAAGCTGTCCGTCCAAAAGATGGAGGGAAAATGGGTGGACCAGATGTAATCAGCCTGAAACTTCCCAAAGAAGCCAACATGAGTGGCGTACAACTCATCCCCATCACCCCGCGACACTTGGCACTGCAATAATTACACTTACTGTGAAAACACCAATACCAACCGAGTTATAAGGTATGTCCCCCCTTATAGCAGAACTGACATGGGGTAACTATTGACCACCGAACTCCGATCTCATGAGAAATGATCGCAGGCCCCACCTCAAGCAGATGCAAGTTCGGGTAAGACCCCTAGATCGGAATTGTCGCTGTAAACTCAAGAGACATCATGATGACCCCTTGTCACATCAACATCTCTAATCAACCCATTCGTCAGGAGTGATGACACCGCCGCCCATGGCCACCAATCTCTAGTTCGGAATCTTCAAGTTGCCTGAGGGTCATCATTATCTGAGGAAAATATTAACACATGGCCACAGGCCTCGTCGACCAATCATAGGAGAATTCGGCGACCTGAGTTCCGAGCTCGATACTATAGCTGATTTGATATAATTTCGACTGAAAACATGTATAAATAGTAGATAAATTGTTACCCAGGGGAGAGGAATTCATATAAAAAAACTATTATACGATTACATTTTCTCAACTGATTTATGACCCATTTAGCAATAACTCGCCCCTTTTCTTAAAGTTGGCTTAAGATCGGTCTTACAAATTTTGACGTCAACAATTAATATCACGTTTTTTTTTAAATAAAAAAAATAAAATTTTAATTTTTGACTCCATAGCACTAAAAGTCCGATTCCGCCCCTACTTTGCGTAAGGGAGTATCCGAGAAAGACACAAAGAATGTAATGTGGTTCAAGTTTAGAGGAAGTGTGAGGATGAAACTAGGGATAGCAGAAACACCCAAATATACAAAGTTTGGTATAATTGGGTGGAGAACCAAAAAGTGTTTCATAAGGAGAATGTAGATTGAGAGTTGGTGTGGGTTTATGAGATAGACCGCAGTGTCAAAGGCACAATTCTAAAATGTGAGCAAAAAGTAAGCGTGAGAAAAAGGATGCCTAAGCGATGATGCCACTAGGACGAAGTGGTCATGACACTGGAAAAAGCAAGTAATAAGTGATATTACTAGAGGTACAGAATTGAGATATGGAAACGAGATTTTTATGTATGGTGGGAACAAAAAGAATATTTTGTTAATTAAAGGTACGAGAGGGATGCGATAGAGAAGTGGAACCAGTGTGTGTTATTGGTAGCCCGTACCATCACCAATCACAATATCGTCCGAGCTTGTATATGGTATATGAAGAGAGAGATTGTTAAGATATGAAGTAACATGGTGAGAAGCACCACTGTCAAGTAGCCAAGTAGGAGTGCTAGAATTCTCAGTCACCGCAAAGTGGGCTCCATGCGATGGTTTTGTTTGTGGACGAGGTTGCGAAGGCTGCTGAAGTGTTCGAGAATTCCGAAATTGAGAGGTTACCAGGTTGAATGAGGGACATCGTTTAGCAATGTGTCCTTAGTGTTGCATGCTTGACAGAAATCAAGATACGGCCTAAATGAAGGGAGTGGTCCATGAGGAAATGGAGATTGCGTCCCAATAGGAGAAGAAGATGGAGATCGCCAAGACTTATTACAGGTTGCTGCTGGATTTGCCGAGGTTGGAAGAGAGATATTTAATTATCAAGATTGATTTAACGTCAATTCTTTGGTGATTAATTTTTCATGGAGTTCTTCAAAGGATATCGTCTTGTCACGACCGTTAATTGCATCAACAAGGGGTCTATAATTATCATCAAGTCTATCCAAATTCATTTCAATGAGATCTTCGTTATCAAGAGGTTTGCCTAAGACGACAAGTTCGTCGGCCCGTGTTTTGATGAATTGCATATATTTTGATATGCTATAGGAGTCTTTACTGGAACGTTTGAGTTGATCTTTGATCTGTTTGATGTGTCCTCGAGTAGGTTTTGCATAACTATTGCAAGAATGGTCCACGCTTCCTAAGAAGTGGCTGTGGATTGAATGAGAGGTATAATCGAAAGAGTGAGAGATCCAACCATGGCACTGAAAATAAATTGTTTTCACGAACCCATGTCGTGTACTCGACGATCGACATGTTGCCACCAAACTCGTGATTTTCAAATTGCCCTAACCAATTATCATCTAATATTGTTGCATTTCAGATTTTCCATTATAATTCTACTGTGAAGATCTGAAATTAAGTTCTTGTTTGGTTTGGTTAAAAATTAGATTTTTAATAGATTTTAATAAAAGTTAATGAAATATATAAACAAAAAATTGATAAGAGTTCTGGATTCCATAAAATGCATGATCGAGAATGAGTTTGAGAAAATGATGAGTTTTTCAAAATTGGAGCCAAATACGGACTAAGTGGAGATGGGAAATTTTAAATTTTATTAAGACGAATATTATTTGTTATATAAAATATCAAGTGGTCTATTACTAGGAAGTCTCGTGCACCTCAAATGACTAAATTAACCAAAATGTATAGAAACTATATTTTAAAAAACAATGTTCATTAATTTATAGAAGGTTGAAGATAAAATTGCAACGAAGTTTGACGACGAAATATGAAATTTACATTACTTTAATGAGTTCGGCATCCTAATTCCCACAATCGCGAAAAATCTTCAATTGCTTGATTTTGAAGCAATAATAATTTAATTAGTTTGGCATTCCTATTGCCTCGAGAAAAATTGAATCATTTTAAAATAGATGATGCAAGCTAATTTTATGTTGAAAAATAAAATTATATGATTAATGTAACAACTCGATCGCCATCGGTGCTATACAAATTTGTACAAATTTTATTATTAAATCATCCATTGATGTTCATTCCTTGGCCGCTAAGATTGTTTACTATTATTTTTTGGTTCCATTGTCACCATCAAGATTGTGTAGCTTAACCCTATAAACTTTAGCCAGCTAATTTTATCATTTTAATATATTTTAATTCCAATGGCAAATTAATTTCTTGACAAGACAAAATTCTTTGACTTCATTTTCCACACTTTTCCATTTTTTACTTCTTGTAAAAAAAATTTTTATAAAAAAGCAATAGAACACTTTTAGAAAATTTTCAAATAGACCTAAAAGTAACTTTCAACTTTACTCAATGATCTTAAATGCAACAATTTTATATGCATAATCCAAAACTTGTCAATTGAATGGACCACAAAAGTAGATGATATGACATTGGAGTATTTTCTTAAAAGTTATTCAAAATTTGTGCTATTCATATATTATTTAGATTAGTAGTATCAGAACGAAGTGTACCTCAACTTGTAGGTTTATACCTAGGTTGAAGACATTACTTATGAATTGTGTCAAGTGTACGCTTTCAACAGTGCAGAGCAACTACTCGACACCTGCTACAAATATATCATGCTTTCTTGCATTGTTTGTAAATTATAATCCTATTTTGCAATAGTTGCGTTGGAACACTCATTGTTAGAAGAAAACTGAAGTTAGGTATGTCTACCATTGAGAGTTCAAGTTCAACCAAAAAAATTATTGATAAGGGTATTTGAACTACAAAGAAATTTGAAAAAAAAAAAAATCAAAATTTGAATTTTGAATTCAATAGCTTGAATTCAACTTACTGGCACTTGCGCTTATTGGTTATTCAGCCACGATAGGTGAGACGTGGCACGATGGTGCCATCAAATCATTGCTTTTGCAACTAGGCTAGGCGTGCCACGAGCTTGCTTTGCGAGCATGCTACAGCAACTAGCTCGAGAAATATGGTTTGACTCATCTTATGACTTGTCTCCAATGAGCTTGGTTGAGATAGTGAGAGGCTCGTCCCAATTTCTATCTCGAATCCAAGTTGGTTTGACACGTTAGCTTATTTTATTATGTTTACTTAAATTGAAATGGTTTGATACTACTGTTGACCTCGAAAATTGGATCTTCCACGTGGCCAACCGATAGTTACTCCACGTATTTTTCTCTGCGCACAATCAACGCACGGTCAGACGCACACGGCCGGGACCAGCGGGAGTGGCGGCGACCGTATACACTCCGACGGTCAAGTCAGGTTTAGGTGGTCGGAACAGTACCCAGAGGTTGTGCAAAATAATAATAAGGGGGAGGAAAAAATATATAAACTTGTTTTGGAGTGCTATGTAGTAAGAGTTTTATTACCTTTGCCTCTTGCCAAACCTTGGATATTTATAGGTGGGATGAACCGTTGGATATGGGACACGTGTATGCATTTGACGGTATGAGGCGTCCGCTTATAAGCGTCAATCAGCTACGTCTGTAGAATAGGCGGACAGTTTGTTTCTCCCGAGTTGAGTTGACATAAAGTTGATAAGTCACATCAACTAGTCTCATGGAGACGTCAAATCAATTTAAACCTTAGATGCATAGAGGATCTTGACAAAAATCTCTTTTTGAAATTGGCGGCAGATCTTCTGACAGATGTCCACCTCGCCTCGACTTTAGGGGCGAGGGGCTTCGATCAGTTCAGCAGGATCGTCTATGTCTCTCAGTGTGCTCTCAGGTCGTTGACATTGGTGAGATCACTTCGAAAACACTTCGGATGGGTGTCTATCAGGTTGGAATATGTGGTTGTGGCCATTCCGAGGCAGTTTAGATAGGGGCGTAACAGTGGTCCCCCAAGTTCAGGTATGAATATTTATATCATGAGTGGATTTGCTTTCCTGACCGAATGTAAATGCCTCGGTACTGGGGACCGCGACTCGTGGGAGCTTGTGGGTCGATTTTCTACAGTAACCGAAGCCATGATCTTAGGTAGATGTGCCAAAACTTCGTTACTGCGTAAGGGAAACAATAACCGATATGAGGTCGAAGCGCTGCAAGACTAGACGATTAGTAGGAAACAAGGTCAACGCGACAATCAAGGCTATGATCCACAGGGGACTCGAGTCGGGCATGCCTAAGCCTAAGCTTTGTAAAATTAAGTGAGGAGCTCATCTGCCGCCGGTGCGCTAACCCACAGGGGACGACGCGTTGGGAGATGACTAAAACTTTGTAAAGCTTTGGAAGGAACGCAGCGGTCGAGGCGATGACCCATAGGGGACTTCGCGTCAGGTGCGTCTAAGCTTTGTAAAGTTGAGTGAGGAGCTCATTTGCCACCGGTACGCTGACCCACAGGAGACAACACGTTGGGAGATAGCTAAAACTTTGTAAAGTTTAGGAGGGAACGCAGCAATCGAGGCGATGACCCAGGGGGACTTCGCGTCAAGTGCATCTAAACTTTGTAAAGTTGAGTGAGGAGCTCAATCTGAGGCGATTCAAACGTCAAATGATTTGACAACTGTTGCGTATTTTCAAGGTGACAGCTGGGTGCCATGCCTATTCTCCTAAAAGGCTGCTTTGGCTACTCATTATTGACAGCTGGTGGTGACCGAGGTGACGCGTTTTAAACGAGGGTTAAGGTCACAACAACATCTTGGGCGTAGATCAAATCTGGCGTTTCATTTCAACGGCCTAGATTGAAGATGCGACGAACAGCTTAGATCGATTGCATTTGAATTCAACGGTGGAGATCGGATGGGTCTTTCTATAAAAGGTGGATTCTGAGCTTTTCTCAAGCTTTCTACCCTTGCGAAAATAGACAATACACTTTGCTCTCAAGCCATTTGTGGTTTTCGGCGTTTTCTAAGAAATTTCGGTGAGAAATTTGAACTTCCGACGAGAAATACCAACATCCGGCGACCTTACACCATTTCCGACTAGGAATAAGTTTCAGTACCTTTTAGAATTTTTTAACTTCTGAAAAATGGCTTCTGAGGGAGTTCTGGTTCGGGGAGGGGGTTAGAACTAGTGAGGATGGACGAGCCCATTGTGGCGACCTCTTCAGAAATAGCTGAGGCGATAATAGGGGGAAAATATATGGAAGCGACCGGATAGCCCAGCAGACACTTCTGTGCACTGGGGGGCGTCGGATTACTCATCTAAACTAAGAGAGGCCGACCTAGGGAGACTTAGGGTAGAGTATAGGATCCCGGATAGCATAGATCTGATCCTTCTCGAGCCCGAAGAGAGGGCCTACTACCATAGGCCGGGTTGTGTGGCCATTAGTGAGGCAATCCTTAGGGCTGGACTTGGGCTGCCAATTCACCAATTCTTTAGGATGGTGCTTAGATCCTATGGGCTAGCCTCAACGCAACTCAATCCAAACTCCTAGAGCCAAATAGTGGGCTCCTGGATGTTATGGAAAGAGGCGTCACTAGGGGTGGAGATACCCCTCTCCGTCTTCCAGACCCTTTACATATCTAAGGTAACTGCCGGGGGGGGTAAGACCCGGGGGTGGTACTACCTTACTTCATGGGGTTTCCACACTCCATTCGTGCTCGATCTGCCAAGCTCCATCAAAGAATGGAAGAGCTCGTGGTGTTGGGCCGCTAGGCGATGAGACACGATGGAGGGGGACCCCCCGGCGTCTCTTAAGGTCCCGACAAAGTACTCAACACTTAAGTGAGTATAGATGTTGCTTTTCTTTATATTTCTCTTCGGTTCAAACCGTGACTAATATTTGCATTTCTTTTGTAGGTACTCTTCCTCGGTGCGAACTATCTTCCAAAGACTTCGAAACCATCTGCATCATCTATCAGCTGCCTCAACAGAAGAGGTCATACCATCGGCTGATCCGAAAGAACATACACTTCGTTATACTCGACTTGATGGCATCCCAAGGTAACTAGATCGAAGTCTTTACCCTTTATTCTAAACTTTTAACACTTGTACTAATTCATCATTCGTTCCTTCTAGAAATTTTAATAAGAAGATGCTCGTGCGCCCCCACTTTAAGACCATCCAGAAGATGATGGCAGAGGCACGGGCACTGAAGGCCTCCTCCTCCTCCTACAAGAAGCAAATGGAGGATCTGGTGGACGCCAGTAAGAGGCTTCAGCCTCCGACGGAGGAGAAGGTACTGGAGGACCCGGAGGCTGATCTACGGAGGAAGGGCAAAAAGAGCACCGCCCCTCCAAAACGCCCAACTGTGGCAAGGCCACCCCTCGTTTTGAAGCAGACCACAATTCCAACCGGAGTGGCCATTCCGAAGAAGATGCCTGCGCCATTTGAGGCTGCCACTGCCTCGGCCACAACACCACTTGTTGTCATGCCAATCGCTCAAGTGCCGGAGCAGCAGAAGAGGAAAAGGGTCCGTCCCTCTAAGGAGGTAGACTTTCTGGGCACAAATTCGGAGGAGCCGGTGAGGGAAGTGTTGGAGGCCCTTCCTCCAGAAATAGCTGCAATGGCGGTGGTCCACAAAAAATACTGGACCGAGGAGTGGAGGGACCACACCGCCTCCTGCACAACTGAAGACTTAGTGGCTGCTAACAGGGCCTGCGTGGCTCGGGCCCTAGTACAAGCATCCAACTTGAGGGCCTGGTGAAGGATCTAAACTCCAAGAAGGAGGACCTCGCCAAGCACCTCGAGGAGGCGATGCAATATGGGAATGCCGTGCGAGAGGCTCGGGCCAAGCAGACGGAGGAGGGAAAGAAGGAGGCCGAGGCCCAGCTAACTGCCGCCAAAGCAGAGGTGGAGCGGCTGAAGAAAGAGTTATACGAGATGGAGTGCTAAGTGGCTGCTATGACTCGACGAGTTGATCACGCCAACAAGCACCACAAGCTCGCCACCGAGGCTCTGGAGGCCTTAAACAAAGAGAAGGCGGAGCTGAGGCAAAAGGCAGAGGCTCAGTCTGAGGAGATTGCCTTCTTGAAGGAGGAGTTGAAGTCTGCAGGGGAGGTGACAGTTCAGAACTTCATTCATCATTTCGAAGACCATCCCCTGTACGATGACTTCGCCAATTTTCGGGCCTCTTGGAGTGCCCAAGGCTTATTGGGTCGACTGAAAGAGGTCCACCCTACTCTGGACATCTCCTCTTTGGAGGCAGAGTTCGGGGGACCAATTGGAGGTTGGCCTGATAAGCTTGCTGAGGAAGCTCCGGAGGCGGCCGATGCAGAAGCGGTCGAGACAGAGGTCCCTCCACTAGAATAGGGCCATCTTTTGTAATGGCTTCGGCCTCTTGTACTTCAATTCTCATTAAATGAAATGAAAATTTTTGCTAAGTATTTGTGCTTCTACTTTCTTACCTTTTGGATCTGTTTATACTTGTATGAATAACAAATATCAGACTAAGCGCCTCTTAACAATAATCAGTTAATAATTGAGGATCGGACCACTCAAGTTAACATAAGTTGAATCACTTAAGCGAACATGAAGCAACTCTTAACACTAATTGGTTAACAATTTGAGATCGGACCTCTTAAGTTAATATGAAGAGCCTCTTAACGTTAATCAGTTAATAAATGAATATCGGATCACTTAAGTAAACATATTGAAGAACTGAGGAAACTATTTACTAACCGATGTGACACAGAACCGAAGTTTCATTACTTTGACAAATTACACCATACTTTACCAATGTAATTTCAGCACTTAGTAAGCTAGAGAATTTACAACGAAGATCAGATCGGTACACCTATTCATTAGACAGTATTGAGATCGGATCGGAATTAAGGCTCATCATTGATAGTACTTCCTCAAGTGTTCGATGTTCCATTGATGAGGTAGCGCCCTTCCTGCCATGTCTTCAATTTCGAAAGTGCCAGGTCGGGACTCTTTACGGATGCGGTAAAGGCCCTCCCAGTTCGGTCCAAACACTCCTGACCCTGTTGGTTAAGAACTTGCCCTTCTCAAGGTTAGTCGCAAGTTTTCCGGTGATTTCTCCGGTGGAAAATGCAGAAGTTTCAATGGGAAGTGTTTTCCACAGACGACGCCAATCTGTTGACCTCGAAAATTGGACCTTCCACGTGGTCAACCGATAGCTACTCCACGTATTCCTCCATGCGCACAATCAACACACGGTCAGATGCATACGGGCGAGACCAGTGGGGGTGGTGACGACCGTATACACTTCAATGGTCAAGTCAGGTTTAGGTGATCGAAACAGTACCCAGAGATTGTGCAAAATAATAATAAAGGGGAGGAGAAAATATATAAACTTGCTATGGAGTGCTATGTAGTAAGAATTTTATTACCTTTGTCTCTTGTCAAACCTTGGGTATTTATAGGTGGAATGAACCGTTGGATGTGGGACACGTGTATGCATTTGACGGTATGAGGTATCCGCTCATAGGCGTCAATCAGCGGCGCCTATAGAGTGGGCAGACAGTTTGTTTCTCCCGAGTTGAGTTGACATAAAGTTGATAAGTCACATCAATTAACCTCATGGAGACGTCAAATCAATTTAAACCTTAGATGCATAGAGGATCTTGGCAAAAATCTCTTTCTGAAATTGGCAGCAGATCTTCTGACAGAGGTCCACCTCGCCTCGGCTTCAGCAGGATCGTCTATGTGTCTCAGTGTGTTATCAGGTCGTTGACATTGGTGAGATCACTTCGGAAACACTTCAGATGGGTATCTATCAGGTCATAATATGTGGTGGTGGCCATTCCGAGGCGGTTCAGATAGGAGCGTAACAACGACAATTTATCCATAATTAATTAGAAGCTAAAGGCGATGATTATTTTAACACTCGAGAAAATTTCATTTAAAAATAGATAAACATTGAATTCACGGTAGGTATGTTATTCTCCAATTTGTACATTTACTCCCAAACTAAAATGAATTGAGTTTGGGGTATAAGGTAGAGATTCACACCGAGACTATTCACAATAAGGATGGGTGGGTGAATTTTTTGGGAAATTTTGTATACAGATGAATCCCGCATAGGAATACTTGATGTGACCACGGGAAAAGAGCAAAATATGTAAGAAATTTCTCTCATTTTCTTGTCTTTTTCCGTTTTGTCAGATTTATAAGTTTGTGTACAATCAAATCAATATTCAGCCTCCCGTTTGGCCCACATTAAATTACATTTCATTACATTTTATTTTTCTCTCTCCTATTTTCAACCATACAATTTTTCATAAAATAATATTACACGTGAATCGAAATTTTTTATTCTTTTAAATACTATTTTTCTCATTTCCATTACAAAAAATGGGGATCGAACGGGGCTTAATAGTGAGATTCTTTCACATGGACCACGGAATTTTGCAAATGAGGGTCTCAAATGACCTAAATTTAGATTCCAAGGACTTCTTATCCATATCGTAAGAGTAATAGCTTCACACGTGGCACTCATCTAAGCGATTAAATATCGGCGCCGGCAATGCTGTGTGAGTCAGATTCTTGTGAATGATTAATGCTAACGTAATCCAAAGCAACAAATTTTTGTCCAAAAGAAAATAATAATAATAATAAAATAAAAACTGCAGCTTGTGGTGAAAATTGAAAAATCATAAATATTCTTTAGCCCTGTTTTCAAACAGTATTTTGACATTATTTTAAAAAAATATATTTTTAAACAGTATTTTAACATTATTTTAAAAACATATTATTCAAGAAAATAACATTATACATAAGTTTAAAATTTTTTTATTTTTAATCACATATTTTTCACCAATATATTATTCAAAAATGTATTTCTCCTAAAAATGAGACTCAAACAAGGGTTTAGTGGAAAAAATAATATAAAATGAATCATTGTTAGCCATAGCTAGATGGAGATTAAAATTAGATTTTAGTAAATTTTTATAAAAGTTAATGAAATATATGATTAAATTTTCTTTTATCTTTGCAAAATTTGTAGTTAAAATTAATTGTTAATTTTGACTTAAATTAAATTTTAATCCCTACCAATGCGGGTTGATAAAGAATAATCTTATGCCTAACAAGAGAATATGGAATAAGAGTTTACTCAATAAAATAAAAATATAATTCTTGTAGATAAAATAATTGAAAAAGATTTTTTATTTGTTTTAAATAAAAATGTGTCTTTCTCGGCAATGGATTGTAGGCAATAGTTATCACCATAGCAAACTATTCCTAGTCGGAGTTGATGAGTTGGGCATGACATGGTCCGATTCGATTCAATTCTCTTTCAAATTTTTAGGTATTTAAAAAGAGGGAATCATCGGGTCCAAATTTAATCAAGGAACTCTTTAGGTTCGGTTCCATTTTGTTCAGTTCGATTTAGTTCATTCCGATTTGGTTCTCGAGTTTCGTACTATAATTAAAATTTTTAATACTTACAAGACTACATTAATTTCACTAATGACATGTTCAATTTTAGATCTAGTCCAATCTTATGTATCTTTTGCTTTTCTTTGTTGAATTTTTTATAGATTTGATTGTTAAAATAATAGGGAATAGAAATATAGCGAGCTCACAACAATTAAGAGATGCGCAATCGAGCTTCAATTCGATATCTCGAAAACGGTAGAATAACAGATTCAAGTAAAACATAAATCAATTTGATTAAATTGGGCTTGGATTGAAAATTAGAAATAGGAAAATAATATTTTTGGGTTTGAGTTAAATTAACTAGTTTATAAATTTTTTTAGAAAAATATAAAATAATTTGCTTATTTAAAATTAAAAAATTAGGAATATTCGGTTCTTCGGTTATTGATTTGGAAATGATAACCAAACCAAATCCCTTCTGTTCTAGATTGCGATACCCGTTCGAGTATTTAATTTAAGAAGAATCACTCAATTTAATTTAGTTCTAGCTGGGTTCGATTCGAGAGTTTTGTTCAGTCCTAATTAAGAATGATGCCTTGGATCAAGTTGAAAATAATGCATCGTATAGCTTCATTTCTATGAGAAAATTGTTATATTGCTGTAAAACTAAAAGAAAAAGACAGAATTATTGATGAAAAATTAATAGGTTCAAAACTCAAATTTATATTTTATTATAAGAATGACTCGCATATGTGATTTCAATGAGAGTTACTATTACTATTTGAACATAATAAAATCTTATAAAATAAGTAAGACTCATCTATGTATAACGATAAGACAATGTCCATGTTTGATTTGGATAAAAATTAAATTTTTATATATTTTAATAAAAATTGATGAAATCTATGATTAAAAAGTTGATAAACATTGTGAATTTCGTGCGTATTTAAAATTAAGTTTGAAAGAAAAATGAATTTTAAAATTTGAGTGTCAAATATGGCTAAATACTAATAGCCATTAATAATTATCCTATAATTTTACAACACTTCACTTTTGATTATTAATTGCTATGCTAGTGGTTGCTTTGGTTTTTATGTTGTTTGAAAAAATTTAAATAAGTAATTAGTACAAAACATCTTTACCTTTCAATGTTATTGTGTAAAACGTTTTTATCTTTCATTTTTTAGCATTGCACCTCTTATTTTCATCTTTCATTGCGGAAAACGTTATTTTTACCAATTTTTAACATAAAATGACCAATATTCCCACTATTTAAATAAAACAAAAAAGAAAAGAAAAATAAAGAACAAATTGCAATCTTAATCCTAAACTTTTTAAAAAGTGCAAATGAGTCGTAATAAATTATTAAAATATTAAAAAAATCTCTCTCTTTTCTATTCTTCTCTTCTCCTTCCCTTTGCCTCCTCCACCACCAAATATGGCCTCCACTTTAGAAGCCAAAAAAATCTAGTCAACCTAGGGGTGTCAACGAGTCGAGTTGACTCGCAAGCTGAAACTCCTAGCTCGGGCTTGACTCGGGTTTTTTGAAAGTGTGCTTTTTTTGGCCCAAGCTGAGCAAAGCAAAAGCTTGGCCAAAAAATTAAGGTCCCTAAAATGGGGCTCGATCTGAGCTTTGGCTCAGACCTTTTTCGGGTTGAGCTAGGGACAACTCGATCCGACGAGTCCGATTGTCATTAATAGGTCAACAATGCCCAAACTGTCGAACCTATCATCGGAAAGCTCTCACTACCCTCTACGCATACCACCCAACATCCAACCTTCATGCCGACGGATTTGGTTGGAATTGCAAGCTAAAATACCAAACTCGCGAATGCAAATACTGGCGTCACCACCTATTTTGGCAAGACCCATGCCATTCAATCAACTATACTCACCGGGGGCGCCTCTCTTCATGGTTTTAAAATATCAATACATGCACAAAATCAAAATCTATAGCAACAACATTCAATTTTTTATTGGGCAATAACTGGCCCAAAATCTGGGGCATATTAGAATGAAATTTATGGAAGCCCATTGTTGTAGCAGGTGTGGCGTGATATGGTGGAGCAAGAATGGGTGGTCCACGATGGTAGGAACCACTGTCGACGTCGTAGTTGAAGGAAAAGATAGCATTTTTTTTTAGCCATATAAGTTTGTTGTTTGTTTAATTTGTTTACGAGAACGTGTTTGAGGGTTAATGGCAGCTATTTGCTATGTGAGCTCCAGTGTTTTAAGAGGCGGTTGGTGAGATGAAGGCCAGCAAAGTAAATTTTTGAAAAGTTTAGGAGTGAGATTGCAATTCGTTCTATGTTTTTCTTTTCTTTTATTTAAATAGGAGGGTATATTGTTCATTTTACATTAAAAATTGGTGAAAATGGCATTTTTCGCAATGAAAGATGAAAATATGGGTGAAAATGTCAAAAAATAAAATATATGGATATTTTGCACAATAACATTGAAATGTAGAAACATGTTGTGCCAATTACCCATTTTTAAACTATTATCGATTCTTTCTATATAAGAAATAATATATTCAATTAAACTTCCTCAATTTATTATTTCTTCAAAAATAAATTATATACTTTTGATTTTATCAAGTTAAAAGGATACTATAATTTATAACCTTGTTTATATTCTATCTAATCTGCAGTTGTGTTGTAAAATTTTGTAGAATGCAATGCAAAGAGTAACTTCTACATTAAGATTTGCATACCAGAGAAAGTATTACATATTTTGTTTTTACTTTTTTTTAGTAAACTTATAATTGTTTAAGCAAATATGGCATAATCAAAAGGGTATATCAGTCCTTGAACATAAAAATTTCACAGAAGAATCATAAGACTTTCAACACAAACTGATGTCCTAATTCATTCATCCTCTTAGTAGTTCGTCTTTTGATTGTAACGCTCTACTTGTTCTCTGTCTCTCTACAACAAAAATCTCTTATCTTCTTCTCCTCTCTCTCTAGCTTGCACCAATTCTTCTTTCCTTTATCTAGTATCCCGCTCTTGTCAGTCCTTTATTATCCAAAACTCTACATTCAACCCGCTGGTATATATACAGGTTGTCTGTATATCCCTTACAGATCACTTTTGCTTGATGCCCGTCTCTTAAATTTGCCATAAATTCATAATTTGTGTGAAATTTTTTGAGAAATCAAGCGAAGATTTTTACTGGGTTGTGCTCAAACCCCCGATCGGTGAGAGGGAAGTTCTTGATCGAGCTTGTTGAAGATTATATCTGAAGGTGTTTCAGGTGTACACAACGAAAAACTTTTGTAATTAATTTTTGAAGAAGTGTACCGATAAAGATAAATATCAAAAGCTTATCCCGTAAAAGAAATACACACACACACACAATAACTTAACTGAGTTTTCAGTTTGACCTTTCGTTTTTGTGAGATATTAATGGAATCTTGGCTTAATTTGACTGGTGTAAAATCATCTAAGATCAACGCTGAAGCTTCTGACTTTTAATCTGTAATTTATGTATTGTAATGGCTTATTCATTGTTGTATTTAATTTTACATAATGTTTCTGGGATATTGATATTCCTCCTTTTTTTTTTTTTTTAAACCGATAGAGCTTATTAACATTTGATATATGTAACTCATAATTTTTATTATATTTAATATGAGGAACTTTGTTTCAAGAATCGTTTTTTCTACAAGTAATGTAGATGCTTCTCTGTGACAAGTAATAATTATAAAAAGAGAGTAATTGATTTAATTGTAATTATATTAATTGATTGTTCGATAATGAATATTAGGTGTATGTTTATATGTTTATTAAATATATGATGGATTACAGAAAATTTGAGATGGGTTCTCTTCATGGTCCGGTTCTTTCCCCCATGGTCCGTGCAAAACAAATCGGAATGTACTCTGTGCCGGTAAAATCACCCTTATCAAATGCTAAGTTCATCAGAAGTGAATTCTGGGGGATTAGAGGGATCAACAGCGGTAAGATAAATGTAGGTTATCAACAGGATTCACCTAAAGGCAAGACTATTATGTGTAGTTTCAGTTCATCTTCGAATGGTAATGGGAGCATGGCTGGGAATTCTAACGAAAATGACGCTGATTATGTGAATTCCAGTGTGGTTGAAGCTGGTATGCTATTTTAAAATTGAAATTGTTTGTTTCCATTTCAATATTTTTCAATGATAGTCTGTTAGATGTAAATGAAAGACTATGTTTATTTTATTTATTGAGTTCCAAAGTTTGGACATGAGAACTCAGATCTCTGTATTTGAATCAGGATGTAATTGTTAAAGATTATTCTCCCATTTCTCATTTTTTGCCATCGTATGCCCTGCCGCATCAAAAAAAAATTCATTGTTTCATTAATTGTCTGATTGAAAAATCTAAAAGCAAGCTTCATATCGGCACAACTCTTTTCCCAGTTCTTACATATTTAAATTAATATATACATTCCCCATGTTCTTGCAAGAAAATTTTTGGTCAGTTGACGTTTCAAATGATAGTTGTGTCTATTTGATTGTTTAGTTGAGGTGAGGAGTAGCCCGGATGGTTTCATGATCAAGATGAGAGATGGTAGGCATTTGAGATGTGTCCATAATAATCCTCAAGGGGGTCATCTGCCAGATTATGCTCCACATCCAGCAATTGTATTGAAGATGGAAGACGGAACGGGCATTCTTCTTCCAATAATTGTTTGTATGCATATATTGAACTGTGATTATTTTCAAGTGTCTTTTACAAGTGCTAAATTGATACTTCACTATCTATTGATTTTTAATTACAGTGGAGATGCCAAGTGTGCTGCTAATGGCAGCTGTACGCAATGTCCAAATTGTAAGTTTCATCCTTACCTGGTTCTGCTTGAGCTGTCAAACTTAAATAGAGGATTTCTCTTCAAATCGTGTTTTGTTGAAAACTAATTTGTTGGCTGTATTCAGGCTAGGCCTACTGTGTATCAAGTGGTGAAGGATATGATTGAGAAGATGGGCTATACGGTGAGCTAATGAATCTCATTTTACACTTGCCTAATTACTCTTTGATCATACAATTGGACATTTTGTTGATTAGCAGCTTGCCATTTTGCAGGTGAAACTTGTTCGAGTCACCAAGAGGGTACACGAAGCATATTTTGCCGAGTTACAGCTTATAAAGGTATATAAGATATTGTGATACTACTACAGAGTGAAATGTTGGAAAAAAAATAACCTGTGAACCGTGGACGCTGGAGCCTGTGTCCAACACTCCTTGATACTGTGGGGCACATGTCCAACATGCCACATAGACAATTTTTGAGAGACTTAGGTGTTTATTCTCTTTTCTATGATTGTAGTTGGACAATGAAGCAGAATGTGTCAGCTTTGATCTGCGACCTTCAGATGCCATTAACATAGCTGTGAGATGCAAGGTAAATTTTGCACACAATTTAGAGTTCCTCACAGTGTTATCTTTTCTTTTGCCTTTTTTTTTTTGGGAATAATATGGGGTTAATTGAATCTATGATCCCACGTGTAGTATTTGCATGATGAGATACATCCATAGACAAAATGAAGAACTAAGTTATTTGTAAAGAATATGCTAATTTTGTGCAATCTTAGTTGTTTTGAAAGAAATATTTACTGTGGAATATCCACAAATCTGTGGAAAAATTAAGCTGAATTGAATATAGTTGTAATTACAACCATTCTTTTTGATATGCCTGAATATCCTATTCTGAATAAGATGGTCATATAAATGTTTTTTATATGGTTATCATTTTAGATGCTTGCAACGAAATCTTCCCTTTGCTCAGGGACTTAACTTCTGACTTTTTATTTTTTTTGCTAACGATACTATCGACGAGTCAAATGCAAGATGCTGCATGTCTCAAGATTCTGACAATATTAGATTGTGTCAGATAGGATGATACATCTAGCCATCAAGTCAACTTGAATTTCATGGTTTAATCCAGCAGCCTCACATTTCTTGGCCTCCTTTTACAACGGGGCTGTCTCTTTTATATACTTTTCGGTTGGGCTCTGGGCTGATATTGGGTGAATGTAGAAGGTTAGAAGCCTGGTCATGGTCTTAATTATATAGGAACTGTAGCAATAAAATACATACAAATTGCTCATATTTGCCTTCTTTTACTTCGGACATTTTGTATGTAAAAAGTAGTCTCGAGCAATGAAATCTCATGTGTTTTTTTGATCTGATAGGTGCCAATACAAGTCAACAAATACTTGGCCTACAGTGATGGCATGAGGGTTATTGAATCTGCAAAAGTGCCCGTTCGGAGCTCTTTATCAGATGGTTTGCTAGTCACTGAATTGGATAGGTACAGCCGATAATCCCAGAGCCCCTAATAAGAAAAAAATGTTTAGTCTTGTTTGTTGTACTATACTCTCCAATCTATTTCAGTTCAATAGTGAGTACCAAATGAGCCCTCAGGAACCTTTATGGTGGTTTTGATGAAGTTCATAGCAAGGACGTGTTTACTATTACTATTCTGGTGGAGAATTGAACTTTGAGATTACACATTCATGCTCGACTGCAAGTTTTGAGGCGATTAACGTTATTACATCATTAATAATGCATGTTGGTGTGAATGTACAATTTTTCAGTTCTTGTATGGTCTAACTAAGGTGTTGCGGTTGCAGGCCTACTGGAAAGCCATGCCTTGAAACAGAGGAGTTTGATCTCGTGCGCAACATGCTAATTGCTGCAGTTGAGGAACGATACAGAGATGCAGGTTGACATTCTAATCATGATTTAGAATAATTATTTTTTTGAAATTTGTCTTTGTAAATCTTGTTTGCTCTCGCTTTTCTACCTTATTGTTTCGAAATTTAATTGGAAAAATTGAATGATTAAAGACTCTATTCACAACTTCAAATGGTTACGAGTACAGTCATAAGATATCAGTGGACTGCATATTTTTAATTCCAAATAAGATGGAACAAACCAATACCTTGGAAGACAAACCAGTACCTCGACTTCTGTTGGAGACATTTTCTTTTATTATTTCACTTATATTTATAGTGGAGAATTGATTTGGAATTATTTCCCACAAACTACATAATCATTTTGTGTGTTTTCTTGCTTTTTATTATAAAGATTTAGAAACTTGAATGTTTACTTTGTGATTTCGTACTGCAGCTCTCTTGAGGGACAGGCTTACTCAACTTCGGTCTAAGAGGAACTGGACATAGGAGGTCAAATATTGTGTTAGCTTTTCCCATCCTTGACCCAAAGAAAAATGGGGAAACCTCGCTTTTTTTCTTTTTTCTTTAGGTGGTGCTGGTGGATGACTTGTGTATATAGAAACAATTGGTCCTGCATCTTAAGCAATTCATTCCTTTGGTTTCATCAAGATGCAGGTCGAAAGCATGTGTATATATGTGTGTACAGATAGAAACTATAATATAATGGCTGGCTTATATACTAGGTGAACTTCCTGGTTTATCATTATAATTCATAATCTAAGTTCCTAAGTTTTGTGACGGTGCTGAGATTATAAATAATCAAAATTATTCAATGGATCTATAAAGACTATGTTAATCTACCATTTATTTCTATTTTTGTAAATTCTTCCCGAAACTGAGGCTCGAGTTTTGAATACATCATTAGGTTTTCTTGAGTGAAACATGATTTTTTTCTTCCAATTTCAGTAATCCGTGAAGTTCTCAGATGATTATTGTTTGCGATTATTTTTATTCAAGCATATATTTGTACCAGTTTCTAAGGAATCACAGGTTAGAGACCAAAGAGAATATGAAAATCGACGCTAAATCTTTACCATCTTTTTTCACATACATAACATAAGATGCTCTTAGTTTTGATTGAAATTGTAATATGATGGAAATGATTTGCAGAGAAGTAACATTATTCATCATTAGCATAAATCATAATCGATTCAACAAGTAATGAAGTAAAAAATGTGTTTTATTAGATACCGAATTCAAGGGTTCGTTGTCACCTCGTTGATGATAATCTATTCATTATTCTTTGCAAGCTATGGAAGCATAATTTTTGCAACAGTTGCGAACAAGAGAAAAGTTGAAAACATGTATTTATTAGATATAAAGGATCACAAAAAGGAGTTGGGTGGGAAAATATTTAATACAACAAGCATTACATGATCAATTCATTATGAACTCTAGCTTGTTAAGTACAACTAAACCAAACTCATAAAGTAAACGTTCCTCGACCAACTCATTGTTCACTCGAAAGTATTTTAATATTTAGTGAGTAAAATGTGATAGACGTATAACTTTTAGGATAACGGATCAAGGTGATTAATTGATGCAATGCAACATGTTAAATTTCAATGACGACTCAAAAATATTTTAAAAGTTCAGTTACTATTGGAAGTGGTGAGTGAATGACAAAATGCAATGTATTAAAGTTCAATAATCACGCATTTTTAGTTTCGATTATTCAAGTGTAACGGAGGTATCCGTTTGGTCTCCATTATTTAATGTTATAATTGTTGGAATAATAATATTTTTTGGAGATTGTGTGGTTGTAGAAGGGATTTTTTTTTTATGTGTAATATTATTTTATTAAAGAATATGTGATTAAAAAAAAAAAGAGTGAGAAATTTGTATTATAAATTTAAGGGGCTAAGCTAATGAAACATTTAGCTCAGTTTTTCACTTTTAGCTTTAACGATTCCCTTTTAAATAAAAATGAAATGAAATAAAATAAAATAAGAATCCTTTTCTTATGAACTTCCGACTTCAAACCTGAATTCAATCTCCCGTAAATGCCGGAGTTGCGCAAGCCCGTCAGGTTCAAGTCTGATATTCCATTTTCTTAGATTTTGCGCCTAAAATCCTCCAGATGATTTAGAATTTCTGCGTTTTTTCTGTTTTAACAAAATGTCTACTAAATCTCTTGCATCGTTTATTATCTGCTCTTTTACAGAATAAGAAGTTACTAAAAATTTTTGTCCAGTGCCATTTTTGTTTTTGTTCTTTTTTTTGTTTTTGTCAGATTCATATGGTGTTGAAAACTGTTGCATATTTCGCTGAAACTTGTGCTTAATTAGCATGATTGAACTTGAATATTACTATTCTTTCTTGTAAAGATGGAAGTTTTGTTATGTATACAAGTAAGTGTGCAACTGTGTATTTTAGTATTCGATTTGAATGTGTAATGAAAATGTCTTTGTTGGTGTCGAAGACTCCAAATGAAAGATTAAACAACATCTGATGAGAAAGTAGGTATGCGTTTTTGACATTTCTTAGCAAGTGTATACCACAATAGCATGTTTCATATTCTGGATAGGACTTGCCATAGATTAAGGAAGAAAATTAAGTTAAGATTTTCTATTGATGCATTATTGTTGAACACTAGCGTGTACCAAACATGGCTCTAATCATGTGCATCAAATTCACACTGTAATTTGAATATCAAGTTGGCATGAAGGGGCCCTGGCTGTAGTGGCAAAGGCTGACACTGGAACTATGAGAATAAAATCTTAATTGTGGTTGTTTTTCATATTTGTTGGTTAGTTATATGCCCCCAATATTTTTGAAGATACAATTTGTATTGTGCAAATACTATTGTTCTTTAAAATGGTTATCAAATATGAGTGAATTGTGACTTTCTGATTGACTCTACTGAGAGAACCTATGTGCTTATTTTGTAGAGGTTCTTTTGAAATTTGGTTATTCAATAATGTATTTCTGTATTGTAGGTGGGAAGCCACAGACACAATTGTACTGAAGAAATCATATGTTTTTCGTGAAACTCAGTAGGATCAAGAATGGCTGTTTATTCGTCGATGCAAATTTTGATTGCCTCGTGCAAGCAAAAGGAAAGGTCCCCTCCATTGAAATTTACTTTTATTCCGTTCTGTCTGTAGAGCAATTCATCCATCATGTGATTGTGTTCTTTCTCTCAAAGTTTGATAACATACATAGAGATTATTTCTGTAATAGAATGAAGTCTTGAATATTGAAATTTGCAAAGCAGTATTCCTGTTTCTATTTTTTTTTCCCCTGATTTATAGGCATGATAATATTGTACTCTTTACCTTTTTTATCCTTCTGATTTGTTGACACGATAATTTTGTATCCTTTCCTGTTTTCAGGGCACATTAAGTTCTTGTCATAGTAATTTCTTCAGTTCAGCTTCAGTGACATCATTCACACGATCTTTTAGAGTTCCAAACGTATTTACTAAGCAGAGATCCTATTGTGAGTATTCAGTTATGAGTGAAAATTCAATCGCATGCCATTCTGATGGCAACACCAATACTCAACAACCATTGCATAGGACTTACCAAGTTGTGGTGGCTGCAACTTGTGATATGGGCATTGGGAAAGATGGCAAGTTACCATGGAAATTGCCTTCAGATCTTAAGTTTTTCAAGGAGTTAACAATGACTACTTCAGATCAGGAGAAGAAGAATGCCGTTATAATGGGGAGGAAAACTTGGGAAAGCATTCCCCCTCAATTTCGACCTTTGCCAGGTCGCCTCAATGTAATACTCACTCGTTCTGGGAGTTTTGATATTGCTACTGCAGAGAATGTCATCATATGTGGCAGTATTCCATCTGCTCTAAAATTGTTAGCAGAATCCCCATACAATATTTTGATAGAGAAGGTTTTCATGATAGGAGGTGGCCAGATATTAGGGTTTGTTTATCTTTCTTCCAAGGAAATTTGTTTGTTAATTTGTAGTTATATTTGGTACAAAAGATAACATATTGATGATTACGGTTACAGGGAAGCACTTAATGCTCCGGAATGTGATGCTATCCACATGACTGAAATTGAGAGTCATGTGGAATGTGACACTTTTATTCCTGCAGTTGATCTGTCGGTCTATCAGCCATGGTACATGTCCTCGCCTGTGGTGGAGAACAGTATCCGATATTTTTTTGTGACTTTTGTACGTTTGAAGACGTCCACCATGGGACCTACCAATTCCAGCCTTGAGGTGAGTTATACTGGTAGTGTTTTAGACTACAAGAAGTTCAAATACTCGAATTTCACTTTCCTGCCGAAGACGATTTTCGAGAAGCATGAGGAGTTTCTCTATTTGAAACTGGTTCAAGATATTATTTCAAATGGCAATGACAAAGGTGACCAGATGGGCACTGGTACTCTTTCAAAATTTGGGTGCCAGGTAAATAATAAACTTTAAAGGCATTGGTGTTATGAGTGCATGGATTCATGGCTAAAGTTTGTGGATGATAGATATCGCACTTCTAATGCTTGTGCCTTTCGTTTCTCAGATGCGCTTTAATCTGCGAAAATCTTTTCCACTTCTCACTACTAAGGTATTGATTCTTGTTTAAAATTTACGTTGTAAGGTAATCATTTTGTTATTATAGATATCTCTTGTTCCATTTCACAAGTAGGTCTATGCATTTTCCATTTTGAGATACTGGTGAAACATCTAGCATCATTTGTGGTATATTTACCACCTAAAAACTCGAAAGTCCCTTTTCCATTATCCGTAAAATATCAAGCAGTTTTTGAAATGAACATTTAGTGATACATTCTATGGTTCGTGGTGTTCTTGTTGCACAGAGCATTTTCTGGCGAGGAGTTGTTGAAGAGCTTTTGTGGTTTCTTAGTGGATCTACCAATGCTAAGGTGATTATCATCCTTTTTTCGTTTCCTCACTGTATATGTCGCAGCCACTTAAAATACAGTTTGTAATGGTGAAATGTTCTTTTGAATTTCCGTATTTTCATTGTGAAAGTTTAAAGATTGTATAGTAATATTATATATCCTATAAGGCAATTTTGTTGAGGTCTCTTCCTAGTTAGGGGAAGAATCTGCACGATTGGATTTTTTGAGGGTTCATACACCCAACCTGTGACATATTAAGCTAATTTCCTTGGCGGTTTCTATAAATACTATAACTATTGTTATAATTGTCTAATCTTTTGATAAGTGAGGAAATTCTTTCAATTGAAGGAGACAGGACACTTGCCATGGATTGCTGAATTGAAAAGGCAAAAACTTCTTGTCGATTTTATATTCCGCAATAGTACGAATCATAACATGTAATATAGTGGATTAAGATATATATTTATAGAACAAGATTCACACCATTTGTATCCAAGTTGGGATTTTTCATACAATTAATATAATTTACAGAAATTAAGTAGATAATCACTCAATTTATTTAATTTAATAAGAATAGAAGTATGGATAAACTTATAAAAAAAGTACTTATTGTGTAATATAGGAGAAAATAAGCTAAGTATGCACTCAAACAAGGGCTGGACAAAACTTTCGAATCGATCCGAACCGAACTGAACCAAACGATTATTCTTAAATTAAATACTCGAATAGGTATCTGGATCGAAAATCGATGGGTTCGGTTCGATTCTCGGTTGTAGATAAAGAACCTAATAAGAACCGAATTTCCTAATTTTTTAATTTATTTATCTTAAATAAGTGAAATTATTTTATTTTTTCTGAATAAACTTACTAATTAATTAATTTAGTCCAAATCTAAAACTGTGATTTTCCTAATTCTAATTTCTAGTCCAGGCGCAACTTAATCAAATTGATTTTAGTTTTACCTAAATTTGTTATTCTACCATTCTAGAGAAATTGAACTGAGGCTCAGCTGCGCCTCTTTTTATTAATATGAGCTCCTACTAGAAGAGATTTTAACGATCAAATCTATGGAGAATTCAGTAAAGAGAGACTCAGAAGATACATAAAATTGGATTACGTTATTTTGAAAGAACTAAGATTGAACATGTCATTAGTTAAAGTAAGTAGCTTTGTAAATATTAAAAATTTTAATTATAATACGAAACTTGGGAATTGAACCGAACCGGAACAATTCCATATTAAATTTGGACCCGAGATTCTACTTACTAAATACCCGAAAACCACGTCTAGCCCTAACTCAAACAATATTGCACATCTGAAAGAGCTACTGAACTAAAGAACCTCAGCTAAATCCATGATGAAACCACCCTGTCCCACAAATAGCGAGAAGGAAATGACATTCCTCTGAAATTTTAGGCCTTTTCTATCCAAATGCCCCAATTGATGCTCATCACTTGTTAAATATAATTCATAACTAAATTTTTCGGTTGTGTTAGTAAAAGAAAACATTAACGACAAAGGCATGAATGTACCAGGGGAGGACAGGAGTGGTAATTTTAATTATCAGTGACAATAAAAGGGAAAGAATTAGCAAACTCTTTATGTTTTGGCATACGGAAAATTCTACTGCCGATGTGAATCAAGTCATTATACCCTCACTTCTGAACTTTGTAAGTCTCACAATTATTTTTTCCGTACTGTCATCTTTTTTCTCCTTAACATTTATCGTGTTCTTATCTGTAAAATATGTCCCTTTTTTTGGTTTTTAATTATGTATTTACTTGTTTTCTTGGAAAGAAGGTTGATTGTATATAGTTTATGTTTGTAAAAGGTTCTACAGGAAAAGGCCATTAATATATGGGATGGAAATGCATCAAGTGAATACCTTGACAGGCAATGGTCTACTTTCAGAATTAGTTGTCCTTTGTCAGTGTTATCTAATCTGACGAGTGTATGTGATGGGGCTTTTCCAGTATAGGACTGACAGACAGGGAAGAGGGTGATTTAGGTCCAGTATATGGGTTTCAATGGAGGCACTTTGGTGCCAGGTTAACAGTATACACTTGAACATGATTTGTGGAAAGCTTTGTATTTTAGCCACACTTCTGAAAGTAACTTGTAAAAATTTGTGTTCCACAGATACACCAACATGCACACTGACTACACTGGCCAAGGATTTGATCAATTATTAGATGTCATAGACAAGATCAAGAATGAACCCAATGACAGGCGAATTATCCTCTCTGCTTGGAATCCTTCTGATCTCAAGTTGATGGCATTGCCCCCTTGCCACATGTTCGCACAGGTTGCCTTGCCCTTGACCCTTAATGTAAAAGAAATTTGAAAAGGCTTAAAAAAAAGATGGATAACAATGTTGAAAATCAAGAGTTCTTGTATCAAGCTGACCTATAATGGATTTTATTCAAATTTCTTACTCTGTTAATTTAATATGTTATTTTGTTGCAGTTTTATGTAGCCAATGGCGAGCTATCATGCCAGATGTATCAGCACTCGGCTAATATGGGTCTTGGGGTGCCTTTTAATATCGCATCATATTCTCTATTGACATGCATGATTGCTCATGTTTGTGGTATGCACTCATTTAATGAGTGAAAAATGACTGGAAATTGACGATGCTTTATAGCTCTCAATTTCAACCCAGTGGGGGGCTTATTTATGGAGGTACACTGATTAATGCTTCAATCCAATTCCCATCCACAGGTCTTGTTCCAGGTGATTTAATCCATGTAATTGGAGATGCTCATGTTTATAAAACACACATCAGTCCTCTACAGGAGCAACTTAAACAAATTCCAAAGCCTTTCCCGGTAAGTATACCAGAATATTTTTATTTTGTTGCATTGAATTCTATTGTTATTGAGCACTTGATTGAATTATTAACACTTATAGTCAACCTTACTTTTTATCCACACATTTCGCGGGACCTAAAGTACTACCCAACTATCCACCCATCATTTCTATTTATTTATAATTTAAACTGTTTATAATCAATTCCCAAAAATGCTTTTAGATCCTGTGTCGCGTGTATAGTTTTTCCCAAGATTTGGCAATGTTTTAAAACCCAACAATACAAAGTCAATTCCTAACAATTACTTCGTCAATTGTTTAATTATGTGGGTACTGGGCATATAGACGGGTTGTCTAATTTCATGTTGTTCCTTTCTAGAGTAAATTGGTAATAAATTCGTTATATATTTTCCATTGATTAATAAAATATTTGATTACCTTTAAAAAAAAAAAAAGAATAAAAAAATAAAAATTACTTCTTCAATTGAGAGATTGTCATCATCATTTGAATACACCCATTCATGTTGTGTCTCTTCCAATATGGATTTTGATATCCCTTATCCAATTATGAACAGATTTTGAAGATCAACCCACAGACAAAGGACATTGATTCATTTGTAGCTGCTGATTTTGAACTTATAAATTACGAACCTCATTCAAAGCTAGAAATGAAGTTGGCAGTGTAATATTTGAAGGGCGGAAAGACAAATATTGTGGACAAAGGTAACTGCAGATCATTAAAATATTCTTTTTGGTATTTCTGTTGTTGGTTCAATTTTCCCTCATTGAGAATAAAGTCTGCTTTTTAATATTCAGTTTTCAAATTCTAGTAAATTAACTGTATCGCACAGGACCTCAATTTTCTCACTGCTTGTACTATCCTCCGATTTATTAACTGGATGTGCACCAAAGGGACTTTTGATTCTTTTAAAATTCTCAATATCACAAGTGCATCCGTATGAATCTGATAAAGTCTTCCACTCAAAAGACATAACAGAAACATGCAAATTTATTTCATGTTCAAAGATTTCTTTCAGAAAAGGTGATTTTTCGTTGTATCTATTTTTCCAGGTTCGAGACAAAGGAAATATAGTTGGGATTATGCAGATAACGAACACCTGTAAATGGTTAGTTGCGAATAAATGCTAATGAACATTTATTAGATATGGACTATGAAACTCTAGTTACCTTTGCAGTATCCTTTCTTCCTCTTTTTAAAATCCACTGTTCTCTTTTATGGTCTCGTTGTCTGTCTCCATCTATTTTAGTGGTTTAAAGTGATGTTTCCAGAGAATACTTGCATCAATTAGAAACTCCTTGAAGTTTTATTTTGTTCGGGATTTATCACGAATGCTTATATTCCTAAGCTTTTATTTCATGTTGTTAATGTGTAGTTTCTTTTCATTACACACAGAATTTCTAGTTGATTGCCTTTAAAATATTAAGGTTTTTTTTTTATTGAAATGCCAAAGGTTGGAAACTTTCGTTCATTTCCTTTTATTTCCATTCTGGCCTTGACAATTCCTTAGAGCAGTCATCTTTTCCTCCACTGCAGAGGTCGAATAACTGTAAAACTGTGTCTGCTTGGCTCCTTCTTCTTCTTCTTCTTTTTTTTTTTTTTAATTAATTATTTGCTTCGAATATAGGAATTAGCATTTAATCCACAATAATGCGCACAAACTTTGTCAACTATGTAGATGATATGACAAAGAGAAAATTGGTAGGTAAACCAAAATTCTCGTGGAAAATTCGAACATAAGCTCCTGTTTGACAATCATTATTTCAAAACTCTTTTTTCTACACACTAATTTTCAATCACACAATAAATATTTTACACTTAAATCTAAATTTTTCTTCTTCTTTTTAACGATACATTCTCCAAAAAAACACTTTTCAAAACTCCATTTTTATTTAAATAATGATTGTCAAACATGGGTTAAATGATTCCAACACTAGTCTAAAGGTAATTAGCCCTCTAATTCATCAGTACACCTACGACATGTTTGATAAAATGGATTGGAGAATTATTGACAATATTTAGCCCCTATTTGTCATCCATTAAAACGAAACTCTTCTTTTTTTTGCTCAAACTTATTTTCGACCACACATTCACAAAATAAAATATTTTGTATGTAAACCCAATTTTTTTTGTACTTTTTAATGACACATTCTCCAAAAACCACCATTCCAAAATTCATTTTCCTATTAAAAAAAAAAGGAAAAAAAAAACTTTTTTTAATGGCTACCAAACAGAGGGAAATGAAGTTGAAAATGTTCTCTCGTACAGTTTAATACTGTGCTCCAAACATATTTCTACTCCCTTTTTTGTGAGTGCATTGATGTTTTGACTGCATTCATGTTCTGTTCTCCTTGTTCTTTAAGTACTTGACAAGACATGATATTGCAATATCTGCATCATCACTCTTCATGAGCTCTCCTGCAATTTCTGCTGGTGTTGCCTGAACTTTAGTCAATAACTCCTGGATCGCTGGGAATAGTGTGTGCTCCTCCGTTTTTAGATAATTAGATGCTAATATTCTGAAACCACTGAAGGTGCAGTAAGACATCTCTATGTGCACATCCATCCGACCTGGTCGCAATAAGGCTGGGTCTAACCGGTCCTTGTGGTTGGTTGTGAATATTATGATCCGCTCATCTCCACAGCTCGACCACAAGCCATCTATGAAGTTAAGTAGTCCAGAGAGAGTAATCTGTGTGTGTATATATATATATATATATAAAACCCTACGTTAATGCATGAGAAAATTGTATGGGATGCACACTTTCATCAAATTAGGATAACTGTGACATTTCATCGAATAGAAATCAGGCAAAAGATAAACCTTTTCATCATCAGGTACTCCATCACCAGCCTCCCTATTCTGCAACCCCACATTACAATCAACATCTTCTATCACAAGTATAGACCTATTTGCAGTGCCAATAAGCAGCCTTCTCAAATCTGAATTGCATTGCACTTCTTTTATGTCCAAATCATACACATCAAACTTGAGATAGTTAGCAATGGCTGCCACCAGACTTGACTTTCCGGTACCTGGTGGCCCGAAGAACAGGTACCCACGTTTCCAGGCTCTCCCAACTCTCCTGTTAAGGGTAAAATATAAAAACAATTACCAAACTATAAACATTTTTAGTACAACTGCTCGTAATATGGTTGACATGGAATGCCAAGACTTGATACCTGTAGTAATCCTTCCTGCTTATGAACCGATCAAGATCGTCAATCAGCTCCTTCTTTGCATCAGGATCCATTGCCATTGATTCGAGTGTTGCGGGATGGTTCAAGATCACCGAACTCCAATAGTCTATGCCATTGTAATCAACTGTATGTAATCTTACCACCTTTTTCTCTTCTTTAATCTCCTTAGCTTTTCTCAATATATATGGCAAGTATCCTTTCAATACATTGTCTTTGTGTTTCTTGTGAAAATTCAATTCGAAGTACCTGGATTCTGTTCTGGTACTGCCATTTTTGTCACTTTTAGTAGTCCCTTTGACCTGGGTGCTCTGTAAAATCCAACTGAATTTAATTCCTGCACGAAAATTGTCGGTCGGAGTTAGCTTTCAAGATTGGTGTGAGGGAGGATGTTAAGAGTAGAAATTTCACATTGCTTGAAATGTAAAATGAGATGAATTGTAAAACCCACCTGCATGCAAATCAATAATTTCTTGGTTTTTATCCACCGTCACTGTAAAGTCTTCATCCTTTTCGGGTTTGTGGACTTTGATTCTTTGTGTTGAAGGAGAGATTTTGGTGCCTAAATAAAGATTGGCAGCTTCAAACATACTGTTTGAAGTGAGGCCTTCAAATTCTTGTATAACGACTGTGATTTGGGTTGAAAAGCGTTTGCAGAAATTATGGATGCGGTTGTGGATTTGATCTGGTATAAGGTCATTGGCAATGGATTTGAAGAGAATTATTGAGGCGGTTACAGAGGCAGCAGCTGATAAAACTTTGTTGGGTTCATATGAAAACACCATCTTTGTTTCTCTCTTTTTTCCCTTTCTGATTTGATAGAATTTGCTGGTGCGGGAGAGATGGTGTAGCTGTAGGGTTAGATAATCAGGTTTCTTGCTGGGGAAGATTTGGTCGGAAATTTTGTGTTTCCTGGGCTTTGAATTTTCATTAGGGTAAATATCACTGGGGGAAGATTTGGTCTAGAATTCTCTGTTTTCTGGATTGTTTGTTGTACCACTTTGCCCTTGTTTGAGCTCCATTTTTTTGAAAAAATATATTTTTCAATAGTATTTTGACATCATTTCAACCACATATTCTTCAATAAAATAATATTACACGTAAATTTAAAAATTTTCTTTATTTTTTAACCACACATTTTCAATCAATACACTATTCAAAAATTCATTCTTCCCCAAAAAAAGGTTCAAACAAGGGCTTTATTTGTAAAGTATTTTTGATAAATACACAATATTCATTATACAAATATTTAGTCCATTGAAAACAAAATAAATTGTAGTCAAAGATACATTTTTTCTTGTCAGTTGAATCCGTTTAGAGCATCTTAAACGTTAATGTGGATTGTTACAATATAAGTTGAAATAGACAATATTAATAAAAGTACATTCTCCGACTTAAGATGTTTAGGATTATGTCAAGTTGACGTGCCAAGAAAAAATAGATATTGTCAAAAGGATGATGTATATAATTTTTTTGACGAATTGAGTCAACAATGATATAAGGTTTTTCTCTCTTTTGTTTCTTATTTTCTTCTCTTATCATGTTTATTATTTTTATAGACGAAATTTATTGAAGGTAAATTTGAACTAGTTTGTCTATCTATTAAACTTAGTACCATGTATTTAGATGTCATTTAGATTGCAATACAAAAAAAATGTATTGGAGATGCTCTTGTACCCACTAAATAATCTAGAGAGAGAGAGAGAGGAAAGCACCTTCTTGTTTCATTTTTCATTCCTTATCTTAAAAGAGAGAATGTGAGGTTTATTATTTATTTTTGTCACATAAATTTTGACATTAAACTGGTTTGACAACAATAAATTATTCTATTTAATCACACTGTAGCATTTTTTTCACACGCCATTTCACCATTTTCATATGCCGTTTTCACTGTAATGTCACTTCTTCTACAATATTTCTCCATTTTCACACACTACTTCATTTTATGAAAGTCAATACTATATTATATAATAAAGGAAACTAAATAAAAAGATTATTAAAAAAAGGAATTGCATGTAAAAATAGAAAAAAAAAATTATAACAAACTTTTTAAGTTAAATTAAAATGATTTAAAATTAAAAATAAATATTATTTAAGTCAAACTTAACAAATGTTGTTTTATCATAAAGGATGTTTAAATATTATTTTATTAAATCAAATTAAACAAATATAATAAAAGAAAGTTACAAAAATTAAATAAATAATATATAAATGCTATTTAATTAATTATCAAAATTAAAAAATTTAATTTTTTTTACCATAAAAGAATTAAGAAGAATTTTATATTGAAATATAATATGAACAAAATTATCCCTTCTTAAAAAAAAAAAAATTTCTCCGTGGACAAAGAAAATCTCTCCATCCACGGAGAGATAATATTTCCTTCCAAAAGGAGAGTTATCTCATTTTGAAAAGAGTGAAACCTTTCCTTTCACGGAGACTTTCCTCTCCATGAGATAGAGTCTCACGGAGAGATCTTTTCCAATGAGTGGAAAAAAAATTTCTTATTTATTTATTTTGTAATTTGTTTTGTTGCTATTATAGATAATTTTTTTCTATTTAAAATTTTTGTGAATTCTTTTCCTTTATATATGATAAAGAAATGAAACTAAATATAAAGATTATTAAAAAAAAAGAATTGTAGGAAAAAATAGAAAAAAAATTATTATAAAGTTTTTAAATTTAACTCCTTATCGTTTAAAATTAAAAACAAATATTATTTAATTCAAATTTAACAAAATTCGTTCTATCATAAAAAATGTATAAAGATTATTTTATTAAACCAAATTAAACAAATAAAATAAAAGAAAGTTACAAAAATTAAATTTTACCATAAAAGAATTAAAAAGAATTTTATATCGTATTAACAAAATTATCCCTCCTTTAAAAAAGGGGGGACAAAAAGATCTCTTCGCGGACGGATAAAATCTCTCCAGAGACTTTTATTTTGACTTTTAAAAAGGAGGGTTCCCTCCTTTTAAAGAGTGAAACTCTCCGTGAAAGGAGAGTGTTCTCTCCAAACTCTTTGTGAGATGGAGCCTTACGGAGAGATCATCTCCAATGGAGGAAATTTTTTTTCTTATTTATTTATTTTGTAATTTGTTTAGTTAATATTATAGATAATTTTTTTCTATTTAAAATTTTTATGAATTTTTTTTCTCTTTATTTATGATAGAACTTAATTTTTTTCAATTATTTTTTTCTCTTCGGGAAATGAGAATTTTTTTCTATTTAAAAAATTTTCAATTTTTTTCTATTGGTGGATGTGGAAATTACTTTTTTTTTGCACGAAACTGGATAGTTCATTTTTGTCACATGCATTTTCACATTCAATTGGTTTTAAATGAGTGGTCAAAGTAGTGTATTTTTTTTTAATACTTCTTATCTTACCGTTTATTTTTGTCACATTGATTTTCACATTAAATTGGTTTGGTCCTTTGATTCTGATACACAATACTATTTTCTCCATTTTCTCACGCGATCAATTATCAACTATATACTATAATTTTATTAGTAATATTTTTTTAAATAATATTTTGTGACACTGTAGCCTTTTTTTAATTAGTGGAATAGAAACGACGTCGTTTTTTATTTTACCTGCAGCTTACATATTTTGAATCTGACACACAGTACTCTTTCTTCATCTTCTCACGCTATCAACTATCGATCATATCCTATAATTTTATATGTAATATTATGTTTTAAAATAATTTTTTTACATAAAAGTTATTCTTTATTTCTAAAATGTAAAAAGTTACTTCAAGTCATTTAAAAGTAAAATGAACTTATAATTGTAAAAGTTACTTATAAGTAAAAAAATATTAACTTAAAATTTTTTAAGTATAAATATTTAGATATATTTAGTTTCATAAATTAAATGTTAAAAAAAATTACACTATCTAGAATATAAAAAGTTACTTATAGGTGAAAAAAGCACTTCAAGTTATTTAAAAATAATAAAAAAAACTTATAATTGTAAAACCTACTTATAGGTAAAAAAAATATTAATCCTTCCTTCTCTTATAACTTAATCCCTCCTCTTATAATTGCAAAAGCTATTAATAAATAAAAAAATATTAACTTATAATTTTTTAAATATAAATATTTAGATATATTTAGTTTTTTAAATTAAATATTAATAAAAAGATTACACTATCTAGAATGTAAAAAGTTACTTATAAATAAAAAATCACTTCGAGTTATGTAAAAATAATAAAAAAATTATAATTATAAAAGATACTTACAAATAAAAAATATTAACTTCAACATTTTTAAATAAATATTTAGATATATTTAATTTTTTAAAATTAAATGTTAATAAAAAATTTCTATAAAAAAACAAAATAAAACAAAAACATATACTAACACTTCATGCAAGGAGCTTTAACACTCTGTGCATGAACTGTCCATGCATGGAGTGGAGTGTCTCTATGAAGACACTTGTATAGAGACACTTCATGCAAGTTTTTTTATTTTATTTTTTTATTTTTATTTTTCTTAAACTATAGTAAATTTTTATTAATATTTAATTTTAAAAATTAAATATATCTAAATAATTACTTAAAAATGTTAAAATTAATATTTTATTATCTATCAGTAACTTTTACAATTATAAGTTTTTTATTACTTTTAAATAACTTGAAGTGATTTTTTTACTTATAAGTAATTTTTTACATTCTAGATATTGTAATCTTTTTTTAATATTTAATTTTAAAAAATTAAATATATCTAAATATTTATTTAAAAATTTATGCACAGAGTGAATATTTACTCCCTGCACGGAGCAAAAATAAAATTACGTTTTGAAAATTTTTATTTATTTATTCATTTTGTAATTTGTTATTTTGATATTATAGATAATTTTTTTCTATTTAAAATTTTTATGAAATTTTTTCTCTTTATTTATTATTGAACTTAATTTTTTCAGGAGAATTTTTTTTTCTCTTTAAAAATTTTTCAATATTAATTTATTCTATTTAAAAAATTTTCAATTTTTTTCTATTGATGGAGGTGGGAATTACTGTTTTTTTTCCACAAAGTTGGACGGTTCATTTTTGTCATATGCGTTTTTATATTCAACTGGTTTGAAATGGGTTTAGTCAAAGTGATTTTTTTTATTATTATATTATCCCTCTTTATCTTACTATTCATTTTTGTCATATTATTTTTCACATTAAATTGGTTTGGTCCTTTGAATCTGATACACAATACTCTTTTCTTCATTTTCTCACGTTATCAACTATCAAATATATACTATAATTTTATTAGTTGTAATATTTTTTTTAAATAATATTTTGTCACACTGTAACTTTTTTTTTTAATTGGTGGAGTAGAAACGACGTTGTTTTCTATTTTACCTGCAGCTTACATGCTTTGAATTTGACACATAGTACTCTTACTTCATCTTCTCACGCTATCAACTATCGACCATATCCTATAATTTTATTAATAATAATATTTTTTAAAATATTTTTTTATATAAAAATTATTCTTTATTTCTAAAATGTAAAAAGTTACTTATAACTGAAAAGATCACTTCAAGTTATTTAAAAGTGAAACGAACTTATAATTGTAAAAGTTACTTATAAGTAAAAAAAATTAACTTGAAATTTTTAAGTATAAATATTTAGATATATTTAGTTTTATAAATTAAATATTAATAAAAATATTACACTATCTAGAATATAAAAAGTTACTTATAAGTAAAAAAACACTTCAGGTTATTTAAAAATTATAAAAAGCTTATAATTGTAAAAGTTACTTATAGGTAAAAAAATATTAATTTCTACTTCTTTTATAATTGCAAAAGCTATTTATAAGTAAAAATATATTAACCTATAATTTTTTAAGTATAAATATTTAGATATATTTAGTTTTTAAAATTAAATATTGATAAAAAGATTACACTATCTAGAATGTAAAAAGTTACTTATAAGTAAAAAAATCACTTCAAGTTATTTAAAACTAATAAAAAACTTATAATTGTAAAAGCAACTTCTAGATA
>NC_036246.1:13626531-13630854 GCF_002742605.1 Olea europaea var. sylvestris
TTAATTGGATTTTTTTTTT
The DNA here is from genome assembly GCF_002742605.1 of Olea europaea var. sylvestris. NCBI lineage: Eukaryota > Viridiplantae > Streptophyta > Magnoliopsida > Lamiales > Oleaceae > Olea > Olea europaea. Next base: position 13,626,551 of record NC_036246.1, read on the forward strand.
TTTTTTTTGATATGTCTATGAAGTTTATGTTTGTTTTCTTGTGGATTTATTTCTTATTTTCTTCTGCTTTATTTAATGTAATATATGTTTTTTTTTTTTGGTTGAATGTGTAAAAGTTAGCCAGGCTTATCTCTCTTTACCCTTATCTACTTGAGAAACTTAAATTTTTCCATCATTGTTTTTATATTTAATGAGGCTTACAAAAGTTTGCTTTGGGTATGTTTGGAGTCTTTTTTGTCCAATTAGTAGTGTTTACAATTTTGTTGTTATTAGCATTTGTAACAATGATTGTTGATTTGTTCAATGGTTCAAAGATGTATATATCACCCATTTGTAGTTCATTTAAGGAGAGAAAATGTGCCCAACATATAAATAGAAAAAGAATTAAAAAAAGAAAAAGAAATTCATAATATGAACAAAACAAACTTAAAAAAAATTATGTAATTAAACAAAAAAAATTAAACAAATTAGAGTTACAAAAACGAAATAAATAATATATTAATATTATTTAATTAAAATTGAAAAAAATAAATTTTATCATAAAGAGAAAAGAGTTAAAAAGAATTTTAAATCCAAAAAAAAAAAAATTATAATATGAACAAAACAAATTTAAATAAAAAATAAGGAAAAAAAATATTCTTTGCGGACGGAGAGCATCTCGCCATCCACGGAGAGATTGTCTCTTCTTTATTCTTCTAATGGATGGAAATTTATTTTGTTTATTTATTTAATTTTTAAATTTTTTTTATATTATACATAAAAATTTTTTGTATTTAAATTTTTTTTAAAATTCTTTTCTCATTGAACTTAATTTTTTTAATTACTGCTTTTCTCTCCTTCAAATGACAAATTTTTTTAAAAATAAATTTGTACAATGTAAAATTATTTCAATTTTTCTACTGGTGAAAATTACTGATTAATTTATTTTTTAAATTTTTTTGTTCGTATTATAGATAAAAAATTTTCTATTTAAATTATTTTCTCTTTATGATTGAACTTAATTTTTTCAATTACTGTTTTTCTCTCCTTCAAAATAGAAATTTTTTTCTATCCAAAATTTTTTCAATATAAATTTGTTTGATTTAAAATTATTTCAATTTTTTTCTACTAGTAGAAATTACTGCTTTTCTTTGCACAAAACTAAACTGTTCATTTTTGTCATTACTATATTTAATCATTCAATTTCAAAATTAATATCACAAATAACTTATCTCAAATAATTATTTTTATAATTACTAATTGAACCGCTTCTTCTTTAAACACTAAACTCATATCAACATTAAAAACGTTAATATGACGTTCAAAATAATCCTGCTCGTGCTATGGTACTTAAATAAATGAGGAAAAATCGAATATTTTGTTTTTGATTTTTGAATGATTCATAGTTGACCCGAAAAAATACAGATTTACATTTAAAAAATAATTATTCGTCAATATTTTGTTCATTATTTTCATTCATTTAATTTCAAATATTCATTTTATTAATATTTTGCTTATCACAATAGAATATATATTTATGTTTAAAAAAAATTATAGTGTATTTGATGTAGGCAATCAATTCAAGTAATTGAAAGGAAAAATATATAACCAATATTTAATACTAATAATAAATCAAATAAACACAATTCTTTAAATATAAGTTAAATTGGATATAATAAGTTTGGACACATTTTATATACACCAATAAGATGGGAGAAAATGCAATTTAGGTTCCAATTAGTTTAAAATTTGACTGTAAAGTGAAAATTTGTGGTAGATGTAATATTTTGTATAGAAATTATAGATAAGTTTTAAAAAATTAGAAGGGTTAAATGTTTTGCTAAAAGACATGATGGAGAAAGTATGATAGAACCAGAGAAAAGAGAAAAAATTCAAATTTTTTGTGATTTTTCCCCCGGTGGGGATTGAAATTTGATTTTTAGTAAATTTTAATAAAAGTTAAAAAGTTAAGGATGTCAAAAAAATATGTTATTAAAATTAAATGTTAACTTGAATTTAGATTAAAAATATAAATTTCAATCGATATCAAATAGAAATTTATTAAAAAAAAAAAATCTCAAAAGTTGGGTGGTCTTGTGACCTACAACCCCAAGTACGCCAGTGATTTATGGGGGCTTGCGCATCAGTTCTGAGAGGGTAAGGAATTCTTGTTAAAAATAAAAAAAAAAAAAAAAAAAAAATATATTGATTAAAATTTAACCAAAAAAAAAATGTAAAAATGATTGATATATGAGTAATTGTTTAATCGGTAATATATAAGCGCGGGAAAATCGGGGAAGAAAGTGGAGTCATTTTTCCTTGTTGGGTTCTCAACTTGTAGAAATTATAAGTTGTTTTCAATGATTAAAGGTTTTCATTAGTGACTGAATCTTTCTTATAATTAAAGCCCTTTAATCAATTAGCCTTTGATACATCACTAAGAAACCAATTTTTTATCTTGAAGTTTTAAAAAACTTTGAATTATTTTAGGACTCTTTTCTGTTCAAAGCTTTGGTGCATATCATGAGTAACATTCTTCCAAATGACATTATCTACACTTTTGATTTTCTTCCTCACTTTTTTCACCAATTCACAAATAGGCAATGCTATGTGTATATAACAATTTACACACGTGCAGGGTGTAAGGCCGTGTGTAAATGTCGGGTTGTGCTATGGATGGACACCTTTATGGCACCCCCAATGTACAAGGAGAATAATCTGTAAATGTCATATTAGATGTACATCTAACATTATTTCTTTCTATATATATTTATGTATCTTTTTTTTTTTTTTTTAATATCTAGGTATCCACCTTACAGTGACTAAATTCTGGAGTCTACACCTTGACCCCTCAAGCTGCAGACAGGTTAAACCGCAGGTTGTGCCCCAAACTGATCAGTGCTCAAGGGTTCTCCCAATTGATCTGCCAAAGTGTCAAGCAAGTCGTACTTCCCATCTTTGCACCTTGCCTTCCAGGATAAATCAAAGATGTACATCTAACATTATTTCTTTCTTTCTATATATATTTATATATCTTTTTTTTTTGATATCCAGGTATCCACCTTACAGTGATTAAATCCTGGAGTTTACACCTATATATCTTATATACACTGTTTGTGGTGTACTTAATAATGAATTACAATGAAGATCTTTAGTTTTTTGCTTATTTTCGCATTTATATTCACAAGATTTTTTGGTGCATTATATCCTTAACTTTTTATAAATTAACACACACACACATATTCAAAAAATATAAATGAAAAACCTTCCATGAGTGTCACTACATTGGATTAGGCTTGACAAAATCCAACTTTCCTTCCTTTGGCGCATAATTTCCGTCGAACTTGTCCAGGTTTCCTGCCTGTACATTTATAGTCGCGATTTCTATTTTTAACCCACATAAAGATAAGAAAAATACTTTTTAAGGAAAAAATAAAAAATAAAAAATATACTTAGATAATGGGATTATAGACATAATTAACCTATAACACTATATCATATGATGTGATATTAATAGTAAAATCAATAAAGTGAATTACATACTTTGTACATATAATCAGTCATTTCATAGAACATCACATATCATATTGACTGCCGATGACCACTAACGAGGCATCGATTAGTTCGATTTCTTAATAGGAAAAAACCACTCAAACAGGGTTTTTGGATAGGAAGCACTATGTGGCGCCCTGTCCAACTCCCCGTCCAAAAATTCTATTAGCCTAACTTCTTTCTTCTTAATATTCATGAGTTTATCAATTGAAGTAAACAAATTTCGTCCATACATGACAATGAAATCAATAATCAATCATTTATTAGCTGTCGCAAATTCTAAACAGACAGCCCAAAATGATCAACTTGAGGCACACATGCCCACACCCAAAACTGTTTGGAGCAAACTTCTTACATAGACGGTCGTATTTTTAAATTAGTAACAATAATGGTCAGTTTTAGATTAGAATTTACTTATTTGACTCTAGTTGCTTTATATAGACAATATGCTCTTATTTCAATTATTATTATTATTATTATTATTATTATTATTATTATTATTATTATTATTATTATTATTTTGGCTTCATAAACATCCACCAAGACCCATATCAAAAAAAATTTGAAATGAAAATTTAAATGTGTAAATATTGCTGAACTTTATAAAAAAAAAAAAAAAATAAACTATTAAGTTGGCTACTAAACTTTATTATCATTTCAAGTTGCTTATTGAGCTTAAACTTTATACAAATTTGGTCACTTTATTCATATTTGTAATTTTATCAGAAGAAAAGACAACTTTATGTACTAGTTACTTGTTGCCTAAGATGTTC
>NC_036246.1:13633750-13668871 GCF_002742605.1 Olea europaea var. sylvestris
TTATTTTATTTTTTCTAAATAAATTTGTTAACTGATTAATTTAGTTCAAACAAAAAAAAATATATGATTTTCCTATTTCTAATTTTCAATTCAAAGTCAACTTAATCAAATAGATCTCAATTTTATCCAAATCCGTTACTCTACTGTAGTGTCGTTTCTATTGGAAAAAATTGAATTAAAACTCTACAACGTCTCTCTTAATTATTTTGAGCTCGCTATCTTTCTCTTCATGTGATTTTAATAATCAAATTTATAAAGAACTCAATAAAGAGAGACGTAAAAAACACATAAGATTGGACTACGTTATTTTGTAAGAGCTAAAATTGAACTTATCATTAATTAAATTAATGTAACTTTGTATATATTAAAAAATTTAATTATAATATGGAATCTCGGAATCGAATGAAATCGAACCGGACCGAATCGAATGGAACCGAACCCAAATGGTTCTATAATTAAATTTGAACCTGACGGTTCCACTTACTAAATATCCAAAAATTTCGGGTCGGTTCTCGTTAGAACCGAACCAAATCGGACCATGTCCAGCCCTAACCACCACCACCCTCCATTCAGCACCACACCACACCACTACCAACTCCTCCTCACCTTCTCACTGCACAACCCCCAACTCTGCAATCCGAACCCCTGAAATTGCAACAACCCAACACAAATATGGACAGGTGACACCGGCACATACAATGAACTCCAACCACCCAAAACCACCAGCAAACTTGCCAAGTTGACATAATACCAAAACTGTACTATATTCCTGCAAAATAAAAGGCAACAGAATATACAAGAAATGGCTGTATTACAAGTCTATAAGATTTCACACTTCATGTTCTTCCTCGTCCTCCTTTTCCTTGTAGTTCTAATGGTGTGGAGTATCGAGTGTCAATATATAGAGCATGTTTGGCAACACTTAAAAGTTAATTTTTGTTTCTACATACATTTTGAGAATAGTAACTTCCAAGATTAGCCAAACAAGCTGAAAGCCTATTCTCCACAAGTGGTTTTTACATGAATCTTCACAAATCACCGGCAAGATTTAGAGACAATTGTACTATCAATTAATTTCTAAAACAGTTTTTTTTTCTTTTCTTTCATTTCTGCAGAAACAACAGTGGTAATGTCAAGGTTTTGCAGAAGGCATTAACATAGACGGGGGTTGAGCAACGGTGACAATCAATGCAGAAACTGGGAGGGTGCCATCCATGGAGTTTGTCATGCTGATATACTATTCTGACCATTTATCACTAAATCTAGCACGCTCCATGGCTACTCAGATTTTCAGTACATTATTCCACAGTAAATGATAAGGAGGTGCTACTACTGGGGCTGCCACGCAAAAAGACTTCTAACGACAACTAGACTTCCCAAGGGGACTAACGACTGTCCTGAAAATGGGAGTCGTGGAAATTTCTCCAGTTGCGGAATGTCATGTATAGTGTAGTGATAATAAAAATTAGTCCATGGTCTTTTAAAGAGTATTTTTATATCTGTAATTGATCAAGCCTTTCAGCTAATCATCAAGTTTTCATTCTGCAGAGCCATGAAGTTAAAGCATGTCCAAGAATGAATATACGTGTAAAAATGAATAAAATTACTAGTAATGGTACCAAATTAAAATAATATATACTAGCAAATGTTGTTAGTCCTGCACTAGGTCAGCCTTCATGTTGAATTACATATATAACTTGGAAAGAAATCATTTATTAATAGACGAGACCGCTAAATACCTTGGTAATGTGCTGGTCTTCAATCTTTCCATATTCCTGACAATAGGTTTTCTGCATTCATCGGCCTTGTTTTCTCATTGGAAAGGAATTTGGGAGGGAAGTTACAAAGGAAGATACTATTTCTTTTTCTGTATCATCTGAACTTTGTCCGTTATTCTTCTGTTAGTATCTCAAGGCAATAAAAACTCCAGGAAAAACTAAAATTTCTCAGTTAAATTCTTAACAAAGAAATGCGGGAAAGATTCACAAAATATTTCAAGAAATAACTTTGCAACAGTAGACAAGACATTTTAAATAGAAATGAAATATATTGTTACAGCTTTTCATGAGTGAGTTTTTATGTTACATTTTCCCACCTCAAAATTTAACTTATTGACCCAAAAAATTTTGATTAACACCACCTAGAATTATATATCTATCTTAGTTTAAGGAAAACGAAGACAAGAAATAAAACAGGCCTCATTGTTCACATGACATATCCTTCCTATCCTTTGCCTTCCAGTTTCGCTTAGGTGCCATCCATTAACTTGTCATATTAAACTAGGATCAACATAAAGGACTTTTTGGTGCTTGATAAGTTCTTATCTCACATTCCTCGTAAAATCGTGTTATAAGGTTTACAAGGAGCATTAATCTGGTAAGCTAGTCATCATCATATCTCAGAAATTTTAACAAGTGAAGTAAGTTCAAGAATAGGGAAAGACTCAGATTTTCCATGCTCATTTTCCCCGACCAATTATGTTAATGGGTTCATCTGAAAACCAATACGTAATAAGTGAAAAGCCTTCATAAGCTCATCTATTAGTTTAAAAAGTTACAATTTATCAATCCGGAGCAAGCTCCAATTCCATATTTCTTGAATGAAAAATGTTAATCAAGTATACTCTATAATAGCATCAAAGTTGACATTCAGTACTATGCTATACAAAAGGCATTTACACAGTACAGATCGGAGCATAAAACCAAGTTTTCCAGAATATTTTGAAGTACTAAGCATGAGAAAGATGCGTGTACAATAAATAACCGCTAGCACCAATTTCAAGTGAATTTGGGATGATGGAGAGAAATCAACCTGTAATCACCAAATTCAGCATGGAAAGTGCAAAATGAAGTTTGGAGTTTCCATCCTATGTTCAGGCATAAGACAGGTTCAACACAAATATGTTGTTTACCTGTCTTGTCTGATTTATAGATCAAATTCAATTTTAAGTTCAAAGTGCGACTATTATATCTGTGAAACTAACTATAAATTTATGTTCCCTCCAACCAGATTGGTTTTTAGTTCTTAATTAGTAAGCAGAAATAGATTAGCACCAAATGAACTTCCAACAAATGCCGACCGATTATCCAAGACTCTACAGCATACAATTGAAGTATTCCTTTAGGTTCAGACATATTTCAGCAATACTACAAATGAATACATAAAAGGATACAACCAAGAGAAATTCTTCTCTCCCCAAAACAAGTTGGATCATAGAATCCGATTACTCCAAAATAATCAAGACTTCAACTTCTTCCTACATAACTGCAAGATGAGAAATTGAAAACATTAAACATCTCATTAATTAATTTTCAATAGAATTCAAAAGCAAATACCTGAATTCATCAACTCATCACAAGAATACCTATCGCATCTTGACTCAATTCTGAGCATGTTTGGCTGTAAATCTTACTCAGAAACATGACTTTTAAGAACAACACACTCTACTATATAAAGAATTCAGCTTGTCTAATATAATACATGATGAAATTAGCTTATTCTGAAACAAATTCAAGAAATCAAAGAACAATCAAACATCAACTCGACAGCAAGATACAGAATTCACCTTGCATAACACACTACCAGATGAAATACGTGAACTCAGAAACAAATTCAAGAAATCAGGAACAGTCAAATAACTGTAAAACCAAACCTCCACCTTTCATTACAGTGAAATAATCCAATTTATTAATTCACCATACATTAAATTAATGCACAAAACCAACTAAAATACTTCAGTAAGATACCCTAAAAACAAACAAATCCCAACTACTTCTTTTTCCCCTTGGCAGATTTCCTCTTGGGAGGAAGAACAATCTCTCCTTTAAGCACAGGGATTTCCATAATCTGCGACAACCCACCGAATTTCTTGCGGAATTTTTCAACCTGGTCGGCATCGACAAGAAGCTGTGACCTACTTCCCAAGTAAAAAGGGTGGTTCCCAGACCACACATCCACCACATACTCTTTCTTGGTTCCACCAGTTGTCATCACCAGTTCACCATTGCAATATACTTTCGAGCCCTCAAAGAATTCCGGGTGTATGTCCTTCTTCCTGCAACTCCACCGCATTCGATTGCTGCCCACCACTCCCTTCACCTGCAAATCGAAAAAAGAAAAAAAATTACTACATAATTTCCCATTTTTGTTGAATTATTATGAATGAAAAGATGCTCTTTTTACCTTGTTAGTGAGAGAAAGCGTTGGAGGAAAGAGATTTTTGCTTACGAATGGGCTGGATAGAGCGAGCGCCATTTTTTCGCAAGAATGAGTGGAAATCGAGGATAAGAATGTATGGTCTATGGTGGGGGCTTGAGGATGAAATATTAGGAAATGGAGAGGAACTTCAGAAAGTCACCGCAGTGGCCTTTTACCACTAAGAAGAAGAAAAGGATAAAAATTAAATTGTGGTTAAAAGCCAAAAGTCAAAAGTATCCTATATCTTGTGCAAACGGTAGAGGAAAAAGAAAAATTCTCACACGGTTGGGATCTAGTTGGCCGCGCCACCCTCACGATCAACCCAATGCTGACCACCACACAACCTAGTAATTGACAACGGTATCTTGAACAAGGTTAGTTTTTGTAGATTATGGAGATGAAATATGGTTTAGATTGTTCATTATTCTTTTATAGATTTTGACGATTTTTCATTGTTAATTTTGTTAGTTTTTGATGATTTTTAGGGCGAAGATCGTCGGAAATGACAGAGTGTTCCAAGACGATGGTGACCACCATAGTCACCACCACCACAAATAGTCGGGTGATCTACTGTTAACAGTCAGCCCACCCCCGATTGTTGATAGTCGACTCATTTTTCATTTTTTTGACCGATTTTTTTTGCTTAAGTTTTTTACTGTTCAATTAATTATTCTCTTTATTATAATTTAATTTCTTCAATTTAAAATAATATTTATACTCTTTATTTAATTTTTATAGTTTCCTTTTCTTATTTCTTTTATGTTTTTATTATTATTTTTTTGGTCACAATTTAAAATTTTCTTAATTGTTTAATTTATTTTTTCTTCATACTTTTGGTCTTTAATTTTTTAATTCAATTTAGACTACTTCTTCACATTCATCGTGCAATGCATGCAGTTATTGGAACATGTATCACACGTGTAAAATCTGAGAACGTCCCACATGAACCGATTGGTCGTAGGTTCGAATCCTACTTGGGGAGATTTGATTCTTTCTAAATTAAATAGAAATGTTGGCCTACTTCCACAGCGGATATATCATATAACCCTTTTAGTGTAATTTTTAATTATTTTCTGTTTATCATAATTTAATATAATTTCAATTTATAGTGCTTTTTAATATTCTTCCTTTAATTTTAATTTATTTTATTAATTTAATTCATTTTATTTTTGTCTATAATTATTATTTGTTTCCTTTAATTTGTTAAATCATTTAATTTTTTATTAGTGTCGATATAAAATGAATCAATTTTTTACGTATAGAAGTTACAATTCGTTGAAATACAATCTTGATGTTGAGTTGAGACAGACAGAAGGCAAGAAAATGTATTGGGAACAGTAGTTTTTACAGTTTTAATACTGTATTAGAGTTGCTCGATAATCGGCAAAGAGATTTGTTACGTCAGTCCTTTTCGTGGTCCCTGTATCAATTAAGAGAGGTGCAGTACTCCGGGTAGATTATCGATACATTGCTATGTTGGCTGCTTAGGTCAATCGACGGTGATGCACTCCACTTCAACATCATAGATAAGGTCGCTAGGTACATTACTCCAGGCAGATTATTGATACATTACTATGTAGGCTGCTTAGGTCAATCGACGACGATATACTCTCCTCATGACTGGACTAAGGATTACGGGCAATGAAGCAAGGAGTGAAGGTACTAAAAAAAACAATATGTTGTAAGACACATATTTTCAGGGACAAGAGATGGTGCTTCTACCACAGTTGATTGGCGCAATTAGACGATCCGACCAGACGTTGGATAGCTTGAGGCTAGGATTAGCCTATATCCTTAAGAGTGTGGTGATCTGTCATCACAAAAAGACTCTGATTGACATTTTTCATTTGTATGTTGTTGATGACATCGATGCCTTCATCAACTATCCATGGAGACAAAGATATTTTCAGCACATCGTGCGCGTCTTCACGAGATTACATCCGAAGCTTAAGGAGCCCTATATAAGTATGATACTTATGAATTGACCTTGGCAGTGTAAGTACACGTTTAACATACTTAAAGTTAAAAAAGATTTATATTAAATTTATGCCCATGTTTGAGCCACATTTTAGGAAAAAATACATTATTCATGTCAAATCAATGGGAAATGTGTGGTTAAAAAATAAAGAGAAGTTTTAGATTTCGTGTAATATTATTTTATTGAAGAATGTGTGGTTGAAATGATATCAAATCACTGTTGAAAAATATTTTTGAAAATAATGTGGCTCAAACAAACCCTATATATAATAATTGTATGTATTGTAAATATGGACATATGAGACTATCCCCCTCTTGGGTACCCAATTTGCGAGGAGAGGTGAGACACGCTACTCTCGGATGCATCATTGGCGAGCATCCTGCAGCAGACTGTTTTCCATCTGACACAAGATTATCAGCTCTCATTGACGACCCTCGGATAAGTATTATACATTTGCGATTTATATTGTATATCGTTTCAGAATCTCAGCACATGATCATAAACTAGTTGAAAAATGTCAATATGTTAATTTGAAGTCCTAACTGAGTTGACGCCGTCGACGGAGGAGGGTCAAGGTTTGTTGCATGAATTAGCCGTTCCGCATACTCAAGATGGTTATATATCCAATTATGTCATGAATCGAGATTGGGTACGTTAATTGAATATAATTTGATGATTGTGTTTTGTAAGAGTTGGACTATTTTAATGAAGTTATTAATTTTTAATGTTCTTAAATGTGTAGGAGTGCAGTCTAGTTGATCGACGATCATTTTCGCCACGGATATCACCTCCTCCAAGGGAATGTCCTCCCCGATCAAGACACCTTCCCTGTGAATCTCTTGCAAACAGTCAAAGTCGTTATTTCAATGGTCTGTATGTATGCATGATTAGATTTATCAAAGACGAGGTGGGAGTGTTATGACAAAAGTTGAGAGAGGAGGTAGATGAGCTACAACAAGAGTTGGGAAATGAGATAAGGGCACTGCGACAAAAGTTGAGACACGAGGTAGTAGATTTATACCATGGTCATCGAGTGTAACGAGGCCATTTAGTAGATCTTCAAAATGAGGTTGCAGCACTATGAGATAGTATAGCAAGCTGACGAGAGGTTGACAGATATAGTGATTGATAAGGTGACGAAGAGGGTAACAGAGAAGAGGGTCACACAGGGAGTGTCCTACCATTGCAGAAAAATGAGGTGCATTAGAATCATTTTTGTTATTCGTAAAAGGAGAAGGTGTGTCCCCGATGGTAATGGAAGAGGTGTCGGAGAAGGAAGGGACGAAAGGGCTAGCCCCCGGGACGAAGGGGGTAATGTTCCATGAGGCGGAGACTGTCACGGGGTGGAAGCGATAACGATCCCTAGGACGGAGGTGGTGGCCAAGACAGAGTGGGCACTGGAGAGGGTGGCGGATGACAAGAGGACGCCCATTATGACAGAGGGTAAGAAGCATGAAATTGATGTGCAGGAGTAGGTGGTCAGCAAGAGATCGAGATTGCCTTCACAATATGTCATTTTTTCCTTCACAATTGAAGCAAAAATGAGGACGTTCATGGATGGGACATACTCCAATCTCTTCCGAGAGGTAGACCCTATCAAGTGGAAAACATTCGAGATAAAATAGAGAAGAATTATGACCAGGTAAGTATTTTGAGATTTTAGTAAAGTACACTAACTCATCTATACTTCTTTTAACATTTTTTCTTTTTACTTTTTTCAGAGCTAGCTACATGATAGCTCAAAGGATGATATAGGACGCTTATAAATGGTTTTTGGACATAACAACTCCGACAGCTTGATTTGTCGACGATGTAAGTGTAATATCGTCATTGTTATTTATTATATATACATAATTTATTGTTTATTTATTAAATTAAATAATCCTCTCTTTTTTTATTGGTGTTTCCTTTTGTAGCACATGGACCTGGCTTTGGACCTATTGTAATATCGTGCTTGATGATATTTGAGATCATTTAACGTTCTGGGCCGAGTTTATTGAACACCGAATTTTATACATGCCATTAATATTGAGCATCAGTCGATCCAACTTGTGGGAAATGAGTACAGGGCGCCTAAATATATGTTTGAGTGGGTCCTAGGGATGGGGCCAAATGTTGGGGGAAGTCATGAGTGGGTTGTACGCATATATACAATCTAGTGATACGAATCATCACTGCTTTGCCATGTAGATCTTCTTCACTGATTCTACTATATATGTGTACGACTCTGATCATACTTGTCTGACATAAGGTTAGCTCGAGCATAAATTGGAATCGATGGCTATGATCATTTATTTGATGGCTAGATATGCGGAGGTGCTCGTGTAGGACAAATTAGCCATCGTGCGAGATATAATGAGGACGAGATCATCGAAATCATAAGTACTTAAAAATTTTTTATTTGGAAACTTAATTTTTGGCTATATGTTATCGAACTAACACATTATTATTTAATTGCAGTAACAATTGTGGCATGTTTGCATTCAAGTATATTAAATTTTTTTGTATGGAATATATGGCTGATGAAATCAACCAATCCCGTATAAAAAATTGGATGAAGAAGTTAGTATGCAATTTATACGAATTCAATATGATCTATAAATATTGTATATTGTTTTATTCGAAAATGTAAATATTGATTATTTAATTTAATTTCATTGTATTGTATAATGTTTATTAAAAAATATAAATATTGTTATATTGTTCACTTAACTATTTATTTAATTGTGATTCGTAATGAATCTCATATTATTTTAGTTATATGAAAACAAAATATGAAGACTTAATTGCATCTTTCTAATAGTTGATTTGGAACATGAAACTGTAATCGAAGATTAATATTGGTAGATTACACATTCGTCTAATTATTATTTAAGGGAATCTGATTTGTACAAAATTGGTAAGTATGCATTATTGCCTGCTCGCACTTACGCGGTCGAGGGAACTCTCCGGTAGATGGTATTTTAGACATACGTGAACGTCCAAGATCACGCAGTTCAACTTCGGGCGTTGAACAATTATTAAGTGAAAGAGTATGATTGGGAACTTCCCACGCAACTTAATTTGTTAAAGGAAATATAGCCGTAGCATACACTGCTCTCCAGTAATCAGTTGTGTAATAAGGAAAGCATACCAACTAAAACCAACTACAAGTGCAGGTATTATTAGTCAAGTCCACCATGTGTGCCATATTACGTGCACATTTAACGAAAAAGCACGTCTTATCCAGTGGTTCCACATTCAACTTCTTGCAACCTCTTCAGCCTTGAAGAGTTTATCTTCCTGAGCCAGGCTAGTATGCTCGTGCAACTCTATTCTGCACATCAGTCCTGAAACCGTTGTTGCTGCTTGTTATGAATGTTCCCAATCATGCAAGGATTGGTAACCAAAAACTTGCCATGTGATTTATGCAACGTGATTTTAACCGCAGTGTACGGTGTCAAGTTTTGTAATATAATATTGAAGTAAGAGTGTAGAACCCACGAGGATGGTAATTTAATGTTTATTAAGTACTATAATTGTGTAATTCCTACTTTATTCAGATGAACAGATGATTGAATGATTGTGTCAAATTAATGTAATATAATTCGTTGCAATAAAGTTGATGAATGCAAATTATCAATATGAGAAGGCCTAAGGATTGATTTCACCTCACTCTTAATTACGACTCAACGATTTCCAATTATTTCAGTTAATTTTCCCATATTTAAAAGCAATAATCCTAATATATTCCTCTCCTTTCTCGAGTGCTGGCTAGAAAATAATCCTAGATTCCAATTCCAATATCTATATTTTGAATTGAAAATAAAGAATTTATAAAAGTCCTTATTCTTTTATAGAGTAAACTTCAAAGATTTTATACTTTCTCTCGAAACCTATAAAACCTATTTGTGTCAATCTTATGATCATGCCTAAATTCCCCTCTTACAAGTGCCGAAATTGACTAGCATCTATTCATTTCAATTTATTGATCAAGTAATTGAAAGTATTAAAATCATGACACAATTAAATATATGCGGGAAAATCAAAGAAATAATTATAAAATCATCAAACCATAATCTTGATTCGGCTACATCAAACCCCTAGATAATTTGTTTAGTTCATGACGTTATAAATGAAAATCATACAAATTATAATAAACAACATAAGGAAAAAGGATAAAAAAAAAAACTAGTCTTTTGAATAGATCTTCAATATTCTTTCTTGATGTTGTTTTTCCTTCCTTTTGGTGTCTTCAATTTTTGCCTCCTTCAGATTGTGTGGTTGAATTCTTCAATCTTGCCCCTTCCAATTCCCCTGAAAATAGGTCTTTTAAACGGTATTTATAGTATCTTGAAGTTTTTGAACGAATTAGAGTTGAGTTGGGTCAAAAAAATTCCAAAAATATAAAAAAAAAACCTCATTTTTTCACCATAGGCAACGCCTCGGCATCCAGGACGGGCGCTGCGGTGTTGCGTTCACTACTATTTTCAGCATCGTGGCGCCCATTTCGGGTGGCAAAGGCGATTTTCATCTTTTTTAGTATTTTTGTCATAACTTCTTGGTCTGATGCCTGATTGAGTTGATTCAAGATACGTTGGAAAGCTAACTCAAAAGGCTACAACTTTTCTATAGACGTCATTCTCCAATTCAATTGTTTGCTATATCAAAATGGGTCTTAATATGAGGCTAAAATTTCGGAGCATGACTTTTCAATTGGAAATTGATTTATGATCATATTTTGTCTAAAGTTGATCCCTTTGACATCTTTCTTCATCCAATTAACTCCTAACGCTCTTGAATCTTCATCGTGAGGTTCAACACAACTTTTGAATATTTTTACTTTAGTCTCCGAACTTTGGATCTCTTACAATTTGACATTTTCTCCAACTTTTGCTTATTTCATTTAATTTCATCAACCTATATCACAATATCAAAGCACACATTAAAACGTTCTAAAACACTCTCAATGGTAGCAAAATAATGAATTAAGTGGTACAAATGTAATGAGTATGGAGCATTCATCAGTAACTTTTGATCCTTCTTAAATAATGCATTGAGAGATTTCACATAGTTTAATGTCATCACGTTGTATACACATCTTGTAAAATGTGACCGCTCCCAATGTTCAATCCCTATTTTTGTTAGATAATCCCATGCAGGAATGATCTACTTTCTATTATAACCATAAACTTATTACACTCTTCAACACGATAAGTTTCTGTCGTTTTCCTAAACAATGAAATGATGCATTTACCTTGATACCTAGTCTCTAGGTTGCCTTGCATATAATACATGTAATACATATGATGGGGCTTGAGAAAAACTTAATGATACCATACCATTTATTATAAACAGTCCCTAATAAGTTATAAAGGCAAGATTCTCGACTTCTCCATTTGCGTTCCTTAGTTTTGTGAAAAAACAACGTATCGATGGATCATTCTTGCTATCGATTATGCTGAATACAAAAGGTTAAATTTGGATATTGACATCTTGACATGTAGTAATAATCAACTTGTCTTCATACGTAGCAATAATCAACGTGTCTTAGTAACTAGCTCTCGGAATTGTATCATTGACTAAAATTAGGGGTCGTATCGCATTTCGAAATCCTTGAATACATTGTCCAAGAGCCATAAAAAAAACTTTGAAACTATTCTCATCCTCCATCTCAATAAAATATGGAGTCCGGATTAGTTGTCTCTATGCTATGGCAATACTTAGCCACTTTAGCATAACTCTCCTCGATCGAGCCCATTAGATCTTTCAATGTGCATTCTTTGACTTTCAAGGTCTTCTACTAGCTCATAACCACTCCGTACTCTCGACGGATGTCGTTAATGATGTCCAAAGGTCTATAAATCGTCCGTGGATCCTGATACTTGGCATTATCGATCGACCAATAAACCATGCCCAGGCTTGCATTTCGACGAATTCCCATGTCACAAGTATGTTCTCATGTATACTTGTAAACTACAAATAACTCATTCATATCCATCTTCATCGCTTGCAAACACCAACGATAACTATTGTTGACGCATATAATTCTCAACATTGACTTGTTTGATTTACTTTGAACTTGAAGTTGTATTTAGATGTTATCCGGAGCACAGCTTCCTGTAAATCTTTTTAGTTCAAACAGATGCTCAATATGCGAATCCTCATCATCGAGAACCACACCCAAAGAATTAGAGAACGATTCAATCAATCCAGCCCTTGAGCTCTTATCCTTCTTATGTATCTGAATGGATAAATTAATCAAATCCTCATTTGTAAATTTATTTTTATTATTGTTGTCTTGAACTATCGAGGGAATTCTATGCATTATCACAAGATCACGATGAGGAACAACTGTCTCAAGAATAATCTCATCATCCTCACGAGCTGTTTCTACTGTATCTCAAAAATCATTAATGTTATGATACCCTACACCCGAATCTGCGTGTTCACTTTTGGTAACATTCTTCCTTACTAAAGTCACACAAAGAGGAGTCGTGTTCATTTTGTTCAATTAGCATTAGAAGTGACTTACATATGTGGAATCGAAATGGATGAATGCTCATTGAATAGAAATCTTGGTTTCATATCGTTCTGAGAGGAATCGAGTTTCAACTTGTTTTGTAAATCATGATACATTTCCACATATGATATACTTAATGTTATGAAAATTGGAATACCACCACGTATATACTCATTGATCTTTTTCGTCCAATTCAAAATCAACAAAATCAAAAATAGGGATTACAGTCATATCTGCATGATAAAACATAATTTTTAATTATAAGAAAAATAATCAAAAATCGGCTCAACCACTGGACAATAGAAATTTTAATTAAAAAAAAAATAATCGAACCGACTGCAGAACTACTAATAGTCAGCAGCTAGCTAGTCACACGGCCATCTTGACCTCCTGTTAGCAATCGGTCTAGTCCCATTTGTACATTGTCATGAATCTCATTAGAAAGAATATACATGCAAGTGAAGTTTTTTCTTATTTATGCGTCAAAAGAATTTAGATTTGTTAAAAAAATTATCCACAAGTTAATCCATGTTGAAATAAAATTTATCGATTAAAAATTATACAAGTTTAAAGAAAGCGAAACTAATACGTAAATATACTTATCGATTTGAAGTGATAGATATAAAAAAGTATTTTCTTATTTAGCGTTTGATAAATTTATGAGATTTTGAGGTTGAGGAAGATAAAAAATGAGAAATTTTTTATCCGTGTTAGAATAAATAGATAAGAAAAATTAGCTGATTTTGAAATTTTAAATGGAAATTGTTTGATTTTTATTTGTTAACTAAAAAGGTAGTACTATCTTTTAAAAATAAACAATAATTTGTAGTTGTATAATATACTTAGCTTGTGTCTGAGCCCCATTTTCGTCCATTACATTACATTTTCTTCAGTCAAAAATGGAGGCCGCATGGGACCCACGTCTAGTTTTCATGGACAGCCCCTGACATCTATGGTTGCAAATGCTGACTTTCATTTTTTGAAGACAATGACATGATTATCAAAATGACGGTACTGCCCATCTCCTGGAAAACACAAATTGCTCACACGTGAATAAATACAAAAAATGTTTACGTCGTTCCACGTTAGAATGGAATTCATGTCATGCGAAATTAGATAAATATTTACGTCTTCCTTGAGAAAAAAGAACATTCGTTGCAAGGCGTGAGTTTGACGCGATTAATATTTTTTGCGGTTTTGTGCATCGAGACAAATTCGCAAACGCAAAAATGCATTCCAGTCGTAATTTAAAATTTCATATCGACATTCAACTTCAAGGTAGCATTCACGCACTCAACGTATCGTGCGCGCAATAAAATCTCTTAACTGGGTCCACGTTGCATTCTCCTCCGCAACGGCATCCTCCTCCGCTGCTACTTCGTCTTCGTCATCGGGTAAATCAACCTCGACTTCTGCGTCGTCGACTTCCTCGGCCCTGTGGAATCCCTCATCGAGTTCTCCGTTGCGCCGTAGGAAATTATGGACTCCCATTGCTGCAACGACCACTGCGATTTGGGCACGGTATGAATAACTAGGCATCCTGTCCAGAATCTTCCATCGTTGCTTCAAAACTCCGAACGCGCGCTCGATAATGTTTCGACATGATGAGTGATGAAAGTTGAACCTCTCGCGTGCATTACGAAATCGACGTCGGCCGCCTCCATGATCGTGAAACTCTTGGAAGTGGTAACGTACATCCGACCCCTTGTACGGTGCCATGTACCCCGGTCGATGTGCAAATCCGGAGTCCAC
The DNA here is from genome assembly GCF_002742605.1 of Olea europaea var. sylvestris. Classification (NCBI taxonomy): domain Eukaryota; kingdom Viridiplantae; phylum Streptophyta; class Magnoliopsida; order Lamiales; family Oleaceae; genus Olea; species Olea europaea. The sequence goes on from NC_036246.1 coordinate 13,648,180, forward strand.
CAAGTAATATTTCCTGTCAGCGGGTTCCGAAAAGTGTATGTCCGGATTATGCACCGCGCGGGCTAGTATGCGGCTGTCGTGCGTGGGTCCCATGCTTCCCGGCAGCACAAATGTGAAACACAAGTTGAAATCGCACGCGGCAAGGACGTTCTGCGTGGGCACGCCTTTTCGGCCTATGAAGTTAATTCTTTTACGCCGTGGCAACACTGCACGCACATGGGTCCCGTCGATAGCTCCAATACAGTCCTGCGCCGTCCATTGACAATGCACGTCAAGCACGCTAAACAAATAATTGACATTTTTCGCAGGCATCGACACAAATCGCAGCACCGTCAACGTACCTGGAAGAATGGATATCGTTGCGGATCAGGATGATGACTTCCGGCTCCGCGGTTGTAGTTTTCATGCGGCCGGATCATGTCTGCTGCCAGCGCACCGACGGCGCGCAGCACACGCTTGAAATAATGGCCGACGGTGTGCAGCGAATGTCCAAAGAGCGTTTGCACTTGCCGATATCCTTTCCCATGGGCAAGTATGCACAAAAACATTCCGACCTGCTCGTACGTATCGATGCTCGTACTGTTCACCAATCCATAGCGATCTCGCAACACGTGTACAAAGTGCCTGAACATGGGGGGGTACATCCTAAACTCCTGAAAGCACGTTTGAGGATACACATGCATGTTCTGCAACATGAAGATATGTCCGCTTCGTGTTGTAGGAAATAAGAAACGGTGTGCCGGATCCGGCACGAGGTACTGCCTCACCATACGCTCCGCGATACGACAATACTGAAGCCACACCACCATATCTGCCTCCAATTGTTGTTGTACGTCTTCGTCCGAACCGTCGTCCGAACAGGTGTGCGAGACGATGTCGCAGTCGGTTTCGGATGACGTCTGCGAATCGGACATGTCCGTCATCTCAAAGACACGAATGTCTACCGCAAAACGCAATTCACTTCACTTCGCGGACGCTACGTGCACCTGTACTTCGGATTACAAATGCATGACCTGGGACTATGCAAATTAGGGGAATAACCTTCTTATAGCATGAGCATTTGCAATGCGTGCACCAGACCGTTCACAGTGTGTGATGGCAATTATTGATACCACTAGTATGCCTGCTGCAGGTGCATTGCATGCGCGACATATGCCGTGTCCAACACGGGGAATCTTTGCTGCACCACACAAAAGGTTCATAACTACGTAGTCTACGCGATCGCATTATTTGGGAACCTTTGTTGCTTTAGTAGAGTTTTTGACCTTTGTGTAAACTTGCATGTGAGAGAAGACATCTGTTACGCAGTGCTGCATTAAGTGCTACGCTATAAGATATGGGGAAAAGTAGTAGATTTACTATAGTAATTTACATTGGTCTAATCTTGTCAGACTAGGAGGACAGCATGTGGGCATAGGTGGATTATGTCAGTACCAATAATTTTTCTTCAGAATTATGTATATGCTATGAGCAGTGACATCACATCAGTCTATAAGGTCTACAGTTATGTCAATGTACTTAATAATGGAGTCCACTGTAGGAAAATCGTTGCCCCTTCGTTCGTGTATCTGTATAGCGTCGAGTCTATTTCTATACGTTGCAAGTGCAGACTAGGCACGTTACATGAATAGTGTGTGCATCAGTATTTACTGTGTACGCCGTTCTAGCACGTTTTAAATTGTTACACGTTATACGGATAGACGTCTACGAAAGTATGTAATTGTGTATGTCGGCCCGATTGTTTTCAGCCCAAACTATCTCGTTTCCCCCGAGCTATGGACAGAATATACGACAGTTAGGGAAACAAGAGAATGAAATACGTGTTGCCGTGCATGGAAACGAGCCAGATGCAGATAGTTTTAATTAAAGGAGGCAGTAAGGAATACATAGCGCACAAGGTAGTAGTCCACAAAACGTGCGAAGAAGAAGGCAAACGTCAAATTATTTTTACAACAACCAGTACCAACGACCATAAAAAAAAGGAGATACAACGAAGGAAAAGCAAAGACACTGGAAACAATATTCGCACGATCAACGACTGCCGGAGCCCGGCCTTTTGTCACGTTCGAAACAGTATGCGATCCACTTGTAACGCATCGCCGCCGTTTTCGCGGCACTGTATGCAACACGATTTCCGGAGCTTCGTAGGAACCACAACGCGAACATGTGCAACTCGTCGCCGGCTTCGACAAGCCCAGTAGAAAGCAAATCATCTATGCATTCGTGGAGCGTCATACGCCCCTCTTCCTTTGCGCGGATCGCCGAGGCCATCTCCCTCGAAGCGCAAGCGAGGTTGTCCACAGACTCAGAAACCTCCCTCGCCCCGAACTTCTTCCGCTTCCCCTTCGCATGTTTTCCCTTACGTTTCTCGCCACTTCGGCCTCGGGAGATATTCATTGAAGAGCTTGCTCTTCCTGGAGTCGGGCCATCGCTCGAATCTTCCTGGCTTCGACAAGCCCAGTAGAAAGCAAATCATCTATGCATTCGTGGAGCGTCATACGCCCCTCTTCCTTTGCGCGGATCGCCGAGGCCATCTCCCTCGAAGCGCAAGCGAGGTTGTCCACAGACTCAGAAACCTCCCTCGCCCCGAACTTCTTCCGCTTCCCCTTCGCATGTTTTCCCTTACGTTTCTCGCCACTTCGGCCTCGGGAGATATTCATTGAAGAGCTTGCTCTTCCTGGAGTCGGGCCATCGCTCGAATCCGTCGTCTCAGCGTTGATAGGTAACGTGTCGTGCTGATCATCAGAGTCGGAGTTGCCGCCCAAGGCGAAACCACGTTGCGACAGCTTCGTGGGTGTCAATGCGTATTTCATGGAGTCACAACTTCCTCCAAACAAACGGCTATACTTATGGTAGATCTCGGTGTTGTCGTTGTCCTTGAACTTTCCGTACCTGGGGTTCTCCTGAAATCGAACACGGGAGCATTAGGAAATGATTTGCTAGTTTTCCAAATGTTGAAACATTTCCACGCAAGATAGCATAAATTGTTTTCGGGGTAGTGCTGGTACCTTAATTTTCTGCGTCCACCACCATTCCGGAGCGTCAATTCTACCCCCGGTGCTTAGACCACATGCGATTCCCGTCGACTGGAGGAGCTCAAAAAGGAGTTTGTGGTCCGTGCGCATAGCACCCCAATGGTTTTTCAGCTGTGCCGTCGTCCAGTTCTTCCCTGAGTTTTGGTTGAACATGTCGCGTAATCGCTCCCACCATGTGGAAGAGAAGCACTTTCCACGGCGGTGTCCCTCTGCAGTGACGTGTTCGGCGGCCGACAAGAAGATCTTCTGCTCGCGAGGTTCCCATCTAGCACACTTGCGGGGCTCCGGCCTGTTTTCCATGTTCGGCTTCGCTGAGGGTACGGGCATCGAGTCCGGATTCTGTGTCGTGTAGTTCTGCCAAAAAGGTCGCACATCAGAGTTGTAAGAGCTTATTGGTAAACACAAAGTAAGTGTGAAGGTGAGAATGAAATGGTTGTCTGGCTGATCTTCAGTGCAGTGTAAAATTGTAATTGAAAAGCTCAAGTAGTTGCATGCAATACTATTTCAAAGTGTCAAATAATGGTACTGTCGTATCTCTTCAGTATAATTGAAGAGATAAACCGTATAAATGAAGTAAATGCTAGCAGTATCGACCTCTATGCCGTGACTGTATATGAAACAGCGTGATGCCAGACATGGATACATGGTACTACTTATTACAGTGAGAAGGACTCATAGATAGCTTGAATTGTGTTTTAATATTGTGAACTGGAAAACATAATTTTGTCACACACAAACATGCACATTACGCAGAGCAATTCGAAGACGTTCCTCTCTGTACGGAGGAAGATGAAATTGCAAAAAAACGACTTGAAAACTACTGGTTCCGTAAGTAATAAGGGTGGGCAATACGAACATACGCCACTGGAGTCCGGAATAGGTAGCTTTATACAGAATGGAGTCACTCAAAATTCTAAGTCCAGTCTCAATGCTACTCAATAAATTTAGCAAAACCGTTTTCGAACAAAGCAGGAGCACACTGTAGATCCTTAAAATTTCAAAGAAAAGGATTAACTCTAAGATTACAGACTAACAGACGCGAGCTGTGAAGGACGACGTCGACTGTGTTCCTGCGAAGACAGCGATTCGAGCGAAAACTCGGAAACTGTGGGCATTTGCTAGTTCTACTGTGACCATAGTTGAAACAATGCATACACTTAACAATTCACAGAAGCAACAATTGCAACGACTCTGCAGCCGGTGGCGCACAGCAAGACCACAGATTCATATAGATACCCGTTTTACAAATACAAAGCAGACAAGAAATGATTTCTACTACTACAAGTTGGGACCAATAATTTTCTATGGATTTGAGTCCCCTGCGTTAATAGCTATGTGCTTGGGGATGCAACACCGGCGGGGGGGGGGGCACTGGAGGTGAAGGCATACCATGGTTTCAGGGTAGTAGCCAAATCCGCCGGCGTCGTAGGCCATTTTCGGTTGATGCAGGTCGGCGTCCCCAGAAGTTGGTGCGCCGGTGTACTGTGATGTCGAGCCCAGAGGTTAGGCGTCGTCGGGTGAAGTTGGGGAGGAGTCCGGTCGTGGCCTCGCGCAATGCTCAACCGGCACCGTTGGGCTGAGGAAGCTTTTTCACCGTCGATACGGGAATTCGGTTGTCGTCGCCTGGTAACGGTGGACGGAGTCGCTGGACAGGGACGGCATTTGGGGAGTGGGTTTGTGCGGGGAGTGCGTTTGTAGACAGTGAAGGGCAATTGTGTAAAATTAAACCATGTGCCTGCCTGCCAGTGTCAGAAGATAGATTCCGGAAATTTCGAATTGGTGGTCAAAAAGTTTGAAAAACGAACGAAATGAAATTGTAATGGGGCTCAGACAGAAGCTTAAAGGAATCTTTGTCGTTTAACACCCAAAAGGTCAATGTGAGAACATGCAATTGTTTTCAACTCAAAGTGGAAATGAGGGGATTTGACTAAGCAAAACTTAAAAGGGCCCTGCTTTTGGGCATATGGGTGATGAAAATTACTAAATCGGTCCTTCATTTTTATTCAAATTGTAAGGGTCTTTTTTATTCTTTAAATAATTCAAATTTGATCACAATTTAATCATGGCACAGATTGTTTTTGCTGCTAGTAAATTATATGTATACACGAATATTTGTAGGAAATATGTAATCATAGATTGCATTGTAAAAAATTAATTGATCAACTTGACCGTTAATATCACAATCCCTTGTCACACAGTAAAAAAAATACAAATATATCTTCTCGTTGTTTCTCTCCAAACTTGAGTCCCCTTTTCGTCTTAACTATAAGTTATGTGGCCTTTCTTTATCTATCTATTCACGTTGCAAAAACATGTTGTGTCAACATCAAACAGCATGGAACATTTAGCCCAATAGAGAGGTGAATATGGTGGTAGGACAATTGTTGTAAAGTGATTCTTCGAAAGATTAATCTTTCTAGAAGCGATCGAGTATATATCAAAGCAATCTCTCCAATTAGTAAAAGTGCTACGATAGGGTCTTTCACGTGATTACACTAACATTTTTGACTGAAGACATATAACAAGATTAAGAAAGAGAGACACGTGACCCCCCGAAAAGGGAGACTAGAAAACGCTTTTGGTCCCCCCTTTGTCGGCTCTTGCCACCTTCCTTAACAAACCATCGAGCAGGAATTTTTGGTGGGCAAACTCTTGCTTCTTGACTCTATCAGCTAATCTCCCTTCTCCAATCCAGTCATCCCCCCGTACATCCATATTTCCTTTACCTACAAATCCGTTGCTATAAACTCAAATCACAAAAAACAACAGAATACATGTAGCCGCCTATGTTTGGCTCATGTTTATAAATTGTTTATAAACAGTTAAGTCATTTTTATCCTACACACAAGAACTTACCAACTATTCATTTGTATCTATATATAATTTAAACAGTTTATAAACAATTTACAAACAATATTTCAAAGATTAAAGCTTTTATTTAAGACTGAAAGAATTTGAAATTCAATTTTCAACAATGTAAAGAATGTAGAGACAGCAATTGCACGCACTAAAACCAGAGGTAAAATGCAACTCCAGTTGCCTTCTGCTTAAACTCGAAGAATAAAGATAATGACTTCATAAAATGCTGATTGTACCACTGTTCCTCTACTTCGCCGTACAAAATTTTCCCAGCTCAGGGATGGGCAGTCCCTTGGTCTGCATTTGTTTATACATCCACTGCCAGTTTTCCGAGGTTACCTCACCCCCGAGATCACGAGTGACAGAGCCCCCACTGCATGATCCCACTCTGCAGCATTCCTCCAATGATAGTCCCTTAACTAATCCGTACAAAAATCCGCATGCAAACAGGTCCCCTGCACCAGTGGCATCAATCGCCTTTGCCTCCCATATTGCAGGAACACGGACAACCTAAAACAGTAATGAACTTCGATGTATCAACTACAAGCTGCATGCCCAAAAATACAACATACATAAAAAATAACTGAAGCTCAACTCCTGCTATCAGCAAATCTTATAAACATGGCAGAATCAGCCATTAAAATTAGCCACTTTTAGCAAGTTCGGCAATGTAGATTAGAGTCTCCAACGGTATCATCACTTTAGAGGGAGTTGAAACTAGACAGAACCTAAACACTTTCATAGTAGGATACGAATACAAGCCACCAACGAATTGGGAATTGGTTGGACAGTTCAAAGTTATGATCAACCTTTGGATTCATATGACTAAACTTTGAATGCCAAGATCATACTTTTTCTCGATTTTCCGTAGTGTTTCAGTTCTTTAGTCAACCAGATTACTCCAGTAAATTTTGAAAATTATCTTCATCACACACAATTGGAGCATTTATTTTCTATTTTTCTTCACCAGAAAATGTCGTAGTTAATTCATTGCATGCAACACCTCGACTTAAAAAGAGTGCACTTCTAATGATTTTCTTCATTAGTCATCTCAATAAATTGCCCTGCTTATAATCATATATCTGTAGGAATCCACTCGTATAAATTCCTCATAAAAAGCCTACTGCAACACATTTCAGGCTAGGTAGCAAATTTTATTGCCATTACCGATTACAGAAATGTAGCAACTCACATACCCAATGGAATCCCCTTTTTATCAACTATAAAAATTGAGATTGCAAAAAAAATAAAAATAAAAATTAATGGATAAATAATAAAAAGAGAGAAATATGTATTGAACCAGAGAAAAAAATAGGAAAATTAAGAAAGATGCATCCTCCTCATAATACGGATATCAGAGTTTAACCTGAGTCCTAAGTTTCTTACGCAAAAATTGTCTAGCCTGAAATTTTCACTGTGGAATTTACTTCTTTTACAGGCATAAGCATAAATAACATATATAATAGACGAAATGATGCCAAACTACAAGTCCAGTTACCGGGGAGATTAGCAACAAGTGTTAAAAGGAGAACATGCACATTCTTGTTTCCTAGCTATCTAGTCAAAGTTACCCTCAAGTGTCACACCATTCTTTTTTCATTTCTTAGTTTATTTTCCTTTTCCATCCCTCAGTCAATTGGGAGACCACAGGAAGAAAAGAAAATGACCCACTCAACATACCTCTTTTCCGTGTTTTGCAATGCATCCTTTTGGGCCTAATGTCACAACGGCCCATTGGCAGTGTTCGGCCAAAAATTCAAGTGCCACCTCAGGACCTGCATTGTCTTCACTCCTGCAACTTCATTGAAGTGAAGATATCTACTCAGAGATAAAACTATATCACTAAGAAAGCTCATTAATTTATTTAGAAAGTCACCTCAGCAATTCAGCTGCCTCGTCCTCATTGGCAAAGCAAAGGTCTATGCTCCCTGACTCCAGTAACTGTACAAGTGGTGACCTAAACTTCCGCACCATCTGCCAATATAGGATTTTCACTCATAAAGCAGCCGACAATTCTTCTCTTTGGCAAATATTTTTCATTCCAAGAGATTAGCATAAAATCAAGCACTTTCAAGTTCCATCTTTCCCAATATAATATCTCCATACCAGGAGTGCTCTATTCTTCGAAAAAGATAATGCGTGAGCAAAGCATTACCTCAAAACTGGCCAGATCAAGTGAAACAGAAACACCCTCTTGCTTGGCAATCATAATAGCTGCATGAATAACTTCTAAATTTTGTACTGCATATCTTAGAACTAGCCACTGTAACATCAGAAAACAATGATTGATACAATTTAAAGTTGGCTCCATTGCATTTACACGAGAAGAAACATCTTACAAGCTTCATATAATAACGCATGTAACATCAGAAAACAATAATTGATATAATTTAGAAGGATCCACTGCATTTACACGAGAAGAAACACGTTACAAGCTTGATATTACACAAGCATCATGTTTTCTGATTTAATTTACCGGTGCATGTACAAGGGGAAGGGGGGGAGATGATATTCCGCATGCAATACGGTACAAAAAATCAGAAATGTCTCACCTTGGAACCTTTAAAATCCTTTCTTGTCAGCTCATTTGCCTGGAAAAGGATAACATTAGACTACATGCATAATTCTTAACCTACAAGATGCAAAATTCCTTAAGAATCACAAGTTATTGCACGGTAGACTAGATTAAAGTGCCATGCACCTGAACTTTTACAGCACTAGAGAGACAAGGTCGCATTGTGCGATTGCCCAATTCATCAACCAAGCAAACACACTGTTCCATACATCAATAAATTAGGTTTAAGCTCTTATTAGTAGCTATTTGAGAATCTTTATTAGATGCAAGGACATCATTTGCAGAAGCAGTGAAATGCTTACTTGTGCAGTGGGTCCATTCTTCAATCTCAATCTAAAGAGATCAACTTTATAAGAGCTCATATTATCAACGAACAAGTTGCCTTGTTCATCATTCCCACAGGCCCCAATTATACCACAAGTGACCCCAAAGCCAGCTGCGAGGCCTCTGATAGTATTGGCAACACTTCCCCCTGCTATGGTCTTCAAAGTAGATGCATTGTCAAGTGAAGCAAGAGTATGGGCATTAACCTTATTCAAGATCATCTTCAGCTCTTCATCCGCAACCTTAAAATAGCCCAAAATATAATCTGTATATTATAAATTACGACAAGTACTGGAAAACTTGAACCTTCACACTATCTAATGGGTACGCGAGAAAGTGGATCCCCACCCCACCCCCACACCACACCACCTTACCCTACCGTCAAAGGGAGTGCATGTGATGGGTGGCGGAATGGTTGATAGCTGGTGGTGAGGGTGAGGCCTCAGGGTGGATGGTACTGTGAGAGAGACGGAGTCTTGCAAATATTTAAAATTCCCTATCCTGAATTTTAAGCATTTGGGTGACTAAAAAATCTCCACGTGATGTATTTTTAGATGCAATGTTTTCTACTTCTGCATTCTTCTCACTAAACCAAAAAAGCCAGTACAAGATACATTTCACATGGCTGATGTTCTCTGTTCGTAAACTCAAATGCAGCAATATGCTGCTATTTAAGGTGTAATTGATTGCAAGCATGGAACTTGCATGGAAAGAAAATAAATTCTAGGCAGTTGAATTGCCCAGAACTTATTTGCATGAAAATTGTCAATTAAATGTATTTAATTGATTTAATTTTTAACCTAGAAAATGTTGTATTTTTCCATAAATTTGAGTTTTTTGAAAGTGTGAATTGTCCAGAAAAAAAGGGCCCCATAAAGAAAATATTTTCCTTGTTTTTGAGAAAAACATGGTCAAGTGACCAACTTTTGAAAAATATGTCAATCAAATACCCCGAAAGTAGGAATTTGGGTGGAAAAATGATATATTCTAGAAAAATAAAGCTAATCAAACACACTTTTAATGAACTAGCATCTAGCATCATGAAAGAAAGCAAGACATTTTAGATATTTATCAATTGACAAATGCAAACTAGTCTCAAATACGACTCCTCTCAAAAGACACGAGCACAAGTTAAAACTGAAAATCCAAATGCAGCATTTTTTTTATCAATTAACTTTGACAATATAAGTAGTTTATTTCTCAACTACTTGTGCTCAGTCCAAAGACAAAATAAAAGAAAAACACCTGTCACCCTTCAGAGGAGATGATTGTCAAGTTCAGCTAAGGATATTGATGTTATGAACTTCTCTTCTTCAATAGCAAAATTTCAGAAGCCAAATATATAATCTGTAAATAAAAAATTTACTATAGCACGCACAAGTTATTTGATATCTCTGCATCCTAGGGGATGAAAACTATTATGGCTTCCCTAGGCTATAAAAATTGAGAACTAAAAGAACAGCCCATAAACATTTTAGCCCACCTAAAAGTGAATATTGAGCCCACATATATTTAGCCCAATTGAATGACTAAATTGATAAAACAAAAAGAAGGACAACGAGAATTTCTTTTCCACAAATATCCTTTAGTGTTCACATATATAAATAGCCTTTACGGAGTTCACAAAACACAGAGGAAGTTGCATTTTTGCAATGTTTCAACCCAATGTGGAATTTGATTTCTACCCACCCTTTGTCATCGATGGCTCTTTTGCAGTCTTGATTTCATCCACGAGTAGCTTCAATCTTAACTATGACCGATCAGGAGTTCAAGCATTAGACAAGATCAAGGAAGATGGACTTATCTTTCGAGGTTTGAAGAAGTAAATGACGTTAGAATGGAATTTGTAGCTGTCTCAAGTTTGGTTAGAGTTCTACGCACGTAGAGGAGACTGTACTTTTAATACTGAGGTTTTTTTCTTGTAGCCTGATGCAAAACTATGGTCAGTGATGATGTGATTTTTAGTTATCTTTGATTAGATTTCATAACTGAAATTTGGACTTAAAATTGAAATATTCTTTAAGGTGAGATCTAAATGAGTTAACAATGGAGTTCATAGTTTCCTCAGAGTTTCTTTAATATAGGAACTTGGTTAGTGACAGTATGTTCATATTAGAGTTCCTTAGGTGTCACTGCAATATCCTAGTACAACACTTGAAGGTTTGTCAAAAATACAACTATTTGTTGTAGAATGAACTGGAAGTGTATTTTAAGATGATCAAGTTTCTTACATTCGCTGCTTAAAACCTATTATACCACATCATCGATCTAATTTTAGCCCACCCTAAAATGTACTAATATCTCTGTGCCTGGATCCTCAAAAGAATATCCCAAGAATGTTTAAACTCAAACATGCACGCTAAGAAATAAAGAAAATAACCCAACTCTGAGAACGTTAACCCCGCCTAAAACCACCCAACCAAACTTAGTTTATATTATAATTCGAAGCACCCTGAACAAAACGACGACTGAAAACAATGCTAATCAACAACCACCTAATAGGCATCTGCTTTCTAAATCAGTATTCAGTTATTTATAAATCCATAATAATAAAAACCAAAGTTCACAAACAAAACAATTAGCAACAAGAACGAGGCAATACAGGGAAAGAGCCACCGGCTTCGCCGTGGATTCGGGAGAGGAAGGACAAATCAACTCTGGCCACATGGTCCACAAGGGCTGAGGGTTGGAGTCCCAGCACCACAGGGGCATCGGCTGCATCAGCACCGTTGATTTCATCGTTGTTGATGTTACGAAATTCAACACCCATTTGTTATCTGGGATTGTTGACAGGGGAAAATTCTATGAATTTAGTAGAGATTTTGGTGCTGGACCCTCTCCCCCATCCTCCCTCTGTGTATCTGGTATATATAGCCCTCCTCTCCTCTTAGCGAGCGCACCCACATGAAAATAATAAGAAGAAGAAAATTTAAATAGCAACGGAGGTCTGAAACATTTGACGTATTGTACTTTGGTCCTTAATGTTCAAAAAATGAACATTTAAAGCTTCAACCTTTTAATTTTGAGTAATGTTTTTTTAGCATCACTAATATTAAAATATCAGTCTAGTATCAGTGATATTAAATGAGAAGTATAATAAAAAAGTTGTTTAACTTCACATTTTATTGAATCTATCATATAACGCCACTTAAATTAATGTTATAGTGTTGGAGGTGCTAGATATCATTATTATTCAATTTTGTTGCATTGTTAGTCTAAATGAACATATCTGCCTAGTTTTCTATAAAGAGGAATGAACTATTAGGTAATTGTTGCATTAAGGTATAGCGTAAGTTTGAGCTCTAGTTTGTAAGAGAGTGTGTTTTGGAATAGCGATTTCTGAAAAATATTTAGTTAAAAAATAACGAAGAACTTTCAATTTATGTGAAATTATGTTATGAGAGAATTTATGGTTTAAAAATGAGATTTTGGGAAAATGAAGGCCAAACATGAGCTAAGAATAAAGGGAAAAAAGAGATTGTTACACTTTATAAACAACAAGAACGATATAATCATTTATGTTATAGAATTACAGAGAAAGACAAGGATAAAAGAGAATAAGAGAAAAAAATAAATAGGGTTAAATTTTAGGTGTGTATTTTATTATAATAATGACCCAAATATAGGGATTCAATGAGAGTTACAACTTAAATACAAAAAAACTTCCTTTTTTTAATAAATAAAATTTATCTAAGGATCTTGGTAAGAGTAAATAGTTATAAATATTTATCCTATAGTTTTAAAATATGTCTCTTTTGATGACTATTTCCACAATAATTGTTTCATTAAAAACTTAGTTCTCTTTGTGTTTCAGTTTTGTGTTTTGAGTTTTGTGTTTTGGGTGTTTGTTTTGAAATTGTTGAAAATGCGTTCTTTTTGTTAGTTTCTCAAAACAAAAAACAAATTTTTTTTTTTTTTAAATTTTGAGAATCACCACAACACCACCTCAAAACACCAAAAAAAAAAAAAAAAAATTTTTTTTTTTAAATTTTGAGAATCACCCCACTATCTCCTCAAAAAAAAAAAAAAATTTAATTTTTAATTTTTTTTGAAATTTTGAGAATCACCACACCACCTCCTCAAAAAAAAAAAAAAAAAAAAAAAAAGAAGTGTTTCCCGCGTTTTCAATTTTTTCAAGTTTTACACTGAAAACGCCCAAAACGACAAAAAAGTCGTTTTGTGTTTTCTTCACAAATTTTTTTTCGTTTTCGAAAATTCGTTTTCGAAAACGAGAAAGAGAACGCGTTTTCACCGTTTTGAAAAATCGAAAATAGAAAACGACCCGAAAACGGTAAAGAGAACAGGGCCTTAGTTTTACAAAAACCTTTTGGGATAAAAATATCAAACAGTGGAAAAAATGGTACAAATAAGTATAATAAAATTGGAGTAATAAAATGTTGCATCGCTAAAACATCGTAAAAAAACTCAATAAGACAAAACTTGACTAAATGGAAAAAAAAAAAAAAAAAGAAGGAAAAAAAAAAAAGAAAGATGATAGTTAATTCCCTTGAAAAAAAAAAAGTAGGAAAAAAAATGAAGAAGATGATAGTTAATTCCCTTGAATTTATAAGTGAAACACAAAGCCCAATTTTTTTATTATTTTTTTTTTCAAGCTATCTCATTAACTTTAGTACTGTTGATCAATTTATAATTGGATTATTAATTAATAACGTGGGAAAATTACCCCCCATTCCTACCTTTTTAACTATATATTTCAATAAATTAGAATTCAAATTTATGTTTTCAAAACTCAGGTATTTAGGCATATACTACACCTCATCCCACCTAACCTCACACTACTTTACATATCATGACTTAAATGTTTCAACGGTCACTGAACTTTGTATTATGTCACGACATACTCATTGAATTCTATCAATTGTCGCATTGGCCATTGAACTTTTCTCCATCCTACTCCACTCATCGGATGTAATCTATTTGCTAGTAGATTTGCTTAGGTGGAGGATGAAAAAACGATGTGATCCAAATGGTAAGCTAAGTGCCAAGTCATCAACACGTAGCAACTAATTCTTCCAATCACATCATTTGGAAATGAAGAAATTAAAACATGCCTTCTTCATCAAAATTGAAAGCAACTTCAATGGAAGATGAAATTAGTTCAGGTGCAGTGAAATCAAAATCCCCAAAATTGAAGTTTCAGAAAAATAGGATTAGTTTTTTCATTCCCTAGCGTATCAATTGCTCAAATTTGCAAAAAATAATAATAATAATAATTTATTATAATCTGTGAACCTGATAATATTTACTAGAACAACTTAATATTATTTACGAGGTTAACGACCCTTTCGAAAATGCCCTCAGATATTTTATTTTATTTTATTTTTTTTTAAAGACAATTTTCAGCTTAAGAATGGCTAGGATAGTAGGGTCTATTCCCCAATGCAGAAACTTTCCACGAGTTTCCTTGCACTCTTGCTATGCCTAGCATCTTCGAATTCATCGGTGGAATCTTCTCCAATTGTCCTTGGTAAAACATCATCTCCATCTGGGTATTCGCCCAAATGTGATGATACATCATAAACCTTTCGGAGCTTGCTGTGCTGCCAGAAACTACACGCATAGAAATTGCACAGAACAGACATAGCAGGGGGTGGATGAGGGAGTTTTTTGGTATTTTTTATTACAACATGAGTCACACACATGTGAGATTTCTGGCAAAAATTTGTGAGACGGTTTCCTGTACGCAGCATTTTCGAAACCTTTTCGTCAATGACAATCCAACAATCTTCCTAGATGTTTTGCTGCAAGGCTTCTTCCATTGAGTAAAGTTTTGTTAGCGTTGGCATATTTTCTACCTTCTACAAAATTGATAGGTTTGCCTTAGGGTTTGGGGCACCATTTTGGGGGATTTTGATTTCACTACACATGAACTAATTCTATCTTCTTGCTTTTAATGGTGAGGGAGAAGGCAGGTTTTTATTTTTTTAGTTAAGAATGGCGTGCTTGGAAGAATTAATTGAAGTTCGATGAGTAAACCATGACGGGATGTAAAGCTCAGTGACCATTGAAACCTTTAACTCACCTATCATTTAATCTATTTCTTTCCCCATTTCTCATAATCACAGACAACATCTCTTCATCACCGTCACCACCACTCCCATCGAAATACGTAGCAGGTTGTCAACGATGAAGCTATGTTGGGTAAACTAATAGCTTCTTCCTTACAAAATCTGTTAAGGGAATATAATCCCATATCGGTAAAATACCGAAATAATGATCAATATATAAAGGATTGAGACACTTCTCTTAATAAGGTTGACCTTATTAAGTTGGGCCCCAAATCTTAACATGGTATTAGAGCCCATTAAGTTCCAATGAGCGATTCGATCCGATTAAGTCTCTAAAAATGAGCACACGGATTTCAAGATTGATTTGCTCAAACGAGCCACCATATTGTGGGGCATGTTAAGGGAATATAATCCCACATCGGTAAAATACCAAAATAATGACCAATATATAAAGGATTGTGACATTCCTTTTAATAAGGTTGACCTTATTAAGATGGATCCCAAATCTTAACAAAATCCAAGTTTGATTTCGTTCGGTGAGGTGTCGTCGTTACACCATATCTTCGCCTCCGTTGACCATCGCACAGACAAGTGTCTAGGCCATCTCCTATCGTCGCCAATAAGCCCATTTTATGACCCGCTCACGATTTTGCACTAGATCAATGGATGATAGAATTATGTCACAACCTCAATGGTTGGTAGTTGTTGGGTTTGTGACTGGTTGGGACTATGGGATGATGATGGTTTGGGGAGTCGAGGTGGGTTTAGGGTTTGAATAGGAAATGGTGATTGTGAGAGTCGATGATAGAGATAAAGTTATGGTGGCTATAGATCCGGAGGTAGGTGATGGAGGCACTACAGTGGCGATGGCTATAGATCCATAAGTTTCTTCGAAAAAAACCTAATGTCATTATCGACAATCTTTGAGTAGAACCAACATGAGTTGTTTTGAATGCTTCATTGCAGGGTATCGTATGTCGGAGTAGGAAAGACAACAATTTTGGTTGTAGGGATAGTAGTAGATTTTGAGGAGAGAGTTGGGGGCTCTATGGTTGTCGAAGGTGGGTTGTGGGTGTTGTGAGATTGAGTAAGAAGAAAATCAATGGCTGTCAACGATGGTGATGATGTGGAGTGGGTGAAGAGGAATTAGTAGAAGGTAACCATTATAAAAAATAAATAAATAAATAATAATAATAATAAATGTTTAAAACCTTAAAAACTAATGAAGTCCCATTTTCCCCCTCATAACGTAAAGAGAGAAAATAGTGAAAATGTAGACACTAAACCAACATCCAACACGCCAAGAAATCGATGACCCAAACCGGAGATTACCATCTCTGATCATTGAATTTCTGGTGAGCATTAAAACCATTATATACAATTAATTTTTAAAATAAAACATGTTTATATGTAGATTTATTGAAAGATATTTGTACATGAGAAATAACTCATGAAACACCAAAATATTCTGAGCCTTGGTGGCAGAGATCGCCATTTCCACCGAAAATGGCAATCTCTACCATTTCTAGCCGCCTACGTTATTGCAAATGATGATAAAAACATCATCTGGATTCGTTTGAATCTAGACAGCCCAATCAACTGGGCTGCCAGTTGACCAACGTCTAGGCCATTCTATAATGAGTCGTCTAGATTTCTAGACGATAAAACCTTTTTATTTATTTAATTTTTTATTAATATTTAATTTAATTAATTAATTATTTAAATAGTTATTTTAATTGTTTATGTATATTATTTGTCTAATATTTAATGATTTACTTTATTTATTTATTTAGTTATTTAATTTAATTGTTTATTTAAATATTTCATGAATTAAGTATATTGTTTATTTAATATTTAGTTACTTATTTTAATTATTTATTTAATATTTAATTTAATTATTTGTTTAAACATTTCATTAATTATTTTAATTGGTTATTTTTATTATTTATTTAATATTTAATTAGTTAGTCGAATTATTTACTTAGTATTTAATTTAATTATTTATTTAAATATTTAATTAATTATTTTAATTTTTATTATATTATTTATTTAATATTTAATTAGTTATTTATTTTAGTTACTTATTTTAATTTTTTATTTAACATTTAATTTACTTTTTTATTTAAATATTTTAATTGTTTATTTGTATTATTTATTTAATATTTAATTAGTTATTTTAATTTTTTATTTCATTTGCATATTTAATATGGGATTGTTTTTGTAATTGCTTATGTAAATTATTTATTTATTTCAGTTGTTTATTTTAGTTGTTTATTGAATATTTATTTTTTTCCTTGAATTTTAAATTTTGTTGAGAAAAAAATAAATTTTCACTTTTTATTAATTTCCTTTATTCCATTATTTGTTGATTCTTGCATATAGTAGTTACAGTTCAGTTAGCTTAATCTTATAATATTATGCTTCATTCACTATCTCTTGCCTAAGGTTTTAACATTCAAAATTTTGCAGGATGGAACACCATTTGGACAATGCCATTAGCCAGATTCTCGGCAAACTGTAACTTTGCTAATTTACGTCGAACTGTAACTTTGCTAATTTACGTCGGTATAAGATTTGCTCGATGAGGAGACATGGGCATATTGCGTTCATCCTGCTTATGACCTCTGTATTCGTTGTGCGACGTTTAGTTTTTTGGACAGTTGCTCGATGCATTGCTATATCAGCTACTTAAGCAAGTTGACGAAGATACCCTCCATTTTGATCTTAGGGGGCAAGGTAGCTGTGTTCTCTATATTCGAGCACATCATCATCATCAAATTGAGATGAATGAGCAAAAATGCAACAATGGCCCGTATTTTGATAAACAAGAGGCTGCTGAATGAATATTTTCATAGGCCAATGACAGTAACTCGAGTGCAGTTGGGAGAAGCATTCAGAGAATACGACTAGATGTCTGACATGTTGAAGCTGGGCTTGGTGGTTATCCTCGAGAGCGTATTCAGGTCTCATCATAAGAAAACGCTGATTGATGTTTTTTATTTGAAGATTGTTGATGACATTGATCCTTCGACAACTATCCACATGGACAAAGATGTTTTATGGATATCTTACGCCTCTTCAAGAAGAGGTATTCAATGCTTAAGAATGATAGGCCCAAGCGTAAGTACGATGCATATGGCCTACCGTTGGCTTTGTAGGTAAATATTTAATATAATGAATTATCTATTTTTTTATTGAATTTTATATATAATAATTAAAATTGTTGTAGATATGGGTGTACGAGATTGTCCCTATCTTAACTAGTTGGTATGCGAGGAGAGGGGAGACATGCTGTCATCGAATGCATAACTGGCAATTACAAGACAAGCCACTTACCAAATTTATCAGCTCTCTTCGACGACCCTTAGGTACGTATTACACATTTGCGATTTATGTTGTATGTCCTTTCGAAATCTCGATACATGATCATTAACTCGGTGGAATGTCAATATGTCAGTTTGAAGTCCTCACTGAGTTGACACCATCGATCGAGGAGGGGCTTAAAGTTATCTCCATGAACTACTATTCTGGCTACATTAGACAATCAAATGCCCGAGTCTGTCAAGATAAAGTATATTGATCGAATATAATTTGTTGATTGTCGTTTTGATTTATTTAATTAAGTTATTCATTTTTTAAGAGCGTCATCTAGTATCACCTTCGCTGAGATATAACCTCTGCCAAGGGGATCATTCCGTCGAGAAGATTACCTCCTATACATAGTCACATTGCTTCTACGGATGATTTTGTTCGAACTTCTGACTACGTTTATGAGGAAGATGAGAGTCGATGTAGCGGAGTTACAACATGATGTCACGATGCTAAGAACTGGGTTAAGAAACCTTCATGTTGAGGTCGTAGTGATACGAGGTGACATAGCAAGCCTGTGAGAGACTGAAGGCCCTCGAGATGGAGATAATGACGGAGAGATTGGCAGTTTTCAAGATGGAGAAAATGATGGAGGGATTGACGATTTTTCATGGGCGAGAGGGTGATGGAGAATATGGTCATATGGGGTATGATGATTCGTCGTGGCCATCAAATGTTACATTCGAGTCATTTTTTCATATACGATGAAGGGTGTGGCCTCGATGGAGGTGACGGAGGGGGTACAAGAGGAGGCAACAAAGGGGCCACAACAGGGGATGTGGCGAAGGGGGAGAGGATACCAGACATGACGGAGGATGTCATCTTTATGTTAGAGAGGGTAACGGAGGTGAAAAAGTGGAAGAAGCATGTTGTTGATGTATCGGAGTTGGTGGTCGATAAGAGGTCAAGATTGCTGTAACAATACATTGTTCCTCCTTCACGGACGAGGCGAAGAGAAGGACATTAATGGACGAGGGATGTTAACCAATCTCTTCCGCGAGGTTCACTGAGTGAAGCATAAAGCGTTCGATGAATGGTTCAAATTCCTTAAATTCGAGTAAGCACTTTTACGATTTTGATAAAGTATATATAAGATCATCTATGCTTTTTGTAACATTTCACTTTTTTATTTTTTCAAAGATAGCTACATGATCGGAGAGAAGATGATTTCGATTGCTAAAAAGTGGTTTGAAAATGTATTGACAATATTAGCTTGGCTCATCGATGATGTAAGTTATTCTATTTATTATTTATTATGTTTACGTAATTTGTTGTTTTATATAATTAAATGACCCTTTTATTTTTATAGGTGTTTTTCCTTCAAAACATCAACATGGCCATGGAAATGTTACACGATTGAGCTCAAAGACACTCGAGATCTTTTGACGTTTCTGACCGAGTCATCCTGAGCTCCGGGTTCGTACATGCCATTGATATTGAGCATGACTTGCTCCTACTCCAGGGAATGAATATGTGGTGCTTGAGTACATATTGGAGTGGGCCATTGGGTTGGAATAGATGTGTGGAAAGTCATGGAGGATTGTACACATGTATATTCCAGTGATCACGAAGTCACACTACTTTGCAGTTGAGATCGCATTCGTTGATTTCACTATTTATGTGTACGACTCCGACCATAGTTATCTGACGCAAGCTCAACTGGAGCGAATATTGGAGTCGATGGTTGTGATCGTTCCAATAATAGCTAGACAAGCGATGATTCGAGTAGATGACTGATTAACCATTGTGCGGGATATGACAATAGCGAGACAAGGGGAATCGTAATGATTTACAATTTTTTAATTTGAAAACTTATTTTTTAGCTATATGTTTTAAATTAATATATTATTATTTATTTGCAAAACTAATATATTATTATTTATTTGGAGGGACGATTGTGGTATATTTACAATAACCCATATAGAATTTTTCAGTATTGGTTGCAAGGTTGATATAATAAATCAATATTGGATGGATATCTCGAGATTGAAGTTAACTTGCGATTTGTATGAATACAGCTGTGATCCTTAGCATATTGTATATTATTTTATTAAAAAATGTAAATATTATTTACTTCGTTGTGATTCATAGTGTAATGCAATAATTATATATGTAATTTGGAGAATATTTAACTATATAAGTAAAATGAAACCGACTTTATCGATTTGGATAAATTTCAACCCAAACTTACCCAATCTAGTCGTTGAAACTGAACCAAACAAAACTAGTTTGGGTCGGTTTGATTTGGCTAATCGGGTTGGAATTTTTGCAAGTAAAAATAAAAATAAAAATTGTCTACCTATATTGGGTTAAAAAATTAGTTTTTTATTGCATAATATATATATAAATGGTCAAGAATCAATTTTTCCAAAATCATCATATACATAAATTCGATAGTTATTAGCAAACAGTTACACCAAAATGAAAGTAAGGCTACAATCTGAATTCGAAATTTTCATTCTTCTTGCTTTCTTTTCTTTTGATATTTAGAGTTTTGGTTT
>NC_036246.1:13668997-13672683 GCF_002742605.1 Olea europaea var. sylvestris
GAAAAAAAAAATATATTTGCGGGTTGGGTCGGTTAATTATTGAGTTGGTTACTTTAAATGAAACCAACCCAATCCGACCATTAAAATTAATTGAACCGAACCAAACCAAATTTTTGATTCAAACCAACCCAACTCGGTTTGGTTTGATTGGTTTGATTGATTTTTCAATTTTTTTGCCCACGCTACTCAAATCATGAAATATACATATCTTATAAAATTTGCTATTAAGGAGAAAGTAACGTTCTAGTGTAACATAATATAAAATTTTAATGTATATAAATTTGGAGTTCTTCGAGACCAACAAATCATTCTTCAAAATATTAATAGGTATAGAATTGTACATTTTTAGGAATCACATCATTAAATGTTTGTGCTCCATTTAATAAAAGTAATAAATTATATTTTTGAGGAATATCAATATTCATAAAGCCGTGCTATAATGCTATTCAGGAGCAATAATATCATACTGTATTATAATATAAACATTTGCTTATTTAGGAGCATTTGTTAGATAAAAAGATTTAATAGATTAAAAATAAAACTTCACAAATCATGTAAAGCTAATCTTAAAAAATATCATCAAAAGATTCATAATTATAAACTCACTTGATATAAGAAAATAGACATTTAGTGAAAATAATACTTTAATCCGATATATCTAGATAATTATGAGTATTAATTTTTTTTTTGGAATATAAATTTGAAAAATTCCTTTCTTTAAAAATTCACGATCTTTCATCAATCCAAAATTTGTTATTGTTCATTTAGTGGTTTCTCACAAATGAATCGTTGAATTTTGTCCTTAACTATTGGATTTAAAGAACCATAAGTTTTGAGCATGGTATCAAAATTTAATGACGATCGAACCACGAAAAGTTGAGATATTAATGTTTGGTCACAACCGTGCAGGCTGTTCAGATTTTACAAATATTTTATATTGTTGATCTCAAATTTTCTCTCAATTTTGGATTAGCTCTTCCGTGCTGCTATTATGTTATAAACTATATAGAAAGGAAAGAGTAAGAAGAAAGAAAAGTAGATAGTCTAAACTCAAATGTGTATTTTATTATAACGATAACTTCTCTATATATATGGTTTCAGTGGGAGTTCCAATATGAAAAAAATACACTTTTTTAGAGTTAGTAAAATTTATCTAGGGATCTTGTTAAAACTAAATACCTCTAATTTTACAACAATTTATTATTATTTGATACTTTTTCAGTTTTTGTAGCATATATTGAGTTACGTAACAAGTTTAAGTCACGTAATTATCAAAATTATACTTGTATTGCTTATTTTTATTTTTCTTTCTTGGTATTTAATGCATAAAATTTCTCAACAAGCAATATGGCTCATGTTCAATAAGATATAAATCAGATTTTAGTAAATTTTGACAAAAATTGATGAAATACATGATTGAAAAGTCGTCTGCAAGGGTATAATATAATCTCTGTAAATCAAAAGGTAGAGACGAGAAAAATTTATTATACATATAGAGGTTATTAATTTATAGAGGATTAATTCATCCAACCAAGTTGAGACTGAAAATTATGGATATTATTAATTTATAGTACTTAACAACATGGTAATAATAGCGATCATCTTAAATGTTGGACTGATCTAATACATTACACACTAATGTCTGCATTCTTTACGTTGTTTTTTCAATAGGAAAAAAAGAAAAAAAGAAAAAAAAAAAGCATATGAATAGTTGCTGATATATTGCATTAAAATAAGTTCTTAAGCTCCAAAATAAGGACACAAAACTCAGGTTAATGACATGAAATCATCTGTTATTGGGAGGGTATAACTCAACTATTTCATAGGTCAAAAGAGGTATACAAACAAAGAGACACATTGTCATTCATCAACCTACAGTCTAAAATGACTTGTGTGTTATTCTGGAAAGAGATGAACCAATCTCTGCAAATTCACGCAGATAAGATAATCCGATAACTATCTCTAAAACGTCTCATTGAGTAGCCTTTGGAGCTTTCCCTGGAAGGATATTATCCGGAAGAATAAGTTCTGGCGGAGTTTCGCGGACGACGCCGATCATTGAATCATATTCCTCGTCACGATGGGCAAACTTCTTTCGCAGCATCTTCTCCAACTCGATCTCGTCAAAGGGTTTTGCATTTTCAGCAGCATGGACCTTTGCGAGGTTTATATAATTAGTGGCTGACTGGGAGATGAAGGCTATCTCTTCGTCCGTAAGTTTCCTGAGGAACTTGGCCGGATTGCCTCCCCAAACCTGAAATTTGCAAATTCCAATGATTAGATAGTTCTACCACTATTAAAAACATTTAAATTCATATTTGGTCGTTAGTATTGGGTGTGACCAGACAATATAATTAACATTTAACATGATTTTTTAACTTCCTTTTTTCTTCCTTAATAAAGATCAATGCTATCCCATTCTCGCTACCAAACATCCCCTGAGGGGCATTTTGGCATACAGTATTAGATAGGACAAGAAAGTCTCATAGACAACAATCTAACTTGTTTTTCTTGACTGTCCAGCACTGTAGAATCTACCTACCAAACAGCCATAAGATCACAATTACATACAATTGCACTCAAGAAACAACTGATCAAATCAGGTATTCAGATATTTGATAAAGTTCGTAGCAAGGCCCATGGAGTGCTGCCAGCATAAACTCGCTCATCAAATTTTTTCATAAGACAGAAAATTTGATTTCCATTTAGGAAATTTAAAATGCACTACGGCTTCAGCATATTAGTTTCTCGATTTTTGAATTGTGGATTTTTAGAAGGTATACCTCCCCATAAGGGACCCGCGTATTCTGTCTCACAAGGGCTCCAGCAGCAACCATGGCATGTTTTTCTACAACCACTCCATCAAGCAATGTCGCACCCATACCAACAAAGGCCTCATCCTCGATGGTGCAGCCATGTACGACAGCACTATGACCTGCATGTTCAAATCCCAAACCCAATCAACTCTGAAGCTGTTACAATCTAGTATGTGAAAATCAAAATAAAACGCCTGAAAGTCAATTCTGAAACTAATCTATACTACTGGCAGGGCGCTCACCAACAGTGACATTATCTCCAATGATGGTAGGGAGCACCTTCCCACTAAGATTAGATTTTGCCACATGAACAAGGGAATTGTCTTGTATATTAGTTCCAGACCCAATACTGATGTTATTCACATCCCCTGGCAGAAAGGCGTGTTTGATTAAAAATTAACCAATAAAAGAAGAGAGAGAGAGAGAGAGATTGAAATTACAAGTAACGGAAGCTTTCTACATGGAAAATAGAACTCCATATGCAACAAATACTAAACAATCAATTTATCAAACAACTATTTTTTTTATTATTATTATTTATTTTATTGATAGGTAATTTATCAAACAAAATTAGGTAATTGGAAATATTAAATTTGGACTTCACATAGTGTTGTGTGAGTGAATTTTCAACGTCGATGTAGCATATACTTACCCGTGTTTGACAACCATTATTTAAACTCTTTTTTCTACGTACTCATTTTCAACCACACATTCACTCAATAAAATATTCTGCAGTTAAACCCAAAACTTGTTCCTACTTTTTTATCACACACACTCATAAAAACCACTGTTCAAAACATTGTCCCCCCCCCCCCCCCCCCCCCCCAAAAAAAAAAAAAAAAAAAAAAAAAAAAAAACAAAAACGCAAAC
>NC_036246.1:13672812-13730894 GCF_002742605.1 Olea europaea var. sylvestris
CAAAAAATTGCCCCCCCCCCCCCACCCAACCAAAAAATAAAAAATAAAAAAATAATGGATGTCATACAGGTGCTTAATTATAGTGCAACTACCATAAAGTCGTGCATGAAACACCTACCTCTCACAACACAACCATACCAAATGGATGATCCTCGTCCCACTTGAACATCTCCAACGATTGAGGCACTTGGGGCAATAAACGCATCCTTATCGACAACAGGAGCTTTGTCGAATATGTTCATTAGAGTTCGATGCGTAGACACTAAATAAATATGCATTAAATTAAAGAACATAAAAAATACAGAATAAGAAAGGAACAAAATATTCAAAGTTAACTACAAAGGAATCTAGCCATAAAAATTTGCTATGCGTGTACTTCAGAGGTACCTCAGGCATGTCAGAAAAATTCTGAGGTAGTAAATTCTAGGTGGAACTTGCAAAGTATACAGCTTTGTGGTAATAACTACACCTCAAGATCATGAGTCACACATTTTGTGCTTGCTCTCACCTACGGTGGTGAAGCTTTAGTTGGAATGAGTTTAGCTCTTGAGTGTTATAGCTATTCATCACAGCTGAAGCATCAACATTCTTAATGTTTTAAATTCTCACAAATATCCCACTTCAAAAACGCGGTCAAGAATAAGTTATACTAAACTCTAGCAAACGAATTACTGTAGATCCTAACGTGATTCTTGTTTTACGACTAAGTGCCAACTACATAAAAGAAAACAAAATCTTTATCCAACAAAACCACAAAGCTGAGTTTGATGCTCCTACAAATGTAAAGTTCAGTACGACAGATTATCAAGCCATGTAATGCAAGCTTTTTAGAAGTGATTGCTTAAGTTATTTGTATTTTTAACACTTTAATTGTGAAAGAGAGATACTTCAAGTACCTTTAACAATGGATATGCACCTGATACTTTATAGTGCATATACCAAAGAAGTATATCCAAACTGATCCATTGTATAAGTACTT
Organism: Olea europaea var. sylvestris; assembly: GCF_002742605.1. NCBI lineage: Eukaryota > Viridiplantae > Streptophyta > Magnoliopsida > Lamiales > Oleaceae > Olea > Olea europaea. Next base: position 13,673,792 of record NC_036246.1, read on the forward strand.
CAAACTGAACTGAGTCTATTTCCATGAACACCATTTTACCATACATGAAACAAAATATACAAGAAGGAACATTTTATTATGTCCTCGGTATCCTAATATTAGGAAATTTAATGGTCGTGCAAAAATGGCAATACCTTTTCCTGTCCAAGTCTACATATACGTATATGTCACAAATGTCAGTTTCTTATATAATGGGAAAATTGCAGCCACACTTTTGGGTGGACTGGGAAATGGGTGCCATTCTATTTTTTTTTAAACGGGTAACCAAACTTGTAATTACCTAGCAACTAGGTTCCTTCTAAGCAAGGGTGGGCAAAATTACCTAAAACAGATAGAACCAGACCTGAACTGCATGTTCGATATGGTTCTGAAAAAAAATAATAAAATAAAATAAAATGAATCAGCTAGTTTGAGCCCGTTCTCAGTTTTCTCATTGAAACATTCAAACTGAAAAAAGAACTGACTCATCGAAATAGGTTCCATATCATCATAGTCATTAAGCCTACTACTAATGTAAATCACTCTAAATATCTCTCTCCCTATCTCCAAATCTTTTTTTCTTCTACTAAGATATTCAAGGCTGTTAGTTGCCAAGGACAACTAATTCACCATCAAGATGAGTGTCTCTAAGGATGAGGACGGATAGCCAACCAGATTTCATTTCTATGGCAAGCGAGTAAATAACAAGCATTTCTCTGGTTGTGATATGGAAGTTATTATAAACATAATTGGTGTGTGAGTGTAACTCTTCTCTATTTTATCCTATGAAGTTCACTTGAAGAAATCTCATTCTTTTCTCAACCGATTTATTCCCAAGTCTCAGATCTATGCATCTCTCTCACCCCAGCAACTCACCCTTTTCTGGGTGTCAGGTACGTGTTTATGAGTAGCTCATTATATCAAATCTAGGAATTCTTCCTGCTTAATTCATTTCTGAAATGTTTTTGGTTCTTTCGTTTGGAAAAATTTCACTTTTCGTATACTGCAACTGTGCAACATATGCTTTAAACAGATTCCACTCAACAAGACCGAACCAGAAACAAGTGACTCGGGTTCTTGTCCTTCAACCAAACAGAGTGATTCTGTTTGAGAAAACACAATGAAACTGGTTTGGTTGAGCATTCCATATCGAACTGTACCGGGCCAGGCATACTTCTAAGGCATTAAAGCCATTGAAAGTCAATGCTAACCTCATATCCCAATAAATAAAAGCTATAAATGAAAATCCCTCCTAAATCTCCACCATCCATGAATAACCAAAGAGCGAAGCAAAGCTAATTAACCATAAGCCAATGTCCCAATTTCATTCCCTTATCTTTTACGCATTCTAAACTGTCCATTCCAGCGTCCATATTCCCCAAACTAATTTCAGCATCTCCATATTTAAGCCTTTGTTGAAAACATTCTATAGCATTATTGTTGATTTTTATATAACAGCTGAGTCTTTATTATCCTGAATTAATATCATTTCCTAAAAATTAACATGTACCTCATTAACACGAGCAAAGAGTTCATGTTTACCCTTTCTTTCTTTCTTTATCTCTCTTTTTTGCCTCTTTATAAATTCTGTCCTGTTCTTTCCAACAGTAGAGCACAAAATGAAAAGAGCCCCAAAAAAATTTATTTGAGCCCTTCTTTCCCTGAGCAGCTCAAACCTAATTGACACCTCTAACATCAATTTTTGCAGCTCTAAACAAGCAATTACCACGATTACGACATTAATTTGTAAACCGTAACGAGTACATTTAACCATCAGATTATTCATAACTCATGGCATCTCTTATTATACGCTTTCGCATTTTTCACCGAAGTTTCTAAAGACAAACCTACTTCCGGTTTCTATTTCAGTATAATGTTCCCTTCTTTTCAACGGAAGTTTAATTTTTAAGACAACCCACATATCATTTTCTTATCCCATTTTTACTCAACAAATTACCGCAATTGAAGAGTTTAAATATTAAGCCCCACAACAATTTACATTCTCACTAAAATACATTAACACATAAAAGTTGATCAAAAACTAAAATCAGGAAATACAGGATCTGCGATTTTTAAGGGGGGAAAATTAGAAAAAAGGCCGTACGTTGTTCTTGGAAGTAGTAATTTCCTTGGAGGCGACAGCCGAGACGATCCATTGCTTGACCCGTCTCTCGAATCCAAAATCCCAAGGTGTAAACTGCTCTCCCCAGACTCCCCATTTCAACTTTACGTCTACTTCTTCCTCTGATTGTTGATTGATCAGCTTATAATCTCCCGCTTTGGATGGAAAATAAATAAGAGGCCTTTTTAGCTGCTTCGTGCAATTTGATAATTGGAGACTGGAGATGGTATGATTACTGGGGCATTGGGCGCAGGCCGCAGGGTCGTCACTTGCGAAGGACCTGAAAGGGTATATTTGGCATTAAAAAATGTTTTTACACATTAACAACACGAATAATTAACTAGCATATTCACGCCACAACCTTATTCCTTATATATTTTAATTAGATTTTTAATATTTGTTCATTATAACAATTATGTACCTAATAATTTTTATGTCATTTTTATCCTCAAGCATTCTATATAAGTTCACACATTTTGTATTTGATAACAATTTTATGTTTGAAAATTCGATGAAATAACTTATTTTTCCATCATATTTTTAAAAATAAATAAATAAATAATGCGAAAAAATATTTTTCCCTCATTTCAAAGCATGAAAACAAAATATTTTGATATATATCATTGTCAACAAGGACAAGATGTACTAATTAGTGAAAGATTGAAAATAAAAATTTTAAGAAAAAAATGTTAAGAAAATATTTGGTATAATGAGCAAAGATTGAGGAGATGTAACCAATAAAAAATGTGGTTTCAATATAATCGCTCTAACAATTTTGTTTGTGAAGTTTTTTAATATGAAATTTATTTTTTAGAGAATGATTTTTTTTTTTATCCAGGTATTCACCTTACAGTGACTAAATCTTGGAGTCTACACCTTGGCCCCTCAAGTTGCAGACAGGTTAAACCGCAGGTTGTGTCCCAAACTGACCAGTGCTCAAGAGCCCCCCCAACTGATCTGCCAAAGTGCCAAGCAAGTCGTTTCCCATCTTTGCACCTTGCCTTCCAGTAGAGCTCCTACCTTTCAGGATAAATCCTGCCTTCTAGGAGAATATCTGCCTTTCAAGAACCTTCCAAGAATTGAACTCACGACCTATGATTCGCCAGCCTTGAAGTGCCCTCATCTTTGCCAGTTGGGATGTGCCCTGGGAGCTTTTTTAGTGAATGTTTGATATGATGGAATGATGTTGAAATAAAGTTACGCCTTTGTTTGGTTCAGTTAAATAAAATTGTTTAAAATTTTTAAATCAAAATCAACAGTTGATTCTACCCATATATGTTATGGGATTCACAACTTTTCCACTACTTATCCATTAATTTATATCAAAATATATTAAAAATCTTGTTTTTATTTAAACCAAATCGGGACAGTCATACCATATTTTTCATTAATTGCACCACATTTTTTTTTATGATGGGGAAACTCGTAACCGCTACCATTTGAATGCGCACTGGATAAACCTCAGGTTGACGCAATAATTTGTAAAATCACGCCAGCCATGTAAACCGCACTAGACAAGCCCATGTGTGACAAGCTCAACCAATAAATTATTGGTAGGGGGAATCGAACTCGTGATCAAAGGCATCTGCGCTCACCTATTTCACCAACTCGACCACTCCATGAGGGGTTAATTACACCACATTTTAATTGTACGAAACGTCAATAACATTTATTCATTAATTTTTATCCTCAATTGACACAAGTTGTCCCTTTGAGACGATGTGTCATCAAAAATAATTAAGATGTATTTATATCTTTCACATATTCAAATAAGCCAAAATATATCATACTTAGGAAGGCCTTCCTCGCTACAAGAAACTTGACCTTGAGCTTAGTGCAATTTTAAAAATTAACAACAATGATGTTAGCACGATGAATGGTGAGCCTTGTTGTATGCATACGTGTAGAGGAAAGACTAATTAATGCACATAAGTGTTCAACAAGATACTTGAGCTTGGGTTGACCTTTATCGAAAGTCGCAATGATATTCCAATTGATCGAGGAAACCTTCTCTCATCTTATTGAGGCGAGTCCATAAGACCTCGCAACGACAAGGCTAACTCGTAAGATCTCATCTTATTGAGATAAGCATATAAGATCTCTCAACGACGAAGCTAAACCATAAGACCTCACATTATTAATGCGAGCTCCTAAACCTCACAACAAGGGAGACTATTGGTATAAGAATACCCCATTAGCAAGACATTATTACTACTAAACATGCTATAATATCATTTTTAGTACTGAACGCATACAACACCATCTACATTATCATTGACATGCACGCATAATGGATCATCTATATACATATATATTGCAACATATGCATCATATTTTCATTCTTACTATTCATTTTCATCTTTATGTACAAAGCCTGCTCTTCAGCGGCACAATACAAAAGCCTGCTCTTCAGCAATATAAAGCCCACTCTTTAGCAGCACAGTTCGTTTGTAAATGCTGCAACACTTAGACAAAGCCCCTCTTTAGTTGCATAAAGCCTTCTCTTCAACAATACAATCTAAGGTTGTAAATGCTGCAACACTTAAACAAATCCCACTATTCAACGGCATAAAAAGCCTACTCTTTAACAGTACGATCCAAGATTATAAGAGCTACAAAGACAAAAGTCCAATATTCTTAGTCCTCTCCCAAGTCCGTTTTGTTGCAAGCCCCCTCATGGCGAACTCTTCACTCTTTGGCAGTTGGGTACATAACTAGGACATCATTGCAAATTTTGTGGTTGCTTTCCACCTCAGTGTTCACCTAAAGGCAGCTTAAGCAAATAGAAGAAGTCAAATAACTCTATATGAATGACCTCAAAACGTGCAGACCCTACTTTAGAATTGGAAAGAGAATTCTATAACAAAATCTGACTTGGAAAAGGCTAGAGACACTGATCAAACCTCATTCCTAAACCAATTCGTGACCGATCAATAATTTGAGCTAGAAAATAAAGGTCAGAACTTTAATGATGTAAATGTCCAGACCTTTCGCATCATTTGTTGGTGTCTAACTCACAAACCAACTCAGACTTACCTTAATTTAAGAATGAGAGCTTGTGAATATTCAATGGTCACTTCAAAGAGGGTGGGCTAAAAGATCATCAAGTCAGCTCAACCTATGAGCTTTACAAGTTAGGTTAGCTTAGCTATATCTGTTGTCATTGAGAAAAATATCATCATTGCTTTATTACCACTTGTGCCTTATCCATGACATCATTGACTCCCATATGATCGTTCCTATAACAAAACATGGCATTCATGACGATTGTGCCTTATATTCAACCAACCAGAAGCTTGCAATAGTTACTCACCACTTCGACATCATCATAAGCTAACCTCAAAAGGACCAATCAAGAGTTAAGGCATGGCAATAGCACACAATTCAAGAAAGGTGTTCGTGCGAAACCTGCAAGTGTACGGATCTGTTGACAAGTAATATATTTAGTGAGTTGCAAGTATTGTCCCACATGAAATAAATTTCAATTCAAAATTACTATTCATATATGAAATTCAAATTATGTAAAACAAAAGAGATATTTCAATTTAATCTAAAAAAGCAATAAAAGTTTAGTTTTTATTAAATTATGAATGATTGTATTGGATTTTGATTCTACCTATTGTTATCTATTTTAATTTTTGATTTATAAGCTAGTTTCATTCATGCATTCATGACAATTGATAAAGCTATGGTATATATTTTCTTTTTCAAGACAAATTAAATCTATACTAATCATGACCCGAATATATTCCTAATCTAAATTCAAATGGTTAAAATGCATTAATGTTTAGATTATCTATATGATTGCACACGTGATGAATGTTATTCCTAACATCTATTTCACATATGTTAAATTTACAGAGTTATAAATTTATTGTGAGTCTCCCAACATTACAACAAGCAACTAATTATCTAATCGATGGTCAATCAGTTAAATAATGCAATGTGTATGCAAAATTAATCAAGAAACACAAGAATTAAACTAAACTACTAATTTTTAATTAGAAATAAATAATAAATAGGGTTTATCTTTGTCTAATACAAAAGCGGATCTAGCTCAACATATTAATATATAAATTACAAGAAGAATAATAAAAAAATATCACCTGGATCATAAAAGAATACAAAAGATGTTGATCTTTACTTCCAAAATTGAATTCTTCAAAATCTTGATGTAATTAAGCTTCAATTTCTTGCTATGACTTTGATCTCCTCTCTTAAGATATAGTAATTTGCTCGTTCTTGATGAATTTGATAAACCTATTGTGTATGAAGAGGCAAGAGAGAGATTCCTTTCATTTCTGCCCACATCTTGTTTTCACATGGCGAAATTAGGTTAAAATTCACGTCCAAATTATCTTCTAAAAGAGTTTTAATCAAATAAGAAAAGTTACGCGCCTGATTTTGTCTTTGTACAGCCTTTAGTATTTTGGTCATAATGTTTTCTTTTGGTGTCCGATTGAGGTAATTAAAGTGCGTAGAAAAGTTAATTCAAAGAGATACAATTCTTTCAGAAATAAAATTTTTTCAATTCTAAAGTTTGCTATCCAACAAATGGGTCTCAAATTGATTAAAAATCTGGAAGATATCGTATGTGATTGAAAGTCGATTTATGGTAATATTCCTATTCCTTTTTTACTTCAATTTGTATTCAATTGATTCCTATCAATTTTCAAAGTATCTTTTGTGGTCCAAATCAACCAATGGATATTTACGCATTGGACCCCATACATTGTATTTCTTTTATTTTTGCTCATTTTTCGTTCATTTCTTCCAATTTTATCAATTTGCATTGAGTTCAACCTAACAAACATAATTAAACTATAACACATTCAAATCACTAACAAATACTCCAATTTACTGGTTTGGATAAGTGTACAAAATGCACTTATCAAAAGACATATGCAATTGTATATAATTCAAGGAAAGCATTGTAGATAACTTTATTTTTGGAGGCCAATTGACTGTTTTGGGAGCCTATAAATATGACCAAATGGTTCCCCAAGGGAAGAGGTAAGGACATAAAATAAACAATCTATGAGCTTTCTTTTTAATACAAATTTCCTCATTTTATACTATTCCAGCAATTTATCTGATATAAATCATCAATTAAGTTGACCGAGATTAGCCTAGGCCTCTTTTTTTATTTATTTATTTACTTCAACAGGCTTTTAGAGCATATTTATTGCAATTTCAGCAATGTATATAATTGTAAAAATAACAAGATTTTAAGACATGGTCACTATTTCAGGCCATTTTCAGTGCTGCATGTCACCATGGCCGAAAAGGCCACAGGAAATAAGGCAGCATTGTAGATGATATATGGGGTTAATTATTGTGTTTAAATTAATTATTGTTTGAAAAATTATAAAGAAAATTATTGTATTCGGATGGTTATGCAATCAAATTAATAAAATATATTACTAAAAATTTAATAATTCATATAACACTGGCATAGACATGGACACGCAAAAAGACATTATGGTCATTGTTGAGTTGAGCCGTAAAGAAAAATGTCGAATTCTTATTTTTCTTCGGATGGGTGTCATTGATTTCAGAAACGTCTCCTTGTGATATATCTACCAACAATCTAAAAGTTGATGACAATGGTTATGCAAGTTCATATCTTTTTGGAATGATCTCTAGTAGGGCTAGCAAAATGTCCGAACCGAACCAAACCAAATCAAAATTGAACCGTGCAATTTTTCTTTAGTTAAATACCCGGGCGGGTATCTGAGTCGAGATCGACGAATTTGGTTTAGTTTTCAATTCTAGATCAAGAACCGAAAAATCGAATAAGAAACGAATCTTTCTAAATTTTGTATTTTTTTATATTGGATAAATCAAATTATTTTATTTTTTCTAAATAAATTAGCAAATTAACTAATTTTTTTTTGCAATGAAATGGGTTGGGTTCGGGTTATAATTTCCTATTTTTTGTCGGGTCGGGTAGGTTGGATTATGGGTTACCCTTTCAACCCGAACCCAACCCGCCCAACCCTACCCATATAGAAAACTAATATAAAAACGGTGGTGCTAGTGGTACACAGGGGTGTACCTAAGCGTGTACACCCCCCTCACATGGAGTGTGGGATCCACCCGAATAAAAAACATTTATTCGAGTGGACCCCACACCCCATGTGAGGGGGATGTACACCCTTAGGTACATTCTATTATGTACCACTAGCATTTTTCATATAAAAAAGACCTTGAAAAGTGAAAACAACAAATTCCCTCCCATTCTCATTTCAGCTTAAAGAAAACCCCCGTCTCCTCAAATCTATCACAAGAAATCCTAAACGCAGCTTTTTTCTTCCGCCTCTCTTGCTGCCAGTAGACACCGTCGATTTCCCACTTTACCGTCCAGAGCCAAGGGACCTAAGCATGTAACGGTAGATCTCTTTTTCTAACCAAGGTCAGTGTGTTTTTCTTTCTTTTTTTTTTTTTTTAACCTAGATTAACTTTTTCATATAGTATTTGAAAATGAAGTTATGACTTTTATTCTTGCTTCTGCTATTCTTAATAATTTATATGTTTTGTAATATTTTTTTCTGGCTTATTTGGATGAATTTCTATGGTTGTGAGGAATTAGGTGGTGCGAAAAAGATGGAAAACATAAATAAATAAAAAAATTCCAACCATTAATATAGGTTTTAGTTTGATTCTTGCATTCTCTCTTGGGTGTATATGCAATCAATTTAAATTTTTCTCAAAGTTCTGTCGAAGCATTAATAATCTGAAGATTTTAAAGACCTTGTAGAAAAATTACCAATTGATTATACTTTATTACTTTAGTAAGTTTGGGCACTTATTGGTAATCATAGTTCCATTTCAATTTTATGATTCTTGGAAGACCACAGTTGGAGTTTATGCTTGATTTTGCTTACTTTTCCTCTTCAAAAATGAAGAAAACATAGTCTATGTTTGGACATTAATAAAAAAAAGTTTACTCTGTTCAATTTATGGTGCTTCTATTTGGAATAAAGATCTATTTTGGTGGATACATTCTTCTAAACTGTGCTATTCTGTTCCACATTGTTTGTGCAGGATTTAATCAAGTCGCTAGTTAAGGTGATATCGATTTTGAATACTCAAATGGAAGACCAAAAAAGCCTAAAGAAAGGTTACAATTATGGAATCATTTCACTAAGATACTTGGTGGAGAAAGAGCAAAATGTAATTATTGTGGGAGAACATTTAAGGCTATTTCTACTTTTGGAACTTCTACCATGTAGAAGCATTTAAAAGCTTGTTATGTTTATAAGAACACTACGGTTAATGACAAACAAGCAATACTGACTCGAGAATACAATGATGGAGGTATTATGGCTATGGTGTTTGATAAAGAAAAGTGTAGAAAAGCATTGGTTAAGATGATTATTTTGATGAATTGCCTTTTTCCTTTGTGGAAGGTGTGGGCTTTAAGAAATTTGTACAGTAACTTTGTCTTAGATTTGAGGTTCCTTCTTGAAGAATGATTACTAGATATGTGTTCCATCTCTACCGTGAAACAAATGAATCATTGAGAATTAAATTTATTAATGATAGGCAAAGGATTTCTTTAATCATTGATTGTTGGACATCAATTCAAAACATCAATTATATGGGAGTCCCAACACACTTTTTTGATAGGAGTTGGAAACTGCATAAGAGAATATTGAGTTTTTCTGTGGCTCCAAATCATAAGGGGAAGACAATTGGGAAGCTTATTGAGAAGTGTTTACTTGATTGGGGAATAGAGTGTGTGGGTACCATTACTGTAGATAATGCAAACATAAATGATGCAGCGATCTTTTATGTGAAAAACAAGTTGAAGAATTGGAAATCTGATGATACTAAGATTTTAGGTAGCTCTTATCTGTATGTACGTTGTTCAGCACATATAGTAAATTTGATTGTTAAAGAAGTGTTGAAAAAGTTTAATCCATCTATAGATAGTATTCACAGTGCAGTAAAATATTTTCGATCATCTCCTTCCCGATTGACCAAATTTAAATGTCGTATTGAAAGGAAAAAGATTGCATGCACAATACTTGCTATTTTAGATGTTTCTATTAGATGGAATTCAACATTCTTAATGTTGGATAGTGCGTTGAATTTTGAAAAAGCTTTTGAAAGAATGGAGGAAGAGGATGGATTTTATTGTAAATATTTTAATGAGAATGAAGGTGGAAAAGAAAAAGAGTGGTCACCTACAAGTTATGATTGGGAGAAAGCTAGAAAATTTATCAAGCTTGTAATGCCCCGACCCCTTGTGGATCGGAACGCCACTTACTTTACTTAACTAACCGGTGGTTTAGTCATCGGAGAATATATTTTAGCGGAAGCTTAATTTTTACAATGATAATTTTAACAATAACCTTTCGAATACTTTAAATAAATACTGAATAAAAAAATAACGGAACGTAATTTATTTGAAGAAAACACAACTTGTTCTCGCGTTCAGCGTTATTCAAATATTTTAAAAAAATAATATTGAAAACGTTCACAAAAATAAATCTAAATAACTTGTTCACCAAGTTTTTCATGGGCTCGTTGCACCACTTTCCATCATCCAAGCCCAAGGTAGAATCAGATCAATTTATAGAGAAGGGGTTAAACCCGTGAGTTAAAAAAAAAACTCAATAGATATCATTGGTGCATTCGTGATCAAGCTATACATTTCAAAGCTGTAACTTTAGAAACCTTTTCATAGTAGGATTTTCGGTAGAATCCCAAACACGTAGAGTCATGACTTAACACAATGCCTCAATCGGAAGTACATGCCGTACCCGGAGGTACCATTAGACTTACAAACATTAAGATAAATCTTCATTTGCTAGAAACTTATAACTTAACACGAATTAACACTTTGCACCTCTACCTACCTTGATTGATGCTTTGAACCTTATTGAAAAATGCACTCCTTTGATATTAAAAAAAACACTCCGTTGAGAATTGATGTTTGAAAAAACACTTCTTGATAGCACCAAAACTTCTAGGAAAAATTTAATTTTCCTCCATTTCCTTTTTTTTTCTAGACTTGAAAACTCTCTCTTTTATGTTTAGAAACTTTTGTCTTGATGTGAACAATGTCTATGAATTGGGGCCTATTTATAGGTGAAAATCTCACAACTTAAGGGCAAGTGAATGGCCTAATACTCATTAATACTGATGCCATTTATGTGAGAGTTATAGGTTTAAGAAGGTGCTAGAAAATTGTGTAGGAATTTGACTTTTCATATTCCACGTACTTCGGTTGATACTATACAGCCTTTAGTATTTCTATCACAACTTCTTCTCCCGATATCTGATTAAGGTAATTCAAAGTGCGTTGGAAAACTAACTCAAAGAGCTACAATTTTTCTTTAGATATCATTTTCCAAATCAAATGTTTTCTATGTCGTAAATGGGTCTCAAATAAGACAAAATCTGAAGTATACTTTAGCCATCCAATATTCATGTCTTAGTGCCACTAAGATGTTTAAAATTATTTGGGGTTCTACATCCTCCACACCTTAACCCATTTACGACATAGAAAACATTCTATTTGAAAAATGATATCTAAAGAAAAGTTGTAGCTCTTTGAGCTAGATTTCCAACGCACTTGAATTACCTCAATCGGATATCAAGAGAAGAAGTTATGATAGAAATACTAAAAGCTGTACAGTATCAACCGAAGTACGCGAAATATGAAAAATCAAATTCCTACACGATTTTCTAGCACCTTCTTAAACCTATAACTCCCACATAAATGGAACCCGTATTAATGAGTATTAGGCTCTTCACTTGCCCTTAAGTTATGAGATTTTCACCTATAAATAGGCCCCAATGTATACACCTTTTTTCACATGAAGACAAAAGCTTCTAAGCATAAAAGAGAGTTTTCAAGTCTAGAAAAAAAAGAAAGGAGAAGGAGGAAAATTAGTTTTTCCTAGAAGTTTTAATGCTATCAAGAAGTATTTTTCCAAGTATTAATTCTCAATGGAGTGTTTTTTTTTAAACATCAAAGGAGTGCATTTTTCAACAAGGTTCAAAGCAGGTACATAGAGGTGCAAAGTGTTAATTCTTATTAAATTATAAGTTTCTAGCAAATGAAAATTTATGTTAATGTTTGTATGTCTAATAGTACCTCTGGTACGACATACACCTCCATGTCTAATGGTACCTCCGGGTAGGGCATGTACTTCCGGTCGAGGCGCCGTGTTAAGTCATAACTCTATGTGTTTGAGATTCTACCAGAAATCCTACTATGAAAAGGTTTCTAAAGTTACAATTTTGAAATGTATAGCTTGATCATGAATGCACCAATGATATCTATTGAGTTTTTTTTAACTCACGGATTTAACCCCTTCCCTACAGATTGATAGGATTCTACCTTGGGCCTGAATGATGGAAAAGATGGAGAGTGGTGCAACGAACCCATGGAAAATCTGGTGAACAAATTATTTAGATTTATTTTTGTGAACGTTTTCAATGTTATTTCTTTAAAGTATTTGAATAACGTTGAACGCGAGAACAAGTTGTGTTTTCTTCAAATAAATTACGTTCCGTTATTTTTTTATTAAGTGTTTATTTAAAATATTCGAAAGGTTATTGTTAAAATTATCATTGTAAAAATTAAGCTTCCACTAAATCATATTCTCCTATGACTAAACCACCGGTTAGTTAAGTAAAGTAAGTAGCGCTTCGATTCACAAGGGTCGGGGCGTTACAGCGTGGTATCAGAGCACAGTTTAGCCGGTTCTGTAGACCAAGTATATGTTATATTTTTTCTTATTAAATCTTATTAGTTGAACAAATTTGAATTTATTTATGTTTGTTAATAACTTAATTGTGTTTTTTCAATTTTTTCTTGCAGAGTTTTTTAATAGTGAGTAAGGCAAGTCAAGCAGTTGATGGATAAATCAAATAGTTGGTAAGTATTAGCAATACTATAAAATATTTTTTTTTTATCTATAACTTTTAATTTATATTTCATTTTTCATGTAGACTTGAAGGAACCATCGAATGGATTGTTGAAGTTTTAGTATTAGTATTTAACTTCTTGATATTTGTATGCATTGGTAAATTAATCTTGTTGGACAACTTGTTGTTTACATGTTATTAGGCCCCTATTTGTTTTCCATTTTCCCCCATTAAAATGAAAAATATGACCGTTATTCATCACATCAAGCCACCAAATTTGAATTTATATCTCTTATGTGAGGCCCATAACGGCTATATATTTCATTATAATTTTTACAAAAATGAGAAACAAACGCCCTCTAAATTAAACTATGTTGACCCAATGGTTTCATTTATTATACCCGAAAATTTTTGTTTCAATTCGGTTCTTTTTAAAATCGAACCAACTCGCACCCAGGCCTAATCTCTAGATTGATTATGTTGAGTTTTTATATTTGAAAAAGGCTTCATCAACTAAAGACACTGTGAAGGCACTTATAATTGGAGCACGATTACTTCCTATATGTTTCTCTAGACGTGCCTACTGTTTTCAAAAGATTTAGGTTGTTGAATTAAGTCGTGTAATTCTAAATGTTGCAAGAGACTATTTTGGTGTTAGAGAAGGTAAAATTTGAAGGTACACATTAAGGATGTGATTGAGCCCCCATTTGAGCCCCATTATTTCTCATTACATTAAATTAAATTTTTTTCTCTCCTAATTTTAACTACACAATCTTCAATAAAATAATATTACACGTAAATCAAAAATTTTTCAACATTTCATTTTTCAAAAAAACACTATTCATCTCATTATAATGCCAAATAATGGGGCTCAAACACACCCTGAGTTTATCAAGAAAATTTTGAATTTCGAGTTAGACATATAGTTGATGTCTCTAACAAAATTCACATACTCAATCTTGATGCAAACTCTTTGGGTTCGAGCTCTAGTTTGAAGTGTCATCCTTCAGTATTCGTAGAAGGGGTATTTTCTTACGACTTTAAAAGATTCAATTTTTGAGGAAGGAATGTGTCATTAGTTTAGGTTGAAGATCATCATGAGATAGTATTTTTCGATGACTGTATTAATTTATCACATAGCCAAGGTTTAGTGTAATCTAAAGATCTTCTGCTAAGAGATGGATTGTTTGAAACTCGAGTGAAGTCTCTTATTTATGCATCTAAAGCAATAAGAAAGTTGTTCGTAATGATTTAGTAAGTTAACGTACTGTAGCGCATATGAAAGCGTGAGAATGCATAAATCATTAGCAACCTTCTAATTTGTGTTGATTCACATATGAAGTCAGAAAGTTAGGTATCAGTAACTCTTTTTTTTGGATACCCAGGTGTCCCAACTTCGCCAGACTAAATCCTGGACCCCTAGCCATTGGCCCCTCAGTGACTAGCGGAGGTAAACCGCAGGTTGTGCCCTTGTTGGATCACAGGTTCCCACCCGGTCTAAACTCCTGGCCTCAAGAGAGCTTTCCTCCATAGTGATTGATCCACCAATAAATTGCCTCTTTATTGGATCACAGGTTCCCACCAGGAATCGAACTCTCCACGCTGAGGTTGCAAGCGCGCCAAAGGTGATTGATCCACCAACTCGGATGTGCCCTGGGGGGCACAGTAACTTGTTGATTCCACTAAATATCGAGAATTTGGATACCTAATTAAGAACACACATTTCTTTAAATCACACATTTCAAAACATCCAAATGGTCTCTTATTAAACAATGCAATAAAATCGCATTTTATAAGGAAATTTTAAAATACCATTGCAAAAATTCTAATAAAAGTTACTAATTAAGAACTGCCATATATAAAACCTTAATCAAAGGAAATTTATTTAAAACCATCATATAGTACAAATTCTAAAATTGATAAAATAATTAAAAATTTACATATGTGAGTGGTTACACCATTCTCCCCAATGTCGAGAAATTTCGTCCTTGAATTTTAAGGGGATTTGGATTTCCCTTTCATAAATAACTGTTATTTGATTTGCGTTATGTACTCTCGAGCATAAGCATCCTCCAATTGTACTAATGATTTTGACATCTCCTTGGTAGCATGCTCATGGGAGCGAAACCCAATTTTGATACCAACTTATGTAGAGTAACCATTGAATATTCACAACTTATGAAAGCGTGAAAACATGAACATTATGAATAACCTTCTTGTTCTTGTTGATGCACTTATGATCTCTATAAAGCTAGGCATCAAAGTTTTGTTGATTCTGTAAAACACCAAGAATTTAGGCATATAATTGACAACATTCAATTTTTCATTTTATTTAATCTCACTCTTCAAGATCTAAATGATCTCTTATTTATCAATGTTTTGAAAATTGGACCGGACGGCTTGGACGGCCGGTTCAACCAAGGTAACCGTGAATCGGTCTCAAATTCGGTCCAATCATTATCAATTATCCGGAAGACAGGAAATCGATAAATAAATCCGTGAACCGGCCGGTTAAATTAGAAACCGAAAACCGGTTACGGGTTTTTAACCGGTTCTAAAAAATGCCTTCATTAAAAATCCTTCAGCTCCTTTTTTTTTTTGAGCCCAACAGGAGCAGGCCCAGTTCACCTTTCAACCCCTCCCATCACTATTGCTATTTATAAAAGAAAATTCCCATGAAGTTGATTGTTGATCAACCGATGTGGGATAACTGATAAGTGACTAAAGGACAGCTTTTAAAGTATAATCTCATCATGCATATATTTTGACAATCCGATGTGGGATGGGCCTTAGGACAATTGAAAATTGAAATGCTTAAATGTTAATTACTTATTGTATTCTACATTAACATGAATTTAAATCATGACACCAAACACACAAACAATTTCAATTGAACAAATCAAATTATTTTGAACATATTAATGATTATTTTTTAATTTTAAAATAAATTATAAGATAAAAAATGTAATTGACAAAAAGGAATTTATATTTATTTTGAAATTAGCAGTGCTGAAATTAAAAAATATATTTTTGTTTTGTGTGCATTTATTTATTTATTTATTTATTTATTTTTGACATCCGATCCGACCCCGGTTCGAACCTTGACCCTTATCTTTTTTTGGGTTTATGTCCGGTCCGATTTTCAAAACATTGTTATTTATACAATGCCATAAATCACATTTTCGGAGGAAATCTCAAAATATAATTATAATCTAAAATATTAATTACAAATTGTCATAAGGAAAACCTTAATCAAATGAAAAATCTAAAATCGTCATGTACTTTTATAATTCGAAAAACTGGAAAAAATTGACAATTTCCATATGCGTGTTGGATCGTAAGTTCATATCATATTGGAACGATCTACGGAATTATGATATTGATATTTCATAACGACGAGAGCCGTGCACCCATGATCATTATTATTGTATTCTCTTCCATATATGTAACACAACCTAATTTATTTGGAAAATGTTTTATGTGGAGACATTGCGGAAGTATTTGCGAATTGTGAAGGCATTTATAAGGTCTTGGAGCATGACTACTTATATTTCTCTAGAAGTTCTTATCATTTTCAAAGATTGAAGTTGTTGAGTTTGATAATGTGGTTCTAGTTGTTAGAAGAGATTTTCCATTTTAGCGAAGGCGAACATTTGAAGTTACATGTTAAGGATGAGACTCAGTTTATTAGTGAGAGATTGTACTTGGAGGCGACTGAAGTCTCTAACAAAATTGATATACTCATTATTTATGTAAACTCTTCAGAGTTCATAAAGCTGAAACAAGTAATTCAGTCAATCAAAAGCTGAAATGAGCATTCAAATTCTGAGGTCGGTATGCTCAAACCAATTAGTATCTTGCATTGGAATGTTGAAGGTAAATGAAAATTCAGGCGGAACGCTCTAGTAATGCTTGAAAAATCACCTAACGCGTTGCAACATCAAATTCAAATTTTAAGCTTACCAAGTTTACGTTCCAATTAACAATTATTCGACCTTACTGCGGAATTAGTAATATAAGCAACAAGTCACTTATTATTAGTCGTCTAGGTGGTTAAACAATCAAGTCCAATTAGGTCCTAAGGTTGAACTGCCTGTTTGTAATGCGTAAAGCAAATAAAACTGTAAAAACACTCAATCAGACCCGCTGTTCCAGTCTCATAATCTACAGCCGTAGATGCAACTAGCATCCTGCTAGATTTCCTGATCTACCTCCTGCAGCCCAATCTGCTGTCCACTACAACCTCCTGGTTCTCAGCTGATTGTATCACCAAGTGGAATTCCAAGAACTACCTGTTCTTGTCCAATTCACTGTGCTTGTCGTCCACCTCTCTCAATCCCAAATGAGAGAGTCCCTTCCTTACAAGATTAAGGAAGCATCGGTGTTTTGTCTTCAAGACCTTTGATGTTTTTCAAAACTTGGTTGCTGGATCTCAAGAGAAATATGTATATAAATTGACGGCACGTAATTTATAACCAATTAAAGCTGCTACCTTTTTTTAATTCTATCTCAATTGTGTCCGGCGCGTATGTCTCATCCAGCAATGTCCAACGTATGAGTGTGCGTATCTATGTAAAGCAGCCTACCTTTATTTTTCCTAGAAGCTAAAGTTTTCTGTGATTTATGTCTCTTTATCAATATCAAATCCTCTAGCATCTATGTATATAAAATCAATACCGAGGCAACCATTTTCTCCCTCTTTTTCCTTTAATGTTGGTATATATATCCAAAGCCACTGCCAATAATGTTGTGTATATATGTAATAAAAATAGCCCTCAATCACTAACTTCTCAAAGGAACTCCAAGTAGCTGTGTATTGTTCTTGTATATTCCCCAAGGCTGCCTCAATTTTCTCGTTCCCAGTTTTGTCTCCTCAACAACAACCGCTTGATTTGATTCACAAAATTGTCTTTGCATGCATGTGAATATAGACAATTAATTTCAGCAACTTGTCTCAATTCTTGACCATTCAAAGTAGCTCCAACTGCTATCTATTGTGTTTACAAATTAT
The DNA here is from genome assembly GCF_002742605.1 of Olea europaea var. sylvestris. Lineage (NCBI taxonomy): Eukaryota > Viridiplantae > Streptophyta > Magnoliopsida > Lamiales > Oleaceae > Olea > Olea europaea. Next base: position 13,691,791 of record NC_036246.1, read on the forward strand.
TCCCAAAGCTGCCTCAAATTCTGTGTATACATGTGATGCAATTTCAGCAGCCGGCCAGCCCTTTAATTTCTCCAGTAGCTGCAATTCTGTTGTTGTATATATCTATATTTATTAGCCTTCAGTAGCAAGCAACCTTTTCTCTCCCCCTTTTTGTCACAAATGCTGAAGGATATCGTGTCAAGACAATCTGAGCAATAACACATAATAACCGAAAAATATAGTTGATAGCATGCAAAAGTCAAATCAATAAGTCATAGACCTCCCCACATACTCAGTTCAAATCAAAATGAAGTAAATAGTACAAGTGACTCATGTATGTAAAGTGTCACAAATCCAATGCAAGCAGGACCCAAACCTTAAATTTGTGAGAAAAGACAAGCTAATCACTGCCAATAAGTGTATTTTCCTACTAATGAAAGTCAAACCATGTAACGTATAGTAGGACCTATACTTATTAATTTTTTACTTATCCCCCTCTCACTATGAGCTTTTATATTTTTCAGATTTTCATATTATTCCAACTCTTCATATTTTCACACATTTTTCTAGCTCATTAATTTTTCATCTTAAGTGCAGGTTCTACTCCATTAGGCGACTAAGATAACCTTTGTAGCGAGCTTTAGACCGAATAATTCAAGTCAGTTGACCACAGGTACCAAGTTTTAAGTGACCTCGCAGGCTTAATTGCTCGGTCAAATAGGCCCCGAAGGAGAACATTACGATATAAGCTTTCATATAATGGGAAAATTATTTCCGGGTTTAGGTCTACTAAATATTGGTCAATTCATGTTTAAAGTCACCCTATTAACATGTGACTGTCATCCCAAATCTCACACACACGACAGAATCCCACTAACAAATTCACAGTGAGTGCAGAGCAGGTGGTACATAAAGACACATATACTAAGTACTCCATGATGACCTAATCAAGCAATGGAAATAATGCTACAAATTATCCATTTTAGCTCATACATTGTCACAACATACAAGTTCAGAATTATATATCATGCTGTAGAAATTTTCATTTTTTTAATTTTTGTTTTGAATAATTTTTTTTTAACATGATGCGCCACACAGTTGTGTCGCCTTATTTTTTTTTAATTTTATATAATGAGATGAAAAACATATGAAAAAGACAAATGCAAATAAAATGAACATGCAATGAAATGAATGCAAAAATGGACACTGAGGTGAACTGTACATAAATGTTCCTATACAACTGGTCAATGAGGTATACAAATATCAACAGCCTTCCTAAGTGACTCGAACCTCAGACCATCTAAAGGTTTAGTGAACATATCTGCAAGCTGATTTTCTGTAGCAATGTGTTCAAAGGATACCACATTGGACTCAACAAGTTCACGAATGAAGTGATGATGAATATCAATATGTTTAGTCCTAGAGTATTGAACAGGATTTTTGGAGATGTTGATAGCGCTGGTGTTATCACAAAACACGATCACGGTGCCCTGATTTATCCCATAATCACTCAACATTTGCTTCATCCAAAGCAATTAAATGCAGCAGCTATCGGCTGCAATGTATTCTGCCTCGACTGTAGACAGAGAAACTGACTTTTGTTTCTTACTCATCCATGAAACAAGATTAGAACCAACATAGAAACATCCACCCGAGGTACTCTTCCTATCATCGGCATTTATAGCTAGTAAGTTCAAGATTTGACTCTCTGGAATATAAGATCCCATGATTTACAGTCCCATTTACATACCTAATGATACGTCTCACTGCACTCAAATGGGATTCTTTAGGATCTGTCTGAAATCTTGCACACATTCCAACACTGAAAGCTATGTCAGGTCTACTGATTGTAAGGTAGAGTAAGTTACCTATCATACTCCTATACAACGTCTGACCAACACTTCTGCCCATAGGATCATGACCTAACTTAGCACTCGTGCTCATAGGTGTCCTTGTGGGTTTTTTTTACTGTTCTGTCCAAATCGCTTAACTAGGTCCTTGGCATACTTGGATTGAGAGATAAACAACCCATAGTCAGTTTGCTTTACTTGAAGGCCAAGGAAGTAACTTAGCTCTCCAACCATACTCATTTCGAATTCTCGTTTCATACATTCGGAAAATTCATGAACAAGAGAGTCAATGGAAGAGCTAAACACAATATCATCGACATAGATCTGTGCTATAGTTATGGTTTCTTCAATATGTCTAATGAATAGAGTTTTGTTTGCACCACCTCGTGAAAAACCATGGTCAAAGAGATATGGAGTGAGTCTATCATACCAAACTCTAGGAGCTTGTTTCAGACCATACAAGACTTTATTCAATTTGTAGACGTAATGGGAAAACTTAGGATTGATGAATCCTTTAGGCTATTCAAGATATACCTCTTTTTGAAGTATTCCATTCAAGAAGGCACTCTTGATATTCAGTTTAAACCCTAAAGTACAAGCAATCGTAAGGTGCGAATGGACTCAAGATGTGCAACAAGGACAAATGTCTCATCAAAATCTACCCCTTCAACCTGAGTGTACCCCTAAACAACTAGCCTAGCCTTATTTCTCATTATGGTACCTTGGTCATCGATTTTGTTCTTGAAAATCCACTTAGTACCTATCACATTGCCATTATCAAGCCTAGACACTAGATGCCAAACATTGTTTCGAACAAATTGATTAAGCTCCTCATGTATTTCATTCACCCAACATTCATCTCTAAGAGCTTCCTCAACTTTCTTAGGCTCAATCTGGGATACATAGCTTGTATAGGTTAGGTTATTCAGAAATCTCTTTCTTAACCTCGTACCTTCATCTAGATCCCCAATGATGTTGACCTTAGGATGTTTAGATTTGACCCTGGATGATGGCTCTCTAGGAAGCTTAGTTTGTTCACTAGGTGAAGGATCCTTAATAGAAATGTCTATGCCTTTGAGGAACCGTGGAGATTTTGGAATTGATTGTTCTTTATCTTCAGTTGTGGGTCCTTGATCTTTATTTAGATCATCTAAATCTACCACATTTTCAACACTCTCACCCTCAGAGAAAGCATCATCAACAACAACATTTATAGATTCCATGACACTCTGAGTATGCAAGTTGTATATTCGATAGGCTCTACTGTTCCTAGAATATCCTAGAAAAACCCCTTCATCACTTTTGGAATCAAACTTGTTTAAGTTTTCTCTATCCCTCAGAATGTAGCACTTGCTGCTAAACACACGAAAGTATTTAACAGTAGGCTTTTTGCCTTTCCAGATCTCATAAGGAGTCTTATCAATTTTTGGTCTCAGCTATACTCTGTTCACTATGTGGCAAGAAGTGTTAATAGCTTCACCCTAGAAATGGATTGTTAGATCCTTGCCGTGAAGCATGGCTTTAGCCATTTCCTAAAGCACTATGTTTTTTCTCTCAACAACCCCATTTAGCTGTGGAGTAATTGGTGAGGAGAACTCATGCTGAATCCCTTCCTCCAAACAGAAGTTTTCAAGGTTAGAGTTTTCAAACTCTTTTCCATGATCACTTCGAACCCTAGAGATGAAAAGATTTTGTTCAATTCTGAGTCTTTTACACAAGGATTTAACCAGATCATAAGTCTCGAATTTTTCTCTTAGTAGCTCAACCCAGGTATATCTAGAGAAGTCATCTACCACAACAAGAATATAATGTTTACCTCCTACGCTCTCAATCCTAGAAGGTCCCATTAAACCCATATGGAGAAGTTCTAAGGGTCCGTTTGTCAAGATTTTAGATGTTTGTTTATGGTTTATCCTAAGTTGTTTTCCTTGTTGACACGGCTTGCACTTCAATTTTAGGTAAACCATCAACAATTTTCTTTTTGACCAATTTTGACATGCTTTTATAGTTAATATGGCCGAGTCTTTGGTGCAAAGTTTAGTCATATCAATTTTAGCATTGCTGCACACATAGTTAGAGTTTGGGAGAATTTCATAACAGTTATCAGATGTTCTAACACCTTCAAGGACAATATCACTTGAAGAGTCATAAATAGTACATCTCTTTTGAACAAAACTCACTTAATAGTCAGCATAACAAATTTGACTAATGCTCAACAGATTGGACTTAAGACCCTCTACATAAAGCACATTAGATATACTAGGAAGTCTAGATATGTTGATGGTGCCTTTACCACGGATAGGTGTCGTAGCCCCGTCTCCAAAGGTAACTACATCACCATTGCAATCATCAACGGTAGAGAATAATGTCTTATTACCACACATGTGTCTAGAACAAGCACTATCAAGATACCATATACATGTATTTTGAGCTTTATATACAACATGAACTACAAAACAATTTGAATTCTCACCATACCTACCCATATCAGATTTCTTGACCCAAACTTTTCTAGAGGTCGCGGTGATCCTATTCAATTTTGTCACCATCTCAGTTAAGTGACTAACCTGATTTGAAAGGAAGTTTACTTGACTATGGATATCTTGACTTCTATTCCTAGTTGCTAGCTTATAATACCTAGGTCCCGTGTGTCCTAAAGCACCACGTGATGACAAGTGGGTATGAATCTAGGCTCAAACAATGTAATTGTTGGTGCTGAAATTTTGGTGTGGAAATCTTACGGCTCTATGGCATTCAGTTCAGTCACACTTTTACTTTTGGATTCACGATTGATTGAAATACTAGAATGGTTGGAAGCAGGCACGAATGTGGTCTTGGATGAACTAGTCACATTCCTATCACTCTTCACAAATCTTAGACCTTGCCTATTCCCAGCTAGTTTGTTCATTCCTAACAGGTTGTCTAATTTCTTAGTCCCACTCATAAAAGACTGCAGTTGAGTACTAGATTTCTCTAACTCACAAGTTAGTGTCTTAACCTTGTCCTCTAACTTCTCATTGACACACTTCAACTCACTAAGGTTTTTAGATGAGACCCGAAGATCACTAATGAGTCTCTCTTTTTCTCTCTCAAACTCATCTACCTTCTTAAACAGGGCCTTATTTACATTTTTTATCTTGAGGATCTCCTTAAACAGAAGTTGATAAGCCTCATCCTTGGTATCGTCACTAGACTTTTCACTTTCTACATCCTCCTCAACCTTCTCACTGTCCTTATCTGACTCACTCTTAACTTTAGACACAAAAGCCATATAAACCTTTTCATCTTCACTGTTGGAAAAATCACTTTGATCATTTGAGCTTGAATCATCATCAGTCAATGACACAGCTAATGCCTTATCCTTCCCTTTTTCATATTTTTATTAAAGCTAGGACATTTATTCCTATAGTGCCCAAATCTCTGACACTCATGGCACCTAACAACTTGAGATTCTTACTAGAATTCCTAGCAGTTGGTTTATCACTCTTTTTGAAATTTACTAGGGGCTCCTCTCTTTTTGTCTTGGGGTCATCTCTTGCCCTTTAAAGCTTTCTAGAACTTCTTTATGAAATAAGTTATTTCCTCATCTCTAAGGGTTTCTATGTCAGATGATTCAGACTCTTCTTCTCTAACTGTGTTCAGCGCTATGGACTTGTTTTCTTAGGTTGTAAGATGGTGAGTTCAAAGCTTTGAAGGGATCCTATGAGTTCTTCTATCTCAACCGTGTCCAGATCCTTACTCTTTTCAATAGTTGTAACCTTAGGTCTAAATCTCTCAGGCAAAGACCTAAGGACCTTTCTCACAATTTTTTACTCGGGAATCTTTTCACCTAGGTTGAAACTAGAGTTTACAATGTCATTCAATTTTGCATAAAACTCAACAAACGATTCATCATCCTTCATCCTGATTTCTTCAAACCTAGATGTTAGCATTTGCAATTTTGAATTTTTCACGATTTTAGTTCCCTCATACGTAGTCTCTAGAATGTCCCATATCTCTTTAGCAGTTTCACACATTGACACTTTCAATTCTTCAAGAGACACGGCCGTAAACAAGGCATGAAGTCCTTTGCTATTTCAATTGCAATAAGCTAATTCTTTCTTAGTCTAAACTAAAATATCAGTTAGATTAACAACACCTGACACAGTTGTAGAAGGAGGTTTCCAACCATTTTGTACACTCACCCAAACACGTTCATCTAAAGACTTAAGAAAAACACGCATCCTAACCTTCCAGTAGTCATAGTTGCTTCCATCAAAATACGGAGGCAAAGACAGTGATTCACTCATCTATACAACAATGGATCAGGACTCAAGTTTTGGCTCTGATGCCACTTGAAAATTCACAGGGAACGCTCTAGTAACGCTTGAAAAATCACCTAATGCGTTGCAATGTCAAATTCAAATTTTAAGCTTACCAAGTTTCCAAATAACAATTATTTGACCTTACTGTAGAATTACTAATATAAGCAACAAGTAACTTATTATTAGTCGTCGAGGTAGTTAAACAATCAAGTCCAATTAATTCTTAAGGTTGAACTGCCAGTTTGTAATGCATAAAGTAAATAAAACAATAAAAACAAAACTCACGATATGATGACAGAGAAACACCAACGTGGGTAAAACTCTGGGACCAAGCCAGTGACTTCCATATTCCAATTCAACAAGTACAAATTCCCAAACTCCATGCCCAATCAGACCTGATGTTCTAGTCTCACGATCTACAACCGTAGATGCAACTAGCGTCCTATTAGATTTCCTGATCTACCTCCTGCAGCCCAATCTGCTGTCCACTACAGCCTCTTAGTTCTCAGCTGATTGTATCACCAAGTGAAATTTCAAGAACTGTCTGTTCTTGTCCAATTCACTGCACTTGTCGTCCACCTCTCTCAATCCCAAATGAGAGAGTCCCTTCCTTACAAGATTAAGGAAGCACCGGTGTTTTATCTTCAAGACCTTTGATGTTTTCCAAAACTTGGTTGCTAGATCTCAAGAGTAATATGTATATAAATTGACAGGATGTAATTTATAACCAATTAAAGTTGCTGCCTTTTTTAATTCTATCTCAATTGTGTTTGGCGCGTATATTCTCCTCCAGCAATGTCCAACATATGCGTGTGTGTGTCTATGTAAAGCAGCCTGCCTTTATTTTTCCCAGGAGTTGAAGTTTTCTGTGATTTATGTCTCTATATCTATATCAAAGCCTCTAGCTTCTATGTATATAAAATCAATACCCAGGCAGTCGTTTTCTCCCTCTTTTTCCTTTAATGTTGGCTTCTATATAGATACATATATTTTTCAACCTCAACCACAATATTTGATCCACCCGTTTGTGTATATTCTTTTACAAAATTCTTCCAGCGATCGCCCACTTGTCCCTCAATTCTTCCAAAGCCATTGCCAATAATGTTGTGTATATATGTAATAAAAATAGCCCTCAATCACTGACTTCTCAAAGGAACTCCAAGTAGCTGTGTATTGTTCTTGCATATTCCCCAAGGCTGCCTCAATTTTCTCGTTCCCAGTTTTGTCTCCTCAACAACAACCGTCCAATTTGATTCAAAAAATTGTCTTTGTATGCATGTGACTATAGACAATTAAATTCAGTAGCTTGCCTCAATTCTTGACCATTCAAAGTAGCTCCAAGTGCTATCTATTGTGTTTACAAATTATTCCCAGAGCTGCCTCAAATTTTGTGTATACATGTGATGCAATTTCAGCAGCCGGCCAGCCCTTTAATTTCTCCAATAGTTGCAATTCTGTTGTTGTATATACAGAGACGAATTTAGGGAGGCTGGGCTGTAGCCCTCCCCTTCAGGCCCAATAGCTTTTTTTAAAGGCATTTTTTTATTTTTTTGGATAAAAAACCAGTTTTTTTATGTGTAAATTTTTTTTCCCAAGTAGTAGTCGAGTTTGAAATTTTGTAACACGGTTTTGGATCCAATCCTGGATTCATCCCTATGTATACATCTATATTTATTAATATTCAGCAGCAAGCAGCCTTTTCTCTTCTCTTTTCCCAGCTGTAGACGTATATAAGTATATATTTTGGCTACCCTATTTTTTCAATTCACATGTGTGTTTATATAAATAGATTTTGACTTACGGGCCATAATTTTCCAAGCTCAAAACCTAGCCCAACTCAAGTATACAATATTGCACTTCACTCCTTGACTTTTAGACATGTTTAATTAAGTCCTTTTTTGTTCATAGAATGTCAATTACAATTAAAAACCTAACATTAAATATCACATTGGTTAAGTATAAATCATCGTATAAAAGTTTGGCTACTCATCTTAACAAACTTGACATTTTAAGAAGTCTTTCTTATGGAAGCATGTTAAGCCTTTGTATGGTAGGGACTAAAATTTAAATTTAAATTTAAATCAAAGTCAACAAATCACATATTTTTTTTATGGTACCCACAACTTTTAAATTGTATATTTTATCAACTTTTATTAAAATCTACTAAAAGTCTAATTCTAATCCTCACCAAATGAATAAGGGCTAAGGGTTAAAATCTTACATTGGTTAAGTTAACGACTTTTATTACTCCTCTTAATGATATTAACAATTTAAGATGGAACTCAAGGCTCAACATTGCATCAAAACATGCAAATATCTTGATTTTAAGTATTGTCACCCTCCATATTTAGATAAATCGTGCACGTGTTAGATTTTGTTGAAAAAATATGAATTCTGTCTACATAACAATTGGCTTGTTTAATTAATAGGTTTTCTTTCCTGTGGAAACACCTCAATCACACAAAATATCAAATTTCATTTATTTCCATTTTATGCTTGCTCCTTTCTATCTCCTTCTTTCTTAACAAGAATCAAGACCAAAATCTTTGATTCAACGCTATTTCTTTTCCAACGCAATCGACACCAGAAAGATGATATTCGAATATGACCAATAACCTGTTATAAATTGAGAAGTCATATCTCAATTTTGTGATAAAATATTAGTGTCAAATCATTCTCAAGTTTTGTGCATGCAGCTAATTAGTCTATCTCATTATCTTTTGGAACATTTTCATCTCCAAGAGATCCCATTTCCAACTGTTGAGAAAATCTTATTATTACAAAATGCAAGTCCCTTTATTCAAAATCAAAGATTCTTAAACTTTTTCATGGCTTCTGAATGAAGCATGTTATGGAGCTTCTTAAATATTATATGACCATTCACTGCTATTAAATGCATCACTATCTTTGACTTCTTTAACAAGAAAGATTGCCCATGAAACTTTATAAAAGGCTTGGATTATCTTACAAGAAAAAAGTAAACCCTAATGCAATGAAAAATCTTTTCGTTCATTCTATTCTATTGCAAAGTATCTGTTGTAAAATACAGATAACGATATTTAGCCCTTGTTTGAGTCACATTATTTTGGAAAAAATACATTTTTGAATAGTGTATTGATGAGAAATGTATGGTTTAAAAATTAAGAAAATTTTTGGATGTGCATGTAATATTATTTTATTGAAAAATGTATGATTGAAATGATGTTAAATCACTGTTTAAGAATGAATTTTTTTTTAAATAATGTAGATCAAACATGGCCTTAATTAAAAAGAAATTACAGATTCTTCATTCACACTTTACTCCGTCACAGGCTATATTTAGAAAATTACCCTTCATTAGTGTATTAAAAACTAAAGGGGGTTTGATCCAAAGAAACTGTTTCCTGGAGCTTTGTTTGAAAGGAATGGACATTAGATGATAAGGATTCTACAAATATCAAAGGGCTGCCCCATTTTTTATACAGATTCCTGCAGTATTTTAAGCTGAATATTACTTATAAGTAGGTCCCTCCACCTTGCATGTTGCTAGTATCTCAAACCCCAGTCAGCAGTAATAGTCGTACACAATGCGGCTAGTGACTTTTCTTCCATTAGTCTACCTGGACAATATATTTATTTTGGACAAAGCTACAGCAGCAGCAGAGATAGTGACATAGGACTTGACTGAACACACACACATAGAAAGTGGACATTTTTTTATTCAAATGGGACCCACAGCAATGTGAGAGGATGTCTCCCCATTGGTCAAGTATTTTCGGGTACTTCAGCAAAATTCATTTATTTTATGTAGATAGAGAAATGCTTACGTGGAGATGACAGTACTATCTATTAACAATTATATTGTTCAGTATTGTTTAATATGAGTTTTGCTAGAAATCCAGGGATTTCCAGGGCGTCTATTTGGCGCCCCTATTTGAGATGGGGGGGGGGGATTGCGGGCGATTTATTTATTTTATATAGATAGAGAAATGCTTATGTGGAGATAACAATACTATCTAGTAATAATTATAATGTTCAGTATCGTTTAATATGAGTTTTGTTAGAAATCCAGGGCCCATCTGGCCTGGATGAGGAGATTTATCCGTTTAATACCTTGTAAGTCTCTAGAGTGTGACGTTCATTTCTGCTTTGTACCAGTCTCAACACATTGTCTTCCATAACAGTCATCGAGTTTTTGTGTGGAGTTGTCAAAAGTAATCTATGAATGGTAACAATTTGCACATGATGTCTGAAATAAAATATAACTTTTACAGATTTTAATAAAAGTTGATTAGAATGTGATTGAAAAGTCTCTAGAGGATGTCATCCTATTGGCCAAGCATTTTTGGGTACTTTAGCCAAATTCATTTATTTTATGTAGATAGAGAAATGCTTACGTGGAGATGATAGTACTATTTATTAATAATTATATTGTTCAGTATTGTTTAATACGAGTTTTGCCAGAAATTCAGGGATTTCCAGGGAGTCTATTTGGTGCCCCCTATTGGAGGGGGAGGGGGGTTGAGGGCGATTTATTTATTTTATGTAGATAGAGAAATGCTTATGTGGAGATAACAGTACTATCTATTAATAATTATAATGTTCAGTATTGTTTAATATGAGTTTTGCTAGAAATCCAGGGCCCATCTAGCCTGGACGAGGAGATTTATCCATATAATACTCTGTAAGTCTCTAAAGTGTGACGTTCATTTCCGCTATGTACTAGTCTCAACACATTGTCTTCCATAACAGTCACCGAATTTTTGTGTTGAGTTGTCAAAAGTAATCTATGAATGGTAACAATTGGCACATGATGTCTGAAATAAAATATAAGTTATATAGATTTTGATAAAAGTTAATGAATATGTGATTGTAAATTCTAGGATCCATGAAATGTAATTAAAATTAATTGCTGATTTTAATTTATATTTTAATAAAAAATTTAGCTGAACCAAAAGCTAAATATTATCAATGTAGAGCTGAAAACAAAGAAAGAAATTTTTGAAATCTTGCTCAGACTACGATAAAGCACATTTCCAAGCCTCTGAATGCATGAATTTAAAAAAGCCAGTTTAAGGTTTATAAACCATTTATAATTTATAGAAAAGAGTGGGATAAGTGAGTAGTATATACATATATGTCCAATGAAATATCTGATTAAAAAGTTATTTGACTATTTATAAACAATTTAGCCGAACTTCCACGAGCAAAATTTAACACACACACACACACACATATATATATATATATATATATATACACACACATATATATGTGTGTGTGTGTGTGTGTGTTTTCATGATATAAGAAAATAATTGTAAATTATTTTTACAATTGCATAGCAGTATGTTATCTAGAAAAAAGATGATTGTATATTTCATGCTTGAATAAAAAATATACAAATTATTTTGCTTGTATTCTTTGATAGTGTTGATATGATTGAATTGAACGTGAGGATTATATTTCTAAATTTTGTGTAATTCAATATTGTAAAATTGAAAAAAAACTATTCGCACAGCGCGGAGAGAGTTGAACCAAATGCGGAATAAAAATAAAAAAATAAAAAAAGTGCTGAGAGAAAAAAAACTTTTTGCATAGTGTGGAGAGAGTTGAACCATGTGTGCAGAGTTTGCAAACTCCTCGTACAGTGCGGAGTAAAAAAATAAAAACTCTCCGCACAGTGCGGAGAGATTACAAACCAACTCATGGAGTTTATATATACTAAAATTATTATTATTTTTTTTTAATGTTGTTGGCATGATGCGTGTGTGGAAGAATATTTGTCAATCACTATAAACAAAATTCTTCACAAAATACAAAAAACAAAAATGCATAATAAATCTTCTTATTACGCTAATAAAATTACAATAATTTTTTTTTTTATAAATAACATAAAAAATTAGTTTTATCTTCAACAAAAACACATTTAAAAATTATCAATTTCATAACCACTTTTTTTATTCTTGGAAATACAATTATAAAAAAAAGGAAATAATATTGAATTACAACATTTAATACTTAAGAAATTAAATATTAGATAAATTTTACACATTTATAACACATTATAAATTCATATATGCAACTTATCGTATTTGCAGGCAGCTTATCGTATATACTGTCTACCTTATTTGCAGCTTACCGTATTTGTAAACAACTTACCGTATTTGTATCTTACCGTATATGCTGTCTACCGTATTTGCAACTTATTGTATTTGTAACCTACCGTCTTTGCAAACAACTTACCGTATTTTCACCTTACCGTATTTGCAGCTTACTGTATATGCTGTTTACCGTATTTGCAACTTACCGTATATGCTGCCTACTGTATTTGCAGCTTACTGTATTTTTATATACCGATTTTTACACTTACAAATACCGAGAACGCATAACACCGTATATTTACTTACCAAACTGAATTTCAAAAAAAAAATTTAGATTTTTATTTTTTCAATATAAGCATAAAATAAATATTAAATATATATGAAGCATAAACTATAAATGCATATGAATATGGTGCTCAATCTTCAATTTTCCAATATTGAATTACACAAAATTTAGAAATATAATTTTTATGTTCAACTCAATTATATCAACACTATCAAAGAATACAAGCAAAATAATTTGTGTAATCTCGTATATTTCTTATTCAAGTAAGAAATATACAAGTATATTTTTCTAGATGACATAATACTGTTATGCAATTGTAAAAATAATTTGTAATTATTTTCTTATATCATGGAAATATTTCTAGAAATTGCTTCAAAAACTTTCAAAAAAATTAAAATTCATACACTAATAAAAATACGATAAATGAAAAATTCGTGCAACACACGTGTTAGTCACTGTGCGGAGAGGATTTTTTTTAAACTTCGCACTATATGGAGAGTTTGCCAACTCTCCGCACTATGTGTAGAGTTTTTTTTCTTCTTTTTTTTACTCCACACATGGTTTGCCATCTCTCCGCACTGTACAGAGAGTTTATTTTATCTTTTTTAAAGTTCATGTGCGAAGAGTTTTTTTCTTATGGTAGCTTATATTTACTAAAAATATTATTATTTTTTAAATACTAGTGGAATGATGTGTGGAAGAACATTTGTTTGACAGGAAGAACATTTGTTTGATATAAACAAAATAAAAAATGACATCATACAGAGTAAAATTGAATTAATTTACTATTGCATCAATAGTAGGCCCTCCTTCCCCTTTTAATTAGAAGTTAGATATATGGTCAAGGTATTAAAAAAAAAAAAGTGAATTAGTTAATTTGACACAAGTAATTAAGTAGAGAAATGATAAAATTTTAACGTAACTTTTTGTTGTCAGTCAAACTTTAAAGTAATTTTTTTATGGGGTAATTAAACTTGTTAATTTAAGTGCTTATTTGACAAAACTTTGTTAAAAGGAAATGCACTTTTCAATTAGTCAATTTTCAATTTAAATAATCAACCTTCCAATTGCACATTTAATCAACTTTTATCAAAATCTATTAAAACTTTTCTCTAAAGTTTTACCGAACAACCCCTAAAAATATTAACATATATATGCAAATAGCCACAGCCTAAGATTCATATTTTCATTGTAGTAATTAAGTAGACCAACTATTTTCTCCAAAAATAGATGATAGAATATCGGAGTCTACTTCTTTGAAGTTACTTTTGGAAATAATTACCTTTTTATTTCGAGTAAAAAAAGTGATTTATGAAAACTTATTTTAGCCATTGTTTGATAATGATTGAAATTCATATTTTAATTTAAATCAAAGTCAACAATCAATTTTAATTATATATTTATTTTATTGATCCCACAATTTTTCGACCACACATTTTATCAACTTTTATCAATATATCTAATTTTAATCCTCATCGAACGGGAACTTAAAGTATATGTTCGTGTCGACATGGACAACTCAAGGCTCGTAATTCGAATGTAGTAATTCAGTGGAGGATGGAGAAATAATTTCCTCCACGAAAAGATGGTAGAATATCTGAGTATTTGTTTAGGGGAGTATAATTTCTTTGCGTCGGCGCATCAATCTTAAATAGTTGTATGCCTTGACTCGTTGAGAGGGATCTAATCCCCACCACATGGGTGGATTAATCCACTTGCTGATGATATTATATAAAAGAAAAGAATAGGACTTCTCAACATTCATTCTTTTTTTGATGTGCACAATTTTTCATAAATAAGTGAATGCGAGACGCGAACTTAAAATTCATCTGCTCTAATCAAGTTGAATAAGTTCATTTAAAATCTTGAATATGTTAAGTTGTGAAATCTAATTACTATGACTTTGTCCATACACGAATCAATATTCGTGGTGAGGTTGTCATGGGGTTGGAAGGGAGGCAGGAAGTCCTCCTCTCGGAGGGTGAGGCGGAGCCCACAAGCCAAAATTTCATTAAGGATGGTCTAAAAATTTTACACTACTAATTTCGATTTTGTTCTAAATTTTTTTCTTGAAATAGAGAGTCAACATTAGGGTTTTGTATCATATTTAAAAAGAGTGAAGGGTTAGATGAATTAGGTTGTGCGATTTTTTCTTTCAATTTTATTCTCGTCATAGTGAATTAATGTAGTGATGAACGATGATATAGTCTTCTATCGAAGCAAACCCCTTCTTTTGTGTAGTTATTTTTATTACTATGATTTTATTGCTCCCAATGTTTTAGAATTATAGTTTCTCATTCTACGTAGAGTTATTAGACGATACTTGCGAGAACTATAAATTCAATGCAATTGATGTATAAACAAAAGGAATGGAGAGTAATCAAAGTATAGATAACTTTTGAGCCTCAAATTATTTTGAAATTGGAATTCTTGATAAAGATATTATCATGATTAGATTCATTTATTTAAATTGTAATATTTGTATCTTCGAACAATCCTATACACACAAAGCAGAATCACATCTTATATGCCTCCCTTGGCAAGATCAAATATATATTCTGTCAACTTGCACCGCCAACCCCATGTCACCCCCACTTCACACCACAACTTTTCTTCCCTATATAAGGAGTTTTTGTTGAAATCTCTAGTCAAAACCATTCTCTTAACTTGTATTATTTTCTCTCCAATCTCCCTTTTTCTCATAGTTGTTCAAACTTTTGAACTCTCCTTTGTCCATAAACTCTAAATTTCGACTCGGCACGTAATGGCATCAAACTCCCCATGGACGCCTGAAGAAAATGAGCGATTCGAGGATGCTTTAGCTATGTATTCCGAGAACACTTCCAACCGGTTTCATAAGATAGCCAGGGCAGTAGGGACCAAAACCGTAGAGGAAGTAAGGAGACACTATGAGATCCTAGTGAAGGATATCATAAAAATAGAAACTGACCAAATACCTTTGCCCAAATACAGAGTTATTACAAGCAATGGCAGAGCATATGGTAATGAACAGAGGTAATGCATTGTCCCTTAAATGAAACATGATTCATTTTTCGTCATTGAATTCACTTATCGCACGTTCAGTATGTTAGATTGAACAACATTTCACACTAGTAAAAAACGTCCTATGGCTATTATTATCTAGTACTGTAAACCAAACGAGCCCAAAAGAAAACTATTCGTGTTCATAAAAGAACCCTCTTGAAATCTAATCCTACTTGTTTTAGATCATAGCATGTGCATCATCATGTTTGGCTAAGCTTGAAAGTGAATTATACTTATTTTTAAGTAAAATTTTGTTTGTAAACATATCAAACAAATGAACCCAGTGTTACCATCTTATCTAAAAACTTAAAAAGTGTTAGAGAAGTTATACTATTTATTTGATAAACTAATATATTTATTAACTTAATTGTATTGAAACAGGCAGCCTATGAGGAATGCTAAGCTACAGTGAGCAAATATTCAACTACCATCTGAAGATCTGAAACTTTTCAGACGCATAAATGTAATATGTGGTACTGTAAGTGTGAAAGTAGTAAAAAATAAGGAAAATACTATGATATGGTATGTGTAGGTCTTACTGAGTGTAATTTACTTTGGTTTAAAATGTATAATATAATTTGCCTTCTCTTGGTCCATAAAATATCTAAGGAAATACATTTATTATGTTTTTCATCATACTCACACATTTGTACAATGTATTTTACTCATTCTCACATACACTTGGGTCTCACGTGAAATAAAAAATCCCAACATGTGGCCTCCACCCTCCCATTGTGAGTGTAAGTAAACTATTTTGTATAAAAGTGTGCAGGGGTGGGCGCGGGTCGGTTCGGTTCGATTCTCTTTAGAACCGAACCGAACTAAACTTTTCGAGTATCTAGTAAATGGAACCGTCGGGTTCAAATATAATTATGGAACCGTTCGGATTCGGTTCCATTCAGTTTCTATTCCGTTCGGTTCTGTACTATAATTAAATTTTTTAATATTTATAACAACGTTATATAAATATGACTAATGATACATTCAATGGTTTTGGAATGTCAGATATTAGTAAATTACCCTGTTCAAATGATCGCTACGATCAAAGCTTCAGTCGACGAAAGTCATGGCTTCGATTGGAGGTCAGAGTGTCGGCCGACGATTGTATAGGTTTTGGAATATTAGCGAGAGTGCGAGTGTTGAGACAACGTTATGCACTTTATTGTAGGTGTTTAGGGTTATTTAGTGGATTTGATCTTGTTTGGCTAAGAAATGAAACAATAAAATGGGTAATTTGGCCAAAAATTAAAAAATTAGAAATGAAACAAATTATTGGGCCAAAAATTTGGATTTAGAAATCATTAATTTGTTAATTTGTTTAAAAAAAATTAAAATTAAAATAATTTCATTTACTCAATATAAAAAAAATTAGAAAGATTCGGTTCTTATTCGGTTCTTCGGTTTTTGATCTAGAACCGAGAACCGAATCGTACCCGTCGGTTCTCAATTCAGATACCTGTTCGGGTATTTAATTTGATAAGAACCGTCGGGTTCGGATCGGTTTGGTTCAGGTTCGGTTCGGTCGGTTCTGTTCGAAAAATTTGCCCACCCCTAAAAGTGTGTGTACATCTAACACTTTCCTTTCAACAATGTTTTGGAAGCCAAACTAGATTGGCCGAATAAATCAAGATCGGCCAGAGATTTGGTTAAATTATAGTGTAAAACTCGAAAAATATACAAATTATTGAAATGGTAGATTTATCACATCTAAAACTAACCTATTAAATTAAAATCAAACTTATTAGATTCGACACGATTTGCAACCTCCCAAAAGCATGGTCGACGAGTCACTGGTTCAACCCACGGGTCATTGTCTTGTTGAAAATTTAAATAATATATTCTTTTACAGTAAACATAAGTTTAAAGGTTAAGATGGATTTTTGTCGGACGGACAGATCCCATCCAAATTTAGTAACTATCACTAAAACTTCAGTGCACCTCCTAAATATTGATTTTGAAATAATAATGAGACAAATTTTCAAACCTTGGCGGAATGTTGTCAATTTTATCACGCAATTGAACGGATCGTAACAAATAGTAAAGTAGACCTTTTGAGTCCGGATTATCGTTCCCACGAGTACTATACTTTAGTACTCAATTAATTATTCCTAACTTCTATTTAAAGAAAATAAAAAAATAATTGAATGTGATTTTTAAATCTAACTACTAGAAATTATTTGACTGCAACAGAAAATTAGTGAGAATTCAATTAATAAATAGGAATTAGGGCAGAACTAATTAATCTATTGGTCACCTTTATTTCTAATATCAAGATCCATAAAATTAAAATAGTGTTCGGTCGAATTCTTCTATTGTATTCAACTTACCCCTCTCGATTTCTCGTTGAGCCCATTTAATTAGTTCAATTACATATCTCTATGCAAATTAAATTTAATTAAACGAAATAACAGTTCTAAGAATTTCTATAGGACTGCAATAATTAATATAGGTCTCTCTACACGTTATATTAATTTATCGAATTTTAATATGTGATCTAAACAAAAATTCGCATCTCTACGTAATTATTGTTCACGAAATCATTGAATATTTGGTCAGAAAATTCAAAGCATTAAAAATATAATTAAAATTCACACATAAAATATAAAAGAACAATAATCTCAAATAAAAAAATAAAGGTCTCAAATAGATTGCATTGTTCGTCCTAAAATTAAATTTAGCTACGCATATTGATGAAAGAAAAATAAGAAATTATGGAGGATATCACTAGATTAATTGACGAAACGTGAATCTGCTGGTTTCTGCTTGTGTAAGTGTATATATTGTCCCCCAAAGCTGCCTCAATTTCAATGTAAATAAATTAACCTTCAGTAGCCTTGAAATCCGTGCGTCTCTGCCTAAATTTCTATATGAGAAATATATATTGGCTGCCTCTTTTCTCTGCTGGTCCCCCCTTCAATCTGTACGTGTGTGTATATATATATCAAAAGAAAATTTTGGCAGCACAATAGTTGACTCACAAAAGGATATCTCTCTCTGCCCCTAACAGTAGCTGCCCATCCCCCTTTTTCTAGGTTTGTACGTGTATATATATATATAAATATAACCTCCAATCTAGTAGCCACCTTTGTTGACTAAATAAAAGACTCTAAAAAGGACTCCAATTCCTCTCCAACCCCTGTCTACAGCCACTTTATTTCACTTAAAAGAAGGAGTCTAATTCATGCATGCATATAGATGTTTAATCAACCATCAATTTAAGCCATTATTACTTAAATTATTCTTCAAATCCTCCGTCTTCAAAGGTAATGCAATTCAATCCTTGAGCCTTTTTATTCTTGCAACACATTTCTTCTTTGATTCAATTCAAGTCCTTCACTTTCCAAAATATGGAATTTGATCTCCAAATTCTTCAATCTTCGATTCATGGTCTGAATCAACTATGAATTTTTTACAACTTGGTCCCCAACTTTTGGATTTCGCTCTTTTTTGCTTCATTTCTTCAATTCCCTTTTTCATTCATAGAATTTACCTATTAAAAATAAGAAACAACAATTTATGATATAATTTGTCAAAAGAATCATCAAATATTGTTATTTAAGGTACCGAATAAGTGTATAAAATACACTTATCAAATACCTTCAAACTTAAACATTTGTTTGTCCTCAAGCAAAACTATAAATAAATAATAATTAACACACAAACATGCAAAAATATTCGGTTGGACAAATCTAGCTTCTCACCTCAGGATTCAAGATTTAGTGTTTACTCTATAAACATGCTTTAAAGTCACAGTACCAAACTAATATCCACTCTTCCAATGCAAAATTTGACGTGTGTGTGTGAAGAATCGAGCAATCAACCATGACTGCACAAGTTGTTTCAATTCTCGACCCTTAATGGTCATATATGTCCTTTCATCACTCGTAAGATTCACACCCCCAAACTTATTCTTTTTTCACTCTTTTCCAATGTGTAATCTAAGGCTGAAGATTTTATTACTATCATCACCCTCTCGAGTTTAGGTGGACATTACTAGTTGCAAATCAACACTTCAGTGAACAAGGAATTCTCCAATTATTTGATTACTTCAACCTCCAAGACTCAACTAGCTAATTATCTTGTATCAAAAGTCGAATTCTCTCAAATAAGTGTTAGGGTTTAATCAAGGTATTTAGTGCTTTTGCTCTTTTCATGCACTTGTTTATATATATATATATATATATATATATATATATATATATATATATATTCTCTTCATTAAACTTTTTAGATGACCCTTGTAGCAGGCTTTAGGCCGATGACTCTCAAATCAGATGATTTTAGGGCACCAGGTTTTTAAATACCCTTACAGGCTTACTGACCCAAATAAAAAAGGCTTCGAAGAGAGCAAATTTTTATTCTTTTTATTTTTTCAAGTGCAACGTCGTCTCTAATTGCTTTCTAAATGACCCTTGTAACGAGCTTTAGATCAATGACTCCCAAGTCAGACGACTTTTGGGCACCAAATTTTAAGATACCCTTACAGACTTAATCATTCGAGTCATAAAGGTTTTAGAGAGAAGTTTAAATTTTTCAAATGTATATGCCTTGATTAGTGCAATACCCCTTATCACACACTTATTCAAACAAACCGACTTTTAACTTAAGACTTTTGCAGAGTTTTATCATGTTAGTCTAAGACAATCCACACATAAGTTTTCACACATGGAATCCACATTCACATCCGCATCTTCTTACAACTATAAAGTCACCCCCAAACTATGCTAAATTTGGTCTAAGGATAAATAATTTAATATGGTTTAGGCAAACCATCTATGTCCAACTAAATCAACATATCCAAAGCAAGCAACAACTCATTTAATTATAATATCAAACTCAACTCTAGTGTGCTTGTAATATCAAATTTTGCAAGGTTGAACCTCAATTAGTCTAGCATGCATCCTATTCACAATTCATAAATCAACATCAAATCTCAAATTAAATCATCATTGTCACTGTCTAACCCACACAAGAATAAAACTGAACAAAAGAGTTTTTTTTTTCTTTCGATTTTTTTTCTTTTCTTTTTTCTTTAACAAACACACAAAAACATTAAAACATAAAAAAAAAACAAAAACTAAATTTTTTTTTACCCCCAAACTTAAAACTGACATTGTCTTCAATGCCAGAAAACATAAATAAGCACATAAAGGGCGTAGGGAAGAAAAATAAGAAGGTACTCTCCAAATTTTTCTATTGAATGTGTGAGGCACTATGTGAGACGACTTGATAATATTCTTCATCATGCTTTTCCTTGGATCTATGTTGGTTTGAGTGTTCCACGACGTCATATTCTTGAAAAATCAAATTTGACAAATTAAAGATAGGGAACAAGGGTTACTTAGCTCAAACAATCAAAATAACCAATAATAAATTGAAGGGCTTACGGGCAGAAGGGGTATGGGTGATGACTCCTAAATAAATTAATAAATAAACTAAATTGTCCTATAACTTGAAAACAAAATAAATAAAGAAAAGAAAGCTTGGGTTGCCTTCCAAGAAGCGCTTCTTTTAAGTCATTAGTTGGGCTTTGTGCCACTATTATTCTGGTACAGCTAGGTTAAGGCTCTCTTTAGCGGTGGAGAAATCTTCCACGTAGTGCTTGATACGTTGGCCATTTACTTTGAAGTTTCCTTTTGTTAGATAGTGTAATTCAATTGTACCGTAGGAAAACACCTGAGAGACCGTAAAATGGCCGAACCATCTACATTTCAACTTTCTTGGAAACAATTTAAGTCTGGAATTGTATAAAAGCACTTGATCGCCCACTCTAAAAATTCTTTGCCTGATGTTCTTGTCATGCCACTGCTTCATCCTTTCCTTGTAGATGGCTGCATTCTCATAAGCTTCTCTTCTGAATTCTTCCAATTCATGTAGCTACAGTATTCTTGTTTCTCCAGCCTTTTCAAGGTCCATGTTTAATTGCTTCAATGCCCAGTATGCTCTATGTTCAAACTCCACTGGTAGGTGGCATGCTTTTTCAAAAACTAGTCGATATGGGGACATCCCAATAGGTGTCTTGTAAGCAGTGCAATATGCCCATAAAGTATTGTCTAATTTCTTTGACCAATCCTTGCGAGATGCATTCACAGTGAGCTCCAAAATTCTTTTCAATTGTCTGTTCAAGGTTTCCACCTGTCCACTTGTTTGAGGGTGGTAAGGAGTGGCAATTTGATGTTGTATCCCGTACTTATATAGCACTACCTGGAATAACCGATTACATGACTGATTCCACCATCACTTATTATGGCCCTAGGTGATCCATAACGGTTAAAGATGTGTTTCTTTATGAAGTCCACCACCACCCTTGCGTCATTTATAGGCAAGGCTTTAGCTTCTACCCATTTAGAGATATAATCCACTGCCACTAGGATGTACCGATTGTTATAAGATGATGGAAAAGGACCCATAAAATCAACCCCCAGACATCAAATATTTCCACCTCTAAAATGTTGTTAAGTGGCATCTCGTGACGCGCTGATATGTGACCTGTTCTTTGACATTTATCACATGATCTGCAGAAACTGTGGCAGTCCTTGAATAATGTAGGCCAGAAGAAACCACATTGAATCACCTTTGCTGGTGTTTTAGTGGGCCAAAGTGTCCTCCATAAGCTGAAGCATGAACCCGTGAAAGGATAGGTTTCATCTTATCTTCTGGCACATATCTCCTAATGATCTGGTCTGCCCATCTTCTGTATAAATTTGGATCATCCCAATAATAGAATCTGGCTTCATGAAGCAACTTCTTCTTTTGCTGATATGTGAGACCAGGATCCTGCATACCACGGAGCCTTTTCTATCTACAATAACAGCTCATCTAGGAAGACCACATTGATATCCACATCATTTGAATCACGCAGTTGCTCTAGCCTTGATAAATGATCCGCTACCTGATTTTTTGTACCTTTTTTATCACGAATTTCAATGTCAAACTCTTGCAGTAACAGAACCCATCGAATCGGCCTAAGTTTAACATCTTTCTTCTCAAACAGATTTTTCAATGCTGCATGGTCAATGTAGACTATGACCTTTGAACCAATCAAATAGGAACGAAATTTGTCGAAGGCAAAGACAACTGCTAGTATCTCTTTTTCCATTGTTGCATAGTTGATCTGAGCATCTGTCAAGGTTTTGCTGGGATAGTAGATTACATGTAACACTTTTCCTTTACGTTGGCCATGCACCGTTCCCACTGCAAACTCACTAGCATCACACATAAGTTCGAAAGGTAGATCCCAATCAGATGTTACTATTACGGGTGTAGAAGTTAACTTTTCTTTCAAAATATTAAAGGCATTTAAGCATTCATCAGAAAAGTGAAATGGCACATCCTTCTCCAATAGATTACACAGAGGTTTTGTAATTTTTGAGAAATCCTTAATGAGCCTTCTATAAAACCCTGCATGCAGACCTGGCCCTGGCCCTAGCCCAAGGCAAGTGAGGCGACTGCCTTGGGCCTCAAATTGTAGGGGGCCTCATCTGTTAAGGGAAAAAAAATTGGCACAAGAAAACGAACCGCCTTTCTCCATAAATTATTTTTTCACCGTTTTCTTCTTCGTCTTCTCTTCTCCACCACAAGCTAACTTCTCTGGTACGTAAGATTTGTAGTGTTTTCATTTTAGGGCTTGTTGCTGCTTTGGGTATTTTTATTTTTGTTTTGGTTAATTACTTTATTTTTTGTTGCTCTTGATTTTGGATGGAAACAGCAGCTGCTTTCGGGTCATCTTTCAGCTGCATTTCTCCCATAACTCCCAACCGATTTTTTCGATCCGGAGCTAGCCGAGTCACAAGGTAAGGTAGAATTAATCCCTCAATTAAAACTACCATCGACATTGTAATTTTGCTTTTTTCTCGTGGATTTGGCTGTCTCAAGGACCAATTTCCTATTCCTTTGTATCAAAAGGTATGTATTTCATCTAAAAACATTGATAAATTTTATAAACGAGATGGATTTGATTTTTCCGTTAAAAATTCTGTTTGCTACTGAATGAGGTTAAAAACGAGATGGGTTTGAGTTTTGCTTGTTCATATATGCAATATAACAGTAAAGATTTCTTAGGGCAATTTCTCCAGAGTGCAATTTTAGTCAATTTATGCATTTGTTGTGCATTTGAAGCTTGTATAGGATAAAAATGGGGATAATGTAAAAGTTTATAGGAAAGCCAAAGGTAAGATCAACCTGTCCCAGTGTCCCGTTGAAATTTCAATTCCGAAATTCCCTTTACGGCTTTACGTACATGAGGCTTATGTTTGGAAGGAAATTAGGTTTATTTATTAGCAAAAAACATTTATACATTAGCAAAGAGTATTTTTCTGCATAGCAAGTGTTTGATGATTTGTCTAAATGATCTTCTAGGTGAAAAATATTTGAATTTCCCCAATGTCCATATAGTAGTACATCATGTCATCGAATTTCAAATTCCAAGTCCAAACTGGGGTGATTAATTTATTCCAATGCTGGCTTCAGCTGTGAAGAATTAACCCAATAACAAACTAGGACAATAAGTTCCAGTTCTAAGTAGAAATTTAGAAGTATTAAGTTGTTGAGAAGTAACATATAATTTGTCTGTGCCTCTAAATAAAAATATTAGGGATACAAAAATATCAACTTAAAAAAGGAGAAATTATTAAAGAAAAATGCTAGTGGTACATAATAGAATGTACCTAAGGGTGTACATCCCCCTCACATGGGGTGTGGGGTCCACTCGAATAAATATTTTTTATTCGGGTGGATCCCACACTCCATGTGAGAGGGGTGTACACGCTTAGGTACACCCCTGTGTACCACTAGCACCACCGATTATTAAAAGGACAAGTAAACTGGCTCATGTTGGGAAATTCAGAGGGCAAACTGATGCAAGAATTACATAATCCTTAAATAATTTCATAAAAAGCAACCGTTAGGTATTTTAATGGGAATGAGTCTTGGGAATGTGTTCTATTTTTATAATTCCTATTATATGGTTTTGATATGAGATAATGTATGCCTTTTATCATGTCCCTAAAACTTATTTTGTTACTTCCTTCTATCTAGCAAAAAACGAAGTGTACAAGCTATGCTTACTACTAAACATAAATTGCAAGTAGAATTTAACAAAAATGGATAAGCTATAATTATGTTATTTAGTTCATTTTCTTACCATCCTATGTCTTTTTTTTCTTTGAATTTAATTTGGATAAAATTGCTCTAATTATGTTGCATATTTTTTTGAATAAAAGTGCTCTAATTATGTTCCATATCATCTGACAGCCGCATTGTCTACTTCAATCACCACTGTGACCACCAATTTCTGAATCCTTTCATTTTGAGACTCATCAATCAGGTTTTATCACTCTTTACTTGTTATTATGTCTACGAGAAAATTTGAATCTGGATGTGCCAAAAGAAAAAGGAAGGAAAACATTGAAAAGTTGATTAAATCTCAAGAGGGAGCACTTGATAAGTTTTTTGGTAGTAGTAAACGAATACACAATGATGACATAGCTACTGAAGAAGTGTTAAATGAGAATGACAACAATAATAATACAATTGAAGAAGGACATTGTGTGATGAATGAAGAGGTATCTACTGACAAAGATAATGAACCATTTTCTCTTAACCTTGTTGATCCAGCAAATTAGGTAAATATGAATACAAATTTAAGAGATTTAATTGTAATGAAATGTCCTGTAAGAGAAAATGATCTGATTTTTCCGAAAGATAGAGTAAATCGACACTTCTCATCCACACATTACGTTCGACGATTACCTAATGGAGAGATGGTTGATATATTTAAAAAGTTTGGATAAAATATTTTGCTTTTGTTGGAAGCTATTTAAAAATGATGGGATCAGAACCCAATTGGCACATGATGGAGTAAATGATTGGAAAAATGTTGGTGAAAAACTTAAAATGCATGAAGCAAGTTGTGATCACATCAATAACATGAATAAATGGATAGAAATGGAATTAAGATTTGAAAAGAGTAAAATAATTGACAAAAGTGTGCAAGAACAAATCAATAGAGATAGAGAACATTGGAGACAAGTATTTTTGAGAATAATATATGTTGTGAAAACTCTTGCTAAGAATAATTTAGCATTTCGTGGGGACAATGAGAAGATATATCAAGAAAATAATGGTATCTTTTTAAGCATGATTCAAATGATTGCTGAGTTCGACCCCGTAATGCAAGAGCATGTTCGTCGAATAAAAAGTAAAGAGATTCATTATCATTATCTAGGACACAAAATTCAGAATGAGTTGATACTTATGCTAACGAGCGAGATAAAAAAAATAATTATTGAGAAACTCAAAATTTCCAAATACTTTTCTGTTATACTTGATTGCACTTCAGATACAAGTTACAAAAAACAAATGTCAATGATATTGAGGTGTGTAGATATTTCGACAAGTCTAGTAAAGGTTGAAGAATTCTTTTTAGGGTTTTTATTAGTGGATGATACATCAAGTAAGGGGCTTTTTGAAGAATTGGTGGATGCTTTGAATAATCTAGAACTTGATATTGATAATATAAGGGGTCAAGACTATGATAATGGTGCTAACATGAAAGGAGAATATAAAGGAGTTCAAAGTAGATTATTACAACTAAATCCTAGAGCATTCTACATTCCTTGTGGATGTCATAGTCTTAATCTTGTACTTTGTGATATGGTCACTTGTTATTCAAAAGCTAAATCTTTCTTTGGGGTGGTGCAACGTATATATACTCTATTTTCTTCATTTACTAAATGATGGAAAGTTCTCAAGAGAATGTAACTGGTCTTACCCTTAAGCCTTTGTCACAAACTCGTTGGGAAAGCCATATTGAAAGTGCTAGAGCGATAAGATTTCAAGCTCCGCAGATAAAAACTTGTTGTTCAAAAGCTAAATCTTTCTTTGGGGTGGTGCAACGTATATATACTCTATTTTCTTCATTTACTAAATGATGGAAAGTTTTCAAAGAGAATGTAACTGGTCTTACCCTTAAGCCTTTGTTACAAACTTGTTGGGAAAGCCATATTGAAAGTGTTAGAGCGATAAGATTTCAAGCTCCGCAGATAAAAAAAGCGTTACTTCAATTAGCAAATGTTGATGATCCTAAGACAAAAAGTGAGGCGGAGTGTTTGGCAACAGATGAAATTGACAATTTTGAATTCTTACTTGGAATGATTATTTGGTATGAAGTGTTAAATAATGTTAACAGAGTAAGCAAACAATTGCAAGCAGAAGACATGCATATTGATGTTGCTATAAACCATTTAAAAGCCTCATTTCATTTTTCAAAAGTTATAGAGAATCTGGTTTTGAATCGGCCATGGTTGATGCTAAAGAGATTGCAAGTGAATTAGAAATTGAATCGATAGTGAAAATGGGTTATACATAGAAAAAACAGTTTGATGAGATTTCTTCTGAAGAGATAACACCAATAGCTGAAGAATCTTTTAAGATCAATTATTTCATATATATAGTGGATCAAGCTCTATCATCACTTCAGAATAGATTTGAGCAATTTCAGAAATATGATGATATTTTTGGATTTTTGTTTGATTTGAAAAGACTTAAATCTATTGATGATGATGTTTTGAAGTGTTCTTGCATTAAACTTGAAAATTACTTGAAGCATAATACGATTTCTGATATTGATGGAATAGAATTATTTTCTGAGTTGAAAGTTTTAAGGGAAGCTATATCTGCAAACATTTTTGGAGCAATTGATGTATTGGATTACATTAAGAAAACGAACTGTTGTTATGCAAATGTCTGGATTGCTTATAGAGTATTATTGACTATTCCTGTCACAGTTGCCTCTGTCGAAAGAAGTTTTTCAAAGTTGAAATTGATTAAATCTTATCTTCGATCATCCATGTCACAAGAGCGATTGAATGGATTAGCTATGATTTCTATTGAAAAAAATATGTTGGACAAACTTGATGTTAGTAGTTTGATTACTAATTTTACATCTCATAAAGTGAGAAGGTTAAATCTTATGCTAGCCTAATCTTACGGGTTGTGAAAGAAGTTTTATTTTGTTATTCTATCTATCGAATTATATGAAGTTTTCTCTCTAATATAAAAGTGTTAATTATTTAAATATTTACATATTGTTAGACTTGTAAAATAAAATTTGTGTTGAGGGGCCCCATAATAATTAAACGGCCTAGGGCCTCTAAATTCTCAGGGCCGGCCCTGCCCGCATGTCCTAAGAAGCTCCTGATCCCCTTAACTGAATTAGGGGGCTGCAATTTTTCAATAACTTGTATTTTGGCTTTGTCAACTTCAATGCTCTTTGAGGAAATCTTGTGGCCTAGCACTATCCCCTCTTTTACCATGAAATGTCATTTTTCCCAATTTAGCACTAGGTTCTTCTCTTCACATCTTTGCAACACAAGAGCCAACCGATCAAAGCAGTCATCCAATGAATCTCCAAACACAGAAATATCATCCATGAATACCTCGATGTATTTTTCCACCATGTCAGAGAATATGGCCATCATGCACCGTTGAAAGGTTGTGGGTGCATTGCATAAACCAAAAGACATCCTTCTAAACGTAAAAGTTCCATAGGGACATGTGAAGGTTGTTTTCTCTGGTCTTCTGGAGCAATAACTATCTTATTGTACCCAGAATCTTCGTCCAGAAAGCAGTAATGAGAATGATCGGCCAACCTTTCCAACATCTAATCAATGAATGGCAATGGAAAATGATCCTTTCTGGTTGCATTGTTTAGCTTTCTATAATCTATACATACTCTCCAACCCGTCACTAACCGTGTTGGTATCAGCTCGTTGTTCTCATTTTTCTCCACCGTGATTCTACCCTTTTTTGGCACAACATGCACTAGACTCACCCATGAACTATTAGAGATTGGATAGATAATACCTGCATCCAACAATTTCAGTACTTCTTTTCGCACAACTTCTTTCAAGGTTGGGTTTAATCTGCGATGTCCTTCCACTGATGGCTTTGATCGTCATCCATTAAAATCTTGTGCATACAAAGAGTTGGACTTATTCCTCTGATGTCAGCTATTGTCCATCCAATTGCCATTTCGTGCCGCTTGAGTACCTCCAACAATTTATTCTCCTCTTCCATCGTCATGTCATTTGCAATGATTACTGAAAGTGTTGTGGATTCTCCCAAATATTCATAACGGAGATGTGAAGGCAAGGGCTTTAGTTCAAGAGTATATGCCTTTTCTACTGAAGGTACTGGGGGTAAAGTGTTGTCACCAAGAGATTCATACGGCCAATGTCTTCTTCCTATTGGTTGCTTAGCCAAGTTGACAACACATTCAGTTTTTTCTGTACTTGTTGCTTCCGATTGTGCAATTTCTGCCTCACAAAGAACTCTTTGATGCTCTGTCTCAAATGTATCTACCACAAGTTCTTCAAGAACATCTACTTGGCAACAAGTTTCTGAAGTCAATGGATATTTCATTGCCTTGAACATGTTGAATATGACTTGCTCATTGTCCACCCGAAGAATCATCTTTCCATCGTAAACATCAATTAGCGCTCTTCCGGTAGCCAAAAAGTGTCTTCCCAAGATTAGAGGGATGTTTGAATCCTTCTCTATGTCCAATACGATGAAGTCAGCCGGAAAAATGAATTTATCAACTTTGACTAGCACATCTTCAATAATCCCCTTCGGTCGTTTGATTGATCTGTCAACCAGTTACAATGAGATTGTTGTAGGTTTTGCTTCTCCCAATCTAAGAGACATGTAAACAAAGAGAGGTATTAAATTAACATTGGCACCTAAATCACATAAAGAATGTTCAAAATAATTAGAACCAATTATGCAAGGTATCGTGAAACTCCCTGGGTTTTTTAGTTTAGTAGGTAGCTTTTTCAATAGAATTGCACTGCACTCCTCGTTTAGGCAGTCTGTCTCATGTTCTTCTAGCTTTATTTTGTTAGACAGGATCTCCTTCAAGAATTTAGCATAGCTGGGCATTTGGGTAATTGCATCTGCAAATGGAATATTGATGTGCGGTTTCTTGAAAATCTCCACAAACTTGATAAACTACTTGTCGAACTTCTTTCTCTGTAGCCTCTGAGTGAAAGGAATTGGTGGCACATAAGCTTTCACGGGCCTGGGTGCTCTCACCGTGGGAATTTCTTTCCTTTTATCCTCCTCATTAGTTGGTTGTTCAGACTCTGCTTCTGTCTCAGCCTCTTCACCCATTACTTCTTTGTCTTTTTTGTCTGGTCTCTTCACTTCTAGTCATAATAGCTTGCACTTGCTCTTTTGGATTGACCATTATGTTGCATGACAATGTCCCTTGTGAGCGTTCTGCAAGCTGTTGAGCAATCTGACCAATTTAAGTTTCCAGCTTCTTAATAGATGCTTGTTGATTCTGAAAGTTAGTGTCAATCTGCTGGAACACCTTGTCTGTCTTCTACATGCACTAGTTGAACATCTTCCCCAAACTTTATTTTTTCTCTTGTTGTGCATTGTTTGAACTGTTCCCTTACTGATTATCCGACCATCTGACGTTTGGGTATTGTTTACATCCTGGGTTATATGTTTGTGAAAAGGGATTAAAATTTCGAGAGCCATTTTGAATGAAGTTGACTTGTTCCTCCGGAAAATCCATAGATGTGCAATTTTCTGTTAGGTGATTTGCCCCACAGTTTTCGCAAGATGGGCCAGTTACCACTGCATGTGCTCTTTTGTTTGTGACTTCACCAATAACTCTACTTGTTTTGTCAATGCTGCTATTTGGGTGTTGGTAGATGATGTACTGTCTAATTCATACATTCTCCCTGCTTTTGGAGGCACTACTCTTTCTGATGAAAACATGGAATGAGTAGTAGCAATCAACTCAAATAGATCCATACATTGTTGCACTGATTTTCCTATGGTCGATCCACCTGTAGAGGAATCCACTTGAGATTTGGATAGTGGTGAAAGTTCTGTGTAGAAATACTGCACTTGATTTCCAATAGTGATCCCATGATTTGGACACTTCCTCATCAACTCCTTAAATCTGTTCCATGCCTTGTGATAACTCTCCCCATCTCTCTATTGAAAAATTTGAATTTCCAATATGATTTTTGCTACCTTAGCTGGTGGAAAGAACTTATTGCAGAATTTTCTAGTCAGTTCCTCCCATGTGGTAATACTTCCATTCGATTCGGAATCCAGCCATTCCAATGCTGCATCTCTCAGTGTATATGGAAATAATCGCATCTTGATGGCGTCCTCATTAACCCCAGGAGCATGACAATTCTGGCATTTCTTGAGAAACCTTGAGATATGTGTGTTTGGATTCTCATGAGGTAACCCGTAGAATTGCAGAGTGTTGCTCATCAAATTAATCCAATCAGCCCGTATCTAGAAGTTGTTTACCCCAAAATCTGGATATACTATGCTGGATCGCGCAGGTGTTGCTATAGGCATAAAAAACATAGAAATTGGCGAGTCCCTTTCATTTACTTCCCTTTGCTCTTGTTGTTGAGCTCTCGCAGCCATTTGTCCAATTGGCTGTATAGGGTTAGGATTGTTTAGATTATCATCCATTTGATATTGCTGTTTTTGTTTGTGTTCCCAGTGTCTTCGTTTGAAGGTACGTTCTATTTCCGAATCAAACGGTTCAAGATCGTTTCCTTGGGCACGAGCATACAACGAACACAGTTTTCTGTAAATAAAAGAAAATAAGTAAATCAAATAACAATTAAAAATAAGATAGAAAAATAAAATAAGACTAAAAATAATAGTCCCCGACAACGGCACCAAAAACTTGTTGTCGATTTTATCCCGCAAGTGGACGGATCGTAACAAGTAGTAAAGTGGACCTTTTGAGTCCGGATTATCGTTCCCACGAGGGTTATACTTTAGTAATCAATTTATTATTCCTAATTTCTATTTAATGAAAATAAAAAAATAATTGAATGTGATTTTTAAATCTAACTACTAGAAATTTCGTGACTGCAACAGAAAATTAGTGAGAATTCAATTAATAAATGGGAATTAGGACGGAACAAATTAACCTATTGGTCACCTTTATTTCTATTACCGAGATCCATAAAATTAAAATAATGTTCGGTCGAATTCTTCTATTGTATTCAACTTACCCCTCTCGAGTTCTCGTTGAGCTCATTTAATTAGTTCAATTTCATAGCTCTATACAAATTAAATTTAATTAAACGAAATAACGGTTCTAAGAATTCCTATAGGACCACAATAATTAATAGGTATACCTACACATTATATTAATTTACCAAATTTTCATATGTTGTCTAAACAAGAATCCGTATCTCTACGTAATTATTGTTCACGAAATCATTGAATATTTGGCCAGAAAATTCAAAGCATTAAAAACATAATTAAAATTCACACATAAAATATAAAAGAACAATAATCTCAAATAAAATAAATAAATGTCCCAAATAGGTTACATTGTTCGTCTTAAAATTAAATTTAGCTACGCATATTGATAAAAGAAAAATAAGAAATTATGAAGGATATCACCAGATTAATTGAAGGAACGTGAATCTGCAGTTGGTTTTTGCGTGTGTAAGTGTATATATTGTCCCCCAAAGCTGCCTCAATTTCAGTGTAAATAAATGAACCTTCAGCAGCCTTGAAATTCGTGCGTCTCTGCCTAAATTAATATAGATTGGCTGCCTCTCTCCTCTGCTGGTTCCCTTTCAATCTGTATGTGTGTGTGTGTGTATATATATATCAATAGAAAATTTTGGTAGCACAATAGTCGACTCACAAAAGGACTTCTCTCTCTCCCTAACAGTAGCCGCCCATCCTTCCTTTTTCTAGGTTTGTACGTATATATATATATAAATATAACTTCCAACCTAGTAGCCACCTTTGTTGACTAAATAAAAGACTCTAAAAAGGACTCCAATTCCTATCCAACCGCTGTCTACAACCACTTTATTTCACTTAAAGAAGGAGTTTAATTCATGCATGCATGTAGATGTCCAATCAACCATCAATTTAAGCCATTATTACTTAAATTATTCTTCAAGTCCTCCGTATTTCAAGGTAATGCAATTCAATCCTTGAGCCTTTTTATTCTTGCAACACATTTCTTCTTTGATTCAATTCAAGTCCTTCACTTTCCAAAATATGGGATTTGATCTCCAAATTCTTCAATCTTCAATTCATGGTCCGAATCAACTGTTGAATTTTTACAACTTGATCCCCAACTTTTGGATTTAGCTCTTTTTTGCTTCATTCCTTCATTTCCCTTTTTATTCATAGAATTTACCTATTAAAAATAAAAAACAACAATTTAGGATACAATATGTCAAAAGAACCATCAAATATTGCTATTTAAGGTACCGAATAAGTGTATAAAATACACTTATCACGGAACAAAAGAACTTCTGCTATCCTAGTGATAGGTAAAATTCCTGTAAGAAGAGGTTGTGGCTATCTCTTCATTGAACCTCTGGCATGAGAATTAATTACCGAACATAAGTGGATAATGAATGACTTTTTAAAAACGGAAGAAAGAAAAGTGTTGTAAAAGGATACCTATCTAGTAGCTAACGTTCACTTACTAGGTGGTTTTTACCCATGTACTTAGTGGTCAACTTTAGCCACTAAGTTGTTAAAAGGATTAGTGATAATCGTTAGACGGTTTTCAATCAATGAAAAGGATATCCGAACGATTGGGAGTCATGGTGGTCAATCAAGCTTCATAGCGATCAATAGTCTAGTGATATTTGATCGATCATAGTGGTAGTCTGACAATTGTAGTGGTACTCGGGCAATCATCAATTGCTTTCACTTGACTGACCACTGTAGCCCACTATTTATATTACATAACATCACTAGCCTCGATAGTTATTGTTAGGAGGCAGTATCTTCAATTCTCTAAGTCATGAGAGGAAATTCCCTTTTTTTTAATCACATATTGACATTCGATGGGATGTAAATGGGTCGACTATGCATGAATATGCCAATTTTTCAAGCTTGGGCCCTTGGCACCCAAAAATTCATCTATATAAAAGAAAGGGGGTCTCATTTTTTTCACTATTCTCTCTCTTGCAAACCCTAGGTACCTCCTTCGTTCCTTATTCTCAAGGTAATTCTTTCATCAACTCTCAATTCTTGAAGCTCCTTTCATTTTTAGTATGCTCTCATTCAATTTTCATGTATAAGACAGTATTATCATCTTCATCTAATCAAAATACTTCGAAATCATCCTCTCATACATCAAATATCGGTGAGAGTGACGACAAGAGAAGGAGGAGCCGGTTGGCTGATCTCTCAGTGGGTTGATCAACGGCAACAGTACTTGTTGATCGACTAGTGCTCTGACAGTTCGAACAAGAGAACATTTTCAGCCCTTGGTGGAGCAAAAATACTTATGCTCCGATGATGGGTAAAATACCTCCAAGAAGAGGTTGGGGATATCTCCACTATTATACCTTGGACATGAGAATTAGTTACTGAATTTAAGTAAATAATAGATGACTTTTAACAAAAATGTATTGTGAGAGGAAAAATCCCACATACGTGTGCTTTCGAAGTATTTATAGGGGCTCAGTGTCATGTAATTGCTAGGCGATTTTCATCTACGTGACCAATGGTTAAAGTCCACTCACTAGGTGATTTTTACCCACATATTTAGTGGTCAACTTTCACTACTAAGCGGTTAAAAGGATTAGCGACAACTGTTAGGCGATTTTCTTTCATTGAAAGGATATTAGGCACGGTTGGGAGTCATGGTGGTCGATCAAGCTTCATAATGATTAATCAACATCATGGTAGTCAATCGATCATAGTGGTAGTCGAGCAATCATCAATTGCTATTGCTTGGCTAGTCGTCATAGTCCACTATTTACATCACATAGCATCATATTTCATTTATTTAATTATTCTTTTACCAATAGTTCAATTCTCTTTCACTATTGGAGTAAATGTTTAATAACTGTGACTAAAACGTACTGATCAATCGAAAATCAGTCGATGGTTCACCTCCTAAATATGAATTTAATATATTTATTTAATTTTTTTTTACCACTTGTTCAACTCCTTTTCAAACCTTGGTGTGACACTTTAACCGATGACTCAATTTATTTTTTCGAGTCGATGTTTTGATCGATTTTAAAATTTTAAAAAATTCTATATAAGCTATAGAGTTTGAGAGGCGGACTGGAAAAACATGGGCTATGATAAAGATAGGATATAAACCAAGTCAATGAGCCAAACGAAAATAAATCAATGAGAATTTCGTAAAGGGATAATTGTAGCCACGATCCCAAATCTTTTAAACCTTTGTTCTTTTAACTTTAACCTTTCATTTGTTGCACCCGTGGCTGTGGTCCTAGATCCTTCAATTACCTATTTAACAAATTGAATTTAAAAAAGTTTACCTTTATCTCTGGATGTAAAGATTCTTCACTTCGGCTTGACATATGAAGGGAAAAAGGGGAACAGATGAATTTGAAGGAGATTTCTGCCAAAAAGGGGAAAAAAAGGGAAAACTGGATATGAAGTAGGTTATCTTGAAAACATTCATATGGTTGTTGTTCGTTGTGCTGTGAAATTTGGGCAAGGAAAATTTAGGAATTTGGAAATGATTTTTCGAATTTTAGATTAAACATGCGAAATTTGGGTTTTCACGGTTGGCGGTATCAGATGGTGGTGGTGACAATGATGGTTGGTTGACTGGCAATCGGAGATGGGATTTTCCTGATTTGATTTTGATTGTGAGGGCGGGGACAGTAGGGAGGGGAAGAAGGTTTTAGTTTATTTTTAATTCTCTTTTTTCATAAAAAATAAAAAATGATTTAATATTTAAATTTTTTATAATAGAAAAATGTAAAGTTATCATTCTGTCATTTAAAAATTGTTAAAATATGGTCAAAATCATTATTTGATCAACTAATGAAAGAGTGGATCGATTTCATTAATTTGTCCTCCAAGTGCACACACTTGAAATGTTTGGGACCATGTATGGAACAAATGAAAGGTTAAAGTAAAAACTGCAAAGATTTGAAAGGTCTGGGATCATGGCTACAATTATCCCTTTTTCAAATAGATTTACTTTTCATTTCTCAAAACATTTATAAATATTATTAACATTGTTTAGAGTAGGCTGGGGCTTGATTTGGTTTAGCTGGGTGTCAGCTCTAACCTAAAACCAAAATTAAATTAGTCAGTTTGAATGAAATTTTTTTAAAAATTGTCAGAATTTTGGGTCCACTTAGATTACAAGAACTATTTACTAACAAGTAAAATCAGGTTAATAGAGACAGATCAACAAAAAAAATAAAAGTTTTGTTATTTTTCTATGTATTATGTAATATGAATGTCAGAGTATAAAAAAAAGTATAACATAATGAGCTTTCGAAAGGAAATTCCCATTGCTATTATATATTGGCAATATCATAGATTGGAGGGAATCAAGATATAGTTATTAGATTAAGACTTATCTTTTGATTTTTATTTTTCTTAAATAAAAAAAATAAACATGTAAGTGGGTTGGTTTGGTTCGATTAACCAACGGTTTGAGACTTCAAATCATGAATGAACTGACCCACCATGATATTGTTTAAAGGAAAATCAAACCAAACAAATTACATGTATCAAGCCAATTTGATTGATTTGGTTGATTTTTCGATATTTTTGCCCAGACCTAGTTTAGAGAGGAAAAATGGAATCTTTTATTCTTTTCCCGATGAGAATTGAAATTCATAAATAATTATAACATTCTGTTTAAACCCTCTGAATAAATATGTTTTAAGATATTAACGCTTGATAGGGGCATTTTATTATTTATGTTGACTCTTAAATTGTGCATCATTGAATAATTAGGCAAAGCTCTATTTATTTTTGTATACATATTGCGTTTGTAGGTAAACCTCCGACTTGGAGGTGGAGTTTGGAACTTAAAAGAGGGAAGCTTGGGCTTGATTGGAAGTTTTGAAAGTACCAAATGGTTTATTCACAAGACCAAATTCAATTTTTTGAAAGCTTAAGGATCAACTTGTCCACCATCAAAACTTTAGGGGCCAATTTTGACAGAAAGATGAAGAATTAAAGTGGATAATTTGGAAGTTGAAGGATTAATCCAAAAGCAATTGGAAGTGGTAGGACTAATTTGGATATAGGCGACCGCCCCAGGAGATTTTGGGGGCCTATTTCCCTTCCTTGCGCGCCACAATATCCAACGAGCCTAAAAGATTGATTTTGGTTCCTAATTTGAGGACATTTTGTGTATTTAATGTAGATGACATTCAACACTAGGGATGGTAACGCGGCGGGTTCGGGCCTCCCCGCCCCACATCGTCTAAGGTGGGGGCGGGGCAACTTTTTGCCTAATTTTTTAATTTTTTTACATTTTCAAAGTTTTGAATTATGTTATTATTAGAGAATAAAATACAAATTCAAAATGAATTTTTAGCGGGTAAATTGTCTAGAAGTAAAATTATTTTAATCTTTTTTTTCCTTCACGGGGCAGGACATTCTCGCCTCACCCCGCACCTCGCACGGGGAGCTCCGCCTTGCCCCACCGCACCAACCCATTCGAGGCGGACAGGGCAGGTCGAATTTTTTTGTCATCACTATTCAAGACGTATTGACCTCTATATAAAGTCCATATCTAGGTCAAAACAAAGCATTAAGCTTTATACAACAACATAAATACATATTTGAGAAAGAAAACACAAGGCAAAGTACGATGTTTAGATCAAATTCAAGATTAGAGGAGGATTTCTGGTTGTAAGATTTATTTATATTCAATTTCAAGACGCAATTCAAAAACTCAATCATGTATTCTAATTTCAATTCATGTTTTGTTTTCAGTTATAATGTGTAACTATTTTTTTTTATTTTTTTTTATTTTTATAAAGGTGAACGAAGAAACCTCCAAATCACGATTTATAGGTCAATAGATCTTTTCAATTTCATCATAGCAACTCATGATTAGAGCTTCAATACTATTTCATCAATTAAAAAATAGAAAGATTCAGCAACAACACAATATTATCTGCCACCAATGGTTACTTCAAAACAGTTCAAACCTATTTGAGATGATCACCATGCTCAATTGGCTATTTCTATTATTATCTCCATTAGTGACTGTTACCTTCAAAAAATATTCTCTACAATGTAGCTAATATAAAATTTGTGACCTTAATAATCCAGCCATTTTCAATAAGCACAAGCCATTGGATCAATATCACAAGTAATAATGGATATTTTCAATTTTTGACACAACAACTCATAGTTTATATTCCAATGAATCTTTTCAATATAACAGTTTACATGCTAATTGATCTTTTCGATTTCCGTTAAAAGTCTCACGATTGGAGTTTCAACATTATTTCGTCAATTCAAAAATATGAAGAACCAGGAACAATACAATGTTATCTGCTACCAATAGTGACTTCGAAACAATTCAAACCTACTTCTGAATGAACACCAGGCTCAATTTGCTACTTCTATTATTACCTCAATTTGTGACCACTGCCTTCAAAAAATTTTGCTCTACGGTGTCGATAATTTCTAATTTATGACCTCAACAATCCAACGATTTTCAAAGAGCTAGATTTTAGCGATGGGAATCGAGAGTTTTCTGTAACTTTTCTCGTTTTTCCGATCGTCTTTATAATTTGTTAAATTGGGGAATCATGTTTAGAAAGAGAAACATGTAATTGAATGCTTGATTTTAGGAAGGATATTTATTTGAATAATTTTCACTTGACTTTTGAAAGTTTAAAACTTGTTTATTAAAATTGAAATGGTTTATAGTAAACATCTGAAATATTTATTGTTCCCTAATAAAAATAAAAAATAAAACTCCCAAGCACGCCCTTAGAGTTTAATCGGACACTGAAGTGGTTAAGTTGACGAATGACGATTAATTTTTCCAAAGATAAAAATAGTATGAAACTTTCCTCAATTCAGATTTTGATAGATTTTAAAAATCATTCTAAATCCACGTGTTTCCAGTTGAAATTTTTAATGAGATCCTTATAAATTTTGTGAAAATCTATTTAAATCCATGAAATTTATTAAAATTTATAATCTTTAACATTCATAAATTTAGGTTTTCCCAAATGAGATTTTAATAAATTTTAATGAAATTATTAAAATTTTGGTATCCTCGATAACTTATGAATTTCATTAATAGATAGATATTAAGGGGGGTGTCCTCAATCTAGAGTTTGATGGATTTTAAAACTCCATATAAATTGAAGTATCCTCAATTCAGATTTAAATATAATTCATTAAAATATAGGTGTTCCCAATCTAGATTTTTAAAAATACTTATAAATTTAGGTGTCCTCAACATAGATTTTAATAGGTAGTTTTGAAATTTAGATGTCCTCATAACTGGTTGATTTTAAAAGATTTCATTAAGTAGATAGATTTTGAAGGATTTCAAGGTAAAAATATAAGTACAAAGAATCAGTAACAATTTTAACCCAAACCTAAAAATTTCACAACATTTCTCACCTCTCTCCATATTTGCTGCCCTCTCCCCCCCTCCCCCATCTTGAAAATTTTTCTTCTTCTTCTTTCTATCTCACATTTCTCTATTGTGAAAAGATCGTGTATGAGAACTTTTCAATTGATGATAATTTATGAAAGA
>NC_036246.1:13731324-13813897 GCF_002742605.1 Olea europaea var. sylvestris
GATCTGTTTTGGTTTCTCGCTTATTGGATCTTGATTGAATCTGATTATTTTTTATTATTATTTTGTCATTTTGTTTGGTTTGTAAGTAACGTTGGTAAAATGGAATTTGACTAAATTGAGACTA
Source organism: Olea europaea var. sylvestris (assembly GCF_002742605.1). NCBI lineage: Eukaryota > Viridiplantae > Streptophyta > Magnoliopsida > Lamiales > Oleaceae > Olea > Olea europaea. Next base: position 13,731,449 of record NC_036246.1, read on the forward strand.
TTTTCTGAAGCGAAGGTTATGATCTTTCGGGATTGTTGATGGGGAAAGTTAAAGTGGAAGTGGTGGGAGGGATCGAAAGTTGTCATTTTGAAATTAAAGCAACATAAAAAAAAATTTTCCTCGGTTATTTTGTGGATTAGATTATGTTTTGCCAAGTTAGTTGTTACTGAAATTGTTACTATCTAGTAACATTTTATCATGTTTTGCCAAGTCAATTTCAGCAACATAAAGTCAATTATTACTAGATGAATTGTTACTGAAATTTTGTGGTTAGCTTAAAATTCAATTGTTACTGTAATTGTTTAATACAATGTTAATTTTCTTAGGTAACTTCAGTAGCTAGATTGTGTTAGACCTAGCAATTATCATGTTCCGCCGCTGGGGTAACTCTCAACACGATCAGGACACCGATGAGCAGGAACATGACAACAAGGTAATGACAGATTGTTTAATCATAAAGAATATTTCGTTGACTAAACTCCGATTTTATATTTAGATGCCACATTTATCATAATCATCTATGGTTGTAAATTCGTTTGAGTAGTTTGTGAATGATGAGGGAATCTTTGCGTCTGGAGCCAGCATTATATTTTTGTCATGCCTCTCCAAAACTTTCTTTATATGGATGCATTTTCAAGCGTATTTTAATATCAGCGTCATTGTTAGTATTCCATACAAGTGCTGTGTCACCTATTATTCCTGCACACACAGAGGAAACCTTTTTGTGTGTGTACAAGAGAGATGGGAGTTTTTTCCTGTATAATAAAAACCTGCTGCAGCAACTAGACGTAACTTTCATACTCAAAGTGAACCACCATAAAACCGTGCCCTTTGTTAATTTCTAAACTTATATCTTGAAAGTGGGGATTAGAGTTTTATACATGATCTCTTTACTCTTTTAATGCTTGAAGATAATCAGAGTAAAATCTGTGTGCAGGTCAACGAGCTTAAAACTGCCCTGGGGCCACTTTCTGGACGCAGCTTGCAGTACTGCACTGATGCTTGCTTGAAGAGATATTTAGTAGCCAGGAACTGGAATGTAGAGAAGTCAAAAAAGATGTTGGAAGAGACGCTGAGATGGAGATCAACATATAAACCTGAAGAGATCCGTTGGGTAAGGGAGGCAATTGTTGCCTTTTAAATTCTTGCAAGTACTAGTGATCACAGATGTATTGCAATTAGCAACAGCAGCTTGTGATATGGATGAAATGTACAGTCAGTAAATACGCATGAAGGGACACATGTTATAACTATGTTGTGTTATTGTCGGTGAAGCAAAGACACTCTTTCTAGGATAGTTTGTCAGATACAGACACTTCGGATAAAAGGAGATGTGTGTCTCACACCCCCAAGTGGTGTGTCTCAAATTTTTTATTTACTTTTTTAAAAATTTTGACACGTGAGTTAATCTTCTCCATCTCACCTAATGTATGTCCTATATTTTTTCATGTTTGTTCAATTTCTGACGCACAAGATACATGTCCTCAATGATGTGCATGACAAGCCCCCTTTATTAAAATTTGGAATATAAAGTTAAAAGAGAATCTTAGTTCTTAAACAATTTGTGTATAAAATATGAACATAACTTGTAGGAACTGAATTTTGACTTTGTTTATATCTGCTATATGCTGTTATTGAGACATGAATACTTTTATTTTGTGTTCCACCAGTGATAGTGTGATACAAAATACATCACGCAGTCACTCATCATATTCAAAAGATTACAGCCCCAGAATTCAAAATCAAAGCTAGAAAAGAGTATTACTTACATTGAAAAATTGTGAAGAATTAAATAACATGATATATCTAAATGTATAGTTGCAGTTGACGTGTCCGTGTCCTACATTTTGAGAAGTTAGGTATTGTTATGCTTGTCTGCTCTCGTGTTTTGTGTTCATGTCCGTTCTTCATATTGGCAATGATAAAATGGAAATGAGCAATTGAAATTAATGTTCAAATGATTTTTTTGTGTTTAGTAATAGCATCATCTTCACCACCCACGGCCAATATCACCTGTCAAATATTATTATTTGTTGGGATCAAGTCCCTTTAATTTTTTTTAAACTTGTAATCATGTACTTGTTTGTTAGAGTTTTACATTCTGATGTTATAACACTGTTTTGGCATAGCTCCTACTTGTTACTTGAATTGACAGTGGTTTTATTTTCAAAACTGGCTACTGCATTTGCATTAACCATTTAAATGTACGTCATTTTTTAGCATGAAGTTGCAGTTGAAGGTGAAACTGGGAAGATTTACAGAGCTAATTTCCACGATCGTCATGGGAGGACTGTTCTTATACTGAGACCAGGGATGCAGGTATCCGGTGAATCTTGAAATTTCATTAAATTCTTTTATTCAACATTTTCATTTGGTCCCTGTCACTTTCTAAAGAAATTATTTGGAATCATATTGCTATACCTTTGCAGAATACATCATCACTCGATAACCAGATGAGACACTTGGTGTATCTTATAGAAAATGCCATTCTTAATCTTCCGGAAGGTCAAGAACAGATGGCGTGGTTAATTGATTTTACAGGATGGTCTTTAAGCAACAATGTCCCTATCAAATCTGCTCGAGAAACTATCAATATATTGCAAAACCATTACCCTGAGAGACTAGCCATTGCGTTTTTGTACAGCCCCCCACGCATATTCGAAGCATTCTGGAAGGTTTGCGTTCTAAAATCCTTGAGATCATATTTTTCTGTTTGATGCCCGAATACCTGTGCAAGTTTGGCTAAGCTTAGAAGTTTTATTTATAAGTAAGTTATTTGTGACGACGGTAGGGTAAAGCTACTTAAAAAATGTACGACAAATTTACTGTAAAGTAACTTATTTGCTTATCTTCCTTAACTAAATTACTCTGTTATTAATATTGCTTATTATTGATATTTCTAAAGGGACGTGTATTTGAATGCCTCGATTGCATATTTCGATCTATTGATGTTTCTTACAAGAAGCATCATATATTTTCTTTAATTGAACTATTGCAAGAAACTGGGACTTTTTTCGACATTCACACATTTTGACTGAACTGCACAAGTTGTCTACAATATATGTTCACGAGATTGTTCCATTTCTTTATATATTTTTTGGCGCGCGGTTGGAACTTGGAAGGTTCTTCAACAAAGTTTTCAATGTTTTTTGTGTGCTTCTGTGTTGCAGGTTGTGAGGTACTTTTTGGATCCCAAAACCTTCCAGAAGGTGAAATTCGTGTACCCGAAGAATAAGGACAGTGTGGAGCTGATGAGTTCCTATTTTGATTCTGATAATCTCCCAACTGAGTTCGGGGGGAAAGCCACGCTGCAGTATGATCACGAGGAGTTCTCGAGGCAAATGGTACAGGATGATGTGAAAGCTGCTAAGTTATGGGGTCTGGATGAGCACCAAGCTAATGACCGTGGAGGAGCCGAGGTGGCTCCAGAGCCCGAGTACCTTGCTTCATGAGACAGCTGAATTCTGTCACCGATGAAATAGCGAGACAACCTAATTTATCAGCGAGCTAGTTCAACCAGAAGCTATAGTCACATTTTACGAGATCAACTCGTTTTATTGTCGAACTGTTGCATCTTGTTATTCATGAAAATGAAAATGGAAGTTTTTATTGATTAATGTTCACAATTGACAATCATCTATCTTACATTGTACATCTATCTAAATTTCATTGATGAAATGGATCATAGGTTCTCTTGCTGCATCTTTTCTTGCATGAAGAAATTTATTTGTTCATCTTGGGGACGGGTTTGTGTCAAGTGGTGCTTTTTAAGTCGACTGTGAATTACTCAAAGCATCTTCAGTCATGGTGTAAAATATATCAAAATTATGATTTAGATCTTTAAAATGATCTGAAACCTCTACAATGGAGATATGTAAAAGAAATGTAAATTGCATTTTTCATCTTTTTACATCCACGAGGCAAAAAACGTATTTAGATATTTCCATTGAAACAAAATTTGAATTCAAATTCATCTGGATGTAAATAAGAATGTAAAAGTTATTTTGAATACACCAATTTACACCTAATTTTGAGCCACCATTGAAGATGTCTCATCTTTCTGTTACACAAGTAACTTATAATTTTGTTCAAAAATAAAATTTACTTCAATTACTTTTTAAACTTAACCAAACATGCGATATATACAAGTCAAAACAAACTTTGCTACATTTAGGACCAGATTTTCGCATCAAAGTATACAAATATATCTATTTACTCACTCATTTTCAACAATAAACTGAGAAAAATTCAAAAATATGCAAAAGAAAATAAAAAATTCAAAACTCCGTATCGTTCACTGCACACACTTTTTTTTTTTCCTTTTTCCTTTTACCCTTTCTCACAAAAAGAGAGAAAAAAATGGTTTCTGCCAAGTAATTTGCACTTAACACAGCCTAATATACATTAGATTTGGCTCAAGTTGAAGCAAGATAACATGATAAGAAACTACTACCAAAACCGTCTTTTAAAGCTTCGAGTGCCAGTCTGGTAAGTACGAACCAGCAAACCAGCTCCAATTCCAACTCCTAGGCAAATGCCAAGGCCTATTCCAACACCAACCCTGACGCCTGCGTTGAACCAGTTAAGCTCCCCATCTTCACTCCAGTACAAGTTATCATAGACTTCATCACTTTCTGGTTTATAATTTCTGTATTCTGCAACCTGAAAAGGTAAAACGGAAATATTTCTGAGACAATGCATATTATAATCATAAACGCGAGTGAATGAAAATGCCAACTCTTCCAACAAAAATTGTGAGTATACGAAATACTACAATGAGAGTGACAAACATTCTTTGTGAACAAAACATGAATATGGTGACATAAGGCTAGCAGTCATGCATCAGAAGCAGTAAGAAATGGTTTATCACTAGTTAGCAAAACATTTGACACAAAACAACAAACCAAGCCTTGTTCCAATAAATTTGGGTGGTCTACATGACCCCCTTTTCGCTACGTACTAATAGATGTACTTGAAGGTTCAAAGCAACTACAATAGCCCATGTTTGTTTGGTGTTTTCCTCCCCATTCTAATGTGTTCTACAGAAATAACATCATTGTTATAACATGAGCCTTTTTCAAAGCATGTTTGGGAAATGTGTATAAATGGTTTAAATTATTAATAGATAGAAATGAGTGGTGATTAAGTGTTGTATTTATGGGTCCCTCAAAATATGTGCATAAAAACTGGCCTGAGTGTTTATAAACACGATCCAAACATAGGCCAGTTTTCACATGACCCAAACATTTTCTATATGAGGAAATATGTGGCTTGAAAGGAGTGATTGCAATGCATAAACATGTATATCAAAGATGTTGTCAGGTAGAAATAGAAAGATTAGATAGTCACCATTTCATGGTTAATGAATTAATGCAATAAAATATAACAAGAAGAAAAGTAACTATTGATAAAGTTAAAGAGTCCATGTCATATATGTGTTGAACAACCACTATTTGAAAGCTATACTACCTACACTCCTTTGACAGTATTGAAAAATTAATCTTTGGTTAGGCACTCGTCGAAACGCGTTTCTTTCACACCTTAGAGCACTCCTCATGTGGTCATTCTTGACTTCAACTTGTGAATGAATATTATGTCTCCTTTGTAACAACTGAAGCTTTTAGAATAAGGTAGTTTGACAAGGTATACAAAGAAATCGAGATCAAGTCTTGCCGCCACATATTTTATAAACTCGAGATTTTAGAATTAACATGTCCTTAAAATATATATCCTAGTGAGAGTTGTGAAAGGCACCTGCCTGTTCAAATAACATCACATGCATTGACAAAAAGGGATCAGTTTTATATAGAATAACAGCTCAAAAGAGGTAGGATATAATTTCATACATCCGCCTAATTTCTAAAATCACGTGAATCTTCAAAAGAGCAACAAACCGAATAGCAACTAAAACAATCTTGGTTTAATTCGAACTTGTTTTTACTTATGATGGTTCCTTAAAAGATTGCCTGGAACATTTTCTAGAATTTCTAAGTTTTCCAATTACGATGGTAGTTCTAGTCAGTTAATGTGTTCTAGGTATCAACAAAAAAAAAAATTGAACAGTATACTTGAAAAGACTATATATGACCTACCAATGAATGCTTATATATGCTTTTTAAATTAATGCTGATACGGAAAACAAGGCAACAACATATTCTCTTGAACAGCTTCCTTTGCTTAATGGCCAACCATTCAGAAATTCATTACGGGATTTTGGTCCCGAACTACAGCAGACACGCTATAGTATAAATGGTCTGTGATGCACTGGCTGTGATAAGGTTAAACAAATAAATCAGCCCACAACTTTCACTTTTTTTTTTTTTTTTCAATATATAAACTACCAGGTAAAAATCACAAGCTAACCATTAGCAAAATTCAAGGAAAGTTGGATGCTTTATAGGGTTTTCATCTCACTGTATCAAGTCTCTCTTAATTATCTAGTCTATATAAAGGAGTCTGAGGGGGGGCCTTTCTGTATGGTGCAAGAGACAAAACACAAAGGTGTGTGAAGTCTCTTTTGTAAACGTTTTCTCAGTTTTACTAAAAATCGTCTCTGTTAGTTAGAAATCAGCAGTAGCGGAAGTAGCTTCCACATGAAGGTAAACCATTATAAATATGTGTGTTTCTAAGAGTACATTTCCATTCTTGTTTGTTCATTATTGCTCTCGGGTTTGAGGTTGGGTTTAATCCATAACATGTCTGCTCTAATAGCATCAGAAGATTAGCCAGAAAAATAGATGATAAATAATTTATGAAATCGCAACAACCAATGATCACATAAACCAAACACAAGACTGGAATTATCAAACTTCATTACCTGTAAATCAAGTCCAGATGCACCATCTTTATTGGATTCGGTGGTTTCATACTCAGGTATTGAAGCCAAACCCAACGTTCCCTTTCTATGCTGTTTCTGATGTTTAAGCTGCAGAGTCTTGGTTAACATGACTGGTGTTCGCGAAAAGCTTCCTGCAACACAAACTTCTATAGTAGGTGAGAACAATTCAGCACTTCTAATCTGTTTGCCCTTCAGAAATCCTGGGCCAGGACCCATTACCAATTCACAGTCCATGCTCCACCTATGTGTTGTGTTGTCTGAATCCCCTATCAAACCATTAGCATTAGGCCGTTCTAGAACTCCAACGAGCACAAGATCCTCTCCATCAAGAGCTTCAAACTTTATACTCCCCGTAAATCTTATAATATCTGTGCTCACAAATGTAACCTCTTCGGATTTCTTACACATCCGATCCCTTCGAAGTAAACAAGAAACTCCTTCTGAGTCAATCGAACATCTTACACCATTCACTTCAAGGAGGGTTTCGGGACTGAGGGGGATGTGATTAAGAATAAGAGATTCGGGGGTTGACTCGTCCACCTTGAAATTGCTTATTCTGACATAGAACACTTTTATGTCAAACCAAGGTAATGAAAACTTGCCACCAGATTGATACGAAGAATGCCTTTTATTCTGTAATCTTGGATCAACCAGATTCCCATTGCAGTGAGATTCATGAGAATTCTCCATCTTTTCCAGAAATTAATTTACACCAAACTCCTATGCAGACATTGATATAACCAGATGATTCCAATTCACAAACACGAAAGAATCCTGTTCTGTAACCAACACAAGTCAAAAAACAAAATATTCTTAAAAAAAAGTAAAAATAAAAATAAAAAATATTAAGGTAAAATGGAGTATGTCATATATACTAGTTCAATTCCAGAAATTAGCAGACTCCTTATTAAATATCCCCTAGAGCCCACAAAACTACGTACAAATTTGCATCAGAGAAACGTATGAAATTAAGGTTGCCACTTGCCAGGTAGTAAAGAATCATTGATATTTACAACTGATTCCTCAATTTAAGGAAAGGAGAAGACAAATTCATAAGGATCATGCTACACAGCCAGGCTCAAATTCAGATGGGACAAGCGTCGACACATGATTGGATAGTTTGAAAAACTAAAAAAAAAAACACTAAATCATTTTCTATCACATCGATTTGTCTCTTCGCTCCCAATTTTTAAGCCTGGCTAGGTGGCTTTATTCAATTCATAACAACTAGGCCAAACATCCCCCAGTTTCACCTAAAGACTGTAACCAATTTTACGGGGTAAAAATCATAATTAACACTACAATATTCAAAAATATTACCAACAAAAACAAAAAACAGGGATCAAAATGTAATTCACAAGTAGTCTGCTCAGTCAAACAGATTCAATCTAGAAAAACAATACCCCTAAAATTTATTAACAGAATTAGAAAAGAAAGAAGGCACATATATTATGTTGATGCAGAATCAAGAAACCAATCAAATAGACTTGTTCCATAAACACAAATTAATTTAAAGTCTTTCCTATCATTTCACAACACTTTTTTCAGAAGAAGCAAACATTCAATTATATTAAAAGATAAAATTTCATGATTATTTAAGGAAACAATAATCAAGGTATGACAGCGAGTTCTTTTAAACCTTTTAATATCAACATCAGAGTTCTAACTGCAACTAAAAGATCGATCGGATTTCAAGATGACATTCTTGCATTCACTACCTCTTTCCTTTCTTTTTCGAATTTTCTGGGCAGCAACAAATTCAAGAAATTAAGAAAGCTCCAAAAAACAGAATACAAGACTGAGAATCTCTCAAATCTCTAACCTGCGAGTCTGCGAAGCTTTAATCCACCCACACGGTTTCTTGTGGCCCAAATCAAGAGTCGGTGACCCCAGTCTTTGGAATTTCTGCGGTCAGCTGTAGCCTGTAGTATAAAATTCAAGCACGGAAGATTTTTGTGGATTGAAAGGCTGAGGTTTTTTATGTGCATTCTAATTAAAATCTTGAAATATTATATATTTCGTCGTTGAATATTCCATACATAAATAGAAGCGTGGATATTGTATTCTATTTTCGCGTTTGCTTATGTGTACGATTATTTGCATGTTTGGATAAGCTTAAACATTAGCTTATAATAAAACTTTCTTGCTGATTAAGGAATAATTTTATCTTCGTCACTTTATGTTTACCAAACGTTACTTTGTCTAAATCAGATCACTAAATTTTAATTTATTTTCGTTAATCACTTTATTAGCTTTAATTTATTTTCATTAATCACTTTATTAGCTCCCATTACTAAACATATATTACTTGTTTCGATTTCATTATAATTATCAGTCAAAAATCAACTTTAATTTTTATAACACTTTTAATACGGCGCATAATTATTATTCATTTATTCATCACTCATTTCTATTATATTATAATTCAGTAGTTCAAACTAAAATTTAAACAAGCAATTAATATACTAAACATAAGCAGACTTTAAAAAATTATGGCAATATGACGTGTCTAATGTCTTTAGGTAATTACAATGCCTTCTGCATTTACGACTTGATTAGGTGACACAACACATCATGTAGCTAACAAAGTGATTAATGTTGAAAGTAACTTGACTTCACTAATCATATCGAGACAAATAGTTGAAGCCATGGTTTAAATTTCGTTGAAAGTTGAGCGACCAAGAAGGAAATTTGCTTTTGATTAATCTTGAATATAAACATTTGGTATGACCCATAGGCCTTAATGGATCGAGCCGGTTTGATTCAACACACTGCACAAGCTGGCTAGTGCTCGTTTTGGGATGAGCCTAACGCTTAACTGCCATATTATATTTAGGAACTCTCGTTTTGGGATGAGCCTAACGCTTAACTGGCATATTATATTTAGGAACTCTTTGTTAAAGAACCTATTCAAACCATGTATTTGTTTAAAAAGCATATTCTCAATTTTTTTTTTTTTTTTTGGTGAAATGACCTTCAATTTTAAAATACAATAAATAATAAATGCCCCTATTTGAGCTAATTTTTTGGGACATAAAAATGAAATTTTTTACTGTTATATCTCTCTTAAAGCTGCAATTGTTGACCGATTGTGTCATGTGTGGGATCCAGATTTTATACCAACAGTCAACTTTTTCATGTAAATAATTTGGAAAATATAGCACAAACAGGCTCGATATCAAATCTCTTAAATACCCTTACCAGTGGAAAACACATTAACACTCGTAACAATCCAATTAAATTCCCTAATTCAATTTTAGAATCATAATCGCCCCTTTCCTTTTCTCTTCAATGGTCGTGTCTGCTACTTAAAATCCTCTTCTTCGTTATATTTTTCACATATTTTGGGTAAACAAGAATTTGGTTGCTATATCATATCCATTGAAAAATCTCATTTATATTTGAAGGGGAAAAAGAGATATTTTAGAAATCTCATGTTCATTATAATTTTATTGTTGAATATTGTATTGAATAATATTTTAGTTGGTGTGGTTTTTGCATTTAGTGTGTTTTTTGTGTTGTTTGTAATTATTGGATGATAATGATACTCCAGCTATTATCTGAAATGTAGAACATCGCTCCAGTAGTTATTTGCTACTTAAATAGTAATTGATTTTTTTCAACGAAACAACTTTTAGTAATGGGCTTCCAAATGTATGTAACAGAAAAAGACGGATCATATTATAAATAAAAGTTGAAATGACCTAAGTATATGTTAACAAGTTGGTGAAAGCACAAATCATCCTATACGTCTATTAAGTTAATATGCTTGTCTTTCAATTTTTGTACATCTCATGTACATATTACAACTTAAATAAATTTCACTTACTGTGCAACTACTTATAATCGTATTTACAAACAGAACGACATAATTGTCGTTTTCTTTATAGTAACTACACTTATGTTCTGTTAATTTCTCCTATATTTTGATTTGTTTCAACATAACGTCTCAAACATTGAACCCCTTCCTTGAGAAAAACAGAAATGTTGATCATGTAATAAAAAATGGTGGAAATGACATAGATTATATGATACGGAGTTAATGAAAGCACAAATCACTCTATTGATTCATTAGAATATAAGTAATGAGCATATCTTTAAAGTTTTGTAAATGTTAAGTCTTTATTACAACTTAAATAAGTTTCACTTATTGTTTCTTTTGGTGCGGATGTGGCACGAATGCTTATAATTGTGTTTACAAACTGAATGACACAAAGGCCATTCTCATCACAGTAATGACACTTCTGTTGTTCACAAATGAGTTCAATTTATTGGTTCTCGGGGCATAGATGGGATGTGGCTTCTTATACTTGTGTTTACAAACATAAATATAGAAGACTCATTTTCCTCTTAGTGACAACATTTGTGCTGTTTTGTTGCTTTTTCCTATATTTTTATTTATTTTAATGCAACTACCTCAAGCAATTGACCCTTTAGCCATATAAGACATAAATGTTGACGATGTGATAAAAAATAATTTAAATGACATAAATTATATGTTATCAAGTTGGTGAAACACAAGTAATCCTACGGATTCATGTCGAATAAGTAATGAATATATTCCTCAATTCTTGTACATGTTATATCCACCTTACAACGTTAATGAGTTCAACGTATTGGTTTTCAAGAATCCAAATGTTACATGACTTTTTATACTCGTATTTACAAACACGATGACACAATGGTCATTTTTATCTCAGTAGTGACACTTGTGACGTTCAATCGTTTTTTCCTATATTTTGATTTATATTCAATGCAACGATCTAAAGCAATGGAACCTCTAACATGTGTAAGACATAAAGGTTAAGCTTGTGAAAAAAATAGTTGAAATGACACAGATTATATATTATCGAGTTTATGAAAGCATAGACCATCCTACGAAAACTTTCTCCTTTACTGGCGCCCAATAGATAGGCTATTAGATTGAGTCGAATAATCCACCCATTTCCCAGCAGAGCCTCACAAAATCTTTCCAATTTGCCTATCGATTAAGTAATGAACATATTTGTCAACTTCGGTACATGACATATCCGTCTTACAACATTAAAGAGTTCGACTTATAAGTTCTCGAGGCACAATTATGACGTGGTTTCTTATATCATGTTTATAAACAGAAAATATAAGGGTCATTTTTATCTCAATAATATCACTTGTACCATTATATTTTTTTCTTCTTTGTTTTCAACACGACGACTTCAAGTAATGGACTTATGAAAAAGAACGGTTGAAATGACATAAATTATAATGAATGCTTATAAATTAGTAACGACACTTGTGCCGTTCTCATAAAAGTTTTCATCTCAATAATGACACTCGTGTTGTTCTCATGCAAGCTTATAAGTCTTATAACGGGGCTTGTGTTGTTATCATAGACAGTTATAAGTCCTACAACGGCACTTATGCCATACTCCTATTGTTTTATCCTATATTTTAACTTGTTTTCAATACAACGACTGTAACAGACTTATGAAAAAGAACGGTTAAAATGACATACATTAAAGTGGATGTTTATAAGTCAATAACGACACATGTGCCATTCTTATAAATGTTTTCATCTCAATAACGACACTTGTGTCATTCTCATGGAAGCTTTTAAGTCCTATAACAGGACTTGTGACGTTATCCTAGATGCTTATATGTCCTATAATGGCACTGGTGCCATTCTCATGGACACTTACAAGTCCAATAACTATATTTATGCCGTTCTCATGAGACAACAACAAATCACAAGTTAAATTCGAATTGAAAGATAATAATTCGCATAAGCAGGCTGGATTTGATTTCATTAATTTCTTGAATTTCAAATCATTCATGATCAAAGACAACAAAATTTCAAAAATATTATACGTATAGATTGAAGGTTCAGACTTTGATCTGCTAAGATTTAAATCACAAAAGATCAATCCACATGAAAGATTAGTATTTACCTTTAAATCTTAAGAACTTGATTAAAGATAATAAAAAAAACAAAAAACAAAAAACAAAAAATTTGTTCAAGCAAAAAATCAAACAATTTAACCACAAACCCAATTCAGACCTTATCAAGAATTCATCATTCAAAACACAAAATCCACATGAATTCGAACTGATAACTCCCAGACTAGAATTGGAAAATAAAAATAGAACTAAGCTAACCAAAGGCAAAAAAAACTTGTGTTGTGACTAGTGTTCTATATGACGGCGCTAAGGCGCACCTAGACATAATGCTAGGCCAAAACACCAAGCCATTTAAAACTTGTGTTGTGACAAGTGTTTTAAATAATGGTGCCAAGGCGTCCCTAGGCGCCGCCTAGACGTAATGCTAGGCCAAAACGCCACGCCAAGTGGCTTGATGTCTTATTTGGCGGTCAACGGCAATCATTGACCGCTAAAGTGTGCATTAGTGCTCATTATCATTCTTTTTAAATTTATTTTTTTTGTGTTGTTATATTAATGGCTAATTTCTTATCTTACTCTAATTTAAAACAAACCATTTGAACGTTATACCCGGAAAGTCTCCTCCAATTTGCAACATCTCGACAGTCGGCACTTTCTCTTCCAAGTTCCAACGGTTGCTCATCTAGTCATCTTCCCACTTTCCGGTAAGTTTGATGCCTCAATCTGCAAAACTAAAAGAGACAAAACTGGGGGTTTTCCTTTTTGATAGTCGGCCTATACTCCATAGAACTTGTGGCCGTAAGATTTTGTAAACAAGTGTTGAAATTGAAAGAGACAAACCTGGCAATTGAAAATCCAAAAAGAGTGACTAATGAGAATGTGTCAATGCACTGGGTTCACGTGGGGGTTTTCTGTAGGGTACACTATCAAGTTTCCAATCTTTTCTGTATCAAATGGGCCTGGTTAGTGGATAAAGGCAAATAGAATATTGTTATTGTATTTGTGATAATTATAATATTCATTCGTGAAGGCATCTTTGAATTTGATCAATATAATATTCATCCGTTACAATTGTGATCCTATTGCAATAAAGAAGGGGGGAAATGGGAAAGCTTGGGGTATTTCATGTTTAGAGAACTTTTAATTTTGTGTGCATCTTAATCTTATTTTAATTTAGTACACTGAATCCCAATATTTATAAATTTTATATTGTTTCTAATTTTTTAGGAACCAATGGAAGAAGGTGATTCTTCAACCGTATCTAAATCCAATGCTAGTAAACTCAAAAGAGATTCCGGAGATGTTGGACGGGAAGCCACGGTTTTGATAGATCCAAACAATCTTAATAATGTGAAATGCTTATTCTATGATAAGGTTATTAGCGGAGGAATTTCTAGGCATAAACTTCATGTAGCTGGAATCAAGGGACGAGTGTAGCATCATGTCCTAAAGCAAGTAAAGAACAAAAAGCTAAGTGTGTTGAGGCGATTCAAGGGACCAAGTCTAAAAGAAGAGACGAGAAGCTATTGCATGCTGCTAAGTTGAGGGAAAATGTGAATATATCTTTGCATATAATAGATGAGGAAGAAGAAGATTAAATTGCTATTATTGAAAGAGGGACTAGGAAAATGCCTATTAATGTGGGAACTATGGATCGATTTGCAAGGTCTATCAATGTCAATGATGCTTCTATGAGTGCAAATAAGAAATTGAGACAAAAAAATATGAATGATGCAATTGCTAAGAAAAGGTTATTAGAGGTTCATCAATATTTGGCAAGATGGGTCTATGAAGCTGGAATTCCTTTTAATGCCATTGACAATGATAGTTTTAAACTATTTGTGGAAACTCTTGATCAATATGGACCGGGTTATATTCCTCCTTCCCAATACCAATTAAAGGAGCTACTTTTGAAGGGAGAGGTAGAGAGGACAAAAGAAACTTTAAAGCAGCAAGAAGAAGAGTGGAAAAATAATGGGTGTTCAATCATGACCGATGCTTGGACCAATGGAAAAAGAAGGGACATCATGAATTCGTGTGTAAATTGTAAATTGGAAACGATATTTATTTTATCAAAGAAAGCTTCAAATAATGCTCGTACAGGTCAGTATATATTTGACTATGTCAATGATTGTATTAAAGATGTTGTAGTTGAAAATGTGGTTCAAATTGTAACCGACAGTGCTTCCAAAAGTATGGCCGCCGCAAAATTGTTAGAATTACAAAGGCCTAACATATTTTGGGCATCATATGCCACTCACACTTATTCTCTAAACTTCCCAGGTTCAAGGCAGTGATTAACAAGCCAAATCATTCACTATTTTCATTGATGCACATCACAAGACTTTGGCATTGATGAGAAAGTTCACAAAAAAAGAGAGTTAGGCATGAAGTCACTAAATTTGCATCCTCGTTCTTATATTGCAAAGCTTGCTTGATAAAAAAAAACAAGAGTTGAGAAGTATGATGACTAGCAATGAATGGGATAACACAAAATGGTCTAAGTCTAAAAAGGGACAAGAGGAATTTGATATTATTGTTCCGAATGATTTTTGGAACATGATAGACTTGTGCTTGAAGGTATTCACTTCACTAGTAAAAGTTCTTAGACTTATTGATGGAGAAGAAAAACCTTGAATGGGCTTAGTTTATGGAGAGCTACTAAAGGCAAACGATGACTTTGTAAAGACATTGAAGAGGGAGTGTGATTTTAGGCCAATCTTGGACATTATTGATGCTAAAAGCGAGGTCGCCTTGATAGTCCACTTCATACAACGACTTATTTTTTGAATCCATTCTATTTCTGCAAGAATCCGTGTATCAAAGATGATTCATTCATGATAAATAATTTGATTGCTTGTGTTGAGAAATTTTTTCCTATTGATCAAATGCAATATCATGTTATAAATATTGAGTTGTAAAGATATGTCCAAAAGGAAGGTTCATTTGGGAGGAAGCTTGCAATAAGTGCATGTGAGAACAATAATTAAAATTACAATCTGGGTACGTTAATATATTACTCTTTCTCCCGTATCAATACTTTATTATATTTTATATATGATTATGTGTACATATATTAAATAACATGTTTGTCTCTTTCATTTATATTTAATTATTTATTAGTGACTTGGTGGGATTTTTATGGGAATGAAACACCCAATTTGAAGACCATGGCAAAAAGGATACTTTCATCTCGGTTGTGAAAGAAACATGAGTTCTTTTGAAGGGGTCAATATTAAATTATTAATTAGGTTGTTACATTTTGATTTTACTCACTAATGAGTGATGAATAATTATTTGAATATGCTTTGTTACATTAAATGTACCTGTCTCTTCTTCCTTTTTTTTGGTAGATACAGATGAAGAAACAGAATAGACTTGACACCACCAAAGTGAACAATCTTGTCTATGTCCAATTTAATGCAAGGTTGACAAACAACAAGAGGATGAAGGGCAAAATAGAGACTCTATTAGCAACTAATGCACAATCTTGGATTGTAGAAGGTTGTGATGATGAGGAGGAGTATGATAGAGTAGAAAATGATATCTTACAACCTTTGAGAGGTACTAGAAATGCTCAGAATGAAATAAGGGAGCCCGACAAAGAGGATTTTGTATCGAAAGGCACAAAGGACAAATTAGATGAAGAATGAAATATTGAATTGGAGTTCGATAAAAAATTAGATAAGATCTAAGTTCTTATACTATTTGTTTACTATTTTGTATTTAAATTTAAAACTTATCTTTTTGTTGGAAATTTTGAGAAAATGTATGACGTTCCTATAAATCTGTTTTAAATGTTTAGTAAGTATTATTTTTAATTATTAAATAATTTTTTGATTTATTAAAAATTAAAATACTATTAAAATGAAAAAAAGAAGAAGCCCTTTTTACGTTTTTCTTACTCCTAAGCTTCACCTAAACTCGCATAGCCCATAGCTTGACCTCCACACATCGCCACGCATTACGCCTTTTAAAACACTAGTCAATACTATTCAATCCTCCTTACTATACCTACCACAAGTGCATCTCATTACTTTGCAATGGGGAGTTAAGAACCATTAGATTCATATGCTATTGACCTTCCATACACGCTATCCCTAGAAATTTAATTGGAGACTCTTATTGGATCAGACTCTTGGAGAGTGATAGCCACCTTCAATAATCCGACTGGCCCCTTTCGCAGTTGTTGGTGCCTTCTTGTCTTTCCCACTTGTGTTCATTGTCAAGCTTCCTTCTTAGATGCTCTGTACCATCCATGGAAGTGCACAAAATTACACTTCACTTTGCAATTTATCTAGCTGAAAATGGTAGGATGACATAATATAGAGATAACTTTCAAAATAAGTAACTAATTTACAATTTTGATCAACAAAAGAATTATTTATTTTAAAGCATACTCGTTTACTTAATAAGTAAATTTTTAAAAACCACTCATGCATATGACTTCGTGTACTACTTAATATAAGAGAATGAAAGGGAACACAATTTATTGTATTGTACCTATGGTTAATTGCAGAGGAGGTCGTGGTTCATAGATATCTCTGGACCAAAAGTACATCTTGGAAATCTCCGACACTGTCTGTCCGGACGCTGGCAGCTTCACTAGTTAAGCTGTGGTACGCCACCACAAAGGCCTCTGGCCAGAAATTACACAACCTGATAATATTACTGTGGCTGTACGCATTCCAAATATACCTAACCATTTTCTCTCTTTCCTCCACATCCTAAAATTACAATACACAACTGTGTTATAGATTGAGCCACAAGGAATCGTATGGCTATCAGGAACCAGCAAATTAGACTCACATGTAATGTGAGAGCTAGGTTCACTTCCCTGAACCCGGATAGATTTTCAGTCTAATGTAAAAGAAGAGTACTAGGTTGCTCAAAATGACCCTCCAAAAATAATTAATTTTAACGAATAAGACCATGACACTACATATGTAGAATGCCCAATATACCCTTCAATTGACAAGTTTACCATATGATTACGAGATAAAATGAAAATACTCATCTATTTAAAAAATTCGCAACTAACAAACATTAAACATCCTTAGTTCCTCACGAGTGTACAATTTACCATACTAAACATGTCTATTTAAACCAAAAAAAAAGGGAAATAAGAAAGAAAACCAATAAGATTTAAGTGACTTTGAGAACATAAAAGATCCTGTGTCTAGATATAAAACAAATATATGCCGACAGGAATATCAAGATTGCCATGGAAGGTTGTGTGATGAACGTTTAAGACTAACAGCAGACTATTTGAGAGTGACAAAGACAGTAAACATTGACCAAAATGCCAGGAAAAAAATTGCAGCCAGTGCCGACAAGTTTATGCTTCCCTCTTAACAAACTAGCCATTACGGTCTAAACCAGAGCCGCTACCTTTCTTTGGAATGGCAATTATTGAACTAACTGTTCAGGCTTCTTCATCTATCATTCTTGCAAGAATTTTGGCAGTTTTTAAGTGTTGGGAATAGCAAAAGAAAGATGAGAATTTGGCAGAATTTGGGTGGTTTCTTGAATGCTGCAAGATGTTTGATGAGTAATTTGGCTTTTAATGAGGAATGAGTGCACTAAATTTTGAGAGTAGACACAAACCACCACAGACTGGCCAGCAGTAATAATTTGGAACATGTCTCAACGTATGACTCTTGTTGCTATAGTTTGAATATGAATCTTAAAACCTAATCAGGTCAGAAAATACAAATCAGATATACAGTTTCAACTCTACAAGAGTATATAGAATAGCAAATACAATATCTATTTTTTTGGTAAAAAATGAAAAGCAAAAAGACAGTCCAAATCTTAAAAGTTCAAACGCAATTTCTGATAAAGAGAACAATGAATAAAAATATTTACCTGTGCATATTGCTGGCGTCAAAGAAACTTCCTTTACTAGCAATACTTACTTTTAAACACAACCAAACATGCTAAAACTCTTCGTGTGGTGTGTTCCATGCAGTGCATAAATTTACAAAGAGAAATAAACAATGCGGAACAGGCTCAGAGGATCCATTGGTTTCTTATAATCAAGGGAAAGAACTCCCCTCAGAAAATAGGTAGTTCTTAATCATCACAGCCCATTAAGGAGGAAATAAAAAGAACAGATCATAAAAAATAAAAAAAAAAAAAAAAAAAAAAATTCAAAAAATGTAAATTAAATTTTGGGAAAAACGGACTTCCTGGAACCCAGATAGATTTTCAGTCTAATGTAAAAGAAGAGTACTAGTTTGCTCAAAATGAACCTCCAAAAATAATTTATATTTTAATGAATACTAAGACCACGACACTACGTATATAGAATGCACAATATACCCTTCAATTGACAAGTTTACCATATGATTATGAGATAACATGAAAATACTTGTCTATTTCAAAAATTCGCATCATTTTCAGTGACAGCATCTTTAGTATCTTGAACAGAACATGCCACTAACAAACATCATGCTTAGTTCCTCACAGTCGTACAATTTACCATACTCGACATGTCAATTTAGAGATTAAAAAAAACAAAGGTAAAAAATACAACCAGTAAAAGACTTGAGTGACTTTGAGAACATAAGATCCTATGTCTAGATATAAACAAACATATGTATATACCAATGGAATATCAAGATCATCATGGAAGGTAGAGTCCAAGTCATGTGATAAATGTTTAAAATTAACAGCAGACTATTTGAGAGTGAAGAGAGCCAGTAAACATTGACCAAAATGCCAGGAGAAAAACAGCAGCAAGTGCCCACAACTTATACTTCCCTGTAACAAATAGCCATTACAGTCTAAGCCAGAGCCACCAGAATGGCTATTATTGAACTACTTGTTCGGGCTTCTTCATCTCTCATTCTTGTACGAATTTGGGCAGTTTTTAAGTGTGGGGAATAACAAAAGAAAGAGGAGAATTTGGCAGAATTTGGGTGGTTTTCTTGAGTGCTGAAAAACGTTTGATGAGTAATTTGGCTTTTAATGAGGAATGAGTGCACTAAATTTTGAGAGTAGACTCAAACCACCACAGACTGTCTAGCAGTAATAATTCCGAACATGTCTCAATGTAGGACTCTTGTTGCTATAGTTTGAATACGTATCTTAAAATCTAATCAGGTTAAATACAATTCACAATATACAGCTTCAAATCTCCTAGAGTACATGAATAGAAAATATAATTTCTATTTTTCTGGTACAAAATGAAAAACAAAAAGAGAGAGAGTTCCAAATTTTATAAGTTTGAACGCAATTTCTGGTAAAGAGAGCAATGAATAAGAATTTTTACCTGTGCAAATTGCTTGCGTAAAAGAAACTTCCTTTACTAACAGTACATAATTTTAAACACAATTTTTGTTTCTAAGGTGGGGAAACCTATTTCCATGGACAAAGTTACGGCTACAAGGGGTCGGCTCTCTTTTGCTAGAGCACTTGTGGAAGTAGATGCATCCATTAAGCTTATTCGGGAGGTCAAGATTAGACTTCCAAATGGTGTTATGAGGGAGCAAGAAATTGTCTATGAACATGAACCAAAGTTTTGTGGTTCATGTAAAGTGTTCGGTCATTCCACTTCCGGGTGCAACTACAATAAAAATGAAGTTGCGAAAGGAAAAGGGAAAATTGCTACTTCAAATCAAAGTAAAAACGAGCGGGCAGGTAAATCAGCACCAAATGGCCAGAAAAGTCGTGATGGGGATGCGGGTGTGAACAAACGAACTGAGGAAAATGTCTCTACACCTTTACTTGGTAAAAAGGGCCAGAATTCTGTGCAAAAATCTGGGCAGAATCCGGTCCAAAAGGAGCAGAATTCTGGGCAGAATCCGGTCCAAAACGAGCAGAATTCTGGACATGTTACTGGGGACTGCGTGGTCGACCAAATGGGGGATGAACCGGGACAAATTGAGGCCCCATTTGAGAAGGTGGTTGCCAAGAAAAAGCGGCCTGCTGAGGGGAAAAAATCTGCCCACGTTGGGGCATCAAAGAATGGGGCAGATTTATCCTTAAACCTTCCTCCAGCAGATTCAAGTAAAGTTTGTAATGAAAAACTCAAATGCAAGATTGACGAGCAAAGTAAACCGGTTTCCAAAGTTGCTAAGAAGAGGGGCTCCTCCCTTGCTTCTTCATCATGAAGATAGCATCTTGGAACATTAGGGGTATGAATCCACCCCTCAAATAAAATGGGAGTTGTGAGTTCCTAAAGCTTCATAGCATTGATATCATGGCTATTTTGGAAACGAAGGTGGAAGACCGTAAGTTGATGAGAATTTTGAGGAACAAGTTCAATGGCTTTTTGCATGCAAACAACTTTGGTACTCATAGAGGTGGACGTATTTTGATTTTGTGGAATCCATCCAAAGTCATTTTGGATGTGATGGAGGTTCATCCACAAATCATACATTGCAAAGCTACATGCAAGGTAACTTCTCTTGTTTTTCTTGTTAGTTTTGTATATGGGTTTCATACTATGGTAAACCGAAGGACTCTTTGGAATACCGTCATGGAGCTTAATGTAAATATTTCTCTACCTTGGTTGATTGTAGGAGATTTCAATAATGTGCTAAAGTTTGATGAGAGATGCAATGGGTCGGATGTGACCCCGTACGAAATCAAAGATCTAGCATCTTGTTGCCTCAATGTGGGTCTCTCGGATGTCCAATCTATTGGTTGTTTTTACACTTGGACGGATGGGACGAGGTGGAGTAAAATTGACAGGGCTATGGTGAATGATGTGTGGATACAAAAGGGGGTTGTTGTGGAAGCAAATTTCCTCCCTTCCGGATGTCTTTCCGATCATTCCCCGTGCATTGTATCCTTTCTTGATTGTGGGGGAAGAGGAAAAAGTCCCTTTAAGTTCTTTAACATGTATACCAAGCATGTGGATTTCAATGACTTGGTTATGGTTTGCTGGAATTCTCACTTCCGAGGGAATAAACAATTCATTCTTTGCAAGAAGTTGAGCAAATTGAAGGGGGCTTTGAAAGTTCTTAATTCCAAGCATTTTGGGCATATTTCTAGTAGAGCATCCGAGGCAAAATGTGAGTTACTTGCTGCCCAATTACAACTACAAAATCAGCCTACTAATGCTGTTTTTCAGAATTTGGTAGCTAATATGAGGAAGAAAACCGTTGCATTGTGTGAAGCCGAACGTAGTTTTTACTACCAAAAGGCTAAATGTATTTTCCTCAAGGATAGTGACAAATGTACTAAATTCTTTCACTCCATTGTCAAAAGGAACTCAAAGAGAAATTTCATTGCTTCAATTCTTAAGGCCTACGGGAGTTATTCTACATCACAAGAGGAAGTGGCCACCGAATTTGTGAATTTTTACACCGACTTGCTGGGAAAAAAAGAAGCCGTTCAGCCTATTGATGTCAACATCCTTGCAAATGGTCCTTTGGTATCTTCGGAACAAGGGAATGATTTGATTCGGGACATCGCTTTGGATAAAATAAAGGAGGCTCTTTTTGGGATTGGAGATGATAAATCTTCCGGACCGGATGGGTACACTTCATGTTTCTTCAAGAATGCTTGGGAGTGTATTGAACGGGATTTTGTGGATGCTATTTTGGAATTCTTCTCATCGGGTTCTATTCTCCAGCAAATAAACCATGCGGTTATTGCTTTGGTGCCAAAATCTACTCATGCACCTTGTGTGGGGGACTATAGACCGATTTCTTGTTGTAATGTCACATATAAGGTGATTGTAAAAATCCTTGCATCGAGGTTGAGGCCTATTTTGGGAGACATTGTAGACCAAGCTCAAGCCGCCTTTATTGAAGGAAGAAGTATGATGGAGAATATACATCTTGCTCAAGAACTTATGAGGCAATATAATAGAAAGAGAGTTGCCCCGAGATGTATTCTTAAAATTGACTTGAGGAAAGCCTATGACTCCATTAGTTGGGATTTTCTTCATGGTGTCCTTGAAGGATTGAAGTTTCCACCGACATTTATTACATGGATTATGGAGTGTGTTACCACTCCGACATACTCCGTTGCCTTGAATGGGAGTATGTATGGCTTCTTCAAAGGTAGAAAGGGTCTTAGGCAAGGTGATCCACTCTCCATTCCTATTTGTACTTTGCCTTGAATATTTTTCTCGAATGATGAAGGATGCTACTTTGGATAGTGATTTCAATTACCACCCCAAGTGTGGAGCCATTAAGTTGACACACTTGGCTTTTGCCGACGACTTGATGCTTTTTGCTAGGGGTGATATTATGTCGGTTCAAATTGTCATGAATTGCCTTCAAAAGTTTGGTCTTTCTTCGGGTTTGAGTATAAATTTTCTGAAATCCAGCATCTACACAGTGGTATTTATGGGTACGAGCTACAAAGAATCATGGAAATCTCAGATTTCCCGAAGGGGTTTATGCCTTTTCGTTATTTGGGTATCCCTCTTGCCGCGGAGAAGCTTAAAGTGAGCTCTTATGCTCCTTTCTTGGATAAAATTGCGGGTTATATTGGTGGTTGGAATTGCTCCACCCTTTCTTATGCCGGCAAGGTTGAACTTATTAGGACGGTGCTTCAAGGATTGGAATGCTTTTAACTCTCTATTTTTCCTATACCGGCTACAATTATTTCTAGAATTGTTAGCCTTTGTCGGACCTTTCTTTGGGGAACTAAAAAGCCACTTGTTGCATGGAAGGATATTTGCCTACTGAAGGAAGAAGGGGGTCTTGGATTGAAAGATCTAAAGAGTTGGAATTTAACACTTTTAGCTAAATCCCTATGGAACATTCATACAAATAAGGACACCCTTTGGATTAGGTGGATTCACCATGTTTACCTTAAGGGGAATAGCATTTGGGAGGGGAAAGACCACTCGCCTTTGTTCAAAAAACTGCTGGAAATTCGGGATTTTCTGATTCATAGAGGTGGAGCCGGGCAGTTTTGTTGTTCTCGGGAAACGAACTGTTATGGGGAATTAAATCTGGATAATTCCTCAACTCCAAGTGCTGTTTTTGGCCCAAATTCCATGGGAGTCCAGCCTCAAGTTAGGGGCCGAAATGGGCAGATTTATAGCAGACACTTTTACGCAGGCAGACAGCTTTGTTCGGTAGGCAGTTTTTTGATTTTTCGAACGAAAATTTGGGCAGATTGGCTGGAGATAAATTCAATACGAAAATTGCCTATAATTTCTTTAGGCCTAAGGGAACTTTCAAGCCTTGGGGAGCCAAAGTTTGGAAACCGTGCATCACTCCGAAGCATGCTTTTATGCTTTGGTAGGGGCCCAATCAAAGCTCCTATTGCTCTACTTGGACATCGATCGCAAGTGTATTTTTTGTGGAGGTTTTGAAGAGACTTGTGAGCATCTTTTCTTCAAATGCTCCTTCACATCTTCATTATGGGGGAGTATTAGGAGATGGCTTGGCATCACAAGATCAATGACGACACTTGCTATGGCCCTTAAATGGTTGAAAAAGGAGGCTTGGGAGACTTCGTGGCTTAGCAAGGGGAAGAGAGTTGCTCTTGCTACCACTGTGTACTATATTTGGCTGACGAGAAATAGGAAATTATTTGAAGACCTCTCATATGACTTGGATTCCGTTGTGAGAAGGATCAAAACACACGTATACAAAGTCATGTTTACTTCGTATCCAGATGTCTTGATTCTTTATGAATCCTTGGCCATGGAGCTTTGATTTCTTTTGTATTTGCTTTCTTCTGTCTTTGCCCGGGTATGCCCGGGGTACTTGTTTATGTTATGGACATTGATTCGCCCGGGTATGCCCGGTGTAATTGTTTTTTATTATGGACATTGTCTCCCGGGTATGTCCGGTGTATTTGTACATGGTACATTTTTTATCTATATATTTACATTTACCGATCCAAAAAAAAAAAAAAAACACAACCAAACATTAAAACTCTTTGCGTGCTGTGTGCCATTCAGTGCATAAATTTACAAAGAGAAATAAACAATGTAGGGATCCATTGGTTTCTTATAATCAAGGGAAAGAATTCCCCTCAGAAAATAGTAGTTCTTAATCATCATAGCCCATTAAGGGGAAAATAAAAAGAACAATGCAATTGAAAAAAAATAAAAAATAAATCATGATATCATGAAAGATAGAAGGAATAAAAAAAAAAAAAAAACTAAAATTAGAGTATATAGTAAAACCATTCTGCTCAGAACTCGGATAAGAAATCATGAACAAGTCATATGTCCAGACATAATTTAGAAGGTTCATCATTGCCGTACAACATATGAGAAAGTTGAATCTATTAATACAAACCGTCCAAGGAGACAAAGACTCATTCTTCAGGCGGAGGGCTGGGCTCCATCTTATTGTATCATATAATTAACAACATAACAGAAAATCCAAGCAACAAATATCTGTTTCTCAGTAACATGAATTTTGCAGGCATTGATCCAACGCAGCATCAGTTTCTGTTTCTCTCATCATCAAATTAACTAAATATTACAATTAGATTATTACCAACTCAATATTGTATGTGTTCAAAAAGTTTGCAAATTCCTCATCCATTCCAAACAAACATCAACACAGATAATTATAATAACTTCAAAGAATGGGAAAAAAGTAAAAACCTTCGAAAAGGCATCAGATATTAAGCGGAGTTGCTGGTCAACACAAAATTTCAGATAATTTGCATCACTTTCCTTTAATTTCGACAATAAAACTGAAACTTTGCGTTTCACCACATTCTAACAGAAAAGCACAAGCCCTCGAACCCAAATCCCCACAAATGGTGAAGAAAAAATAATTATAGAAGAGAAATTCTTAATCAAAAATTAAAAAATAAATAAATAAATAAATCAGAGTAACTAATATAAAATAAATTCTAAATAAAAACCGCTTCGCTGTTTAAAAATAAAAAATATTAAAAATGGAAAAATTATGCTACAAACAAATGAATCCACTCAGGAACTAATCAATAAAAAATGAAAAAGGTTGGCTAAGATAAACGGAACAGACTAATCGAGATAAAAAAGACTAGGAGCGGCTAGATTTTTAATTTAACTAGGAGAAATAATTGGTGCAACCGTACTATGGACCACCTTAGCGGGGGCCCACCACACACCTCCAAGGTGTGTGAGCCACCCCTCGAGATGGTGCCGCGACATTGGACGATTGCACCGCATGTTGAAGTATTTCAACAAAGGATAAAACTATTTGCACAAAATTTGATTGACAAAATGGTTTACTCACTCTCACATGTATGCGGGTCCTCCTTGCATTAAAAAATTCGGCCATGTGGTCCCTACCATTCTATAGCGAGAGTGTGTAAAACTTTTAGTACAAATATGTTTGTACATATAGCACAATCCTTCAAGAAAACTAGGGTTTTTCTCTTCACTGCTCACTTGTATAGTCGTTTCAACCTTTAATTTTGCCAGCTAACTAAGCCCCTTTTTAGCCCCACTTTTTCAAATTAAGATGGGGCAATAGTATTTTTTTTAGAATAAGTGATTGAAAAAGAATAAAAAAATTTTGATTTACGTATAATATTATCTTATGAAAGATTGTGTGATTAAAAATATGAGAGAGAAAAATGAAATTTAATTTAATATGGACCAAACGGGAGCTTCTTTTTTATAGACGAATATATGTGTAATTCAAAAGATGTTTGTTTGATCTAATTTGTCAAAAATATCTATTTTAATTCATAACTAAAATTTGTTACATAAATTAAAATAAAGCTAAACACATAAACTATGTCTCGTTTGACCCCTATTCTTTTCAAATTTTAATGATTGTAATAGTATTTTTTTGAAAAATATTTGGTTAAAAAAGAGTGAAATTTTTTAATTTACGTGTAATATTATTTTATGGAATATTATGTGATTGAAAATAAAAAAGAGAGATAAAGAATGAAAATGAAAATGAAAATGAAAATGAAGTCAAACAGCTCCTAAAAAGGCTACTCCATTATCTCTACAAAATATTTTAGGCAGACTTGCTCCCAGGACACATCTTCAAGTGGTAAAAGAGGAGGGTGGAGAAATCCAGCTTTGTTTGAGGCTGCTGCGTCAAGGATTCGAATCCTGAATTATGGATTTGGCTCTTGAGTAAGTGCAAGTGTACAAGCAGCCTTCCACCCTATACCCTTGGAGGCATAACCTGCGATTTACCTCCCTCACGATATTCCAGGACAGGGGTCGTGGGGGACCCTTAAAATTAGGGTTTAACCTTTTTTTATTTTAGGCAGACTCATTCCCTTCTTACATCATTGTATTTTGACAAAAGTACCGCCAACACTTTCATTTGACCGTTTATAATCTTATCACATTCATCTTTGACCATTCTTCAGAGCCTCATTCACTTTGACGAATTTCATCATCACGTGGCCAACATTTTTTGCTCTAAAAACATATTTTTATCATAATACCACAATCATAATGTCATAATATTCATTTCTTTGCTTATGAGCGTATTAGGATGCATTCATTTCATTTTTTCTCAACAAATGAAATCATGAAATTATAAAACTTAGTTAAATTTATTATTTGTTTAGTTGTAAAATCTAAATTTTAATATAGTTTAATTTTAACAACAAAACATACAAAGAATTTAAATTTTTCAAATGATGAAAATAATTTAAAATTCTACAAAAATATGTTAAAATTATGTAATTGAGTAATCATTTTTCGTGGGATCGAAAACCTGAACTCGTTAGTCCACTTTATTACTTTACGCGATCCGTTGTCTTGTGGTACATATTTTTAACGAACAACTGGCCGACATCATTTTTATAAGTTTAATGATCAAAATTTGACCATCTTAAAATTTAATTAGCAATCGAATATATTTTTAAAAATTTAGTGAGTAATTAAAGATATTTTTCAAAATTTAACGAGTATTAAAGACGTGACAATTTGTTGATAGCGTAACGAGACGCCTCATGTACATTTCTAATCTAATCTTCTAACTTAAATATAAAAGCGTGGGTTTTGATTACTGTTCATAAGTCAATTGGCCATCTAAGTCCTGCCGTGTTGGAGAGATCACAAAACATTCACAAATGAATTCTTTTGCTACTTTCCCTGTCCATAAGACGCATTTTTCTCCATTCTTACACTCAATCTCTCTCTCTCTCTCTCTCTCTTCATTCTTTTAGATTCAGATCTGCTTTCATTTTCTCTGTGGTTCTTCCTTCCTAAACAGATCAATATTCTGATTTCTTCCTAATTTCAAATTACAATGACATAGGTTTGAAGAGTTTCTGTGTTTGCTGAATGATTTGTGCTTTCGATGAATTTTTTTTCTTTAACCTTTGTATATTCCTATGATTGTCAGATAATTATAGTGTCAATCGTTTAATTTAAGCGATGGTTAAGGAACTTGATGTTGTTTCTGTTAGATTTACTTCCTAATTTTGTTGCTAACTTATAAATCGTTATTGTTGCCATTGATATCCTTGGCCAACATGAAGGGAGAATCATAATAATTTTTTTTTTTTTTTTTGTGTAATTTGTAACCAGATCCATTTAAATATATGAAGGTGTTGAGTGGACGAACCTTGATTTTTTATGTACTTAGTTGGAATCTTGATTAGATTATTGTTATTTGTACTTTCTTGATTTTTTTATTTTTTTTTTAATGATTGATATATTCGATTTCTTTAATATGTCTGTGATTTGATCTTCTCAATTTTATTTTATTTATTTATTTTTTATAACGGGGGAATTCGCAGTCGCTATCCTTCGAGTGCGCACTGGCTAAAATTCTTTTAGCTATATTTTTGCTAGATAATCAAGATGAGTAACTTATCTACTGCTTTTTGCTGTTTCATTATGAAGGGATTTAAGGAAGCCTTCAAGGCCTTTTGCAGTAATATTATATTCTCAAATGGTTTATTGGATCCTTGGAGTGGCAACAAGTAACCTTTGAAATAAACGAGTTCATTAAACTGTAATTGCCAAATCATTAATTGTAACAAGTGATATCCAAGTATGGCATGAAACAACTCTATTTTTTCTTAGTATTATGACCAACTATGTAAATATCTGTGAACCCACAATTTATATAATTCAATGTAATCTTCATTTAAAATGAATTTTAATTTCCACTAAAATTTCACGAAACCAGAATCCAACATTATTAGTTACACTACATAGTGCATTCACTATAGTGTTTCTTAAAGAAGCATAATTTATTGTGTATCAACATTCTACATGAATTTTATGTTGATATACTTGAAGATTATAAATATAATATATTAAAAATATTGTGATGGTTGCTTTTTGTCAATAAAGCACAAATTTAAATATACAAGAATTTGTGGTGTTCCTAATGAACCAATGACCTAAAAAAGAACAAAATATGTTTTTTTCATACTAGTAGTTGAGTTTTCCTGCCAAAATATTGCAAAGTTTTGCCCCTATTGGAGGGATTTTGAGCATGTTTTGATTAAGCTCTATATTTAGGGGAAGAAAAAACAATATTTTGGCGAAATTTTGGTTAGAAAAGACACTTCAATTGGAGAATGTTAAAGTTTTTTATAATGCCGGTCCTAATTTTGCCTAAATCTAAGGTGGATTTTTAGAATGGAAGATTGGATTTCTAAGATTTCTCCTTCATTTTGTTAGCTTTTTGACCCTTTCATTTTCAACATCTTAATTTGCAATTTTATTGTTGTATTAATGGCCTTCTTTTATAAATGATTTTTATCAACTTTTTTTTTAATCATTTTTATAAGTTGAAACTCTCCTAATTATGTTGGAAGTCATAATTAAGTCCAAATTTCAATTTTTAGTGACACCTGTCATGCAATTTGGTATGCATATGTAAGAATTTAAAATAATGACTTTGACTTAAATAGTAACCTGAGTAGTTACATGTTGAATAGATACAATTTTTCTTGAAAAAGACCTTAATGAAAGATTATGAAATAATTTGAAAAATACAGATGATATTGTAGAGAAAATTCTTTCTTTGCGAAATTCCACTCTCCCTTTCTTCTTGAAGAGTTTCTCCTTATATAGAGGTCTTGGTTTTTTCAGGACTTGAAAATTTATTTAATTCTTGTGAAGAAATCTTGAAAGGACTGTCGTCCATTTGCTTTTGAATGACAATTATTTCATTGTAAAGCAACCTTGAAAGGAATTGTCAGCCATTTCCTTTTATAGGTATAGACCACTTGCTTTTGAAGGACAATTATTTTCTTGCTTTTGATACCTAGTGAATTATTAAGCATCAAAATCATATACCTTTTGAGTTATTGTCTAGTCTTAAAAATCATCTATATTTATCCCATAACAATTCTCTCCATTATCTTGGGCATAATCTTCAGTCTCTGACCCTAAACTTGATTTGGAGGCTTTAAAGGCATTTGAAGTTGAATTTGATAAAATGGCTAATTGCAGTGCTAGATGAGCAGATTCTTTTGGATTTTTGCATTGAGCTAACATTGACATAAGCTAACTTTTTTCAATTAAGAAATCAGGCTGCTTTCCTTGAACCTTGGAGAAAGCTTATTTTTGTCTTTTTTTTGTTGATTTCACAATTGTCAAGTCATGTTTGAACTGCTTTTGGACATGCATTAGTTTCTACGAACTTTTTCCACCACTTGATCTTGAGACGCTTTACTATTTTCTTTAGAGCATAGTCAAACTCAGCATATTTTGAGATTTGGAAATCCTAACAGAAAATTCATGGTAATTTGAAAATTATTGAAAATTGAAAAAGTAGCCATTCTTGAATTTGGTGAAATTTTGTTCATTTTTGTTTGAAGTATCTGAAACCACGAGAAACCAAACTGGAAAATATCTCTTCCTCAACTCCAATATAATAAACCTAGAGTGGGAAACTGGTCTAATATAAAATACTTCGTACAATACGTTTATGTACTCAAATTAATTAAATTTTGAAGGTGAAACTTTTTCTTGAATATCAAACTTTTTGTATTTTCATGGAACTCCACTCATCATAAGATAAAACTTTAAAAATTTTGAGTAAGGTTTGAGATTGATTGATGATAGGCAATTTTCTAGATCCGGCTTCAATTGCCTTTTTGAAATTGGTTGGTCTTGAAGTTTGAAAATTTTGAGAGGATTTTGGAGGACATATATCAAATGGTTTTATAGGCCCAAAAGGAGGTCTAAATTGACCTTAAAAGTCTTTAGGCTTATTAGGGGCTTGTTTGGGAACAATTTTTTCTCCCAAAAAATTAATTTTTTGACTGTTATTTCACTATTTCAATCGTCATATTTGATTTCTTCTCTCACAGGTGGATCTCACTTTTCTCCTAACGATTAAAAAATCAATTCTCAAAATCACTCCTAAACAGGCTCTAGGGATACTTCCTAATACTTGAAAAGCATTAAAATTTTGATATTGACTTGATGATGCTCGAGAATTTGAAGGTTATGAAGGTTTAGAGGCCTGAATTG
The DNA here is from genome assembly GCF_002742605.1 of Olea europaea var. sylvestris. Classification (NCBI taxonomy): domain Eukaryota; kingdom Viridiplantae; phylum Streptophyta; class Magnoliopsida; order Lamiales; family Oleaceae; genus Olea; species Olea europaea. The sequence continues at coordinate 13,762,507 of NC_036246.1, forward strand.
TTTTTGTGAAGACTTTGAAGATGTGTTTGATGTAGCACTTGATAACAAAACTTGATAAAAGAAGTTTTTTATCCTTTCTTCTCTCTTCTCTCTTTATTTTTCTCTTAAACTATCTCTATTTATAGAGTTTTGATCATTTCCTTGTAAGAATTTTCTCGAAAGAAAATCTAGTAAAACATTAGATTTTTCAAGTAAAAATTGAATTTCAAAATCAAAACATGACGAAATAGCTTGCCACCTCGCAAAAATTTGCTTTCAAATAAGAATATTTACATTTTTTGCAGAACATCTTTTGAAACTTTACAATCTGTCTTGACAAGAAATGTTTTATTTAAGATGATCTTGAAATTTGGTAATATGATGATGTGCATTTAAGGAAAGTCCTTGAAATAGCTTCCCTTAAATGTCTTATTGATAAGATGATTGCATTTAATGGAAGTCCTTGCTGTTTTGCGCAAGGAGAAGTTCTGTCCAGCCCCTAAGAAGTGTGTATTCTACAACGATAGTGTTCTATTTTTGTGGTTTGTTATGTTAGCCGGTGGGGTGATAGTGGATTAGGATAAGGTTGATGCAATCCGGCAATGGCCGCGGCCACAATCAGTTTCTGATGTGCAGAGTTTCCATGGTTTTGCGTCATTTTATCGATGATTTATACGGCACTTTAGCACCATCATGTCTCCCATTACTAATTGCATGAAGGCGAGTAAGTTTCAGTGGACACCTGAGGCTGAGAGGGCGTTTGTGGTCATTAAGGAACGCTTGATTTCAGCCCCGATACTTGCGTTGCCTGATTTCACAAAGCCTTTCGCATTACAATGCGATGCCTCTAAACTGGACATCGGAGCTATTCTCAGTTAGAAGAGGAAACCAATGGCTTATTTCAGTCATAAGTTGGTAGGGGCTCGTGGGAGGGATAACACTTATGATGCAGAACTTTATGCCGTTGTTCAGGCCACTCGCCATTGGCGACATTATCTATTTCAACAAGAATTTGTCTTATACAGTGATCATGAAGCCCTCAAGCATTTGTCCAGCCGGGAATTTGTGTTTGCTCGTCATGCATCATGGGTTGCCTTCTTGCAGCAGTTCAACTTTGTTATTAAACATCAGGCTGGTTCTTCTAATCGTGTAGCAGATGCGCTCAGTCGACAGCATAGGTTATTAGCACGCTACAGGTGGCGATCACCGGGTTTGAAACCTTTGCCTCTCTTTATGCTGATGACTCTTATTTTAGCCCCATTTTTCATAGTTTACTGCAGGGACCCCATTCTCCCTTTCTATTAGAGGATGGTTATGTGTTTCGAGGTGTTCAGTTATGTATACTAGATTACAACCTTTGCCTGAAATTGATTGAGGAGTTTCACGGCCAGGGTCATGTTGGACGAGATCGCACTTTAGCTCTGATTAGTGCTTCATTTTTCTGGCCTACTATGCGCCGTGAAGTGGAGAAGTTTGTTTCGCGTTGCAAGGTGTGCCACGTGGCAAAAGGAAAAGCCACGAACTCTAATCTTTATTAACCCTTACTTATGCCTTTAACTCCTTGGACTGATATTAGCATGGATTTTGTCTTGAGTTTACTGTGCACAAAGCATGGTAATGACTCCATTTTTGTAGTGGTGGATCATTTTTAGAAAATGATGCACTTCATCCCTTGTAAACGTACTACTGACGCTATCAAAGTTTCGCAGCTATTTTTCAGGGAGGTTTATCGTTTTCATGGGTTTCTCACTTCTTTTATGTCTGACAGAGACATAAGGTTCATCAATCACTTCTGACGGAGCTTATGGAAGTCAGTTAACACGTCGCTCAATTTTAGTTGTGCTTACCACCCTCAAACAGATGGGCAGACTAAGGTAGTGAATCGTTCGTTGGGTGATTTGTTGTGATGCCTAGTTAGGGATAATCTTTGCTCATGGGATCAGCGGCTTAGTCAGGCAGAGTTTGCGTATAATCATGCTCGAAATAGAAGCACCGATTTCAGTCCGTTTCAAGTTGTGTATACTATTCTGCCTCGCAGCCCTCTTGATTTATTGACTCTGCCCTCTAAAACTCAGTTGCACGGGACAACTGTTGACTTTGTTCGTAGTTTGCAGCAGGTTCATGAGGAAACACAAGCTAATATGCTAGAGTCCAACCGTAAATATAAAGAGGCGGCTGACCGGCATCGACGTTCTGTTGAGTTTGATTTGGGGATTATGTTTGGGTAGTACTAACTATGGATCGAGTGCTAACTCATGAGTATTCGAAGTTATCACCTCGTACCATTGGTCCAGTGGAAATGATGGAGAAGATTAACCCCAACGCCTATTGCCTTTGACTTCTTTCTCATATCCGAACTTCTGATATGTTTAATGTGAAGCATCTTTTCCCATAACATGGAGATGACATAGAAGACAGTGCTACCAGTTCTGATTCGAGGGTGAATTCCATTGATCTCGAGAAGAATGATGAGGTTCGTGTGGAGGAACAGACATTTGCGTATATGGAATGCTTGGATGGTCGGCGTTCGTAGAAATTGGCGTAACTTTTGCATACACTGTCCGTTTTGAGCCCATAACCCCATTCCGAAAAGCTCGCGACGATTTTGGATGAATTCGGCTTTGCCGTAATATATGATGGATTTTGATTGTTTGAATTCGTTTACTAGGTCAAAATGGCATTTAAAGTTTATTAGTTTATTATTTTCAGTATTTGTTATTCTCGCGTTGTAGCCCAACACATTAAAGGACTGCTGGCCCAGTAAGTTATCTGTTCTTTTCGTATCTAAGGCTCTGAAACATCTCCTAGAGTTTTTGGTTGTTCATGAAATAAGAAAACATTTGTTTCTTGAGTTCAATTCGTTTGAGTTGTTAATATCGTGTGTTTGTAGATTCAATCTACATCACAAACTTGGTTTACAAACTATATGTTGGCAACATTTAGGCCAGCTATTTCAAAAATAATTTTTCAAATCAGTGGTATAGATTTTGTTAACACTTAGTTTATAAACAAACTTTCTACAAATAGATTAATTCCTAGAGACACTTGAAATTTTTGAACCTGCAGTCTGAACACTTAAAGGTATAAAGTCACTATATTCATGTGAAATGAAAATGCTAATGACTTTTGTAAAGACTTATATAAATATATTATTCTCTTATGGTGGATTCAATTACAAGTCCATATTGTGTTAGCTTGACAAATGCATAAAATTTAATATGCGTCTAATAATTGTGGTTATTACCACCTCATACGGCATACCTGATAATAATTATATGTAAAATCTCCGAAGTATTTAATATGTCCAAAAATCATATAGTTTAAGTTTTCGAGATATTTATTTGTTGAAAATGTGAAGATGTTTTGTAATCTGAACTTACGCAGTATGATCGTCTTAGTGAATATTTATTGAAAAAAATTGGTACAAGAAATACCATATATGTCCATGTTTTTCTACACATAAATCAATGTCTGGATTTATCATTATTCTAGATGATTTAAATTCTACTAAAACATCAAAAAGAAATGAAAATGACTCCTATGGTTAAGATAATTGTGAAAATATTCTTTTTAAAAATTATATTTTAAACTTATGGTAAAATCTGCAATTTTAATATTCTATTTGTTAAATATAAAATAATTATTATAAAATCAATGAAATCCAAATATTCTCGAGAAATTCCTAAATTGCCAAATATTTGTAGAAAGTTCACGAGGTGTTACATACTCATTAATTTTCTTGTTCCATTCTGTAAAAAATGTTGTGATCATATCCTAGGTATGGAAATGGGATGGAAAATACAATACCCCTTTGTTGCAGATATCGAGTATTGTCAAAAGAGAAAGCACCGTAATATCTCTGTGGTAAATTTACTTCTTTTTTAGATTATCATGTTCTTCCAGACATGATATAAATACACAATTTGGTCAAACTCGATGCTAGCTAGGTTGATCAATAAAATAAACAGATACATGGTGGAAACAAGAGAAATGAAAGGTTAAAATGCAGAGGGAGAGAGAGAAAATGTAGAGAACAATGAGCACCAGTTGGCATGTAAGGGACGGGTATTGGCAACGAGGAGAATACATGTGCTTATGCATCAATCATGTTTTTTATTCAAACATTTATTCGTACACAACTTATTACTTACTTTTTATTTACACATTCAATAGGACCATTTATTTAAATTATAATTTAAATACTCCAAAACAAGCATTAGTGGTTACTAATTAGGATTAGGAAGAAGATACTTTGAGATTTTACCATATATAAAGTTAACTATCAAAAATCAGTTTAATTTGATTTTCTTTTTTTTCAAATGTGCTTTCAATCGGAGCCCTATTTACATATGTTGTTTTTGTTTTATTTCATGTTTTCTATTCCCTCAATTAAAATTTCAAATTTTTATAATAATAGGAAAATGTACTACTATAATATATATATATATATATACACACACACACACACACACACACACACACACACACACACACACACACACACACACACACACACACACACACACACACACACACACACACACACACACACACACACACACACACACACACACACACACACACACACACACACACACACACACACACACACACACACACACACACACACACACACACACACACACACACACAAATTCCCCCAAATGAAAAAGAAAAACTTTTTACACAGAAAGAAATAATACTAGAAAATAACTATTATTTTTAAACTATAGAAAATAATTAAAATTAAGAAATGAGTTTTAAATTTTGTCTTTTATTCGTAATTATAAGATGAAAAAAATACTCCACTACTGCTATGTTTATCAAAGTAGACAGTTGATATACTGCTTCTAAAATTATAAACTATAATATTTCCACTGCTACCTTGTCCTAAATCAATACTTCTGCTACAACCTTTTTTTCTCTATAAAAATGGTTGGTGATACGTCTAATAATTTCAAAATTGCACTTGAAAAAATTCACTAGTCGAAATATCTATGATTCTGTAGAGAAAATATATAGTGGCACAATGATGATTGGACTGGATTAATACTGATGGGCTTGTGGGCTGGATCACTTGTCACTTGAACTTAGCTAAATGGGCTGACCGGATTGTGATAAAAATGTGTTTTGTTTAAAACCCGTTTTTATTAATAAGAACAGACGCTCCTGATCTTGCCAAGTGTCACTCTCCTCACCGTGGATGACCGACCTTCCAACTGCTTCTATTTGTACTGGCTTCTAGGGTTTGGACGGCTGATTAATTTCATTTTTACTTGCCTCCCCATCGTTCTCTCTGCAGCTCCCTGTTCTCTCTGGTTCACTGTTTCTTCATTTCATTTTAAGCATTCAATCAAAAGCCCTTTGTTGATCGATTTTGTTACAGCCCATTGTAGATCTTGAGTGGTTTATATGGTTCAATCCTTGAGTGGATGTTCGATGTACATTCTGTGGGTTTGTTGTATGCGAAATCTTAGTGTGATTTCGCCTGAGTGCCATGAACTATGAACTGTACCTTTTTTATTCTGGCTAATATAGTGATTTCTTCCGGTGGTGGAAGCTCAAAAGGGGATTAGGGACTCCGGTTTCGAACCTCTTGCCTTAGGGCGAAAATACTGCGTTCTTTCTTGTGTTTTCTGCGTTTTTTCTTTCATTTCCTTTTTGTAGTTTATTATTTTTGTTGATTGAAGTGGGCTAATTTTTGAACTTACCGTAACAGTGGTATCAGAGCGAGTTGACGGTGGTTCTTGGCGTCGGTGTTGGTAGATTCAAGGGTTCTTGCAATGGTTCTGATGAACTTGTTATTTTCGTGAAACCCTAACAATGTTTCTTTGGTGAGTTCGTTCCATATCATTCGAGTTACATATATTCATTAGCCTGTACTGTGAGATCTTTGTAACCGAACCTTAAACTCTAGATTTGTGACTTCTCTCGACAATACCTATGTCCAGAAACCCCTAGAGTTGTCTGGAATCTTAGGGTTGCCTTGACTTCAGTCATTGATCTAGATTTCCCATGTAACTCTTACATATATCTCTTACACTGTACATAGCACACTGTAATTTAGGTATATGTGATCTTATATGTGCTATCTTTAAGTAAGCTGCTTATTCTGAAGTGAATTAATATGTTGAGTTTACTTACTGAATGATTAGAAATATATATAACTTGAATACTGCACATTCCAATTTTATCTACTGCGTATGATATTTGACTTCTTGCAAGTTATATATATATTAGCTGAGTTGCAAGTAATCTGCCTAAATTTTTTTTTATCAAATTGAGTTTTGATAATGTCAACTAAAGTTGAATTGAAGATTTTTAATGGTAAAGGAGACTTTAGTCTTTGACACAAGAAGATGTGAGCCCTTTTACTTCAACAAAAATGTGCAAAAGCCATTGATGAAACATGGCCTAATGATATGGAAAAAAATAAGAAAATTGAACTTAATGAAACTGCATGGAGTTCTATATTTTTACATTTGTTTGACAATGTTTTGAGAGAAATTGGTGAGACAAAAAATACTGCTGAGTTGTGAAAAAAATTGGAAGATACTTATTTGAATAAAACCATGCCTAATAAAGTGTATCTTCTAAAACAATTTTTTGGTTTCAAATTGGATCCATCTCTTGATCTTGATGCAAACATTGATAGATTTAACAGATTATCTCGTGACCTAGCCGACTGTGATGAGAAACTCTCAAAAGATCAGTTGGCTGTGGTTTTGTTAAATTCAATAAGTGATAAGTACAAAGATGTTAAAAATGCTATTGAATATGGTAGGGAGATTCTAACTATTGATGTGATAATAAATGCATTAAGAAATATAGATTTAGAGTTAAAATCTGAAAAAAGAGAATTCATTAGTGGTGAAAATTTGATGGTTAAATCCAAACCTAACTCAAATACAAAGATGGCCAACTTTAATAAAAAATCAGGACACAAGAAGAAGATAAACTTTAAAGATAAAATGAAAAATAAGACCAAAGGTAAAAAATGTTTTTATTGCCTAGGTGAATGTCATTTTATCAAAGATTATTATAAGAGACTTAATGATTTGAAAAATAAGTCCAATAATGATGGAGGTGCTGCCTTGGCTTATAAAAATGAGTACAATATAGATGAAGTCTATGTTGCTACCCATAGTTCACCCAGTCAGGAGTGGATCCTTGACTCGGGTTGCACTTTTCATATGTGTCCTGAAAGAGAGTGGTTTAGTGAGTTTGAAAATGTAAATGGAGGTCAAGTGTTAATGGGTAATCACATGACTTGTCAGGTAAAAGGAATAGGATCTATTACCCTAAAGTTAGAAGGTAATAATGAGTTGATCTTAGAAAAGACCAGGTATGTTCCTGACCTACAAAGAAATTTGATATCCTTAGGTGTCCTAGATGACCTGAACTACAACATTGTGATTAACAAGGGATACATTAAGATCTTGAGGGGCTCTCAATTAATTGCAGACGCCCCCAAGAGACATGGACTTTACATTTTACACACTCAAAACTTTTTTGACTCTACATCAGCAGCAATTTCTGCTCCCAATGATATGTCACAATTATGGCACAAAAGGTTGGGTTATATAAGTGACAAAAGACTTCAGATTTTGAAAAAACAAGGTGCTTTTGGTAAAGATATAATTGAAAAACTCAGTTTTTGTGATCATTGCATACTAGGGAAGCAAAATAGATTACCATTTCTGCCTGGGATGCATAAATCTGTGTCTATTCTTGAATATTTGCATGCTGATCTTTGGGAACCAGCTTCTATGCCCACACATACTGGTTTCAGATTTTTCCTTTTAATCATAGATGACTTTTCTAGGAAAAACTGGCCCTTTCTACTTAAACATAAGTCTGACACTTTTAATACTTTTAAAGAATGGAAAATCTTGATTGAGAATCAAACAAATAAAAAGATTAAAGTGTTGAGGACTGATAATGGGCTTGAGTTTTGCAATTATGAATTTGATGAATTGTGCAAAGTGCATAGTATTCTAAGACACAGAACAGTGACACACACCCCACAACAAAATGGCTTGGCTGAAAGAATGAACTGAACTATTCTTGAGAGAGTTAGATGCATGTTATTAGATTCTGGTCTTCCCAAGCTATTTTGGGGAGAAGCTACAAAAACTGCTAGTTATCTCATAAATAGAAGCCCCGCTAGTGCTATACAATTAAAATCCCCTGAAGAAGTTTGGACAGGAAAACCTGTAGATTTGAGTAATTTAAAAATATTTGGGTGTGCAGCCTTTGCACATCAATCTGAAGGGAAACTTGAACCTAGGGCCCTTAAGTGTGTTTTTTTGGGATATGGTGAAGGGGTATAGACTTTGGGTAAGAGAGACCAAGGGTTATAAGATCATTATAAGTAGAAATGTGGTGTTTAATGAATCTGATATGTCTTGTTTAAAATTTGAAAGTAACACTACTAAATCTAGTCAAACTAAAAATGAAGGAAGGGAAACTGAAATTGAGGTGGAGCAAGTTAATAATGATAATCTACAACATGATCAAATTGAAAATAGTGAAATTGAGGCTCAAAATGATGAAGAAACTGATCAAAATGAATTTGATTTTGAGGTTAATCAACCCTTAAATGATTATCAACTTGCTAGAGATAGAGAAAGGAGAGAAATAAGACCAACTGTGAGATTTGATGATGAAATATCCCTTCTCACTGTTCAGGGGTTCATTGAAAATAAACCCGAGTCCTATAAAGATGTTATGAGTAGCAAGGACTCTAAGCATTGGCTAACAGCAATGCATGATGAAATGGAATCATTGAGGAAGAATAAAACATGGACTCTAGTTAAAAGACCTAAGGGAAAGAGAGTTATAGGTTGTAAGTGGATTTTCAAAACCAAAAGAGGTGAAAAAGATGACAATGACATTAGATACAAAGCACAACTTGTAGCAAAGGGTGACAATGACATTAGATACAAAGCACAACTTGTAGCAAAGGGTTTTGCCCAAAAAGAGGGAATAAATTTCAATGAAATCTCTTCTCCAGTTGTGAAATTTACAACTGTTAGAGTAATACTAGCTCTAGCAGCTCAATTCAATTGGGAATTGGATCAATTAGATGTAAAAACTGCATTTTTAAATGGAGATCTTGAAGAAATCATTTTTATGGAACAACCTAAAGGTTTTGAAGTGAACAAAATTTCAGACTTAGTATGTCTTCTTAAAAAATCACTTTATAGTCTAAAACAAGCTCCAAGACAATAGTACAAGAGATTTGATACTTTTGTACTTGGACTTGGTTTTAAAAGGAGCAATTTCGATACTTGTCTTTATTGTAAAGGAAATGGAGGTGAGAATTCACTCTATCTCCTATTGTATACAGATGACATGCTTTTAGCAAGTCATGACATAAAGGAAATAGAAACAATTAAAGACAAATTAAAATCTGAATTTGAAATGAAGGATTTAGGTCCTGTTAGAAAAATCCTAGGTATTGAAATTAAAAGGAATAGAAGAGAGGGCTTACTAAGTCTAAATAAAAAATCTTATGTTTTAAAAATACTTGAAAGATTTGCAATGTCTAACGCTAAAAGTGTAAGCTTGCCTTTAGCAAATCACTTCAAATTATCTAATGATCAATGTCCCAAAACAGAAGATGAGTTAAAAAGAATGGCTAGAGTGCCATATTCTAATGCTGTGGGGTCAGTTATGTATTTAATGATTTGTTCTAGGCCTGATTTGGCATTTTCAATAAGTGTATTAAGTAGATACATGTCAAATCCTGGTGAGGTTCATTGGGAAGCTATGAAATGGCTTCTAAGATATATAAAAGGGACTTGTGACCTAGGAATTGAGTATAGAAAACAATCTGAGGGTGTTATCTTGAGGGGTTTCACAAATTCAGATTATGCAGGTGATAGGGATAACAGAAAATCAACTTCTGCTTATGTTTACACTCTATGTAATTCCTGTATAAGTTGGAAATCACAATTACAAAAGATTGTTGCCTTGTCTTCAACTGAAGCAGAATATATAGCTGCTACAGATGCAATTAAAGAAGGAATTTGGCTAAAAGGACTTTTAAATGAATTTGGCTTCATAAATGATGTTGTCTTACATTCTAATAGCTAATCTGCTATATATTTGAGTAGAAATCCTATGCTGCATAATAGATCTAAACATGTTGATGTAAAGTTTCATTTTATTAGAGATGTCATATCTCAATGTGTTGTTAAACTTGAAAAGATTTCTACTCATTTTAACCTTGCTGATGTTGGAACCAAAATACTGTCTTTAAACAAGTTTTTGGACTGTTTAAAGCAAATTAATATAAATTGCTGCTGATTTGTGTATCAGGTACTCGAGCAAATGATGCCATGACTGTAGGAATCACTATAAATGATGCTGGTATCATTGTACCAAGGTGGAGAATGTAGAGAAAATATATAGTGGCACAATGATGATTGGGCTGGATTAATACTAATGGGCTTGTGGGCTGGATCACTTGTCACTTGAACTTGGCTAAATGGGCTGACCGGATTGTGATAAAAACGTGTTTTGTTTAAAACCCGTTTTTATTAATAAGAACAGACGCTCCTGATCTTGCCAAGTGTCACTCTCCTCATCGTGGATGACCGACCTTCCAGCTGCTTCTATTTGTACTGGCTTCTAGGGTTTGGACGGCTGATTAATTTCATTTTTACTTGCCTCCCCCTCGTTCTCTTTGTAGCTCCCAGTTCTCTCTGGTTCACTGCTTCTTCGTTTCATTTTAAGCACTCAATCAAAAGCCCTTTGTAGATCGATTTTGTTACAGCCCATTATAGATCTTGAGTGGTTTATATGGTTCAATCTTTCAGTGGATGTTCGATGTACATTCTGTGGGTTTGTTGTATGCGAAATCTTGGTGTGATTTCGGCTGAGTGCCATGAACTGTGAACTGTACCTTTTTTATTCCGGCTAATATAGTGATTTCTTCCAGTGGTGGAAGCTCAAAAGGGGATTAGGGACTCCGGTTCCGAACCTCTTGCCTTAGGGCGAAAATACTGCGTTCTTTCTTGTGTTTTCTGCGTTTTTTCTTTCATTTCCTTTTTGTAGTTTATTATATTTGTTGATTGAAGTGGGCTAATTTTTGAACTTACCGTAAGAGATTCTTGGGCTCGTATTGCTCGCATGTCCATTGCCAACAAGAAGAAACTTGGCTATGTTACTGCTACAAAGAAGGCCCCCGAGAAAACTAATGCTGAAGCCTATGAAATTTGGGAGGAGGAAAATTGTACTGTCTAGACATGACTTCTCAATTCAATGGAGAAACATGTGAAAGTTCTCTTTGATCGTCTTCCTACGACAGCAGCTATCTGGAATGTTGTAGAAAAGACGTATACTGTAAGTAGTAATTCTTCCAGATTATATGAGTTAACATGGAGATCTGTCAGCATCAAACAAGAAGACCGTACCCTTGAAGTTTACTATGAAGAATTTCAAACTATATAGCAGGAACTTAATGATATCAACCCTCCTCAGATCAAGAATGAAATTGACCTCTTCATCCACTTAGCAATTGTCACAAATTTTCATGTTTACGTCTTTTTGGCAGGATTAGATTCTTATCTTGATGGAGCTCGTGCCCATGTGCTTATTTCTAATCCCCTTTCTGATGTCTTAGGAACTTATGCCATGATTTGTAAGAAGGATACTCACTTAAAAACTGTGGAGAGCGAGGAAAATAAAAGTGGTAGTGCCTTAGCTGCACATAAATGGATGGAGGACAGCTTATATGAGTCTCCAAAACCCTCCTTCAAATCTGGTGGATCAAATTCAGCTATAGATGAACATAAATGCACTCATTGTAATGGTAAAAATCATACCGTGGAAAAATGCTGGAAACTTCATGGTCGACCTGAATGGGCAGATGAACTTATTGCGAAAATACAAGGAAGTAGAGCCTCAATTGCTACCACTCCAACTATTGAAAATGAAGATGAGGCCAAGTCAAGTAACTTTGCTTATGTTCTATTTTCCAATGTTCTTCTAGTTCTCACTTTAGAAATTGATTTTATATTTGTGTTTAAACTCGTGACTTCATATTCCTGTCATTTTCCCCCCCAAAACATTGTATTTTTTAGGACCTACATACTCAGGAGGAGATTGGACGTGGTTTTAAGAGAGGTGACTTGTGGTACTTTCAGCAAACTGCTCAAAATATTTAGTAAACCAAACCAGTAAGCATGTATTAGAGAATGAAAAATTGATTTATTTATGGCATCAACGTCTTGTACATTCATCATTTGGCTACTTGAAGCATCTTTTACAAACTATGTTTGAGTCTTGTAATAAAGAATTCAAATGTTCTACTTGTGAGATTTGTATCTTAGCTAAAAGCCACCATGCTGTATTTCAAAAAAATGATAATAAAGCATCAATGACATTTAGTCTAATTTATTCGAATGTATGAGGTCCCTCACAACGTTCTAGTTTTTGTGATATGCGATGGTTTATCACATTCAGTCAATGATTGCACTCAGATTATATGGATTTATCTAATTAAGCACATGAGTGATGTGAACAAAGTTGTTAAACAATTTTGCACTATGGTCCAAAATCAGTTTTCTACAACTATCAAAGTACTACGTTCAGACAATGGGGTGAGTATCTCACAAATGAGCTTGCTGTTTTCTTTCAGTCACATGGCATCATCCATCAAACATCATGTACTAATACACTACAACAGAATGGTGGTGCCAAGCGATGCAATTGCCAACTTCTAGAGGTTACTAGAGCTTTATTACTAGAAAGAATGTTCCTAAATATCTGTTGGATAATGCTTTGCTATCCGCTATGAATGTCATCGACAGAGCCCCTTCGAGTGCTCTTTCATTCCAAACTCCTCTTCAAGTCCTCACTGCAAAGATACAAGATATGCTCCCTGTCTCTAATCTCCCTCCCAACGTTTTTGGGTGTGTTGCGTATGTCCACACTCACTCTCATCAATGTAGCAAACTATCACCTCGGCTATCCAGGCCCGGTCCTGGGCCGAGGCGAATGAGGCCTCCGCCTCAGGCCCAAGATCTCAGGGGGCCTCGTTTTGACCCTAATTTTTTTTTTTAGTTCAATTGGCCCAAATGAAATGCCCAACCCAATAACAAAATCAATCCCAACCCAACAATCTATTTACCCATAAATCCCAACCCAACAATCCATTTATCCAAATCAAATCCAATCCATTTAACAAAATTCCCAAATCTGAAAATTGAAAATTCATATCAATTGTCTCACCTCCGACTTTCACGAGCGACCGTCACTGCCCTCTGCCCTCTCCACCGTCGGTTCGTCACTCCCCTCTCCACAGTGACAGTGAGCAGTGACATAGTCCGGTGAGACGGTGAGTGACGTGAGGTGAGTCCACTGTCCACCACGAATCTGCGTTGGCGGTTGGCCGGTTGGCCCTTCTTCTGGCTTTTGCTTCTGCCTCTGTGACTTTGTCGCCGGCTTTGCTGCTCGCCTCCGCAGCCTGCAGGTCCGCCCGACTCCGCCGTCAGCTCCAGGCCACACCGCACAGTCCGCACTCCACAGACCACAGCCCACACCGCACCGCACTCCACAGTCTCCACTGTCAGCTTGTAAGTTGTAATTGTAAATTGTAATAAATAGAGCCCTTTTTTAATTACTGAATTTTACAATTTTTGCTTGGTTTACTTGGTTCTGCATTTTGGGTGAAAAACAGCAAGACTTACTTGGTTTGCTTGATAACTGATGTAGATTATCACACTAAGACTAAAGGCATTTGTATTTAACTTGTCATGAGGAATAATGCTACAATGCACTTACAGTGCTTAATAAAGTTCTAGGTGACAAATGACAATAGACTTTGCAGATTAATTATTTAACGAAGTTGAGATGCATTTTTGTTTAGACATTTAATCAGTGGGATCCATTGCTTCTAGAATTGTGCTAACGATGAAGCAACGAGTAATGATATATAGTGGTAAACTGGTAATGTGGTATATTACATAACAATATTCATTAATTACAGCTAATGATGAATTTTGATTAATTACAGCCAATGATGAATTTGGAGGACTAAATTATGGCAAGTTCGTAGGTTGTGATAAGTTATTTTACTCTTGTGTTTTACTTTGATGCGCACTGAAGTTTATGAATGTGAACCTAATAACTTATTTTCAATGTCTTTGGAACATATATGGTTCATATTTGATATGCTAAACTGAATAAAATTTGATAAAACTTAGGAAGAGAGAAGTGAATAATGTCCATACATCATACCTAATCTAATAATGAAGTAACCAAAATTTAGAGGATTGATTTGGAGGAATTTATAAGTTGAAGGATTTATATAGAATTATCTAAAAGTTAGAGGACTGGTTAGGAGGTATATAAGAGTAGGAGGATTGATTGTATTAGTATAAGAAAGTTAGAGGACGAATATGAAGTTGTTGTAAGTTCAAGAACTGGTTTTATAATACCTGAAAGTTGGAGGATGAATATAGAGGAAACTAAAAGCTGGAGGACTAGTATGCATATATCTTAAAGTTTGAGAACTTATTTGTAGGTATAATAAAGTGAAAGGACTAATTTATTGGCATTTGAAAGTTGGAGCTGCTTTGGTGGTATCTGAAGTTTGGTGCCTATTTGGTGTTATCTAAAGGTAAGAGGGTTGATATAGAATTATCTGAACAATAGAGGATTGACTTAGTAGTACCTTGAAGATAAAGGACTTAATTTTTGGTGCAAAAAGTCCAAGGATGAATTTGGAGGTATTAGAAAGATGGTGGACGGACAGGGAAGTATCTTTAATTTGAAGGACTAGTTTTGTAGGCTTATGAAAGTTGGAGGATGGACTTGGACTAATTATGAAAGTTGGTGCAAAAAATAAATTTTTACAATATGATTTCTAGGAAATTTAAAACATATCAGGTAGAAATGGAAGCAAACAATTATTTTTTAATTATGCACAACATGCTTCCTAGTAATTTATTTTCCTCACAAGAAGTTGAACCTTTCAACATCATCTAAGGGGGAAAGTGAATTCTTATATTTGCCATCGACACCTTGTTTTGCTAGTTGATTAGAAAGTTTAACAACCTAAGCTCATTACACCCCTATAACATACCATTCCCATTGTTACTGAAATAAACATTTATTAAAAGAGCTAATTGAACAAAAAGATGCTCCCATATTAACGAATCAGCAGCATTTGGCATCTCCAATTACATATTTAAGAAGACTCACTCGTCTTGCTATACTAGACTAGTGAGGTAGACCATGAATTACAGTATTGAAATGTTATTAACAAATCCAATGATATAAATAACTTTCCCTTAAACAGTCAAACCTTGATATAATTGGACAGAATTAAATTTCATCTCCGAAACTATTCATCTTGAAATTAAAATTACACACTATAACATCCATGTTTTAACTATGATCTAGTAACATCCATGTTTTAACTAAATTGAAGTTTTATAATTTAGTTAAAACATGGATGTTACTAGATCATAGTTAAAACATGGATGTTATAGTGTGTAATTTTAATTTCAAGATGAATAGTTTCGGAGATGAAATTTAATTCTGTCTAATTATATCAAGGTTTGACTGTTTAAGGGAAAGTTATTTATATCATTGGATTTGTTAATAACATTTCAATACTGTAATTCATGGTCTACCTCACTAGTCTAGTATAGCAAGACGAGTGAGTCTTCTTAAATATGTAATTGGAGATGCCAAATGCTGCTGATTCGTTAATATGGGAGCATCTTTTTGTTCAATTAGCTCTTTTAATAAATGTTTATTTCAGTAACAATGGGAATGGTATGTTATAGGGGTGTAATGAGCTTAGGTTGTTAAACTTTCTAATCAACTAGCAAAACAAGGTGTCGATGGCAAATATAAGAATTCACTTTCCCCCTTAGATGATGTTGAAAGGTTCAACTTCTTGTGAGGAAAATAAATTACTAGGAAGCATGTTGTGCATAATTAAAAAATAATTGTTTGCTTCCATTTCTACCTGATATGTTTTAAATTTCCTAGAAATCATATTGTAAAAATTTATTTTTTGCACCAACTTTCATAATTAGTCCAAGTCCATCCTCCAACTTTCATAAGCCTACAAAACTAGTCCTTCAAATTAAAGATACTTCCCTGTCCGTCCACCATCTTTCTAATACCTTCAAATTCATCCTTGGACTTTTTGCGAAATGGTTAGTGAATTTGATCCAGTAATGCAAGAGCATCTTCGGCGGGCTAAAGCAAAAGAGATTCAATATACATATCTTGGCAAAAAAATTCAAAATGAGTTGATACAGTTGTTGGCTAATCAAGTGAGAAGTTCAATCGTCAAGAAAGTTAAAGATGCAAAATATTTCGCAGTTATACTTGATTGTACTCCAGATGCAAGTCAGGAGGAGCAAATGTCTTTAATTGTTCGATTTGTAGATAATTCGGCAAACTTACCTACAGTTCAAGAACATTGGCTAGAATTTTTGAAGGTAGATGACACAACAGGACTTGGACTTGCAACCGAGCTTCAAAAGGCTTTGATAAAAATTGATCTCGATATTGATGACATTAGAGGGCAAGGGTATGACAACGGATCTAACATGAGCGGGAAGCACAAAGGTGTGCAAAGAAGGGTCCATGAAATGAATCCCCGAGCTTTCTATACTCCATGTGGCGCTCATAGTCTAAATCTAGCATTATGTGATATGGTGAACTGTTGTTCCAAAGCTGTATCCTTCTTCGGAGTGATACAACGCATCTACACATTATTTTCCTCTTCTACCAAGCGATGGAAAATTTTCAAAGATAATGTACAAGGGTTGACAGTGAAGCCATTGTCACAAACACGTTGGGAAATTCATGTTGAAAGTGTGAAGCCTATAATGAAGCAAACTGCACAGATAAGAGATGCATTACTTGATTTAGCAGAAAGTAATGAAGAACCTAAAGTGAAGAGTGAAGCCGAGTCATTAGCAACACATGAACTTCAAAATTTTGAGTTTTTGTTTGGCATGATAATCTGGTACAGATTGTTGCATACTGTCAATATTGTGAGTAAATTTCTTCAAACCGAATCCATGGATATTGATCATGCTATCGACCTTTTGCAAGGGCTTGTTTCATTTCTTGAAGAATATAGAGAAATTGGATTTGCTATTGCCAAAGATGAAGCGGCAAAAAAGGCAAGCGAAATGGGAATTGAAGCTGTATTTACAGAAAAACGCATAATTCGAAGAAAAAACAATTTGATGAAAGCGGTAGTGATGAGGTAAAACAATCAGCAGAAGAATCTTTTAGAGTTGAGTACTTTATTTTTATAATTGATCAAGCTCTATCTTCTATGAGGACTCGATTTGAACAATTCAAAAAATATGATGACACATTTGGATTTTTGTTTAGTTTGAAGAGGTTAAGGAATACAACTTTTTCAAGTTTGTTGAAATCTTGTTTGAATCTTGAGAAATATCTTCAACATAATGGGCGTTCGGATATTAGTGGAGATGATTTATGTTCGGAGTTACAAGTCTTGAGATGTTATATACCAAGTGAAGCAACAAGAGCAATTGAAGTGCTACAATATTTGAAGACATTGGATGTTTGTTTTCCAAATGCTTATACTGCTTACCAAATTTTGTTAACCATACCGGTTACAGTTGCATCTGCGGAAAGAAGTTTCTCAAAATTAAAGTTGATCAAGACCTATCTCCGATCAACTATGTCGCAAGAAAGATTAAACGGATTGGCTATGTTATCAATAGAAAAAGAAATGGTTGAGCAGTTAAGTTATTCAGATTTGATTAATATTTTTGCCTCTAAAACAGCAAGACGAATAGTATTTAACTAATTGTTTGAAATTTTTGGTTTGATGGTTTATAATATAAATCGTTTCTATGATATATTTCGTTGTTGTTTTAATGTTAGTTTTTTAAGTTAGCAATGAGTCTCATAATACACCTTTGAATTTTGTCGCTGGGGGGCCTACTTTTCATAATTCGCCTCAGGGCCCATTAGACACAGGACCGGCTCTGCGGCTATCAAATGTGTTTTTGTATGATATGGTTCTCATCAGAAAGGATACCGTTGTTATTGTTCACTAAAAATGCATATCAAAGTGCATGGATCACATTCAAGTAATAAAGTGAATTTTTTTAGTCTGGATTCTCAATCCATCGAGTAATGTATACTTTCGGCTACACAAATTTAATTAATTTAATTCTAACAATAAAAAGAAACACACTATAAATATTTGGTATTGAAAAATAACTAAAAATCTACAAAATAAGGAAATATAAAAATATTGAAAATTTTAGAGGAAAACGTGGTTATGATTCATGATTTCGCTTAACTGTCGTCTAAGTAATTTCTCTAAAAGCCAATTAATAAATTACTCATTTATGATACCTGATTTTTCAATTTTAGTTTATTACCTCTCTTGAACAAAATTAACCCTAATTGATTAATTTAACGTACTATACTTCTATGTCGATTCAAACCAAACAACTCCATTAAATATTTGTGAAAATAATTCAATGGATTACCTAATTTTAAGATATATCTCTATCCCCTACATAAACCTAGAGTTTATACTATTTGGTCTAAAATGCACAATCTTCTCTTAAACGATGTACAAATCACTAAACACAATCATTCATTAGCCATATAAATGAAAGTGCAATAATAACAATATTAAAAACACATGAAAATAAGCGTTTTAATATTAAAAAGCAAATATTAAAATTAATTAAAGCTAATTTAAGTTATTATCATAAATCCCAATACAATAAATTAGCCAATATTAAACAAATGATAAAAGGAAAATATTTATAACAGTGCATTACAAATATGGCAAAATAAATGAGAAAATACAAAGTTACATATAAAACCCTTTTTTGAATCTTGGCTATGATTTTTCCAAATATTTTTCGAAGTCCTCAAAACGCCAAGCAAAATGGAAAGAAAAAGAAGAGAAAAGGAAAGAAAGAAAATGAAAACTGGTGTAAGACAGAAGCCAAAGCAGGAAGAAAATGCCCTATTCAAAATAGGGACTGTTGGTTGTTATAATTAAAACCTAGAGAAATTGCACCCTTTGTCCCTAAAATTTCAAAAAGTGACAAAAAGGTCCCCCAAACCCCTTTTTAATTAAATATAAATATGGTGCCTAGGCGCCAAAACCCTATCAATAGCCAAGGAAAAAATGACTTTCCATTTGTAGCTTATGCCTTAGGTAATTACACGTCAGATCCTTCAACTTTGATCTTGTACAATTTGGCCCTTGCATTTTTACTTTTACATCAATTTTGCACTCCATATGCATTCAAGGTCCTCCACTTTCTGTACTTGTGCATTTTGGTCCCCAACTTCACGTTTTTGTACGCTTTTGGTCCATTTTCACTCCATTTTGCCCTGTTCTCTTACCTTGGGTGATTTTTACCTACAAAGTAATAACTACATAATTATGAATGGAAATTCGCTCATTTAATAAATATTTAAACTTATTTAGGTATTAACAAGTGTGCAAAAACACACTTATTAGTTATCACCTACCTACTCAAATAATTTATGTTACTATGGATGTTACATTTAATGAGGATTTGGCCTACTTCTCTATCGATGGCTCTCCTCATAAAGGAGAAACGGATGGTATTTTTGAAGAGAATAGCCATGATGATATGCCATTGATACTACATCTCTAACTAGTGATCAGGGACATGATACTATAGATACTAAGAAATGTTTTAAGAAGGAAATAACTCGACAACATGTCTAAATATTGCTGATAGTACTGCTGGCAATTCTCCTATCTATCCACAGCATATTCAATCTACTCTAGAGGATACAAATGAGGTGCTTTCTGAACCTGATGAAACTTTGAACGAAACCAGCAAATTTTTGAACACTACTCCTGAACCTGACCTTGAACCCAAATCAGAACCACCAAAATATCAATTACCAGCTCCCATAAATCGTGGTTAACCAAAAACCCAGTATGATGCAGATTTAAATAGTAAAGGAAAGTACCCCATTAGCAATCATGTGTCATCCCATAGAGTTTCCAAGTCATATAAATCATTCTTGTGTCGAATATCTGTTGTATCTATTCCAAGACAGTTGCAAAATGCATTAGCAATTACCAAATTGACCTAAATTCTGGCTGAAGAAATGAGAGCATTACAAAAGAATAACGATGTGGTAGCCTTGCCTCCAGAAAAGAAGACTATTGGATGTTGATGGATTTTTACCATAAAACACAAAGCTGATGGCTTGATAGAAAGGTACAAGGCTAGATTGATTGTAAAATGATACACTCAAAAATATGGGATGGATTACAATGAGAAATTTGCTCCTGTGGCAAAGATTAATACTGTACGTATACTACTTTTTGTGGCTGCTAATCAGAGTTGGCCATCATTGCAATATGATGTGAAGAATGTTTTCTTCATGGAGAACTTCAAGAAGAGGTGTATAAGAATAATTGAATATCCACCTTGCTATAGTGGTAAATTGTATTGTTCTTTATATAGATATTTACAAATAGTATAAATGGAATGCAAATCAATAGTTGTACAACAAAACGGAAATTATGCAAAATTGGCTCCTACAATTACGTGTCTGTCATTTACATGATGAGAAGACTTTGATTGAGGAGTGATATCATCAATCACAGTATTATTCCCAACATCCCCCCGTAAGCTAAGCGTCTGATTAGATCGGATATGGAGCTTGAAATGAAAGAGCTCAAATAGAGGTCGAGAGACACTTTTGGTAAAGATATCAGTAACTTGTAGGTGAGAGGGGACATGTTGTGTACGAAGTTTTCCAGCGACAACAAGTTCACGAAGAAAGTCGTAGTCCAATTCAACATGCTTAGTTCGCTTGTGTGAAATTGGATTGGAGCTTAAAAAATGGCACTTTCGTTATTACATCAAAGAATGGGCCATTGAGGCATGGAAACCTTGAGGTCATGCAGGAGATGTGTGAGCCAAACGAGTTCGACGGCGGTTGAAGTAAGGGCACGATACTCAGATTCACAGCTAGAACGGGAGACAGACGGTTGTTTCTTAGCACTCCAAGAGACTAAATTGTTGCCAAGATAGATAGAAGATAGATAGAATAACTAGAGGTCAAACGACGAGTATCAGGGCAGCCAACCCAATCAGCATCAGAATATGCAACCAAAGCACCAGGAGAAGATGAAGGGCGAAAACTTATGCCAAAGTGAATGGTGCCTTTAACATAGCGGAGGATCCTTTTAACAGCCAAAAAGTGATCAACAGTGGAGCGTGTAAGTATTGACTGACAGAATTGATAGCGTGAGCGATGTCAGGCCTTGTGATGGTTAAGTATTGAAGTGCACTGATGAAGAATCTATAGAGAGTGGGGTCAGAAACCAAAGAACCATCGACGGACAGATGCTGAGAAACAACCATGAGTGTGTGAACAGGCTTATTGTCAAGTAACTGAGCTCGAGTAAGAATGTCCCGTGCATATATGAGCTAACTGATGAATAGACCATCAGAAGTTAGGGTGGCTTCAAGACTAAGAAAATAACTGAGAGAACCCAAGTCCTTATTGGCAAACTCAGAGTTAAGTGCACGAGTGAAGCATGCTAGAAGTGATAATATCATTAACATAAAGAAGTAAATAGATAATATTGAACTCCTGATGAAAGACAAACAGAGATGTGGTCACACGGCTACAAGAGAACCCAAGGCGAATGAGAAAAGAGTTGAATCGTTGAAACCAAGCACGAGGGGCTTGTTTGAGACCATAAAAGCTTTCTTCAACTAGCAAACATGATTGGGAAAGCGAGGATCAATATACCCTGGAGGCTATTCCATATAGACCTGATCAGTAAGAGAACCATTGAGGAATGCATTTTTGACATCAAGTTGATGAAGAGGCCATTTTTGTGTTACGGTGAGAGAAAGCACAACTCGAACAGTAGTAACCTTGATTATCGGACTAAAAGAATCAGTATAGTCAAGACCAGGAACTTGTGTATAACCTTTGGCAACAAGAGGCTTTAAGGTAACAGATCCATCGGGTAAGTATTTGGTCCGAAATACCCATTTGGAGCCAACAATGTTTGTGTTGGCAGGGCGAGGTACCAAAACTCAGGTGCGATTATTCTCTAGTGCATGAATTTCTTCATCTATGGCAGCAAGCCAAGCAGGATTTTTAGAGATTTAAAACCTTTAGGCTTAGTCGATGCAAGGAGACCAGAAAGAAGACCAGAAGTGCCCAATAAACTAAGATTTGCTAGATGTCGAGTCTTGAAAAAGCCAGCTTTAGCCTTTGTAAGCATAGGGTGAGTGGCAAAGGGACCACTGTAGTAGGTGTGGGATCTGCACTAGGTTCAAGAGGATATGAACTTGAAACCGAGGTCTGCAAAAAGAGACCTACAAGAGAATGTAGATCCTGCAAAGACTTATTCACTGGATCAGTATACATAATGCATGGACTAGACCTAGATTGAGTGAATTGTGTGGTTTGGGTATTAGGGGGTGAGGATGGTATATCTGTATGGATGAGGCTAGGTTCGAGAAAATTGGAAAAGTTAAGGAAGGATAAGAGTTGAGCTGAGATGTAGTAACAAAAGGAAAATGATTTTCATCAAATTGAGCATGGCGAGTAATATATAGCCTAGAGGTGGAAGGTTCGAAGCAACGAAACCCTTTGTAAGAGGGACTGTAACCTAGAAAAATACATGGGATGTTGCGAGGAGAAAATTTGTTAGGCATATAATCTCATAAGCAAGGATAAGATGACAACCAAAAGGATGAAAGTTTTCATAGTTCGGGGGATTACCATACAAAATCTCAAAAGGTGATTTACCTCCAAGAAGTGGTGTAGGCAAACGGTTGATGATGTAAGTCGTAGTGCTGAAAGCGTCAACCCAAAAGCGAGGAGAAACATGGGAATGAAAAAGGAGTGCTAATCCTGTCTAAGTCATCTGGCAGTGTTTTCATTCTGCGCGACCATTTTGGGCAGGCGTGTATGGACATGCGAGCTGATGGTGAATGCCACAAGAGCAAAGATGATCTTGAAAGAAATTGCTGGTGAATTCAGCACTGCCGTCACTTTGGAAAATTTTAATACGAGTGGAGAATTGATTTTCCACAAATTTTTGGAATTGAATAAAAACATTATAAAAGTCCGATTTCAATTTTAAAGGATAGAGCCACGTGAAACGAGAATAGTCAAAAATAAAAAGAACATAATATACAAACCCTGAATTAGATTTGATGGGAGACGAACCCCAAATGTCACAATGGATAAGATCAAGTATTTTAGACGACCTATGTTCATTTCGAGAATAAGGTAAGCGATGACTTTTAGCAATTTGACACGTGCTACATAAAGTCGGAGAAGGCAACAAAGATGTAAGATAAAGATGCCCCTTTTTATTTAATAGAGAAATAATAGAATGATTGACATGTCCAAGGTGTGCATGCCATAAGTCATATGACGCATGCGACGATTTATTTTTAAGAGTAGAAATAAAAGCTGAATTGCCACGCTCGAGCGCATATAAGCCACCATCACACTTACCGGTTGCCACCACCTTTCATGTTTTGTGATTTTGTACAGTGAACAAGTTATTAATAAAGGTAACAGGTAAAGGAAAATCAGATGTTAATTTACTAGTGGAAAGTAAATTTTTGGTAAGGCAAGTACAACTAAGACATCAAGAAGATGGAGATTTTGGGTAGGGAAAATATTACCGGTATAGGTAATGGGCAGTGAAGCACCATTACCAACAAACACACAATCCTTACCCATGTAATTTGTGGCCTGGTCCAATTTAGAGTGATCCATGGTCATATGGGCTGAGGTCCCTGTATCCAAATACGAATCAGGACTCATATCTTTATTCAAAGAGCAAGATCCCATGAAGGCTTCAGCAAGATGGGCTGGTGACTCATTTCGATTGTAGCGTTGAAGACAACGATCAGCGAAATGGCCATCCATCCGACAAATTTGGCATCGTGGGGGACGATGCCATTGGTCGGAGTTGAAGCGTCCTTGTCCATGATCGGATGAACTGCTGCCACACCCACCGAAGCGACCTCGATGATGGCGAGAAGAACCACCACAGTGGGTGGAATTCTTGGTGACGATAAAGGCTGCCACAGCTGGAGAAGATGAGTCAAGGGATTTCTGAAAAATTTCAAAACTTTCTGTTTCGGAGACTAAATCTGCAAATGAGGAGAGAGGAGTTTGGGCCATTTGTGCTGTGGAGAAACTGGAGAAATCAGCACCGAGCCCGCTTAGAAACCAGTGTACTTTGTCGGTGCCATCAATTGGTCGACCAATTGCATGTAGTTGGTTACAAATTGCTTTGAAAGAACAGGCATACTCAACAATCGATCTAGTGCTGCGTTTTTATTAATTGTAGGTCATCCTTAAGCCGTAATTCTTGAGCCTTAGAGCGATGGCTAAATGTGTTCTCTAGTGTGAGCCATACGTCCCGTATGGTGGAGAGGCCAACTACCTCAGCCATGGCTTCTTCGGTGAGAGAGGAAAGTAACAAACTGAGTAGGTACTGATCAGTAGCTTTCCATGCCAACTATTTGTCACTTGGCGTAAGAGAAGTGGCAATGTCAAGTTTTGGGGACTGCACAAGGGTGCCATCAACGTGTCCTAATAATTCTTGACTCTCAAGAAGAGTGAGGAGTTGGCTTTTCCAGAGGAGATAATTTGAGGAGGAAAATTTGATGGTGATGATGTGGATTAAGGTATTGAAGGGAAAAAGGGAAGATGTCTCAGCAGCCATGAGAAAAAGAAGAGGATCAGTGGTGGTGTGCTAAACCAATTTTAGCTTTGATACCATAAGAATAATTGAAAATCCACCTTGCTATAATGGTAAATTGTATTGCTCTTTATATAGATGTTTACAAATAGTATAAATGGAATGCAAATCAACAGCTGTACAACAAAATGGAAATTATGCAAAACTGGCTCTTGCAATTACGTGACTATCATTTACATGTTGTGGAAGACTTTGATTGAGAAGCAATATCCTCAATCACAGTATTATTTCCAACGTTGTACATGTATCTTCCACCAGGACTTTCAGAGAATATAGGAATGTTGTGCAAGTTAAAAGAGCATTGTATGGTTTAAAACAATCTTCTCGAGCTTGGTTTGGAAGATTTGCACTTGTAATAAGGAACTTTGGGTACAAACAAAGCAACTTAGATCACACATTATTTCTAAAGTACAAAAAGGACAAGGTGATTGCTTTAATTATTTATGTAGATGATATGATACTTACTGGAAGCGTTATTTTCGAGATTGATGAATTGAAGAAATGTTTATCAAGAAAATTTGAGATGAAAGAGCTTGGAGATTTGAAGTATTTTCTTGGCATAGAAGTGATTCAGTCAAATTAGGGTATATTCTTGTCCAAGAGGAAATATGTACTAGATCTGTTAGCTGATACGAGAATGTTAGATCGCAAACCAGCTAAAACTCCAATTGAACAGAATCATAAGCTTCATGAAAACCCAAGTGATGTTCCAGTCAAAAAGAGAGATATCAACGACTTGTGGGCAAGTTAATTTATTTATCTCATACCAGACTGAATATAGCCTATGCCGTTAGTGTGATCGGTCAGTTTATGCATACTCCCAGTGAAAGACATAAGAATGCTGTGAATCGAGTTATATGATACTTGAAGAATGCTCCAAGGAAAGAAATTATGTTTGCAAAGAATGATCACTTGATTATTAAGGGTTACACTGATTCTGATTAGGCAGGAGATAATACTGACAAACGTTCTACTACTAGTTATTTCATCTTTGTTGGTGATAATCTGGTTATTTGGAGGAGTAAAAAATAGAAGGTTGTGTCTAGATCAAGTGCTGAAGCTGAGTACAAGGCAATGGCTCAAGGTGTATGTGAATTACTATGGATGAAGGCTGTAATGAAAGACTTAGGTTTTAAACCTACTACTACTATGTCTTTATATTGTGTCAACAAATCTGCAATTGCAATAACATACAACCTCGTGCGGCATGATTGCACCAGGCATGTAGAAATAGATTGACACTTCATTAAAGAAAAGTTGGATGCTCAGATTATTGAAGTTCCATTCTTAAAATCTGAAGACCAATTGGCTGATATCCTAACCAAAGCAGTTTTAAGTAGAGTGCTTTTCAACTCATTGGACAAGTTGGGCATGCAAGATATCTATGCAACAACTCGAGGGGAGTGTTAAAATGATCCATGCATAATTATAGGAGATTTTAGTGTATCATATGATTTTGTTAATTATAGGAAAGATTGGTAGAATTGCCTAATTGATATTGTAATTAGTGTTTTCTTGTAATTACTTAATTAGATCAATTAGTTTATATGTTTCCTAAATTAGTTGGCTCTGTACCTATTGCTTCCAAGAGAGATGAATAAGATGAAAAAACTGCTCCACTACTGCTGTGTTTATCACCTACATCAATCTGCAGAATTAGAAAAATGATGATGATGATGATAATAATAGTAATAATAATAATAATTGTTGAAACAGAGTAGAATAAGCTACTCGTTTCATGAAAAATAAGTACGAAATTCTTGAACCAAATTTCAATTATTGCACGCAAATATAACTTCAAAAATTAAACAAACAAAGCAGAAAATCTACTGTTCGCCTTTATATACAAACAAAATTCACCAAAAATTTCTGAACGAAGAGATTAAAAAACATAAATTAACTCTAATACATATCAAATTGTTTGTTCTTCATTTTCTCGTTCCTTCGTGACATCAGCTGGAGGCAAAAAGTACTCCACAGACAAGCCACAAATGTTAAAATCAACCTCTTCAATTTTCCATGTTTCTTCCAACTTCCACTTTCTGTTCAATGTCTTTCCATATCTATACAATGTAGCAGATGATTTTCCACTATGTGCTATGTTGATACCTTCTACATATCTATACTCGTCGAGCACGGATTCCATGCTTGTCTCGTAAAACACGCTTTCACCGTCCTTAGCTGCCTTCATTCGTACCAATTTTGTGTCCTCAAATTGTACGAGGAGCCCTGTTCTTTGGCTGAAGTATCCCCACATTGTGTGGTGGACTATTTCGGTGTTGGTTGTGCTTTGTGCTTTGAGAATGTCTGAACTTGTTTCAAGCTTCAGTATGAAACAATCTTCATTCTTTATGGTTTTTTCTCCTATGCAAACTGCGTTTAAGAATAAGTTGGCCGTTGATCTTGGATCCAAACCCTACAAACATCAGAAATGTTAGCTCAAGTTATACAGAAATGAATCCAGGGACTTAAGTTACAATGTTGTATTGTGATCCTGGGATTATGCTTTTCGAAAAACCAATCAGAAAAGTATTCGTCTAATGAGGAATGACGATAGATTATATATTTTTTCTCTATAATAATTAGCATTCAAACATATTAGGTCCTGACACTGTGATATATCAGGTTTTACGAAAAATAAGCACAATGCTGTAATTTTTACTTTTTCCCAACAAACTTTATTTTGTTTCCTATATCTCTAGTAAGTTAGAATCATGGTTCGTCTTTAAAACTCACCTATTTACTTATTAAGGAAACTAACTTCTCAAGTCCAGCCAAATTACTTGCTTTAGAGAGAGAAGGAAGGTTCAAATTCCACCTACTATCATGGATAATACCATTTGTACCGAATGGAATGTACTGAAAGTTGTCCCTCCTCTTACAGTGTACGTGGGCCCCTCGTGAATATGAAAATCCCCAAATGTGGTCCCCACCCCCATAAGTATTTTCCGTACCACATAGGATGTTGTCTAGTACATCGCACCAAACGTACCTGGAAGAACCTTCGGAGAGGTCTTGGAGGCCCTTTGGAAGCACTTGAATTGGAGGATGATTGGCTCCATCCTATTTTTCCATCACTTCCGGCACTTATTTTGCAGCCAGAGACAACCAGTTCTAAGTACCACAGATCAGGGTTCTTCTGCCATAGTACAAAGCCACCAGCTTCGGAGCTTCGTTTTACATTTTCGCAGCTTCGTTTTACATTTTCAAGAGAATTTTGGTCCACGTCTGATGCTACAACCATCTTTACTTGCCCCACAGCATACATGCTGTTTACAGCATTGATTAAAGGTAGCCCCCCTGTTGCTGCTAGATATTGTTGCACAATGTATTTCGCCGTCGAAGCTTCCTGTTGATGGCGACAAAAATATTCAAGATACGTATTGCTTGTTGTGGAAATCGAGCTAGTTTTCAATTCAAGTACTGGACAAATCACTTACATTTTGCCATTGTGATAAGCAAAACAAGAGTTTTACTTTTAAGAGTGCTCGTTAAGAATGATTGGGAAAAGTACGAACAAAAGTCTCACATCGGCTAAACATGGTTTTGGATTTATAAGTGAATATTGCTCCTCCTAAGAGATGTAATTTCAAGACTCATTGCCACAAATTTATAAAAATTGTTCGCATGTCAAACATTTGGTGAAAGGGAACTCAATTTCCATGTGAGACGTCATGTTGAAAATAAATTTTAAATGATATAAAAGTGTAAATTCTTCAGCATTTTAAAATTTAAGACGGCTGGTTTTCTCGACCGTAATAGCTGTAAAAGGGCATGATACTCAAATTATTATGAAAGTGACATCGAAAATCAAGAAGATTGAGGGGTAGACAAGCAGCCATAGTGAAAATTGAGGGGTTGATAATAATCTTCGATACGGATTGTTAACGAAAAATTGACCCCGTACCTTAACTAACATTGAAATGTTGTCATTGCAAATGATAATTCGAATGAACTGAAGAAAAATGATGCATGTAGCGACTATAAATTTATTGAGAACACGACCACAAAGATGAAAGGGTATGCTTACAATAGAACCATCCTTTACAGGCAAGGTAACAGCATGGTCTGTTTGGACCTGATAAGGTATAAAAGCTGATCCAACAAGTTTCAGCAACAACAAAAATTGATCATTCCCCGACGTCGCTGCTGGATGGTGCCCGGATATGTCAATGGCGCGTTGAGCTTTCATCAGATTTCGCATAGTCCTCCACCGCAAGGCAGCGTTGCTTCCCATTTTGTTGAACATCTCCTCCGGTATTGGCACCTCCAACACCGTCTCCAGCCCATCTTCCTTGTCCAGATTCGGACACAGTTTCCTCATAGAATGAACCTTATGCATGAAGCCCACCTAAATCAAGAAATGAAGGGGAAAAAAGAAGCAGAATGAAGGATAATGAAGGCCTTATTCTTGGTCGTGTTCTTTGACTCAGTTCATGCGAAGTGGACGTCGAACAGGAATGAAAGCCTTATTCTTCTTTCCAAGAATGAAATTTTCCCAAGGCTGCAGGTTTGTATGTATCATTCCCTTTGAAACATTGGCAGATTTGAAAAATTAGAGGGGGTGGGGTGGTCAATGGACTTGCTGTCTTGGGCGTTCCTTGGTTGTAGGAGTCGTGTGGGCACGATTTTATCGGGCAAGGCCTGCTTATTTTTTCTAAAAATATCCAATTCTATCCCAAGTCAATTACATTTGGAAGTAGGATGGACTAATTTGTATTTAAGGGGAAGATTTCGCTATTAATTGTACTCGTGCACACATTGTTTGAGTAACAAAGTTGTTTCTTAACTTTTAAGTGTTGATGTATAATTAGTCATAATCAACGTATACTTTTTAAATATTCATTAAGCCACCGTGTGATTTCCATTCTTTGGCCACAAAAATGAAAAATATGACCATTATCCATCACATCAAACTACCTTATTTGACTTTTTATCTCTTGTATGAGTCTCGTAGCGACTATATTTTTCATTCTCATTCTTAAAAAAATGGGAATCAAATGGGGCCTAAATTCTGATATGATCAACTAGAATGACATATCCTAATTTACATATATAAGATTTATTTCTAACTTGGATTAGTACTTTGATATTTGAAGCAAGACTTGTTTAAGTGAGGATCATATGACGATGTAAAGGAGATTTATAAGCTTTCTGATATAGTGGATTGATAATATGATAATAATGAAATGGTAAGGACCAACTTTCTCTTATTTATAAGTTGAAGACAAACTTACTTTAATCGGGAAATATTTTGGGGACCAATGCTGCAATTTTCCCTCATATGATAATATATTCAATTGAAACTTGATGTTTTATTAAGTTCAATGTAATCTTAGCACAATAAGCTAAAAGAGAAAAATGTAATTAAAAATTAATCTTAGTGCCAATTTGGCAAGTTACTCAATTGGTACCAAAATTCAACTTAAATCTCTTACATGATAAATGTTTTGGGTTCAAATTTTGAGGGATATGACATAAAGTCGTGAAGGGTAAGATGTGCTGAGACTCTTCCAAACCGAACAAAACATGTGATATAATAGATTTGACGTACAGGCTCAAATCATTACCCAAAAAAAAAGAGTGCTTTTTTGTAATGCTTAGATCTCTACGTTTAAGCCATTATATTACATCTATTGTCCGCTTTGGAAGAATTTAAACACATTTTACTCCTCACAACATTTTGTTTTATCTCTCAATATTTAAACTCAAGACTTCTATCTTATGGAAAATTTCAGTTGAAACATTATACCAACTGAACAACTTATCCAATTGGTAAGAATTCAACTTAAATCTCTTGAGTAATGATTAAAAGCTGGCCTAGGCATCGAATTAAAAAGGAGAAAGGATAAAGATCAAAAGTTTCAACAGATGGCAAATTAAGATCGAATCAGAGGTTATAAATAAATAAATAAATAAATAAGTATTTATAAACATTTTAATTTTATGGTGTTTTCGTCGACCATTTGATCCACATATATATTAAATATAAACTAATTAAAATAAGTTCATTGAATATGAAATTGAAGATAAAATCTAACTTATAAGTCGATAACATTTTAAATAAATAAATAATATAGCTAAATTTTATTTATTTAATTTAATTATAGATAAAATATAAAAACTGACTTATACGTCCATTTAATTTTTAATTATTTATTTGGGACTTTCTTTTTTAAAAAAATGGAACTACAATTACAATTAATTTTTTATTTTTTCCTGTTTTCTTTTTGTTTTATTTAAAGAGGGAAGTATATTTATCATTTCACAAAGCTTATTGGGAAGATGGAAGAAAATGTTGTATTCCACAAAGAAAATGTCATATGGGAGTTTTTTTTCTTCAAAATGGAAAAATAGGAGGTATTCCACAATAGAGACAAGAATTTAATGGTGTTTTACGCCAATTACCCTATTTAATATTTGACCTCATGCATTTGAATTTTGAATGGGTGTTATGGGAATAATTTAATAAACGATCACTCAATTTTGCTACATATTACTACTCGTTCATTGATCTTTTAAAAGTTACTCATTGCTCACTTAACTTCGTTATGGATTATTATTTGTCCACTGAAATTGAAAAGATTATTCATTGCTCACCTAAATTTAAACAAAGTTACTCATTGCTTGTTGAATTTTGCTATAGGTAACATTGATGAAAATGGTATGAGTGATTGATGAGTAAATTTGTTCAAATTTAGGTGAACAACGAATAACTTTTTAAATTTGAATGAGCAAGTAGTAACTCATAGCAAAATTCAGTGAGCAAATGGTAACATATAACAAAGTCTTGTGATCATTAATTAAATTAACTCGTATTATGGCAATATCTCAGGTTTCCACGTGAACTCTTATTGTTGACCTCGGAAATTGGACCCTCCACGTGGCCAACCGATAACCACTCCACGTATTCCTCCATGTGCATAATCAACCCACGGTCAGATGCACATGGCCGGGACCAGCGGGGATGGCGGCGGCCGTATACACTCCGACGTACAAGTTAGGCTCAGGCGATCGGAACAGTACCAATGTTGTGCAAAATAGTGGGGACGAGAATATATGTTTGCTTGCTATGGAGTGCTAAGTAGTAAGAGTTTCATTGCCTTTACTTCTTGCCAAGCCTTGGGTATTTATAGGTGAGAAAAGTCGTTGGATGTGGGAAACGTGTATACATCTGACGGTATGAGGCGTCTGTTCATAGACGTCAATCAGCCGCGTTTATAGAGTGGGCAGGTAATTACTTCTCTCGAGTTGAGTTGACATAAAGTTGATACGTTACATCAACTAGCCTCATGGAAACGTCAAATCACTTTAAACCTTAGGTGCAGAAGAGATTCTGACAAAGATCTCATTCTGAAATTGGCGGCAGATCCTCTGGCAGAGGTCCCTGGAGTGCGTTTCGCCCCGGATTTAAGGGCGAGGGCACTTCGGTCAGTCCCTCAGAATTGCCTATGCCTCGTAGTGTGATAGCAGATCGTCACCATTGGTGAAGTCACTTCGGAACCACTTCGGATGAACTTTCCACACCTCACATGATGTGGTGGTAGACTTTTCGAAGTGGTTCAGATAGGGGCGTAACACTATGTATAGTAGAGGATAATGATGACACTTTTTATAGTGGGATGTTGATATTCACACTTCAACATGCTTGGAGGATGAAGTCACTTTGAAACCACTTCGGATGAGTGTTCCGATGGACTTTCCAAAGTGGTTCAGATAGGGGCGTAACAGTGGTCCCCCAAGTCCAGGTATGAATATTTATATCATGGGTGGACTTGTCTTCCCGATCGAGTATGTAAGCCTCGATATGGGAACCGCAATTTGTGAGAACTTGAGGGTCGATTTTCTGTGTTTGCCAAGGCGTTGATCCTAGGCAGATGCACTAAAGTTTCACCACTGCGTGAGGGAAAAAATTACGTGAGATCGAGGTGCTACCGAACTGGACGAGACGGTCAACGAGGCAATCGAGGTGAGGACCCACAAGGAACTTCGCGTCAGGTGCATCTAAATTTTGCAAAATTGAGTGAAGAGCTCATCTGCCATCGGTGTGCTGACCCACAAGGGACGACGCGTTGGGAGATGGCTAAAACTTTGTAAAGCTTAGGAGGGAACGCAGCGACCGAGGCGATGATTCACAGGGGACTCCGCGTCAAGTGCGCCTAAACTTTGTAAAGTTGAGTGAGGAGCTCATCTACCACCGGTGCGCTGACCCACAGGGGACGATACGTTGGGAGATGGCTAAAACTTTGTAAAGCTTAGGAGGGAACGCAGCGACCGAGGCGATGATTCACAGGGGACTCCGCGTCAAGTGCGCCTAAACTTTGTAAAGTTGAGTGAGGAGCTCATCTACCACCGGTGCGCTGACCCACAGGGGACGATACGTTGGGAGATGGCTAAAACTTTGTAAAACTTAGGAAGGAATATAGCGATCGAGGCGATGACCCACAGGAGACTCCTCGTCAAGTGTGCCTAAGCTTTATAAAGTTGAGTGAGGAGCTCATCTGTCACCAGTGCGTTGACCCATAGGGGACAACGCGTTGGGAGATGGCTAAAACTTTGTAAAGCTTAGAAGGAAACGCAGTGACCGAGGCGATGACCCATAGGGAACTCCGCGTTAGGTGCGCCTAAGCTTTGTAAAGTTGAGTGAGGAGCTCGACCTGAAGCGGGCGTATCGATGTTAAATGATTTGACAGCTGTTGCGTATTTCCAAGGTGACAGTTGGGTACAGCATCCATTTCCCTAAAAGGCTGCTGCGACTACTTATTGTTGACGACTGGTGGCAACCGATGCGACGCATTATATGCGAGCGTGAGGGTCACAGCAAAATCTTAGGCGTACATTAAATCTAGCGTTTCATTTCAACGGCCTAGATTGATTGCATTTGAATTCAACGGTGGAGATTAGTTGGAGTGCTCTATAAAAGGCGGACTTGAGTGTTTTTGAAGCTTTTCACTCTTCCGAAAACAGAAAATCCCATTGCTCTCAAACTTCCTTGCGATTTCCGGAGTTCTTCAAGCATTCCTGATGAGAAATTCGATTTTTCGGCGACCACACACTGCTTTTTGACCATTTTCGGCTAGGGAACACTGAAACTCGTAAGTTTCAGTATATATTTGAGAGACATTTCCTTTTTGAAAATGGCTTTTGAGGGTAGTGCTAGTTCGGGAAGGGGGTTGGAGTTAGTGCGGATGGACGAGCCCATTGTGGCGACCTCCTCCGAGGTAGCCGAAGCGATACTTGGGGCGAGAACATTTGGAAGAAGCCGAATAGCCCAGCAGATACCTCTGTACATTGGGAGGTGTTGGATTATCCCTCCAAGCTAAAGAGAGCCGACCTAGAAAGACTTAGGACTGAATATAGGATACCAGATAGTCTAGGCCTGATCCTACCCGAGCCTGATGAGAGGGCTTGCTATCCTAGGCCAGGGTGTTGGCGATAAGCGAGGCGATCCTTAGGGCCAGTATTAGACTTCCAATTCACCCTTTTTTCGGATGGTGTTTAGGTCTTATGGCTTAGTACCGACCCAACCAAACCTGAACTCCTGGAGCCAAATGGTAGGCTCCTGGATGTTATGGAAAGAGGCGTCACTAGGGGTGGAGATGCCCTTCTCAGTTTTTCAGACCCTCTACATTCCCAAAGTAACAGTCGGGGGATAAGACCAGGGGCTGGTATTACCTGACCTCTTGGGGTTTCCACACTCCATTCGTGCTCGATCTGTTGAGCTCCATCAAGAAGTGGAAGAGCTTGTGGTGCTGGGCTGCCGGAGATGGGACACGATGGAGGGAGACCCCCTGGCACCTTTTACGGTCCCCACGAAGTACTTGTCACTTAGTAAGTATTGTAGCTGTATTTCTTGTTTATTTCTCTTCGGTTCGGATCATAACTAACATTCGTGTTCATTTTTGAAGGCACTCTTCCTCGGAGCGAGCTGTCCTCTGACGACTTCGAGATCATCTGTGTCATATATCAACTCCCTCCGAAGAAGAGGTCGTTCCACTGGCTAATCAGAACAAACCTCCATTTTGTGATGCACGACCTAATGGCCTCACAAGTTAATATCTCAAAGCGAATACCTTTTAGTACTTCCGAGTCGTTTACACTAATTTACTTATTTCTTGCAGATAACTTCAATAAAAAGATGCCTCTCCGGCCTGACTTCAAGATAATACAAAAAATGAAGGCCGAAGCAAGGGCCTTGAAGACCTCCTCCTCCACCTATAAGAAGCAGATGGAGGACTTAGTGGATGCCAGCAAGAGGCTCCTGCCTTCAACGGAGGAGAAGGTTCTAGAGGATCCTGAGGCCAATCTGCTTCGGAAGGGCAAAAAGCCTAATGCCCCTTCGAAGCGGCCAACGGTGGCGAGGCTACCCCCATTCTGAGGCAAACTATAATTCCTACCGGAATGGCCATTCTGGAGAAAACACCTACTCCATCAAAGGCTCCTCCTACCCCGGCCAAAGCACCAGTTGCTACTGTGCCTCTCACCCAGGTGCCGGGGTAGCCCAAGAGGAAAAGAGCCCATCCCTCAAAGGAGGTGGACTTCTTGGGCACAAACTCCGAGGAGC
Organism: Olea europaea var. sylvestris; assembly: GCF_002742605.1. Taxonomy (NCBI): domain Eukaryota; kingdom Viridiplantae; phylum Streptophyta; class Magnoliopsida; order Lamiales; family Oleaceae; genus Olea; species Olea europaea. The sequence continues at coordinate 13,797,846 of NC_036246.1, forward strand.
CAGTAAAGGAAGTACTGAAGGCTCTTCCCCTAGAAATGGCTGCAGTGGCGGTAGTCTATAATAAGTACTAGATCGAAGAATGGAGAGACCATACCGCCTCCTGCACGGTCGAGGACTTAGTGGCGGCCAATAGTACCTGCGTGGCCCAGGCTCTGAGCACCAGCATCCAGCTTGAAGGCTTGGTGGAAGACCTCAACGCCAAGAGGGAGGACCTCGCCAAACACCTTGAGGAGGCGATGCAATATGGGGATGTAGTAAGGGAGGCTCGGGTCAAGGCTACGAAGGAAGAGAAAGGGAGAAGGGAGGCTGAGGCCTAGCTAGTGGCTGCTAAAGGAGACACGGAGCGACTGAAGAATGAGCTCTACGAGGTGGAGTGTCAGATGGCTGCTATGTCTTAAAGAGTGGACCACGCCAATGAGCACAACCGGCTCGCCATGGAAGCTTTGGAGGCCTCCAATAAAGAAAGAGTGGAGCTGAGGCAGAGGGTGGAGGCCCAATCTGAGGAAATTGCCTCCTTGAAGGAGGAACTGAAGTCGGCAGAGGAAGTGGCTGTTCAAAATTTCATTGACCACTTCGAGGATCATCTCCTGTACGATGACTTTGCAAATTTTTGGGCCTGCTGGAGTGCCCAAGGCTTATTGGGTCGGCTGAAAGAGGTCCACCCCACTTTTGACATCTTCTCTTTAGAGGCAAGGTTCGAGGGACCTACTAGAGGCCGACCTGATAGGCTTGCCGAGGATGCTCCAGAGGCCCTCGAGGCGGGCGAGGCAAAGGCTGGCGGTGAAGGGCCTCTTGTAGAATATGACTTATTTTGTAATGGCTTCGGCCTCCTTTGTAATTCAATTTCAAGTTAATGAAATGAAATTTTTGCCAAGTATTGTTGCTTTTGTTTTCTTATTGTGTTGATCTATCTACACATATATGAATGACAATCACTTAAGATTAAGTGCCCCTTAACAATAATCAGAAGATCGGATCACTTAAGTAAACATTGAGCGCCTCTTAACAACAATCAGAAGATCGGATCACTTAAGTAAACATCAAGCACCTCTTAACAGCAATCAGAAGATCGGATCATTTAAGTAAACATATTGAAGGACTGTGGTAACAATTTACTAACTGATGTGAGAAAGAACCGAAGTATCATTACTTGGAGAAGTTACATTGCCCTTTACTAAGGCATTTTTAGCACTTAGTAAACTAGGGAAATTACAAACGAGATCGGTTTAGGACATACATTTATCAGACAACGTTGAGATCGGATCGAAACAAAAGCTCATCACTGATAGTATTTTCTCTAGTGTTCGATGTTCCATTGATGAGGCAGTGCTTTCCCTGCCATGTCTTCAATTTCGAAAGTGCCAGGTCGGGATTCCCTACGGATGCGGTAAGGACCTTCCCAGTTTGGTCTCAATACTCCGAACCGGGTTGGCTTTGATGACTGGAAGACCCTTCTGAGGACGAGGTCCCCCAGACGAAGAGTTCGATTTCTGACCTTGGAGTTATAATAGCGGGTCATCTTTCTATGATACTTTGCCAAATTCACCTGGGAGGTATCCCTCCTTTCTTCAAGGAGGTGGAGTTTGTTTACTCGGGCCTCGTAGTTACAGATCTCATTGAAGTGTATTCAACGATGTGATGGGACCCTGTGTAACGACCCGAACCTCTCGTCCAAACCGTTAGCTTATGTACTGTCCACTTCGGGTGGACCTTGCGCCCACTTACCCCTCACGGCTTTCTCTTGCGTCCCCCAGGATTCAAACTCTTGACCTCTACATAAAAGAGACTTAAGTTGAATCCTAGGAGACGCGACAGAAAATCATGAGGGGTGAATGGGTGCAAGGCCCACCTGAAGCGCGCGTTTTGGTACCAGGATTCAACTTAAATCTCTCTTATGTAGAGGTCAAGAGTTCAAATCTCGGGGGACACGACCGAAAGCCGTGAGGGGTAAGTGGGCGCAAGGCCCACCCGAAGCGGACAATACGTAAGCTAATGGCTTGGACGAGAGGTCCTGGTCGTTACAAAAAGTCCAATTGGTACCAGGATTCAACCTAAGTTTCTCTTATGTAGAGGTCAAGAGTTCGAATCCTGGGGGATGCGACAGAAAGCCGTGAGGGGTAAGTGGGCGCAAGGGCCACCCGAAGCGGACAGTACGTAAGCTAACGGTTTGGGTGAGAGGTCCGAGTCGTTATACCCCGACCTCGACTGGGCTCATGGCCTCAGCTCCATAGGTTATTGAGAATGGTGTTTTCCCTGTTGCAGTTTGACTTGTGGTTTTGATAGCCCAGAGGACGTGGGGTAGCTCGTCGACCCAAGCTTCCTTTGAGGTGTCAAGCTTCCTTTTCAGGGTATGCTTGATAGTTTTGTTTACTGCCTCAACTTGTCCATTTGCTTGCGGATGATGAGGCGTTGAGAAATCCTTTTTTATCCCTAGTTCATCGCACAATTCTCACATTTTCTTATTGTCGAACTACCTCCCGTTGTCGGACACTAAGGAGTGGGGAATGTCGAACCTGCAAATGATATTTTTCCAGACGAATTTCATAGTATTTGCCTCGATGATCTTAGCAAGAGGTTCAGCCTCAACCTACTTGGTGAAGTAGTCAATGGTGACAATGGCGAAAGTCGTACTTCCTCTTCCTTTTGGGAGGCCAGGGGCTGGTTACTACGGAGAGGTTTTGAGAAGGTTGCCTTTGAATATTTGAGAAGCGTTAGCACTTGTCACATTTCTGGACAAACTGGCAAGCATCCCTTTTCAGGGTCGGCCAGAAGTAGCATTGACGGAGAACCTTGTGCGACAGAGCCATTCATTCAGAATGATTTTCCCAGATTCCCTCATGGATTTCCCTAAGTATATGTGTGGCCTCTTCGCCTCCCACACATCGGAGAAGTGGCGAGATGAAGCCTTTTTTGTAGAGCATATCCTCTTTCAGGACGAAGTGCGCAGTCCTTTTTCTTAACTTTCTCGCCTCGCTTCTAGAAGCAGGTAGTGTTTGATCCTTTAGATAGGCGATGATGGGTTGCATCCATACCGGGGTGCCTTCTATCCATAGCACCTCTTCACATCCAGAAATGGAGGGATTTGATAAGTGCTCGATGGGTACAATCGTTAGTAGCTCTGAATCCTTGCTGCTGGCCAGTTTTGAAAGGGCATCTACATGAGTATTCTCTAAGCGTGGAACTTGAATCAGCTCAAACCTTTCAAAATGAGGAACTAGGTCCATAACTAATTTTAAGTATGCAACCATGCTACTGTCTTTGGCCGCGAAGTTTCCATTGACCTGGCTCACTACAAGCTGAGAATCGCTGCTTGCTAGGAGCCTTTTGACCTACATTTCTCTTGTCAGTCTAAGGCCTGCTAGAAGGGCCTCATATTTAGCAGCGTTGTTCGAGGCTTTGAAGCCGAACCTTACCGAGCAATTTAGCTTTTGGCCTTCGGGGCTCTCCAAAACGATCCCTACCCCAGAGCCAACCTCTCCTGAGGATCCGTCTACGAATAGTTACCATGTCGAGGGCTCAGTTGGCTCCATTGTCGCCTCCATTTCTAGAGCTTTGGCAAACTCAACCACAAAATCTACAAGGGCCTGTCCTTGGATGGCATGTTGGGGTCGGAATAGTAGGTCGAACTCGCTGAGCTCGATCGTCCATTTTAGTAGGCGTCCTGATGCATCTGTTTTCTGTAGCACTTGCTTCAATGAGAAGTTGGTGAGAACCTCAATCGAGTGGGTCTGGAAGTATGGCCTCAGTTTTCTTGAGGTTGTGATGAGGGCAAGTGCCAATTACTCCATGTCTGGGTAGCGTGTTTCAGTTGGAAGGAGTGCTTTGCTAATGTAGTATACTGGCAATTGGTGCTCATTTTCTTTTCTGACTAGGATAGCGCTGACCACCACATCCGAAATTGCCAAATACAGCAGCAATGACTCTTCTGGTTGAGGTTTTGACAAAAGGAGCGCCTCTCCAAGGTACTTTTTCAGCGCCTGGAAGGCTTCCTTGCACTCAGAAGTCCATTAGAACTTCTTTCCTTGTTTAAACACATTGAAGAATGATAAGCTCTTATCTGAAGCCCTGGAGATGAAGAGACTGAGTGTGGCTATCCGACCATTGAGGCTTTGGACCTCCTTCAGTTTTTGAGGTGACCTCATTTCCAGTAAGGCCGTTATCTTTACTGGATTTGCTTCAATTCCTCTTTGGTTAACAATATACCCTAAGAACTGACCCGAAGCCACCCTAAAGGTGCACTTGAGGGGATTCAACTTCATTTTATACTTTCTAAGTATCTGAAAGGTCTAGTCGAGGTGACTTACGTGTTCGCTTTCCTGGAGGCTCTTGACTAGCATGTCATCCACGTAGACCTCCATGGTTTTGCTAATGAGTTCCGCAAACATCATGTTGACCAGTCTCTGATAGGTAGCTCTGGCATTTTTCAATCCGAAGGGCATGACTTTATAACAGTAGAGTTCTCTGTCTGTAATGAATGATGTAGCTTCCTCATCAGGTCAGAACATGGGTATCTGATTGTACTCTGAATACGCATCCATGAAGCTCAATAGGTCACGTTCAGTGGTGGAATCCACAAGTTAGTCTATCCTTGAAAGTGGGAAGCTATCTTTAGGGCACACCTTATTCAAGTTGGCGAAGTCTACGCACACCCTCCACTTTCCACTGGGCTTTTTCAACAAGACCGGGTTGGATATCCACTTCGGGTAGATGGCTTCCCTTATGAAGCCATGCGACTAAGCTTGCCTACTTCATCTTTGAGCACCTCGTACCTTTCCGGGTTGAGGGCACGTCTTTTCTACAGATGAGGGGCACAAAAGGAGTTGATGTTAAGATGTGGCAACTGATCCTTGGATCTATTCCCACCATGTCTTCATGCTTCCAAGTAAAGACATCCAAATTTCTTTTCAGGAAGCTTATCATCTCTTCTTTTACTTTAGGAGACAGTGTCTTCCCTATTTGCAAGACCTGAATAGGGTCCTCTTGGCTGGCGGAGAAAGTTTCGAGTTTTTCCATTGGGGTTACATTTGGTTTAGAGTCAATTATCCAGGGATCTAGCTCATCAAGAGGGTGTCCTTGTTCAGGAGCCTCTTCCATGTCGACGTCTTCCTCCTGTTCGGAGGTATGCCCTTGTTCAGGGGCGTCGAGCATTTTCACGTCCATACTGGCTTCATTGACAATTTCAGTTATGATCACGTTAATAGTTCGAGGCTTCGACTTTCTCAAAGAGTTCATTCAAGTAACATGCCCTGGAGCCCATCTGATCGCCTCGGACTGTAGCTAGCCCATGTTCAGTTGGGAATTTCATACACAAGTAGTGGATGGATATGACGACCCAAAGATCTTTTAAAGCGAGTCTGCCCAATACTCCATGATAGGCCGATCTGTGGTGAACCCATCTCGACGGGTAGAGTGATCCGACCTCGTGGAACGATACTGTGTCCAATAAATCCGAATAGTGGATCGGTTATGGGGATTAACCCATGTTCAATTTGCATTTTGTCAAAGGTGGAGCCGAACAGTATGTTCATCGAATTTCCATTGTCGACGAGCATGCGTTTGAGTTCATTTTTTAGCCACTACGGCTCTCACAACCAATGCATCATAATGGGAGTAGTGAACTCTTTCTGCATCTTCCTGGGAGAAGGTGATTGGGACCATCTTATTAGCCGCTTGTGACTCATTGACAATGTAGGTAATCATTGGTTTCTCTGTCAGTGACCTGTTCGCAGTATGTGATTTCATCTGTAAATCTAGCGAGATAACTTTTCAACGTCTCTCCAAGGGCCTGCCTCGTATCTTGCAGGCATTGCACTAGGGCCTCTCCTTCTCTGTGTGATAGGTATTAGTTCAAAAATGCCTTCTTGAAATCTGGCCAACTTCTAATGCTCAGGGGAGGAAGTCTGCTATACCACACTTCAGCAGCTCCACCTAGGGTTAGGTGGAAGGCCCTATACTTCAAAGCAGGCGAGGCTCCTCTGAGGCTCATTTGTGTCATGTACTTGGTAAGGTGCTTCTCCGGGTCCCCCTTTCCTTCATACTTAGGGATCTTAGGGGGCATGAAGTTTGCTGGCATTGGGAAGCTTCGGATCTCCCTTGAGAAAGGGAGATTATCATCGTCATCGTCAATTTCATAAGATCGACAAGGCCCATCTAACCCATCATCATCTTAAATATCCTTGGGAGGTGGAGGTGCTTCCCCTCGGCTCCCCCAATTGACTAGGTTCCTCCTATCCCTTCTATTTCTAGAAGGAGGAGGTACCTGTTTTTGCTCCCGATCTTGTCGAACTGATCTCCGCACTGAGCGACCCCTATTGCTAGGTCCTGCCCTATTCGATCGAAGACGCTTACTGATCTTTGCTCCTCATATTCTTGAGGAAAATTGTCACCTAGCTGTAGTTCTACTGGCTGGCTTCCTCGCACATAGGAGGTGGCTTCCACGCCCATCTCTCTTTCAAAGGGGCGTTCTCTGTGCTGGCTCATATGGTCTCGGGAACGAGAAACGGGGGCTTCCTGCATTGGGTAAAATCCTTGGGGCATTCGAGAGCCCTGGTGACCTTGGGCTTGCAAGAGAAGTTCATGCATCGCCATATTCTAAGTTGCGATGTCTCTCATGCCCGCAGCTATTTGAGTCATTCCTTTAGTGAGCGTGGCTGTTCTTTCACCTCGGCGACGTTGGTGATGGGGTCTCTGGTAAGTGACATTGTTATGGAGCACTTCTTCTTCAGAGGCCTCTCTCATGGGGTTGTCGTCTTCATCACTGGAACTCATTCTATTTTCTTTTTTAAGGGTGATAAGCATTTGGATTATAACTCGACTTCGTTCTTTTTCAAGAACGTGCCCTTTTCAGGGTAAGTCACTAATCTTCCAGTGATTTCTCCGGTGGAGAATGCAGAACTTGGAATGGGAAGTAGTTTTCCACAGACGCCGCCAATCTGTTGACCTCAAAAATTAGACCCTCCACGTAGCCAACCAATAGTCACTCCACGTATTCCTCCCTGCGCACAATCAACACACGGTTAGATGCACACGGCCGGGACCAGGGGGATGGCGGCGACCATATACACTCCGACGGACAAGTTAGGCTCAAGTGATCAAAATAGTACCAAGGTTGTGCAAAATAGTGGGGAGGAGAATATATATTTGCTTGCTATGGAGTGCTAAGTAGTAAGAGTTTCATTACCTTTGCCTCTTGCCAAGCCTTGGGTATTTATAGGTGAGGAGAGTCGTTGGATGTGGGACACGTGTATACATTTGACGGTATGAGGTGTCTGCTCATAGGCGTCAATCAGCCGCGTTTATAGAGTGGGCGGGTAATTACTTCTCCTGAGTTGAGTTGATATAAAGTTGATACATCACATCAACTAGCCTCATGGAGACATCAAATCACTTTAAACCTTAGGTGCAGAAGGGATTCTGACAAGGATCTCATTTTGAAATTGGCGGCAGATCCTCTGGCAGGGATCGTATTGGAAAGCTCGGAAGGCCACAAGCTAAATTGTGCAGTAAGGTTCGATTTCAAAGCCTTGAACAACGCTGCTGAATACCTTCTAGTAGGGCTCAAGCTTGCTAAGGAGATGCGTGTCAGAAGGCTCCTGCCAAGCAGTGATTCTCAACTTATAGTGTACCAGGTCAATGGAAGCTTTGCAGCCAAAGATGGTGGCATGGTTGCATACTTGAAGTTGGTTCTGGACCTAGTTCTTCATTTTGAAAGGTTCGAACTGATTCAAGTCCCCCGTCTAGAGAATGCACTGCAGATACCCTTTTAAAATTGGATAGTAGTAAGGATTTAGAGCTGCTAAAGGTCATCCCTATTGAGCACTTATCAAGGCCCTCCACCTTCGAAAGTGAAGAGATACTATGGATAGAAGGCACCACATTGTGGATGCAGCCTATCATCGCCTACCTGAAGGACCAAACACTGCCTGCTTCTAGAAGCGAGGCGAGAAAGTTAAGAAGAAGGGCTGCACACTTCGTCCTGTAAGAAGATACTCTTTACAAGAAAGGCATCGCCTCGCCCCTTCTCCGATGCGTGGGAGGCAAAGAGGCCATATACATACTCAGGGAAATCCATGAGGAAATCTGTGGAAATTACTCCGGAGGAACGGCTCTGGCACACAAGGTTCTCCGTCAAGGCTACTTCTGGCTGACCCTGAAAAGGGATGCGTGCCAGTTTGTCCAAAAGTGTGACAAGTGCCAGCGCTTCTCAAACATACAAAGACAGCCTGCTCAGAGCCTCTCCGTAGTAACCAGCCCTTGGCCATTCGCCAAGTGGGGCATTGACTTCATGGGTCCACTCCCAAAAGGAAGAGGAAGTGCAACTTTCGCTATTGTCGCCATTGACTACTTCACTAAGTGGGTTGAGGCTGAACCCCTTGCCAGGATCACCGAGCCGAATACTACCAAATTCGTCTGGAAGAACATCATTTGTAGGTTTGAAATTCCCCACTCCTTAGTGTCTGACAATGGGAAGTAGTTCGACAACAGGAAGATGCGAGACTTATGCGATGAACTAGGCATAAAGAAGAACTTCTTAACACCTCATCACCCCAAGCAAATGGGCAGCTTGAAGCAGTAAACAAGACCATCAAGCACACCCTGAAAAGGAAACTTGACACCTCAAAGGGGGCCTGGGTTGATGAACTCCCCCACGTCCTCTGGGCTATCAAAACTTCTAGCCGAACTGCAATAGGTGAAACGTCATTCTCCATGACCTACGGAGTTGAGGCCATAAGCCCCGTCAAGGTCGGGGTCCCATCACACCGACAGATACATTTCAATGATATCAGTAATGGCGAGGCTCGAATAAGCAAACTGCACCTCCTTGAGGAGAGGGGGGATGCCTCCCAAGTGAACTTGGTAAAGTATCATCGAAAGATGACGCGCTATTACAACTCCAAGGTCAGAAACAGAACTCTTCGCCTGGGCGACCTCATCCTCAGAAGAGTCTTCCAATCTTCAAAACCAATCGGGTCAGGAGTGTTTACCCCGAACTGGGAGGGCCCTTACCGCATCCGCAGGAAATCCCAACCTGGTACATTAGAAATTGAAGACATGGCGGAAAAGGCACTGCCTCATCAGTAGAACATCGAACACTTGAAGAAGTACTATCAATGATGAGCCTTTGTTTCGATCCGATCTCAATATGGTCTAATGAATCGATTGTTCAGATATGGTCTCAATCGTAAGTTTCCTAGCTTACTAAGTGCTAGAATTGCCTTGGTAAAGTGTGGTATAATTTATCTCAAGTAATGAAACTTCAGGTCTGTGCCACATCGATTATTAAATAGTTTCCTCAGTCCTTCAATATGTTCACTTAAGTGATCCGATCTTCAATTATTAACTGATTAATGTTGAGAGATTCTTCATGTTTACTTAAGTGGTCCACTTTATATTAACTTAAGTGGTCTGATCCTCAATTATTAACTGGTTATTGTTACTAGGCGCTTAGTCTAATGTTTGTCATTCATATAAGTATAAACAGATCCAAAAGGAAAAAAACAGAGGCACAAATACTTAGCAAAAAATTTCATTTCATTTAAACAAGAATTGAAGTACAAAGAGGCCGAAGCCATTACAAAAGATGGCCCTATTCTAATGGAGGGAGCTCTGCGTCGGCTGCCTCCGGGGCCTCCGGAGCCTCTTCAGCAAGCTTATCAAGCCGACCTCCAGTTGGTCTCCCAAACTCTGCCTCCAAAGAGGAGATGTCCAGAGTGGGATGGACCTCTTTCAGTCGACCAATAAGCCTTGAGCACTCCAGAGGCCCAAAAATTGGCAAAGTCATCATATAGGGGATGGTCGTCAAAGTGGTCGATGAAGTTCCGAACTGTTACCTCCCTCGCAAACTTCAACTCTTCCTTCAGAGAGGCAATCTCCTCAGACTGAGCCTCTGCCCTCTGCCTCAGCTCCACCTTTTCTTTGTTTGTGGCCTCCAGAGCCTCGGTGGTGAGCTTGTGGTGCTCGTTGGCGTGATCAACTCGCCGAGTCATAGTAGCCACTTCGCACTCCACCTCGTATAACTCCTTCTTCAGCCGCTCCACTTCTACTTTGGAGACAATCAGCTGGGCCTCGGCCTCCTTCTTTCCCTCCTCCACCTACGGGGCCTTGGCATGGGCCTCTCGCACGGCATCCCCATAGTACATCGCCTCCTCGAGGCGCTTGGCGAGGTCCTCCCTCTTGGAGTTCAGGTTACCAGGCCCTCAAGTTGGATGCTTGTACTCAAGGCCTGAGCCACGCAGGCGCTATTGGCAGCCACCAAGTCTTCAGCTGTGCACAAGGTGGTGTGGTCCCTCCACTCTTCGATCCAGTATTTGTTGTGGACCACCGCCACTGCAGCTGTTTCTGGAGGAAGGGCCTTCAACACTTCCCTCACCGGCTCTTCTGGATTTGTGCCCAAAAAGTCGACTTCCTTAGTGGGACGGGGCCTCTTCCTCTTCTGCTGCCCTAGCACTTGAGCAATTGGCACAGCAGCAAGTGGTGTTGTAGCCGGGGCAGTGGCAGCCTCAGATGGGGTAGGCCTCTTCTTCGAAATGGCCACCCCGGTTGGAATTGTGGTTTGCTTTAGAATAGAGGATGGCCTCGCCACAGTTGGGCATTTTGGAAAGGCGACGCTCTTCTTGCCCTTCCTTCGAAGGTCAGCCTCCGGGTCCTTCGGTACCTCCTCCTCCGTCGGAGGCTAAAGTCTCTTACTGGCATCCACCAAATCCTCCATTTGCTTTTTGTAGGAGGAGGAGGAGGCCTTCAGTGCCCGTGTCTCTGCCATCATCCTCTAAATGGTCTTAAAGTCGGGGCGCACGGGCATTTTCTTATTAAAGTTGTCTGTAAAGAACGAATTACAAATTAGTACAAGTATTAGGAGTTCAGAATAAAGGATAAAGACTTCGATCCAGTTACCTTAGGATGCCATCAGGTCGTGGGTAATGAAGTGAATGTTCTTTCGAATCAACCTATGGTAAGACCTCTTCTTTTGAGGCAGCTGATAGATGATGCAGATGGTATCAAAGTCCTCCGATAACAGCTTACACCGAGGAAGAGCACCTACAAAAGAAATGCGAATATTAGGCACGATTCGAACCGAAGAAAAATATAAAGAAAAACAACTACTATACTCACTAAGTGTTGAATACTTCGTCGGGACCGTAAGAGACGCCAAGGGGTTCCCCTCCATCGTGTCCCATCGCCCTGCAGCCTAGCACCACGAGCTCTTCCATTCTTTGATGGAGCTCAATAGATCGACCACGAATGGAGTGTGGGAATCCCATGAAGGTAGTACCACCTCCGAGTTTTATCCCCCCCTCCAATAGTTACGTTGGGTATGTAAAGGGACTGGAAGACGGAGAAGGGCATTTTCAGCCCTAGTGACGCCCTTTCCACAACATCCAGGAGCCCAACATTTGGCTCCATGAGTTAGGATTGAGTTGGGTCGGGGCTAGCCCATAGGATCTAAGCACCATCCTAAAGAATGGGTGAATTGGCAGCCTAAGTCCGGCCCTAAGGATCGCCTCACTAATGGTCACACAACCCGGCCTAGGGTAGCAAGCCCTCTCTTCGGGCTCGGAGAAGATCAAATCTATACTATCGGGGATCCTATACTTTGCCCTAAGCCTCCCCAGGTCGGCCTCTCTTAACTTAGATGGGTAGTCCGATGCCCCCCAGTGCACAGAAGTATCCGCTGGGCTATCCGGTTGCTTCCATATATTTTTCCCCCTATTATTACCTCGGCTATTTATGAGGAGGTCGCCACACTGAACTCATCCATCCTCACTAGTTCTAACCCCCTCCCCGAACCAGAACTCTTCCTAGAAGCCATTTTTTAGTAGTTAAAAGGTACTGGAACTTACGAGTTTAAAGGTTTTCCTAGCCGAAAATGGTATAAGGTCGCCGGATGTAGATATTTCTCACCGGAATTGCTTAGAAAACACCAAAAATCGCAAATGACTTGAGAGCAAAATATAGTGTTTGTTTCACAAGTGTAGAAAGCTTGAAAAAAGCTTAGGTCCGCCTTTTATAGAAAGACCCATCCGATCTCCACCATTGAATTCAAATGCGATCAATCTAAGCCGTTCGTCGCATCCTCAATCTGGGCCATTGAAATTAAACGCCAAATTTGACCTACGCCCAAGATTTCACTGTGACTTTCACGCTCGCTTAAAACGCGTCACCTCGGTCACCACCAGCCATCAATAATAAATAGCCGCTGCAGCCTTTTAGGAGAATGGGCATGGCACCCAACTGTCACCTTGGAAATACGCAACAGTTGTCAAATCATTTAACGCTTGAATCGCCTCGAATCGAGCTCCTCACTCAACTTTACAAAGCTTAGACGCACCGGACGCGAAGTTCCCTGTGGGTCATCGCCTCGGCAGCTGCGTTTCCTCCTAAGCTTTACAAAGTTTTCGCTATCTCCCAACGCGTCATCCCACTTAGGTCAGCGCACCGATGACAAATAAGCTCCTCAACTTTACAAAACTTAGACGCACCCGATGCGAAGTCCCTGTGGGTAATCACCTCGGAAGATGTACTTCCTCCTAAGCTTTACAAAGTTTTAGCCATCTCCCAACGTGTCGTCCCACTCAGGTCAGCACACCAGTGGTAGATGAGCTCCTCGACTTTACAAAGCTTAGACACACTCGACGCGAAGTCCCCTGTGGGTCATCGCCTCGGTAGCTGCGTTCCCTCCTAAGCTTTACAAAGTTTTAGCCATCTCCCAACGCGTCATCCCACTCAGGTCAACGCCCCGGTGGCAGATGAGTTCCTCACTCAACTTCATATAGCCTACACGAGCCTGACGCTAGTCCCTTGTGGGTCATCGCCTCAGTCGTCGTGTTAACCTCTTTTCCTACTAATTATCATGTCTTGCAGTGCTTCGACCTCACATCAATTATTGTTTTCCTTACAGAGTAACGAAACTTTGGCACATCTGCCTAAGATCATGGCTTCGGTTACTGCAAAAGATCGACCCCCAAGCTCCCACGAGTTGCAGTCCCAAGTACAGAGACATACACATCCGGTCAGGAAAGCAAGTCCACCCATGATATAAATATTCATACTTAGACTTGGGGGACCACTGTCACGCCCTTACTATCTGAACCGCTTCGGAATGCCAACCACCACACATTTCGACTTGATAGACACCCCTCTGAAGTGTTTCCGAAGTGATATCACCAATGTCAACAACCTAGTAGCACACTACGAGATATAGGCGATCCGACTGAACTGACCGAAGCTCCTCGCCTCCGAGGCCGAGGCCAAGTAGACCCCTGTTAGAAGATCCGCTACCAATTTCAGAAAGAGATTTGTGCCAAAATCCTCTCTGCATCTAAGGTTTAAATTGATTTGACGTCTCCATGAGGCTAGTTGATGTGACTTATCAACTTTATGTCAATTCAACTTAGAAGAAACAAGCTGCCCACCCATTCTACAGACGCGGTTGATTGATGCCGATGAGTGGACGCCGCATACCGTCAAATGTATACACATGTCCCACATCCAACGGTTCATCCCACCTATAAATACCCAAGGTTTGGTAAGAGGCAAAGGTAATGAATTATTACATAGCACTCCATAGCAAGTTTATATATTTTCTCCTTCCCCTTAGTGTTTTTGGACACAACCTCTGGGTACTGTTTCGACCGCCCGAACCTGACTTGACCGTCGGAGTGTATACGGTCGCCACCATCCCCGCTGGTCTTGATCGTGTGCGTCTGACCGTGCGTTGATTATGTGTAGGGAGGAATACGTGAAGTAGCTATCGGTTGACCACGTGGAAGGTCCAATTTTCGAGGTCAACATTAGGTGTTGTTTGTTTTGATTTTAGTGGCAAACATGTAGATGGAACTTATGGGTTAGAAGCATTGAAGTTTTATGTAATATTTGCAAGATTTAATGGGCTGCAATCATTGCCTTAAGGTTCTTGGTACCAATCTTGGGTGTGACCTAGATTTCTGTTAAACTGTGGCTTAATTCCATAACAACAATTTTATCTGTGACCTTCGCCATTATCAATATGTGACCAAGATGTCAATATGTGACTGAAGGAGTTACGAATGTGTGGCTTTAATGATTGACCTGATTTATGCATGCAACCTGATTGTTAACGTTGTTGATGAATGGTTATTATGTGACCATGCGTATTCGAAATGTGACCTTAATTTCTGATACAATCTGGCTTTATTACATAGTCGTACCTACATCTGTGATCTTATTCATTATGAACAACGAGGCTTCCATTGACCAAGATGTCAAACTGTGACTGTGACTTCTATGGTGTGTGGCTTGAATGCATGTAACCAGTTTATGTCATAGTTTAAGAACAGTTATATGGCTTTATTGCATAACAATACATACCTATGTATTCTCATTCAGTTGAATATAGACCACGATACTTATGGCATGTGACCATAATATTCGTCTGTGACCAAGTTCTATTGTGAATGTGAGGCCTAGATTCATAGCATTACATATGCTTGTGACCATATTATTTCTGGTTATACAACAATGTGAATGTATTTGTAGCCTGAGTGTACAGTTGTATACATCTAACTATGTGTGATTTCATTACATTTTCTTAACATTGGGTCTTTCTAAACACTTTTGTGTAGGATTGGTGATTCATCATACCAAAGGAACGTTGATTCCCAGGCAAGATTACAATATCGGTTAGCAAGACTGTGCTTTCAAGTATTCAAGCAAAATTATCCCACTGACAGAAGCTCATTATGAGGGGAACATGCTTTACCATTTTCTAGACTGCCATTAAATTGTGGTACAACCGCAATTAATTCATTACTTTCTCTTGAGGTAAGCTGGGCGTTATGTTAGATTCTCTATATATGAGTTTTGTATAGTCACGGGATTGAGATGTTATGGTGATAGTGACATGGGCATTTTCGAAAGTAGACCGTCACAACTGAAGAAAAAAGTACTTCTCTCAAGTGGATACCGTAACACATAAAGATATGAAGTCCGCATTCATATTTGCGTGCCAAATCCCGGATCTCAACTTTGTTGAAACTCTCCCGGATCATGATGTTGTACTCATTGGTATCCTGTGCTTCATTACTGACTACTTATTTCCTAGAGATTATAAGAAAGTCGTCAACCAGTACTTGTTCGCATTTCTTGAGGACTTTCCTATGCTGAACAGTTTTCCATGGGGAAAGTTATTATTTGAGATTACTTTGAGTTCTTTGAAAGATGCTTTGAGTCGAAAATTTGCACACTATATGCTACGAGGCATGTTGGTAGCCTTTCAAGCATGGATCTACGAAACCTTTCCTAATCTAGATGAAGTTATTGTCATAAAGATGTCGAGGACGTACCCTTAAATCAAAAACTGGAATGCAAACGAGCAACCTTTTGCTTCTAAGTTGGAGGAGCCAGCTGCTTCAATAAGCCTAATGTAATGTTTCAGTAATCCCTATTCTGCTAATAGTTGAAGATATGGTAAAATTATTGTTCTCTAATCTTTACTGTAATGCAGATTGAAATATGTGACCTGGTACCTACTGAAGCTCAAATGGAAATGTCATACATGGATGGCGTGCAGCATAACAAACCAATTCAACCAGAATTTTTGGAGGGTAGCCACCTAAAAGAAAGCAGAAAGGGAAAGTCCGTTGACCCTGCACGTATGAGTGAAGAATCAGTGCATTTGGTAACGGACATTGGTGTTGAACAGACTCACATTATAGATGAGGATGACGATTTCGTAGATCCTCTACGACAATGTGAGGTGACATCCCATCAGGAAACACCCCGTGCCGATGAAGGCCCTTCAGCTGCCCAACATTCTCCAAATGAACCACAATATCATGGGACGCAATGGAATGCTGTAAGATTCTATTCATGTCTGTTTAAATGTTTTCAATATGTGGTCATAGTTCATTTAGTACATGTCACGGTTCCTTTTTCTGGTCACATGCATCTTTTTGAAGGTCACGTGTAACTATCTGTCTTACTCTGCTTACAGCTGCTTCACTAGTTGAAGAATAAAGTATTAACTGTGGAAATGGATGCCATCAAGTCACAGATGTCGAGCCTCAATGTTGATCAGA
>NC_036246.1:13815566-13817056 GCF_002742605.1 Olea europaea var. sylvestris
AGGTCACAGTTCATGCTTTTAATTGAATATATGGTCACAGTTCAAAAATATTAGTGTGTATGGACTAGATGTTCAACACATTACACAATTCTGCGTTAAGCTAAATAAAAAGTGCAGATATATTTCATTGAGCATTTATCAATTGATCAATTGAAACACATTTAGTTACAAATGATATCAATGTCAGTATGCTAATAACAGTTCGAATTCAAGAATGTGTTCTAACTTTGATAAGTCTTCATCATGTATTGACTTCCTATTATAGATTGGTACTCTGTCAATGGTTCTTACTTAGTGGGACCAAACTTGAGCATTTCCTGCGGTTGTACCATGTGCACCACAACATCCACATCTTACTTTTGGTTTCCCTTTCCTAGACAATCTCTTCCTCTTCTCAGTAGGTCTTCCAGAACTCCGCTTTTGTTTAGGAGCTAAAATAATTTGAAATTCTACTTCATCGAGCACTCTCCATTCGTCTGGATTTCCAGCATGATATACCAAATCTCTTAAGTATTTACATATGCGTCCCTTGTGTAATAATAAGAACAATAAGCATATGGATCCCTTTTTGTATTTGCAATTACAATTAATGCATGTGGACACGGCATGAGATCACATGCAGCGTCCTGCAAGTGCATGTACGTTGCTCAATGTCAACAACAAAGGTGAACCTTTCATCGCTGACAGAAAAAATTGTCTAGTTGGAAGGAGATACCAATGAGTGTAGTAGCACCAATGGCATGTGTCAGTTTGAACTCAGAAAGTACATGTCATAGACATTCATATTTCAGGGCACAATGATTTGTTCAGGTCTCAGGCCTTTATACTTGGTATCATATACAATCCATTCAGATAACAGTTTTAGCATTAGCAGACAAAGTATATAGCGTCACAAACATAAATTGCAGGTTACATGCAATTATAATTTGGACACATAATCAACAGATGTACATTTATGTTTGTCAATAGCATGATATAATTTATGATCTAGTCACATGCATTTTTATTTAGACCATGTACACAAACTTCAAGAGATATAAGAAAGTTACCCTCAATTTCCTTAGTTCTGAACTCATTCTCCTCATAACGTTCTCGAACTTGTTTGTCAACATCATGAAAGTTTCATGCACTTCGTCTCTATATTTATAGAACCAAGTTTGTACTGTTTGTTGCAATGACTCCAGCAATGATACAATGGGGTAATTCTTAGCTGCTTTGTGATTGCGTTTACTGATTCTACAATGTTTGATATCATTGTAGAGTATCTATTTGTCGGCATATGTATTTTGATCACTTTTCCGAGCTAACTTCATCCTGCAAAAATGTATCATACTATGAGTTTCATATAAAATGACATATGTGACCACTTCACTGCATGTGACAATTGTATTTGAAAGTCAATACAGTACCATGTAATTACGAATCTTCCCATTCATCGCGTCCAGTTGTTGCATGTTGTATTCAAATTTTTCCAATGTGTAAGCACAGAC
>NC_036246.1:13821107-13826380 GCF_002742605.1 Olea europaea var. sylvestris
ATACTCTAACTTGAAGTCATTCTGTTAATATTATATTTGATAAATTAATGACGTGTCGAGAGCGTAATGATATTCGATTTCAATAAAAATCTTCCAAAAAAAAGTTGAGCAAACAATAAAGGTGGATAGATTGAGAAGGCATATAATCTTAGTGAGTATATAGGCATAAAAATTGTAAAACCCAAAAAAGTTTCAAATACCTAAATATTGAAATTGAGATATCTTAGTAAGTTATGTCGTTATATGGGAAAAAAATGGAATTGAAAAGAAAAATTATTGACATTACTGTAAAGTAGTATAGCTCACTTTTGTTCATAATATAACACTTCATATTATTAATGAGCGAGAATCTAGAAGGAAATTCATCGAATAATACCAATGTAGAAATAATTGATCAAATAAAAATACACAATTCTAATTAATACTTACTATAGAAACTTAAAGCTTGTGAAACCGTAGTCCAAATACCTAGAGGGGCATAGTTATACAAAAAGAAAAAAGAAAAAAAGTTGTATCATGTTATCTTACCTTGTCATATATCGAAGACGAAGGTTGAGCATCAAAGGCGGAGGCTGCGTTGTTATCTTAGTTGAGAAGATGGGTACAGATGATGGCTTGTCTTGATTGTTGGCCTCGTGAGGCCTCTGAAATTAATGGAGTGGCAACGTCAATTTCTTTGTGTGGATGGATCCCTTGAGCCTCCTAAGTTGTGCAGTCATATCATGTTATACGACGAGACAATCTTCTCCCATATCAGTTCGAACAAGTGGACATAGGTAGCAAGGTTCATTTTGCATATGTCCCTACAAAATAAATAACTTATGCTAGGGCCCCTTCTCAAGGAAAGCCTTGGGATTTGAGATCTGGCAGTGTCATGAGAGAAGTTGGTTGGGAAGATGAAACTTCTCTCTTTTTTATGCCCAGTTTGGCTTCCATTTATTGGAAATGAAAATGGATGAAATAATATTGTTTTAAAAAATGAGTGGTTGAAAAAGAATGAAAAATTTTCGATTTACGTGTAATATTATTTTATAGAAGATTGTGTGATTGAAATAAAGAAAGAGAGAAATGGAATGAAAATTAATGGGGGCCAAACGGGGGCATGTTTTACTTGTTTTGAGTGAGACTAGATTATATTTTTCGAAAAGATTTGGAAATTTGATTGTAATTATTTCTTTTTAATTTCATTTTGTTTATTTATAGAGGGAGATAAATTCATTATTTTACGAGACTTTAACAAAGGAGTGTTAAGGATGTCTCTAGCAAAAAAGAACGATTTGAGTGTCCAAATGTCAAAATTAAAATGATAGAATGAATTTGAATAAAAATATTTTGTGTCACTTACCTTAATTATAAAATGCTTTTGTTTGCAAAGGTTTTCTTAGTAAAAGATAATTATTAAAGAATTCGTAGTAACTGAAAATGTCTATGAAACAAGGCCTATTTGACACCCTTTAAAATTTTAAATTATTTGTTACATATCATTATCCATCACACATTCGAACAATAAAATATTTTGTACGTGCCCCCCAGGGCACATTCGAGTTGGTGGATCAATCACCTTTGGGGCGCTCGCAATCTCAGCGTGGAGAGTTCGATTCCTGGCGGGAACCTTTAATCCAATAAAGGAGCAATTTATTGGTGGATTAATCACTATGGAGGAAAACTCTCTTGAGGCCAGGAGTTTAGACCGAGTGGGAACCTGTGATCTAACAAAGGCACAACCTGCGGTTTACCTCCGCTAATCACTGAGGGGCCGGTAGCTAGAGATTCAGAATTTAGTCTGACGAAATTGGGACACCTGAGTATCAAAAAAAATAATAATAATAAAATATTTCGTACGTAAATTAATAGAATTTCTTTTACTTTTTAATAACATATTTTTTCAAAAATTACCATTCAAAACTTTAATTTGGATGGGCAACAAGCGGGGGGCATAAATTGCCTTTATCCTCTCTCACTCTACCCAGAAGGAAAGAAGAAAAAGAAATGAAGGCTTCGTTCAAGGCTAGATATGAGCCCGACAAGGCCGCTGCTGCAGCTACCGTCACCGCTGACGCTGGTGACTTCAAGCTTCGTGCCTCCATGACCGAAGCCACTGTCATCAAAGGCCCCAGCTTAAATGGTTTGTCCTTGGCCCTCGAAAAACCAGGCTTCTTCATCATCGACTATAACGTCCCCAAAAAAGTAAGCACTCCTGTTTCAATTAATCCTATGTTTGTTCTCTCGGTTTTGAAATTCTATAAAGTATTCTATTCATTTCAGGGAAAATTTTGAAAAAATTTATGCATAAGTGAATTGCGCACAATAATTATTTGTTGATTTTTGAGAATTTCCTTTTTAATTACTGTTCTATGTGTTTTCTGGGTTTTGAAATTGAGAACATCTTCTATTCATTTTAAGTAATTTTATAAATTTATACATAATGGAATGGCAGTATAATTACAAGCTTGCTCTGCAGTAAGTAATCGATGGGTTGGAGTAGAACTTTGATGCATTGGGAGCATAAGTTAGATGCATTAATCGGTTTTAAGATTTCTATGTTTTTAACTAATAAATGAGTTGATTAAAGAATTAAAGCATGTTAGGCTAAGCTTAAAAATTATACTTTTGAGTAAATTTACCTGTAAGTATTTAAACTTAGTAATTTATTTCCTTATCTGTGGAAGTTTGAAAAAATACTTATTTTTAAAATATGGTAAGAGTTGCTCTCGAAAAATTAACCTTGTTTTAAATAAAAATATCCAACACATGTTTTTGTTTTGGACCAAAAAGGAAGTTAAAAGTTTCATGCTTAATATACAAGGTTTAATGGCAGAAGCCATTTTAAAATTTTGTGTTCTTTTATTTGCAGGATTTTAGGTTTCAATTTATGAATACAGTAAGGGTAGCTGACAAGCCATTGAACATGACTTACATTCATAGCAAGGGGGATGACCGGACTGTATTGGATGGGACTTTGGTGCTTGATTCGACTAACAAGGTCTCTGCTAACCACGTGCTTGGCACAGAGAATAGTAAGCTGAAGTACACTTACATTCATGGAGGATTGACAACATTTGAGCCTAGCTATGATTTGGGGAAGAATGCATGGGATTTCATGGTGTCACGCAGGGTTTATGGAGATGATGTGTTCAAGGCTATGTATCAGACCTCCAGCAGAGATTTGGGGCTCGAGTGGTCACGGAGTTCCAAGTTGAATGGGTCTTTTAAGGTAAATGCAGTCACTGTTATGACCTATGTTTGCATGCTCTAGTTGGAGTGTGATGAATTTGCAGTTTTGCAGTCATTATAATTTGGTTTCATGAATCTTTATGGGAATATGATTTCTAGAAGATGAAATATTAATTATCAAGCCAGAGATTTGTGGAAGACAGGATGTTCGGTTCAAAACTTTTAATCATGAGAAATGATTGATAATGCTGGATGATCTTCTGTTATAAATATTTCATAACTAAACTAGATTTCCACGTGGCAGAGGGGTTTTCTCATTCTCTGTAGTAGTAATAGACTTACCCTGTTAAATGATAGAATGTGCAGCCAGGCTATGAATTACTTCTGGCCATTTGAATTATCATCATTTAGAAAAGAATATACATCCTATTCAAATCCCTTTTGGATAACAAGACAGAAAGCCCAACCCATAAGTTTCGAATGAAGAAGAGAGAGCTCCCTAGCAAGCACCTACTCCTATAAAGATGTCAGCTTGAATTCAAGCTATTATTAGTGTAATATTATAAGGATTCCCTCCAATTCATTTTCTTGTTTTCTGCAAAAATGTATGGGTGGTAATTATGTCAGAGGGTTGAGAACTAGGCTTCTCAATTTCCATAGGAAGGAATGCCTACTGTCTGAAAATACTTGAAATCGGTACGTAATTATGGGCAATATCTGGAACATGTGTAGAATTGTGTTGAAGGTTTGGATTCTATTTTTAACTATACAAATATTCGCTGTTTATATGAAAATGAACACGTCTAATTCTGTGATAAAAGTTCAAATTAGAGAAGGAGCCAAGTTTCTCTATACTTTTTAACAAGATCTGATGTGTGGATCTGGAGCCATAAACAGATTGCTGGGAATCGTTTTGAGACATTCTGGTTAATTTTCTTGTAATCCCACTACAATGTGCTATTTCATTTAATATAACTATGGTTTGGGCCACATTTTAGGGGAAAAATGCATTATTCATATCACATCAATGAGAAATATGTGGTTAAAAAATAAGGAAAAGTTTTAGATTTGCATGTAATATTATTTTATTAAAGAATGTGTGGTTAAAATGATATCAAATCACTGTTGAAGAATATATTTTTTTGAAAATAATGTGGCTCAAACAAGCCCCATGAAATGGATATGATTTGCACTTTTTTTGCGATATCATAATTAAACAAATAACAGGTCATTCTCAGTTCAACAGATAGATAGAGGATATCATTAACCCATGTGTAACATATCTGACTTTTCTGTTTTCATTTTTTCATCCTTCCAGATTTCAGCATCTCTCAATCTGGCAGATGAAAGGAAAATGCCCAAATTAAGTGCTGAGACTACATGGGAATTTGAAATGTGATTCTTTTCTCTAGTTCTGTTTGTCTGCTTCAATTGTTCATGTCTGGATGAGAACTTCCTGATGGATGAGATACATATTGGTGCCTTCTCTTCTGGAAATTATACTGTTTATTTCACAAAAGAGCTGATTTCTCGGTTGATGAACTACTTTTAAACATTTGCAAAATCACCATTAATGAGTTAAAAATTAGCAGTTGTTTGCAGATCGTGAGAATAACATGCATTCTTGCCTTGGCCTAGCAAACTTGAGTATGATCAACTTTTCTCCAGAAGTATTCATTAAGAGGGCAAGTCCTGAACTGGACAACAGATAAATTTTGTACACGTCTTTTATATTAATTTGGTTTAGTCTAACATATCAAATATGTTGTTATACCCAGCATATATTACAAGAAAAGGAGAGATGTTAGTCTGGTTTCCCTTTTTCGGAAGGTTGGTTTTATCATCTACCAAGTGATAGACAAATTTGTGGCGCAATGGGAATAGAATTCAACCATTCCTAGAGGGTGTTCAGAATGTTTATTAACCAACTTCCTCCCCACCTGAACAATTATCCAATTCAATTTGAAAGTTGAAATAAGGCTTTTGTGTTCAAATCGTTAATTTACGTGATGTCCGCTTTGAGAGAGCTTAGGTCCTCTTACCCCTCATGGATTTTATTTTCTATTATTATTATTATTTTGTGGTGATGGTGGGGGGGG
>NC_036246.1:13828968-13832812 GCF_002742605.1 Olea europaea var. sylvestris
CATCTCCAAGATTTGTCGTTCTCATTATCTCCCACTCCAAAAGCAAGAACAAATATGCCATTATTTGCATCTTCTATATATGCTGTGAATAGGGTACCCCCATAACGACCATTCAAGTAAGTACCATCGACGACAATTATAGGCCTACAATGTTGCCACCCACGTATTATGCACTGAGTTCCATAAAACAATACTTGAACCTATTGTGACTATCGACCTCCAACTCTATGACTGTACTAGGATTTCTTTGTCGCAGCATGTAGAAGAAGCTTGGTATCCTACCGAATGATTCCGTTAGATCACACCTAATCATCTTCAAGGTTTGTTCACGGATCTCCAAGCTTCTGAGTAATGCAAATATACTCCAAAAGTATGTAACATGTCACTACATGTCCTTTAGTGTGTATATGGTGCTAGCCGATGTGTACTTATACTTGATGCTAGATGAAACAACTGCAGCGGATACTTGTCTGTGTGACCTCAACACTACATTTGATGCACACGAGTGACGACCAATCTTTCGAATCTTAAATAAATTCGTTTACCCCATTTTGACGATCTGCATATTCAAGAACATCCTTCCTAAAAACGCATCACAACATATTCTTTCTTGTCAGACCGTTCAACCATAAACTCAAACATATTTCGTATGGCAAAAATGGGTAGGCTCAATTTTAAAATATTATTATCACGGAAAACCCTTCCTTCTTCGACCTCACTAGCATCTGCTACAGAAATAATCGTGACTTCATTGTAAAAAATGTGACCTACATGTTCACTTGATACTTTGCATATTTCTAATCCCGCATCCTGTAATGTATAAAGCTCTCCATTGCGATAAGCAGTATCTGCGACAGTGTCAGATGGGTACTATATTGCTGCATCGATAATGTTAATGATTAATGGATATTTAGTAGGATTACGATCGGCTTCCTTTAGCAGAATGTATGCAAACAGGTTGCTGTCATTATTTATCCTGATTGCAGGTAAATCATCGTTCAGTACATACTTCAATCATACTGCTACCTTCATTGGATCCAACCTGAACTCTGACATAATCGTGCCAACAAGGTTTACATAATTGCAGCCATTGTCTACCAACGCCAATGCTGATTGAGATCCATGCAACAAACATATGTGCACGTACATCATTTCTGCAAAATTGAAATTCAAATCTTCATAGTCTCGGTGGTTAACTTAATAAAATGCATACAGTTTTATGTAAAAATTTCTGCAATAACGTGAAGTCACACATGACATTTTAAAAAGCAGATCACATTGGGCGACACACGGGTCACATTTCATGAACAACATTGGTTTCGGTGCTTCTTCCAATTCGATTACATGTTCACATATGTCACATATGCGTATGGATACTATTGTGTCGGGTGGTCACATTTTGGTCAAATCTCGAAATAGCTCACACACGAGTGCGATCAATGTCAGTCTAACATTTCTTACAGATAATCGAAAACAAATGCAGGTCACATTTTTTACACATAGGTCACATTTAATCATCAACAATGAATCCTCTATTTCTTTATCTTTCAGCACACATCACAAAGGTCACATATGCTACTGGCATCCTATGTTTGATGTTACAATCTATCGCATCTTTGTAGAGGTCACAGATAACAATAATCGATGGTATGCTTGTCTAACACTGGTTACACTTAATTCAGTCATATATCATACATGTCGTTTATATTACTCTGCACAATGTTATTGCATTAGACACATATGTGACCATAATAGATACGTTCGCTGAAAAATTTGACTACAGAAACTATTCGGATCTTATCTGATGATACTTAATGCGAACAAACTAGCAGTGAACAAAATAATTGGACCGATACCTGGATTGATTTCTGTTATGCGAGTATGTCAATTTCACCAAATCGACTCCAAATCTGTGACACAAAACCATCAATATCAATGACATCAATCAATTCATATATGAATCGTGAATGTACACAATTACCTTATTTTTTTCTTATTCGACGGCTGAAATATGGTTCTATAGTGAAACTCTAAAATTACGCTGGATGTTTAATTTTGGGTGAGGATTTAGTATTGGAAGAGCCCTGTTATAGAATGAAACTATGCGGGATATGGGAAAGCTATGTAACAGAATATAAATATACCTAAGATTTGAATGTTTACTTTTTATACCTAAATCGCGAATTGGTGTAAACTATACAACCGACATATGAATTTTCCCTTGATTTAATACTTTTTGCTTTCATCTTTCAGCCCAATACATTTAAAGCATTATTAGGCCCAAGACCAATTTGATTTTTAGTTTGCCATATATTTATAGTGTACAAAATCAAAACTTTTTTTTATTGAGATTCCGATATGGGATTTGGAATGTAGAGTGCGTACAGTAAATTAACTATAAAAATTCCACTCGTCCATTCTTGTAAATTGTAAATAATGTTCCTATTATAAAATTTAGAAGTTGAATAATTTAGAAATTAGTAGTTTTACTAAAAAAAAAAAGGACAATCATCTTGGTGTAAATTATTTATCTGTTTAAATTATTTTTTTCATTTTCAATCCATTTTACATGATCTTTCATTTAATTTTATTACATTAGCACAATAAAATACTATAAAAATATTAATTAATTCAACATATGACAAATAAAATTTAATTGTAACCAAATTTAATCATTAGTTGGTGCTTTTGTCTATATATATTAATCAAGTTGAAAAATTAACTTAATTTTGTCAAATTTGTGGTATATAATTTATTTATTTATTACCAACAGTTCGACCCAAATTCAACCCTTTGACCCTAGACCTTTTCTCTTTTTAGGGTCGATGGCAAGGTCGATTTTCAAAACATTGAAAAAAATCCAAAAAGAAAGTCTTTTAGGAAACAAATTCCTAAAGCTTCAAACTTACATGTTGGAAATGTTACCGAACTGGTCACTATTCCAACAAATATCCTATGAAAAGAAAATTAATAATCTTCAAATAGATGAAGATATTAAACTTGAACTACTTAATCTACTTCATTCTAGTTCAGATGAAAAATCTGATATTAACTTGAACTAGTTTCCAACTTTAGACAAGTGACTCACTCCTATTTTATTGATGAGCCAATTTTACCTGGTTTTACTCATCAAGAATTCAGACATTTAAATCGAAGGGAAAATAATTTTTAAAACCTCAAGAAAATGTTTTTTTCTAGTTCACCTTCAATCTCAAGGTCTCATAGATAATCTGTTAGGACTTTAAAATTGTTCAAAAACCAGACTCTAAATTTAATGTAAGGAAAATAGTTCGGAGATTTAAGATAAAATGATGGTCAAAATCTCATGAAATAAAATTGGTGTCCTAAGGCAGTTAATTCAGGGATTCAAGAGCAAAGGAATATTACTGTTGCAGCAATTTCAAATAAAGAACAAGAAATGCACGTCAATTTTCGTGCTGAAAAATCAAGACTTTTGGTCTTATTCAATCAATCTAAGACGCAGAAGAATTAACGATTATTTCAAAAAAGATTGCTTATTTGGCTGTATCAACTTCAAAGAAATCAAAGTTAAATCAAGATAGCTAATCTCAAACAGGTTCAAAAACTGACTATGCCTACAGTAATGAAGATGACCGCTATGGGCTAGATATTGATGTACTTATTGCTCAAGAAACTCAAAATGATTGTATGAACCCAATTATTTGGATTAATATTGACGATACAGGGTTCAAAGTTATTCCTGCCAGCACTGCCAACACCACCTCATGCACGAAGTTCAAATACTCTAACTTGAAGTCATTCTGTTAATATTATATTTGATAAATTAATGACGTGTCGAGAGCGTAATGATATTCGATTTCAA
>NC_036246.1:13838701-13843472 GCF_002742605.1 Olea europaea var. sylvestris
GAATACAAATATAGTCACGACAAGAAAGAAAGAATTTGGGACGTGAAATTTTTATTTTCGGCCAACAATTATTTTCATCAAACAAGGTAGAATTACAAGGTGCAAGTGGTTAGTCCCATTTAATTTATTTCTTCATGTTGATGAATATTATACTCATGAAAGTTATGATAATGATATGATACGAAATGATCATTCGGTACCAAAAATATGATATGATAAGAACTCTTAACACGGGCTGTCTGGTCACGCTTTTAAACATAATCCGGACCGTTGGTAATTGGAAATCACACCGTTGGACAATTAAAATATGGGATATGTCTGACACGAAGCCAGTCCAACAATAGGTATTTTTTTATTGCTTTTCCAACATTACCCTTTCATTAAACGCTCAATCCATTGAAATTGAAATGTTGCATAAGGGTAAAGTGGTCAAGTTTGTTTTATTTTAAAAAAAACATGCAAGAAACCGACTGACAGTGGGACCACTTGACTTGACTGGAAAATCGATTTTTCTTGCTTGATAATTTCTACCAGATGGGCACATAATTTAAAGGTATGATATGATGGTATGATTATTTTAATGCATGACTACTTAATATTTTATTCGAGATTGCATCATTAATCATGTCCTACTAAGTATTTTCATATACTTATCCATTTTTGCTCCTCCTCACAGATTGAACAGGTCATTGGTTGGCGATCGATGAGGTGCAATCATTGTTGCCAGGATATTTAGAATTAAATTATTAAATCCAGTGTAACATGGCAAAAACTTTTTTATTCCAACATTTTATTTTCTTGTTAATAAATGTGATATAAGTGATTTTTGTGTTAATTTGGATATATTTTATTTTAGCTATGAGATTCTCCTATAAATTGCGTTAATTTCATGTACTTCCTATTAAAATAAATGATTTTGGTAACAGATCAAATCTTAAAAATTTAGGTCGTTAACGACCCGAATCTCTGTACCTAAGTCGTTAGCTTACGAACTGTCCGTTTTGGGTGGGCCTTGCGCCCACTTATCCCTTAAGACTTTTTGTCGCGTCCCCCAAGATTCGAACTCATAAACTTCCCCAATTGATACCAGGATTCAACTTAAATCTTACTTAAGGGGAAGGTTGTGAGTTCGAATCTTGGGAGACGCGACAGAAAGCCGTGAGGGGTAAGTGGACACAAGGCCCACTCAAAGCGGACAATGGGTACAGAGAACCGAGTCGTTACACTTCAGAATTCAAATTCACATTTTCTCCGGTGCTCAGTTCTTATTGCTGTATTCTTTTTGTTTATCCTTAAATTACATGTTTTCAAGCATCTGCTTTGAAGTATTCAGTGGCATTTAAATATTGAATGAATAGAGGAAACATGGAGGAAGGCCAAAGAACCATGAAGTCGGCATAAGATGGTTTGAGTTTCTTAATTCGTATCTTGTTATCATTCATTTAAAGTCTTCCAAATTGATCATCTGCTAGCTTCATAGACGAAAAATTCGAAACTTGGCGCAAGTGACTGACTAAAATATGGCAAGTTTGTGATTTTTTGTCCTGTTACTTTGAACATATTCTTTGAAAAATATCAGTTGCGGTTCGTTCATCTACCTACGAGACATTAAAGTGAGTTGGAAGGAATTGTTTGAAATGATCTTCGAACTTATGACTTCCCTCAATTCCGATCAACTCCCAATAATAACGTACAACTTCTACACTTTGTCTTGCAATTTTGGGAGAAGCAAGAAAAATTGTAAAATTCGTATGACAATTTACATCAAAATAGAAAAGTACTTAGAACCACATTTTTGGCATAAAATCTCACAAATTTTAGCACTTGGATTAGATAATAATCTCCATCCATTGTGATTAAGATTAAGACCACTGGAGCAACGTTCTAAACCGAGTAATGCGTGGCAATGAGTATTTATCGAGCATAGTGGCGGAGCCAGCACTCGACGAAGCGTGTGCTGGCTTCGTCTGAATTTTCAGTAGCTACCAGGCACCACGCCATCCTTGCAAATGCAAAGGCGGAACCGTGGAAGAAAGATGCCAAGGAGGAAGGATGAAGATGAAAGAAAATGCCAATTTGTTTTTTGTTTTTTTTTTTTTTTTGGGGAAATTACAAAAATCCAGGCATTTAAAGATCCCAGTGCAAAAATCAGGTGGTATAATTTTCTATGCAGATTTCAGGTTTTAATTTAATAATTAATATTAATAATTAAATAGTAATATCTACCAACTAGTCCCACCAACCAAACCCTAATCTTCACAGAATCACTCACAGCATCTTCTCTCCTCCCTCACTCTCTCCCTTCTCTCTCACTCTCACTCTCCCTCTTCGCCCATTGCCTTCTCTCTCCAAATCTCTCTCTCTCTCCCCAATCCACCTTCTCTCTCTCATCTCATGAGTAACGCACCACTGCACAGTACGTGCAACTCTGCAATCTATCGTTCGGCGCTGTACGTGCAATACTGCGATCTATCATTGCCCGACGATGCACCTATCGCAGCAGATAAAAATCTGGGGAGTGGAGTGGGGATTTTTGGTCGCCGGCAAAAGAGAAAATTTGGGGAGGGAGGTTTTTTTTTTTTTTGGGTGATTTTTGTTCTCCTGGATTGGATCTACTTAGCCAGAGTCGTTGTGTAGAGGTGGCTTTTCCTCTACAGTGGGGAAATCTGGTGGTGGTTTTGGTGAATAGCAGTGGTACAGTGGTGGTTCTTGTGGCGGGTGGTTTGAGTGTAGAAATGGCATGGGTGATGGATCTGGTGGTTGATTTTTGGAATTTTTTTGGTTTTTGATTCGAACTACTATGTAGTGGTCGCTGGTGGTGGGATTTGCAGCGCGATTATGTTGATAAGATATGAGATCCGTGATTGACTGTTTGTCGAAGCCGATTGTGTTGGTGCGACATGGGTGGTGGTCGTTTTGGTTGTTGTTAGCGGTGGTCGTGGTGGTGTTGTGGCAAGGACAGGGTGTAATAATGATTGTGACCAATTATTTTGGTTGCTCTGTGACCAAGGATTGGTGGTGGATTGAGATCGAGAGTGGAATGTTTGTTATATGTGACCAACGATTTTGTCTGTGACCTTAAAATTTGATAATCTGTGACTATAAAATAATTTGTGACCTCCACGATTTGGTCTGTGACATTAAAATTTGATAATCTGTGACTATAAAATTTTTTATTGGTGACCTTGAAATAATCTGTGACTTACAAAATTTATGTTCTGTGACCTAAAAATAATTTGTAACTAATTATTTGACGATATGTATCCAGTAAATAAATTTGTGATCCATAAATATAAATTTGTAATCATTAATCGTGTAACTGTGACTTTATTATTTTTAATTAATAAATATTTTTAATTAACTAAATATAAACCTGAATTTTGAAATTTTAAACTATTTATATTATTTTTGAATTGGTGTAAACAATACACTTGAGATATGAATTTCCCCCTTTTTTTCTCTCTTTTTTGTTTTATTTTTTTTGTTTGGGCCCCTTTGTTTGGGATAATGAGCGATGTTCGTCTTTTTTGAAAAACATTAGGCCCAATCTATGGATATGTGTGATATCTTTGTTTACCCAATACCCATACCAAATGGTCCAAATCACGCAATTGTAAAGGGCAAGCCCTTCTCCACCCGCTGTCGTACAATTTGCGATGTAAAGTCAGACTTGTTGCTACTATCGATGGCGACGAGTCGCCACCGACGCTTGCCGACCTTTCCAATCTCATGTCTCAGTCTCTCAGACTAAATGTGAGCATCCTCTCTCTCTCTCTTTTGGTTTTTGTTCTGTGTTCTAGCATCTGCGTTAATAGAATCGCGTAAATTATTTTTAATTTGTTATTTATGAGTTATGATTTATGTTTTATGAGTTATGACTGAGAAATGAGAATTGTGATTTATGATAAATAGTTTATATTTTATGAGTTATTAATTATGATTTATCATTTATGAGTTTTGATTCGTGGTTAGAATAAGTGCAAAAAATTAATGGAGAAGATATGGGGTTCAATTCAACCATGTGTTCTCTATTTCTAGTCAATTTTAATTGAAAAGTAGATTGAGGCATTTTGTAGATTATGAAATAATTTTTCAATCGAAACGAAAGTCTATACATAGTTTTTCTAGTTCTGGTGGTGCATCTAGTCTTAGCATTGCTTTTAGTCGAGCACACGAGTTGTTAAATAACACAAAAAAGTCTCAGGGGCTCAATTCAATGTAGATGATCGTGTATCTGGTCCAGGGAAACATTCCCTATCTGATATGATCCAAGGAAGACCACAATCAGACAAAGTTCAAGTCTAACTTGAAAAGAACCAATGACTAGATCACGAGCAAATAGGATCAATGAAACCATACATTTACTTGTTCAAGCTACAGAGGCTAAGAGTTTGAAGTTAACAAGCCAAATACCAAGTTTCTTGTTGGCATGAAGACGAAAAATAAGTTGGATGCATTGGAATCAAGAAAACAAAATTGGAAGCCAGTCAGATAACTATATTGTCACGTTGTACGGAAGGCGATGCTGTGGCTTTTACTGTTCCCAAAATATAAAAAAAAAAAAAAGTGGAATTTTGGTTGTTTTATGCGGTAGTTGCAGTTATAACTATGCAGTCGCATAATTCATTTTTCAGACGAGTTTTTTCAGATTTTCTTGGAAGTCTATTTTTTATAGAACTCTTGTTATAGTATCTTTTTTATATAGTTTCATTTTATTTAGATTTTTATGAGTTACCTAGAAATAGAACTCATTATTTTCATTGTAAAAAAA
>NC_036246.1:13848180-13878579 GCF_002742605.1 Olea europaea var. sylvestris
TTAATTTCAATAGCATATCTTGTGTAGCTCAGAAATTAGTTGAAACAAGAAGTTCTTGTTATTTTCCATCGATTTATAAGCTGGTCACTTTGGTTTTGTTATTACACAATGCAATTATAAGTGTTGAAAGGGTATTCTCTACTATAAATCTAACTAAGATTGATCTGTGCAACAAAACAAGAGATGATTTATTGAATGAAAAATTGATGGGTCACATGGAGAAAGATTTTTGAAAAAATTGAGAATGAGGCAATATTACAACTTTTTCAAAATATGAGACCCTATAATATAGTTGTCCAACTTGACAGTTACAAAGTAAACTTGTGTCGTGTATTTTTTTAGTATTTTTGGTTGTATTAAATTATATTTTCATATGTATATAACTTTTACGTTTTAGTGCATGTACATTTATATTAAAGAATTTTTAATATTATTTAATTAAATATTAATAAACGACTACATTATTATGATCATTGATTGTCGATGGTCAATGATCAACGGTCAATGTCCACCATAGCTAACCTCTGATCCTGGATTCGACACTAGTCGAGCATATGCATTATTACGCGTCTTTGAATTTTTAATTTTTTTTAAATATTCTAGACTAATAAATAAATAAAATAATGCATGCTTTGAACTTTATACATTTTTTTACTTATGTGAATTTTATATACATTCTTCAACATTTCAACAATAACATATTGTTCAAAATCATAAATACTACATTATTTGGTATTCAATTCCTACAATTATATTAGACATGAACTGACTTAAAAAATTATAAATCTTTTCTAACTTTTCATCGAATTCCAATTCAATCTTCTATTTTCATTCAAGTCATCTTTCGTGTCATCGAATGCAAAATTATTTTCATCGGGCTTTCTTATTTCAATTCGAGAATTTCTATTACTGTAGATGATAAGATATCATTGTCAAGCTCCTTCTCTTCATCACAACCATCAACAATTTAAGATTGTGCTTACTAGTATCACTTGTTAGTAAAACTAGAAGAAGACCAAATAAGAAGAAGGCTCGGGATTGGAGTAAATAATTTGCAACTCCATAAAAATTTCTTTTTATTTATTTTTTATTTTTTAATCTTCAAAATCCTACAGATTGTTATATATAATTTATAGACTTGGGTTATTTGAGCTAATTTGATGTTTATTGGGCTCAATTTTTTTTCCGAAGTTAAAAAATTTCTAGCTAATTTTGCCGCAATTTTTAGTACAAATGCATACGTATTTTGACATTTAAGAGTGCATATGCTTCCAACGAAATTAATTGATAGAATTATCACACGCATACCTCCTATGCGAGGCATTTTGAAAACGTCTTGAGCATATACAAACATACGTGCACATTTTAGAACATTGCATGGGAGTGTAAGAAAATGTTGATTTCGAGCTTGAAACAAAAAGGTGATCCATTAACAAAAAGATCTTTAAAGTTTTCATCTTATCAAGAAAGAATTCTTGAACTTAAATTTATGTTCAAACATGGTGTAAATTCTTGAGTTGTTTTCACTTCGTCTTTCTATACATTTCCTCTTTCATTTATTTTTGAGACATTTATCACAATTTATCATTTGCTGGAGGTCAGGTATATGTTCCATCATTTCCTTGTATTTCATTTTATTATGGTATAAAATAGTCACAATAGTGAGTTTGCTTAAAAAAAAAAAAAAAAACATATTTTGATAGATCTTAAAGAAAGATTTTCTATTATGGTATATTATTTCTACTTTCTTCTTTTGGCAAATGTATATTATTTGAGCATTGCTCTCCCAACTCAACCCCATTGACGAAGATTCAATTATACTCTTGCTCAATGTCATTACTTGTCAAATTCTTTCATATTGGCATGAGAAATAAAAAAGTATTGGAAAAGGGTAATTAGCACGTAACGATTCTACCTTTCAGTATTATTGTGAAAAATGTCCATACCTTTCTTCTTCTTTTTTTTGACTTTTTTCACATTTAATTGCACCTTTAATTGTGCAAAACATCATTCTCACCAATTTTCATTCAATTTCTCAATAAAAAATTGTGAAATGACGAATATGCCCACCGTATTTTTTTAAAAAGAAAAATAAATAACTAATTATAATCATAGTCCTAATTATTTAAAATGTACAAAGGAGTTCCAACTAAATTATTAAAAGTTAAGAAAAAAAAATCTGTTTTTTCTCCTTCTTCCTCCTCCATCTCCACTACTACCACTACCACTACCACAAAAAAAGTAGAGCTAAAAATATACATTGATCTTCCAGATGTTCAATCTCCACTTCTCAGCCTCTTAAGCCCTTTCTTTTTGATGACCAAATTGGCTAATGAAAACCAAATTCAAATTTCAGAGAAAAATATTTGACAAATATCAACATAATGTGGTCTTTGGAGTAAATTTTTAGCACTTTTTTTACCATTAAAACGTAAAGACCAGCCATCATTGTTAACCAAGAAATACAGAAATTACATATGTACCATTTTGACATCTAATACACTAACTTTGAAAGAAGGGCATTTATGGAAAATCAACTAGTTTTGAGTTAGACTTTTACTTTTACGACTGGAAGGGCCTCACTTTCAGTCCAACAAGGGCAATAAAAGGAACTCCAAACAAGGGCAATAAAACTAAGGATAATTAGCACAAAACGATTTTATCTTTTAATGTTATTGTGCAAAATGTTCATACATTTCATTTTTTTTAACATTTTTATCCTTACCTTCACGTTTGTATTTCAGAAGTCATCCTTTTTCATCAAATATCTCGTGTAAAATGACAAATACTCCCCCTATTTATATAAAACAATAAAAAAATAAAATAAAAATAAAATAATATATTACAATCACACTCCCAAACTTTTTAAAAAAGTGAAATGAGTCTAAATAAAATATTAAAAGGATAATTAGCACAGAGCGTCTCTACCTTTCATTATTATTGTGTAAAACGTCCATCCATTTCATTTTTTTGACACTTTCACCCTTATTTTATATTTTATTATGAAAATCATTATTTTCATCCATTTTCTCAATTAAAAGCTGTAAAATGACATATATATCATTTTATTTAAATAAACAAAAATAAAGAAATGAAAAATAAAGAACAAATTGAACTATACTTCCAAAATTTTTTTAAAAAAAAGTATAAATAAATTCCAAATAAATAATTAAAAAAGAAAAAAATCACTTTCTTTTTAATTATTTATCTGGAATTTATTTATACTTTTTTTTTTTTTAAATTTTTTTGGAAGTATAGTTCAATTTGTTCTTTATTTTTCTTTATTTCTTTATTTTTTTTAATTTAAAAACGAGTGTATATTTGTTCTTTTACAACTTTTACTTAAAAAAAATAGATGAAGATAACGATTTTCGCAATGAAATTTGAAATAATAGTGAAAATGTCAAAAAATGAAAGGTATGGATGTTTTGCACAATAATAATGAAAGGTATGGATATTTTGTATTAATTACCCTTTTTGACTCATTTGCACTTTTTAAAAAAAAGTTTCGAAGTATGATTGCAATTTATTCTTTAACTTTTTTTTTTTTTATTGTTTGATTTAAATATGGAGTATATTTGTCATTTTATATGAGAAATTTGATGAAAATGATATTTTCTCAATAAAAGGTGAACGTAATGATAAAAGTGCAAAGAAAAAAGGTAAGGATATTTTGTGCTAACTACCCATAAAACTAACTCCAAAGCACGAAATTCATACCTTTCAGGGATTTGAATCTTAACTTTGCAAACTCCAATGGCATAGACAGTTTCCTCAAGCAGAAGACGCAGGAGGAAAAGATGAGAATTTTTTTTTTATTCTAATTTTTTAGTAGTTTATTTTGGACTCATTTGTACTTCTAAAAAATTTTAGAACATGCTTGTTGGATATTTTAATACAATTAACATCAATTTTTTGATAGTTATTTCACTTTTACAACCGTCATTTTTGAATTCTTATCTTACGAATAGGAACCACTTTATTTTTAACGGTCAAAAAATCAACTAACAAAATTTCTATCAAACAAGCACTTAGTATTATGATTGTAACTAGTTATTTATTCTATTTTAATTTTTAATTTTTATTTAAATAGGAGAGTACACTCATCTTTTTCACAATTTTTTTAATTGAGAACTTTGATGAAATTGATGTTTTGTGCAATTTAAGATGTAATTAAGGATGAAATTATTAAAAATTGAAAGATAAGAACATATTTGCGCCAGCTTAGGTGGAGACGAATTCTTCCATCCGTTTAATAAGAAAATATAAAGGACAGAGAAAGTTATTTGAAGCTTCCAAGAAAAGGACGGCCATCTGACTATCCGCTGAAAAGGTCATCGGACGGTTCTATTCACCTCATTCAATGGGAATTCCCTCTCTTTTCTCTTCTTTTTCCTTTTTGAAGTACAATCTGAAATCTATTGACTTATATTTAAGAATATTCTTACACGTGGATGATTGATTTGTGCACACGTACCCAAATTAGAAATTAGTATAATATGGAATTGCGTATAGCACTTGACAATGTCTGTACTGTCATTATGCCCCGTTTGGCCCTCATTACAATTCATTTTTCTTTCTCTTATTTTCAACTATACAATCTTTTATAAAATAATTGCTATTCATTTTTCAAAAAAACACTACTTCACTCATTTTCATTTTCCACAAAATGGGGACCAAACGAAGGCTATATAAAATGAAAAATTCCCAAAGTACAGGGAATTCCACCGACTTTCTATAGCGTAGCGCTTGATTTGCAATTTTTTTTTTTTAAATTGTCAAATTTCAACAAAATCGGCCAAGTGTTCCCCTGTATGAATTTTGTGAAACTTTCTCCCGTACATGTAGCGTTACTCGTATAAAATATCATGGATCGAGTCCAAATATCTTTTTAGGCTAAAATTGACAACACGGTCGACGATCATAGATGCTCAACTCTCCATAGGCATCTAAAAACTCAATATATTTTTTTTTACTAGGACGACTATATTATGATTTTCAATTCAATTGTAGATAAATAAATATTTTAATAAATAATTTGTGTTGTGATGTCCACCATTGCAATAATTTAGCAGTTAATGTAGATTTCATCTCATTTTTCACTCATACATAATTTTTAAGGTTCATAATTTCATTCTTATTCCATAATTAGTTTTTCATTTTCTCAAAATATTTTTATTTTTCTTCCTTCAAATCTCTAATCTAAACTCGAACTTAATTTACAAACAACAATACTAAGAGGTTTTATTCATGCTTGGCCTTGGGGCTAAGTCAACCTTTTTGAAATAAGTAAAAGTGAAAACACTTCATTAACGAAAGATATAAAGTTAACTGTTAGTGACGATAAAATTATCTAATGGATACGTTATATTGTTGAATTAATAGTCCGTTGTGTTAGTGCACGGCAACCAATATGAGAAAAGTTCTATCTATCTCCTTCTTCTTCTTATTATTATTATTATTATTATTATTATTATTATTTTGTATGAGAAAAACTAATGCTCATCCACGCATTTTCGTGATAAAATATTTTGTATGTAAATTAAACACTTTTTTCTACTTATTAAACGCACATTTTCGAAAAATCACTATTTTAAAATTAATTTTCCTACTTTAATGGTAGGCAAATAGAACTTAAGTTTAAAAATGTAAAATATGTAATTATTATATATTAGTTGAGTAAAAATCAAATTCAAACTGTTGTGTAGTAAAATAATTAGAAGTGAAATTTTAAATAAAAAAAAAAAAAAAAAGGGAGAACAATATTTAGGAGTGGAACTAGCAATATTAGGAGTGTCATTATCACTTTCCCGGTATCCCACACAATCAGTTGAAGCTTCCACTTTTTGCATTCCAAGATCGATCAAATTGTGACCATCCGTAGAATTTGCTCTCTCTCTCGAAAATCAACCCACAAGTACATAAAAGGGAAAAAAATTAAAAATTAAAAATTAAAAATTAAAAATTGAAAGCCAATCGTTAACCAACAGTAATGGAGAATTCTGGTCAGTGTTACTGATTTTTGGTTCGGTTTATACTTTTCTTTCCTGCCTGTTTGATTTTATTCGCACTGTAGCTTTTATGTTAAAGAATTCATTCGCACGTGAAATATTAACCTCTTTATACCTTTAAGGTTAACTAGTTATATTTTTTGGATTATATTTTATTTAGGGTTATTGCTATTGCCGATTGATTGTGTGTTTTCTGATGAGCTCTTAGTGTTGGGAGTTAATTTATCAATGTGAGATTTTTCTGGGTAGTATGAATATTGATGAATTAAGGTAAAAGGAAAGTTGTTTCTTAACTTTGTTCATGTGCTTAGCTAGAGCCTCAGCTTTTGTGACTTCTGTTTGGAAACGATCAATGTTGATGCGAATATTTTGCAGCGTATATACATGTACATTATTTTATTTTTGGTTCATCATTTGTTTGCTAACTTATGTTTTGAGATGGTCTAGTGAGGTTAGTGGATGTCATTTTCGTGCATATATGTACATACATTACACATCTAGTCCACGCGTATTTGGAATTCTCTGTTTAATAGTAAAGCACATGTTAATTTAAAGCGCTCTTTATGACATTTGTTTATTTTTCTGGAAGTGTGAGCTAAATGTGTTTACTGGATTTTTTTCCTTGGGTAGTCATTTCTTGTGCTAATTTATGACTTGAGCTTATGTTATTGTGCAGGAGATCATCAGGATGTGATAGTGCCTCCAGTAGAAGGTGTTGCAGGAGGTGGGACAGCATATGGATGGAGTGAAACTGTGGCACGTGATCCTACTTTACTGAAAGGGATGATAGATCCTACAAAAGTTCATTCTTCAGAATTATTACACGTGTGGTGCATGCCGAGCACGGCCAATGTTGGACCACAAGATATGCCCCGAGCATTGGAGCCCGTAAGTTTCTTCGAATTAGGTTTGTGTACTAATAATATATCAAGTTGATCTTCTTCTAAATTTTGTATTAGTCTTGTTATGATTACACTCTTAGTATGCTTGTGTGATCTATATATTAAGGCGTTGTCAGAGTCTTGTTGGAATATGTCTTACATCCACAATTCATTTTTTATTTTTCTATTCTCCCCTTTGGAATCCTACATACATTAGCTTGTATACCCAGTTATTGATATTTTTATTCTGGTTATTTCCTTTTTTCTATTTCCATTTTCCTGTTTATGTACATAGTTGAGGCAACCAATAATTTTAAACTTGTTGGGAGGCTGCCTTTTGAATTTGTTATAATGCACCTAGTTTTCATAATTCCCTTGCCACCTAACATGGTTTACCTTGAAGATATCTCTCTTGGCAGCTAGAAATGAGAGGGAAAGTGTCCAAATAGCTATACGTCCAAAAGTTTCTTGGGCTGGATTGGGTATTGCTGGGACCGTACAAGTCCAATGTACTGATCTGTGCTCCACTTCTGGGGATAGGTTTGTCTGTTGGACATGCAAAATTTCCGTTCTTTTATAATTTGTATTTAAATTAATGTTGTCAGTGATACAGATTGGTGGTTGGTGAATCATTGAGAATAAGGCGAGTAGTGCCTGTTTTAGGTGTTCCTGATGCTCTTGTGCCCCTAGCAATGCCACTCACTCAACTAAACCTTTATCCAGGGTACTGATTTTGTTCACCTTAAATTGGACAGTGGTCAGATTACTATAGTTACAAAAAAATTTATGACATGATTTTTGCAGAGAAACAACTGCAATTTGGGTTTCAGTTGATGTTCCAAATGCACAGCCCCCAGGTCAATATGAAGGAGAAGTCATAATCACTGCTACTGGAGATGTCGCAGAGTGATAGTCTTTCCTCTTTACTTCAGTTAATTATTAGTTTTGATATACTGGATTTTTACATACCATAGTTACTTCTTAGTTTTTTGATGTCAACAACAAATGCTTCAAACCATTGATTTGGATATCTAAGCACATTGTTTCCACATTTATTCATTCTAACTCATTACAGATCTACAGCACAGTTTCTGGGTAAATCTGAGAGGCATCAATTGTATGGAGAATTAAAGAATTGTCTTGATGTTGTTGAGCCCATTGATGGAAAATCTCCGGATGAATTGGTGGGTTCTTTGGTCACTAATACATCATTTAAAGCTTTGCATTTAAACCTAATATACGTCTACTCTTGTATTTCTACTTTTTTAGGTAGAAAGAGTGAAATCTGCAACCTCATCTTTGAGAAAAGTTCTTCTATCTCCACCATTTTCTGATTTGTTTACAGATAATGGGCTGGTGGATATGATGGATGAGGATGCTATTACAAATTATTCAATACGACTGAAGCTAACTTTGACAGTTTGGGATTTTGTTCTTCCGGCAACACCTTCCCTTCCTGCTGTTATTGGTGTATCCTGCTTTCTTTCTTTTTTTAATGCACATGAACACTGGTGCTAGTACGGTGGAATTGATTGCTATATTCACCCTAAAACATGATTTGTCTCTTAGACATCAAAAGATTTTGTAGTCTAGTTATTTCCTTAAATGCGTTGTCAATCATGCAGAATCTGTTGAAAGGGTTTATTAGAAATTTTAATAGGCTTGAGTGAGAGCCTAACACTTACTACCGACTTGCATTTTTCTCCAACTTAACTATGTTCAGAAAATGACAAAAAACCAGATCTCGTGCCTTTTATGTTGTTTTCTAAATCTGAATTTGATAACTGGTCTGTTTCAGCCTTTCATGCCAATCTATCTTTTTCCATTTCTATATTCTTGTTTACAGTGACCACCTGTTAATGTTTTAGACTTCCACAGTAACTGTTGCGATTGCTAATGTCGAAAAACAGAATTAAGTATTGCAATTGCAGAGTGAAAGATTCATGAGCATAGTCTTCCTTAAATTTACTCAGATATCTGATACGGTTATTGAAGACCGTTTTGGTGTTGAACATGGAAGCAGCAAGTGGTATGAGGCACTGGATCAGCATTTCAAATGGCTGCTTCAATATAAAATCAGCCCATACTTCTGCAGGTGGGGTGAGAATATGCGTGTTCTGACTTACACTTGTCCATGGCCAGGTAATAGAATGAAGCAGGCCTACATGGTAATAGATTTTCAGGTCATGTACCACATTTATATGTATTGAAAAATGACATGTGCATATTTGAGCAGCTGTACTTGTTGAACCTCAAATATTTTAAATACTATGCATATCCATTTCCCTAGAAATGAGCCTTCTATTTTGGTGAACATTATCATGGTATTCGGAACATGGCAAGTGACATTCACGCTTACGCTCCTGATGCTCGTATCATGACCACTTACTATTCCGGTGATTCACCAGTTGGTCTTTTCAATTCTTATAATTTGTTTGACTTGCATTTCTTTTCAATGTGCTTTTATTTGCCAGACTTATCTATTCATGCAATCGATTTTTTAGAAATTGGAAGTAAAGATATTCTCAAAGTGTTTTGCTTTTGTATTCTTGATAAACCAGCGTTTATATATGGATGTAAGAGGATCTATTTGGAAATTAAGAAGCCCCTTTGACATTTCTTCATCTGCAAATAATTCTTGAACCGGAAAATACTAAATAAAAACGTCTTCTAGTCTGAGTACACTATTTTTAATGCTTTCATTGATAGTGGATTGCATATTTGGTATTAATGTGTCTACTTTGGGCTCTTTGGTTAAACATAAATATGACGGACTCGGGTACTTTTCGCTTCTTTTTAATTCCCGAACATGTAATTATCTGCTACCCAAGTTTATTATGGCTTTACTCTGGCAGTTCAAGCACAGTAGATTACCCATGTATTGACATTATCGTTTAATTCAATGGCAATGATATGAGACATCAGAGCTTTATTGTGAACTGCAGTAGTAACAAAGTAAGTAAAATCTAGAGCCCAGCATGATATCAAGTTAGTGGTGTCTGTCTTATTATCTGGTTGATCCTATTTTTTCAATTACTTATATAATTACCCGAGGACTAGTCTACTCAGCTATGATGTCATGTAAGAGGTGTCCACATATGCTCTCTAACTCTATGCAGGACCAAATGATTCTCCCTTGGCTCCCAATAATTTTGAGGCTTTTCTTAAAGTTCCAGAGTTTCTTCGTCCCCATACTCAAATATATTGCACAAGGTATTAATCTTAACTGATTCCCTTGTGATACTTTGGTTATTGTGTTAATACATACTCTGTTTGATCTAAGTGCATTCGATGAAGTTTCTGAGCATCTTGTACTAGTAAAATGTGTGTTCCTTCACTCTTATATTTTCTAAATGCTAAACTCCTATCATGATGTGTACAGATTTTGAGAGGTGAAAAAATAATTTGAGTTTGCTGCTTATTAATTGTAGAGATTTCTTTTGCTCCTCTT
This sequence comes from Olea europaea var. sylvestris, assembly GCF_002742605.1. Classification (NCBI taxonomy): domain Eukaryota; kingdom Viridiplantae; phylum Streptophyta; class Magnoliopsida; order Lamiales; family Oleaceae; genus Olea; species Olea europaea. The sequence continues at coordinate 13,858,524 of NC_036246.1, forward strand.
GCAAACATCCATTATCCATTTGTTATGTTATTCTCAGTGCAGCCGGAAGACGAGGCAATATTGATAGTGCGATTCAACCTCCGCTAGGAATTAAATTACCTTGTTTAGGAGAATAGGGAGGTTCAACCTACGGTTGGCCTAAATTTTACTTCCTTCCAAAGTGGAAGATATGAACTTTAATGGGCTTATCGAAGTTCTTTCTTATGCATGATTGAGTGAAAAAGCAACCTTTGCTCAGTTTATAGATACAGCGGTGAAACACTAAAGTGGGAAGATTAATGTAAGTCACCATTCATGTTGTCACCCAAATCAACTTCTTTAGGTATTTAGGTTTGGCTATGAATACGGTTGGGACATTAAAGATGGATGTGTGGCCATATTATTATAAATTAGAAAATAATTGATAATGTATGCCAACAAGTGGGGGGACTTCTATTGAGGATAAATTATAACAAGAAAAGTGTAGGTGGTTGGACATGTTTTGCATAGACCGAATGAAGCTCCTGTTGATAAGATGGATATGATTCTGGTAGACCTAATTAAAAGAGGGAGGTGTAGACCAAAATTAACACGGCCTGCTTTGGTAGAGAAGCTTTTGACTGCATTAGGTCTTCAAGACCGAGGTGAAAAAGGATTCATGTAGTTGATGACATATATATTGATCATATGGGTTAGTTTGATGATGATGTTTAGGCAAAATGAAAGAAAGAAGCTTCTTTTCCTATCTAGGAGCATTCTATTTCTCCCTTTCCCAAACCTCCATGCTTTCTTCCTCTGTCATCGTGTTCTTACACTGTGTCTAAGTATAAATATATATATAAAAAGATGTGGAAGACTGAAACTCACATCTTTTCAGATTCAATTTTTATGTACCCTTCATGCAGTTGCACCTTGTAAAAGCAGGAAAGAATTTCACACAATGAGGTGTGTATGTAGAAGTATTCTTCTCTTTGGTGCACGTAGGAAAGAAAAACTGCCTTCTTATACTGTATGTTAGAATGGATTATAATTTTCGGTAAACGGTTCCATCTGTTCCTCCCCCTGAAGTATGAATTCAACAGCCCTATTTTTCTCTTCTCCCGGTAAGGGCTCACGATCAGATGAAAAGTGTGACTATAGACAAAAAGGATGCCGTAGACTTTGTAGTAGTTAAAGAACTCATACTTTAATATTAAATAATGACATGAATCTTGGTTTACCATTCCAACTAATGAGACACGGAAAAAAAAAAAAAAAAGTAGGTTTTCAACAGGTAAGTCGTCTTCTTTATGGTTGATAACTAGATTCCTTTTTTCTTGACATGAAAAGAAGTTGACATGTCTCCAATATCTGTTGCTAGTAGAAGCTTACAGTGTTGTTTCTCCCCTGCAGTGAATGGGTGATTGGTAACCGTGAAGATCTGGCAAAGGATATCATTGCAAAAATACAACCTGAAAATGGTGAGGTAACGTTTTCATGAGCACGTCCTTGATATGGAGAAAGCGCAGTCTCTGGGAGAACTTTTAGGGATTTGCCATAAGATGTGCTTAGACACTGTATTTGGAGGCACATACATTTCATAAGATTTTCTCCATTTCATGAATTACTATACCAAGTGATTGAGGTCATATTTTCCATCTGCTGTTTTGTGGTGGGGGTAAAGAAAGGGGGAGCGGGTGGATTCTTTTTGTTCAAAGATATTTATTTATTTTGAAATTGAACTGTTGGGTTTTGGCGAGGAAATAAGTGATGTTAGCGTATCACTGAAATGATGCTGAATGCATCACGCTGTTTATTTTTGTAATGTATCATACAATATGATGGAGAAGATGATATGGTAAATATATGGCATAAAAAACAAAATGATAACAGTAGCTATTTAAAGCTTTCTGCTCTGAGGGATATTTAGAATGATGGAAACTATTCAATCTTTTACAAAAAACACAGGACGAAATAGGCATCACAGGCTGGATTCTAGTTGAGAATAAAACCATCACTTCTAGGCCAAATGTCTACTTTTTTACATTTATCTTTCTCTTATTTGATATTTTCAAAATACCTTTCCATACTGTATTGAGTATTCGAATGGAGTATACAACTAAAGTGGAGGTACTTTATAAAGTTTCTATGCCATGTTTCCAAGTGGGGCTATATGAATCATGACTTGACCTATTATATGGGCCAGTAAAAAATATTAACCCTGGCCATAGGTGGCTTTGTTCTTCCCATTGTATCATCCTGAATTATATGCTTTTCACAGGAGTGGTGGACTTATGTGTGCATGGGACCATCCGATCCGCATCCTAACTGGCACCTAGGGATGCGAGGCACACAACACCGTGCAGTAATGTGGCGTGTATGGAAAGAAGGTGGAACCGGCTTTCTGTATTGGGGTGCTAATTGCTATGAGAAAGCTACGGCTCCTAGTGCTGAGGTCATCACATGCTACTTACATTAAATTTATAATTTGATCGCTTGTCACTGACATTTCTAACATTTATACACATTTTTCCAGATTAATTTCAGGCGTGGCCTCCCTCCAGGTGATGGGGTCTTGTATTACCCTGGTCAGGTGTTCTCTTCTTCTCAGGAACCTGTTGCTTCTTTACGACTAGAACGTCTTTTAAGTGGCCTGCAGGTAATTTTTCGAGTTCGATTATTTCTGTCCATGTCTTAATTGTAACATTCTATACGCTAAGATGTGTCGTATTTTTATTTTTATATGCAGTCATGATGGTGCTTTCTAGAGTTTTGAAATTCCTTATTGAATGTTTAAGGCTCCCAATGCACTGGTCTTTCTCCTTAGGGTTGTTAACTTGTTATGAGAGTTCTATACAACAAATGTAATATTATTGGTGTGTTTTATTTGGTCTGAAAGCAATTGATATATTTGTAGCAGCTGTCATGTAGAACGGAACACTTGTGCACCCTTAGACATGCCTTTCCTGGTGGTGCATTTTTGCCCGATCCCCTCGACTCTATGTTTCCATATAATAGTTTTCCAAATTTATATATGGGATGTCACTTGGGGAGTTTTGTTAGATATTTACCAATTGCTGGTATAGGGACATTGTCTATCTGATTCTAATTTCTATTGGGAATGGGAGTTTGTAAATGATGTTAGCATACACTATAATTGCGCTCTAATTATGTTTCCACTATGCTGTTGTGGCTCATTTAGGACATCGAGTATTTCAAGCTGTATGCTTCAAGATTTGGCAGGGACGAATCACTTCGTCTTCTGGAAAAGACGGGCATGTATCAAGGTCCTGAGCAGTACACCCACGAACACATGCCAATAGACGTTATGCGAGGTGAAGTTTTCAGGACATGCCATTCGGAGAGTAACACTTGATTTATTGGCATCTGTCTTATATCACTTCCATATCTTGAGCTTCTACCATATTCTTCTATGTAGCAACATACTTCAGAATTCCAAATCAGGCGCAGTTTATGTTTTGATCACTGTAGGTCCAAAGAGAGCAATAACCTTCTTGTTAAATTTTGTTTTTTTTAAATTTATTTTTTACTTGCCCAAGAATATGGTGCATTTGTAGTGCAGTTATTGACTCACCTTGCTCAAACTTGAAAACAAGTTGGTTTTTGTTAAAGCATGGTTGTGTTGCGTCCTAGAACACGGATGCGACTGGTGCATGGCTTTCGGTTTTATCCCATGTATGTTTCATGACACTCATTTCATCGATCATCTGTACTTTATCTTTTCGAGAGTAGAGTGAGCTTATTGCGTATTGTTTTACATATTATTACATAATTTTAGGATCTCAACTTTGAGTGGCCATGCCCAATTACAAGCAAATGGGAGCCATCGGCCAAAGAGGGGGTCTAGTGTTGCAAGGCGCGGCCTTACAATATCTAGTCACATGGTGCTATCATACAAAATGGCAGTAGACGCATGTCCATCTATGATCAAGATTTAGAAAGTAGGAGTGGAAATTATTTGTTGCCTATTGAAAACACATATAATCAAAATGGTGATGATTGCTCCTAGGCTTTACACTAAAGAATTACACTTGCAATTTTAATAAGATGAATTTTAGCCTATGCTTGGTTCTTATATTTTCAAAACTCATTTTTAACCCTACATTTTCCTATAAAATATTATTACACGTAAATCGAAAAAGATCTCTTAATTTTTAATCACAATATATATATTTTTGTTTTCTTATTTTTTTGCTTTTTGGGTCCAAAATGAGGCTTAAACAATTGTAATAAAAAATATTTACCCTTTTTAATTGAGAGAAGGGTGTTACACGTTCTTAGGAGGCTAGGAGCCATATTAGACAACTCATGATTTGGAAAATTTAGACGAGACAAGAAAGAGAAGATTTTTCATCCAAGGTTTGTGAATTTTTTTTATTTTATTATTTATTTTTTCTCATGTGGGCATTCGATAAAATCTGAATTGTTGAAAGAGTCAATCTTGAAAATTGGTATCTAAATGTACCGCTCAGTAAAATTCAATATTCATAAACAAATAAAGTCCTACGACTATATGTCTTTTTAATTAGCTAGACATCTTTGAATTATATTTGGAAAGAATTGATTAATTTAATAATGGGGTTTCATCCTGTTGTGACACCGTTAATTGTTTGAGAAGTCGGAAAATTAAGATATTCAGCCCACTTACCAGCCATATATGTCAGGCTGTACATAAAATTCGGGGACAAATTCATAATTCAGGTGTATTGTTTACACCAATTCATAAATCAGGTACATAATTTAAAAATTCAGAATTCCGACATCTATATAATTAATTGAAAATATTTATTAATTAAATATAAGGAAGTCATAGTTATTCGATTAATTGTCACAAATTCATAATTATAGATCACACGTTTATTTTTTGGTCACATATCATCAAATTAATTTGTCACAAAATATTTTGAGGTCATAGAAAAAAATTTATAAGTTAGATTATTTCGAGGTAAAATTTTTTTTTTACAAGTCATGAATTATTTCGAGATCAAATTAATTGGTCACAAGTTGTCAAATTCTAAGGTCACACTTAAACAGTTGGTTAGAGATAACTAAATGGTTAGTCACGTGTGTCAATTTCTTGATCACAAACAATCAAAACATTGAGGAAATACACGAAAATGGACTTTCGACTGTAGCAAATTTTTATATTGGCCTTTGACCCATTAAATGAATTAAAAAAAAAAAGAAATTAAGTTAAAAAAAAACTTTACACTAAAAGGACGAATTTACCCTTCAGCTAGTGACTGTTTGAATCTTAATTTTCTAACCGACCGACCAAAAAAGAAAACCGACGCAAATTCACTTGAAAATTGTCCGATCAACCACCGGCCAACTACACCACCGTCGTAGTGAGCTAAATCGACGACCACGCATCTACACCGAAAAAAATACAAGTTAGTTTTCTCGCACAGTATGAGTTCTAGTTGAAAATTTATTGAATAATATTAGATTTATTAGATTTAATTAGATGAATATTCGGTTTAATTAGATCATGAGCATGAGTAGTGTTAGATTTTGGGCATGTTGGGATGAAAAATGTGATATTTTTTGTAATTTTTGGATCTATGGCGTCGACAATGGCGATTTCCAGCCAGAATCGGGAAAGACGGTGCTGTTAACAGTCGGTTAACTCGATTGTTAACAGTCGTGGGCCGACTGTTAATAGTCGGTCCAGACTGTTAACAGTCTAATTTTTTTAAAATATATTTAATTTTATTTTTTTTATAATTTTTGTAATTAATTTAATTTTTTATTTGATTAGTAATTATGTTATTTATTTATTTAATTTTTATAATTGTCTTTTATTTATATAATTTGATAATTGAATATTATCTTTAATTAACAATTTTGTGTTGTTTCTTTTTTTTTTTAATTATGAAATAATCTTTAATTTTTTTCAAATTTATTTAAATAATATAAATATTCTTTAAATTTTTTTAAAATGTATTTAATTTGAAATTTTTTGTTTGTAAATATATTTTTCAAATGATTACAAGATTAATTTTCTTTATAATTAATTTATTTTAATTTGATTAAATAATAATTATGTTATTTATTTCTTTAATTTTTATAATTGCCTTTTTTTATATAATTTAATAATTGAATAGATAATGTTGTCTGAAATTAACAATTCTTTTTTTCCTTGTATTGTTCTTTTACCTTTGATTTTGTTTCGAATTTATTTAAATAATATTTATATTCTTTAATTTTTTTGAAAATGTATTTAATTTGATTTTTTTAAAATATATTTTTCAAATATAATATTTGTGATTAATTTTCTTTATAACTAATTTATTTTAATGCGTATTGTATGGTAGTTAGAATTCGGTTCCCTTGATTGTTTGAGATTGTGCTTTCTTTTGTTATCTGTTGGTCAATGCTCTAACATTTGAATTTTTGCAGGATGGAGTATCATTTAGATGGGTAGTTGAGACGGATGGCGGAGAAGGCTACTTGGAATAGTAGTTTTGAGAGTTTTACTGCTATGTTGGAGCTGCTCGATGATCAGCACAGAGATATACTACAACAGTCCTTCTTATGGCCACTGTACCAGTTGCGAGAGGTGCAATACTCAGGACAGATCATTGATGCACTTCTATGTCGGCTTCTAAAGCCAGTCGACGGCGATTCCCTCCAGTTTGACCTCGGGGTTAAGGTCGTCAGTTTCTCGACATTTGAGTTTACATTGATCACTGGACTAAGGATTACGGGCGACGATACAGCCAATGAGAGAAGCAATAGGCTGTACGAGACATACTTTCAGGGACATGGGTCGATGCTTCTACCCGACTTGATGGTCGCGATCAGGGGGTGCGACCAGATGCTAGATAGATTGAAGCTTGGGCTGGTCTACATCCTCGAGAGTGTGATGAGGTGTCATCACAAGAAGACTGCCATCGACATTTTTATTTGCAAGTTGTTGGCGACATCGATGCGTCCAATAACTATCCATGGGGTTGGAGATGCTACGAAAACACTGTACATGTCTTTACCAGAGCACACTCGAGGCCCAGGGGGTCGATGCGTAAATACGATACATATGGATTGCCCTTATCGATGCAGGTAAATGTTTAATATAATCAAAGTTAAAGTTTTAGTATATTACATTTGTGCATAATAAGTGTATGTGTTACAAATTTGGATGTATGGGACAGTCCCTGTATTGGGGGCTCGCTTTGCGCAGCGAGGGGAGACACGCTGCACTCGGATACTTAATTAGAGATCATCACGAGCAGATGAATGTCCCATTGGGAAGCAGTTATCGGCCTTCCTCGACGATCCTCAGGTAAGTATTATGCATTTGTGATTTATACTATACGTAGTTTAAAATTTTGTTTACATGATCGTTAAGTAGTTGAAATGTCAATATGTCAGCTTGAAGTCATACCTGAGTTGACACCGTCGATGGAAGAGGAGGCTCGGGGTCTTGTGCGGGATTTAGGCGTTTCGCACACCCCAGACGAGGAGCGTCTGATCCGAGCTTGGACCGAGATTGGGTATGTGAATGAAATATAATTTATTGAATATCATCGACGTATAAATATATTGAATAATTTGTAATGTTATTTATGTAGGAGGGAAGTCCAGCTGATCCACGATCACCTCCGCCGAGAGTAATGCCGCCACCATTGGCATCACCTCCGCCGAGAGTATCGTCCCCGCCATTGGCATCATCTCCGTCGAGGGCATCGCAGCCGCCATTGGTATCACCTCCGTCCAAACACCTTCCCCATGTGTCTCCGGCACACAGTGATGATTTGTATGCCCATTTAACTGAATTTATAGCGGAGGAGGTCGGCGCGCTACGACGAGATTTGACGGAGAGGGTCGATGATCTGGGACGAGAGTTGACAGGGAGGGTCGACGATCTGGCAGGGAATGTCGACTATATGACAGGGAGGGTTTACGATCTATCCGATGATGTTGGAATACTACAATCTTCCATTGCCGACCTTCAGGATACAGTAGCGGCACTTAAAGGAGATTTAGCCGACAGACGATGGGGGGACAAAAGGGATGGCGGAGATTATGATCGAGAGGGTGGTAGAGATGGTGATGGAGAGGGGGGTCATCCACATTTTTGGCGTGATGAGACATTGGAGTCGTTGTGGTTGTCTATGGTGGAGGTGGCCCCGATGGGAGGGACGGAGGAGGTGGCGATAGAGGGGGAGGCCCCAACGGGAGGGACGGAGGTGGTGGCGGCGAAGGGGAGGCCCTGATGGGAGGGGCGGAGGAGGTGGCCCCAGAGGTCGAGAGGACGCCGAGCGTGATTGATGGTAAGAGACATGCTATTGACGAGACGGAGCAGGTGGTCGGCAAGAGGTTGAGAGTGCCGTCACAGTATGTTGTTTCCCCCTTCACGGCTGAAGCCAAGAGGAGGACGTTCATCGATGGGACGCACCCGAACTTATTCAGGGAGGTGGACAATACCAAGTGAAAAGCGTTCAAGACAGAGTGGCGGAGAAGTATCCTCGGGTAAGTATTGTATGATTCTAATAAAGTACTGTACGCTAACTCGTCTATGCATATTTTAACATTTCCCTATTTTTTATAGAGTTAGCCGCACGATAGGTCAAAGGACGGTCTCGGACCCTTACAAGTGGTTCCACGATATCACCATTGAGGGAGCTTGGCTCGCCGACGATGTAAGTGAACTATTCATTTCCTGTATTTTATGTATACGTCACTTTGTGTTTATTAAATGAATAACTCATACTTTTTTGGTGTTTACTGCAGCAGCACATCGACCTGGCCATGGACTTGCTACGAGATCGAGCTCAAAGACATCCAAAATCATTTGATGTCCATGGTCGAGTCATAGTAAACACCGAGTTCTTGCGTGCCGTTACCATAGAGTATCAGTCGCTCGAACTTATGGTTAACGAGTACACGGTGCCAGAATATATGCTCGAGTGGGTGATAGGACTGTCACCGAGTGTCGGGAGAAAATCATGGGAGGGTTGTACACATATGTACATTCCAGCATGCATCAATAAACACTATGTTACGCTGGAGATCGTTTTTGTTGACTCGACTATATATGTGTACGACCCAGATCATTCATGTTTGACACAAGGCCAGTTGGAGCAAAACCTGGAGTCCGTGGCTGTAATTGTTCCTATTATGGCCGGATGAGCGGGGATAAATGTACAGGACAGATTGCGGATTGTTCGGAACACGACGACAGCGCGACAGTCCGTAAGGTAAGTGTTTGAAATTTGTTGTTTTTATCTTTCAAATTTAGTTTTTACTTACACAGTACTGAATTGATTCATTCTTGTTCATTTGTAGCGGCGACTGCGGCATATTTGCCATTTAGTACGTCGAATTTTTAAGTATAGGGCATAAGGTTGATAGAATCAACCAGTCGTGGATACAGAACTGGAGAAAGAAGCTAGCATGTGATTTGTTTGAATTTAATGCTGACCCGTAAATTTGTATTAAACATATGTAACATTTCAATTGTAAATTTAATTATTTTTTGTGATTATGAAATAATTGTAAATTTGTGTTCAATGTATATAACATTTACATTGGAAATTTAATTATATTTTTTGTTTTGTTATTTTACACGTAGGCCAAGTATGGAACTATTTTTTTCATATGAATCATTATAAATACCATTTATCAAGAATAAATATTGAACATCGAAGACTTATAAAAAACAAATATTGAACAGTGTAAAGTAAAAGGAAATATTATTCATTTAACGTACCTGTCTAATCCTCATTTAGGGAAATTTGACTGGTACAAAATTGTTGAGTATGCCCTACGGCTCTGCACCTGCCACACCTACGCGGTCGAGGAAACTCTCCGGTAGATGGTATTCTAAATGTACTTGGACGTCCAAGACCACGCGGTTCAACTGCTGGTGGCAACAAATTATGAAATGGGAGAATGTGCTCGGGAACTTCCCACTCGACTTCATTCGACAGAGGAAATATAGTCTCAGCATATGCTGTTCTCCAACACTCAGTCGTATAATACAAAGAGCATAACATTCTCACAGCAAAGCCTCGATACATGGCCACTGCAACTGCATGCTCATATGGAAAACTCTCCAACTGAAATCTCGTACAACTGCATGTGTTATCAGTCAAGTCCACCATATATGCCGTATTACGTGCACATTGCACGGAGAAGCGAAACTCATCTAGTGCTTCCACATTCAACTTCCTCGCAACCTCTGCAGTTTTAAACAGTTTCTCCTCTTGAGCTGGGGCCAACACGCTACTGCAACTCTGTGATGCCGCACGTCGGTCATGAAACCACTGTTGTAGCTTGTTACGAATGTTATCAATCATTGCGAGAATTGATAACTCTCGATTCTTCTTAAACAATGCATTGAGAGACTCCGTGTTATTCGACATCATCATGTTGTATCGACGTCCTGGAAAGTATGACCACGCCCAATGTTCGATCCCCATCTTCGTCAGATACTCCAACGCCGGTAATGATTTACTTCCTATCTCGAGCATGAACTTATTACACTCTTCAGCACTGTAAGTTTCGGCTGCTCTCCTGAACAATGAAACGATACCTGTGCCCCGATACCTAGTCTTCAACTTACCTTGTATATGGTACATGCAATACCCGTGATGTGCCCCAGGAAAAACTTCAGCGATACCGTTTATTATAGACTGTCCCCGATCGGTTACAAAGGCAAGGTCTTCGACTTCCCCGATCACTTCCCTCAGTTTGGAAAAGAATCAACGCATGGACGGATCATTTTCGCTGTCGACTATGCCGAATGCAAGAGGGTAAATTTGGATATTGGCATCTTGACATGTAGCAATAATTAACTTGCCTTGATATTTAGCTTTCATAGTTGTACCATCAACTAGAATTACGGGTCGCATTACATTTCGAAAACCCTGAATACATTGTCCGAGAGCCATGAAGAAATACTTCAAACAATTATCGCCCCCGTCTCAATAAAAAATGTTGTGCCAGGATTAGTTGTCCCCATATTATGGTAATACCTAGCCAATTTAACATAGCTCTCTTCAGCCGATCCCATTAAATCTTTCAACGCACATTTTTTGGCCTTCCACGCTTTCTGGTAGCTCATGACCACTCCGTACTCTCGACGGACGTCGTTAATGATGTCCGAAGGTCTGTAGATCGTCCGTGAATCCTGACACTTGTGCATTATCTGTCGACCAATAAACCACGCTCGAGCTTGCCTGTGATCGTTTCGAAGAATTCCCACTTCGCAAGTATGTTCCCGTGAATACTTGCGAATTACGAAGCACTCATTCGTGTCCATCTTAGTTGCTCTCAAGCGCCAACTGCAACTGTCTTCGACGCAGGCAACTGTCAACAATGACTTGTTTGATTTCTTTATCTTGAACTCAAAGTTATATTTTAATGCCAACCGGTGCACAGCTTCCTTCAAATCTTTCTTGGTTTCAAACAGTCGCTCGACCTGCAAGTCCTCATCATCGGGAGCCACACGGGAAGAATTGGAGGACGGTCCACTTGTTCCAACCTGTGAGCTCCCACTCGGCTCGTGTCTCTGTCGGGATAAAGCAATCAAATTATCATTTGTAAACTCGTTTATATTCTCATTGTCTTCAACTGTCGACGAAATTCTGCGCGTAACAACGACATCACGATCAGAAGCAACTGTCTCAGGAATAACCACATCATCCGCAGGAACTATCTCCACTGTCTCCCAAAAACCTCGATCATTGTTATCCGCCCTATCTGAATCTTCGCATTCACCATTGATAACATCCTTCGTAATTAAAGTTACACCAAGAACAGTCGGAGTCCGATGTATTTTATTCAATTCTAATAGATAATTCAATTCAGCATCATTAGTAACGAATACTGATGGCATCGGAATGGATGAATCCCCATAACCGTTGTATAGATATCTCAATTGCATATCGTATTGAGATTGATCGACATTCAGTTTATTTTGCAAATCGTGGTACATTTCTAAGTATGGTGTACTCTCTGTTATGGAATTGTAATACAACCACGTATGTCACTCGTCCATCTCCATTCCCACCAATTATTTTCATTCAATTCGAAATCACCGAAATAAGAGACGGGGATTATCATATCTACATAAGGAAATGGATTTAATCAACTTCATTTATTAATTATAAGAAAAAATCAGTGCAGAGTCGGTTAATTGGCTGTTTAACAGCCGAACAGTCGGAAACAGTCGGACTGTTTGGCTGTTAACAGCCAAAACAGCCGACTGTTCGACTGTTTTGCGCAGGAGAATACGGTTCTAAAGAAAAATATTATACGTCTGTTCAATTTTTTTTTATAGGTAAGATCTGTTAAAAAAAATTTATGCTAACTACTATATTGACATAAAATTTCTCTATTCAAACGTATACTAATTTACTGAAAACGAAATTAAATATGCGTAAATGTACTTACCGATTTGAAGTAATTGATATGAAAATAATTTCCGGCTTCAACGTTTCAAAGTTTTTCTAGATTTTGAGGTTCAAGCAGATGAAAAGACGAGAGTTTTTTCTGTGTTGGAAGCTCGTTTTGAAGTTTTTATAAGTGGGGAAGTGTTTGATTTTCAATTATTAACTAAAATGGTAGTATAGTCATTTCAACAATATATTGTTTTGTAATTGTACAAAACATTTAAGGACATCTTTGTCTTTTACCATACAAGAGGCCAATGTCATAATATTCATGATTTTGAAAGTCAAAGTAAAATTTAGGTCCTTTGACCGGGTCTAACTTAAAAGTATCCCCAAAACACTTGTGATTACTACCAACACTCACCACCACAAGCCGCATCGCAGTCAAGACTCCCGCCGCCAAAATTAACACCACCTCACCACCAACAAGACAGATACAAAGCCAACACCCCCACAAAAGCCATCACTGCAACGTCGTCACCACTACAACCACCATTTCCAACCAACACCCATTTATGACCAGCCCTGTCATCTCAAACACCGCAAATAGCGCTGCCCCACCATCTCTACCCTCGTCGTCGCCACCAGATCCACCTCCCTCGCCGCCACCAAATCCACATGCTGCACTTCCAAGGCAGCTTCCAACTCTCATTTCACCACCATTGCTAGTGTCAACCACAATAGTCGCCACTAGATCCGCCACATTCAAAACTAAACCAAATCCGCCATAATACACTCAAGTAGCGACTGCAGCAGCTGCCATCGAATTGTCACCACCACTACAGCGTGAGATCTAAAACCACTACAGCGCCGTCATCTACAGCGTCGAGTGCGAGTAGCTTGACGGCGCTAAAGTTGCTCGCACTCGACGAAGCTGTCGCACTAATCAAAAACGTTGGAGAGAAATGGGGTCTGCCGGCGTCGATCATATTAGGATCGATCGGCGCCACTGCATTGCACAAAAATGCTAGAGAGAAATTGGCTGTTGTCACTATGTGTTTAGAGAGATAAGAGAGAGACGGGAAGAGAGTGACGGGAAATGGGGTTAAAATTAGGGTTTGAAATTGGTTGATTTATTTTATTAATACTTGAATTGTGAATAATAAAACTTGGCCCCTGATTTTTGAATTCTGATTTTTAAATACCTGAAATTTTGTAATTTACTCTAAAATTCGCATCTTTCCTTCATCAAATTAGAATCCAGGCCCACTTTTATAGTATTAAAATCAAGATTTTAATATAAATAAAATTCAAATTAACTATGGATTTCATGGGATCCCAATTTTTTAACGACATATTTCATCAATTTTTATCAAACTTTTCTAAAAATCTAATTTTAATCTCTATCAAACAAGATCTCCACTTGGGACACGTCTGACATACAATCCAGGATAAAAGATGGGATTCGGAAGGATTAAATTATATTTGGACTTGGTAAGATTGTTTGTGTTTGGTGTTACACTATATTAGAAAAATGTACAAGTATTGAAAAATAAAAGAATTCATTACTATATATTTTAATTATATATACATTTTCTTACATAAAATGTACATTTACTCATTAGTGATTTTATTACTTATAAGTGAATTTTTAGTTATAAGTATTTTTTATACTTATAAGTAAAATTTTCACTTACTAGGGCTTTTTTCCTTATAAGTTATGTATTTTGTTATAACTTTCCTTTACGTATAAGTTGTTTTTTTTTTTTAACTCATGAGTAAATCTTTACATAAAGATATTTTTAACTTAATAAGTAATTTTAACTTATAAGTGATTTTTCTAATATAAGTAATTTTAATAACTAATAAGTGAATTTTCACTCATAAGTAATTATGTTACTTTTTCATAAATTTCTAACTTTATACAATTATTTTGCTAATAATTAATTTTATACTTATACGCAAATTTACTTTTCTGCTTAGAGTATCTTTGAGAGATTTTTTTATTTATAAAGAGTATGTTATGCATTGTAGAGTGTACTTTTAAATTTAGTGGCTTAAAATTTTTATACACACCAGTAATTCTCTCTTGATCCGGTTTTTTATTTTTCTTTTCTCAAGAAATATTTATTGATTTCTTCTCATATTTTATTTAACATACTTTTTTCTATGTCCATCCAATCAATATAAATGTGTTTTAAATAATGTAAGATGAAATTTGTGACTTATTAAATTGAGTTTGGCTATCTAAAATTGCAGAGTCAAAATCACCCTCTATTTTAAAAAGTTAAAATAGAGATTTTATTGAAGCATATTTTTAAATATCAAAACAATTTCCAGAGATTCTCTATTTTCACAAAACATATTTTGCGATTTATAAAGCATTTATAAATTTAGAGAGTCAAAATTTTGAAGTGCTCCAAGAAACTCTTTATTTTCAATACTTAATTTTACTACTTCCAAAAAATTATTATTATTTTTTCTTATATTTTATTTTCACTAAGTCCCCTCCAAATTAATATATTATTTTCCTACGTTGAAATTTGATTTTGAATGCATTTAATTATAGAAAAGTGAGAACTCACTCTCTATATTTAAAATATTAGTTTGAAGAGCCTCTTGTAGCATAATTTTAAAGATTGACCATTTAAAATATAAAAAAAATTTATGTTTAAAGTGCCATTTAGATATTCTCTTAACCCTTTAAAATAAAGAGCATTTTGTATTTAGAGATTTTTTTTTGGAGATGTTCTTGCATATTTGAATAACTTATTTATATTTAATTTTTGACAAAAAAAAAACTAGTAATTTTAAACATACTTATAACTAAACTATTTTTCATTTCGTTTGCCTACTTTTACTACTCCAAGAGTAATATCAACTTTAAGTTTTTATAATATAGTTTGGGATTAGATAAAGATTAATGCTATTTATCATTAGTCTAGGCAGCTGCAATTAATAGGTAAAATAATGTTATCTAACATCAGTTTAGATTATCACTATTAATAAGTTCATTTAAATGAATAATGTGATAGTGCACTTAAGTAGACCTATTATTTAATGTTATATATTTGTCACTTAGATCGATGCCTGGCACTAATGATAATGAATAATATCACCATTAGATTAATGTGCAAGCGAAATATTGGAATAAAGAAAGTTAACAAAGTAGTACTAGTCTCCCAAGTCCCAAGGCAATAATTTTGACAAAAGCAAACATAAATGGAAATTGCTGGTGTAGCGGGAGGCTGACCGCCCCTTGACAAAACCCTACCAATTGGGGTGGGTCCCGCGCCAAAAAAAGGCCCCACCCCCCTATTGGTGAGGTTCTATCGAGGGACGATCAGCCTCCCATCACTCCAGCATGGTTCAACATAAATTTAATTAATGTTGAAATTAGATAAAAAATTATAGTTTTAATAAATTTTGATAGAGTTGATTAAATAAATGGTTAAAGAGTTGATAAAAATTTTCAATCTTCTAAAATGAGTTTGAAATGTTTTTTAACAAAAAATTAAAGCCAAAGAAGAGCTTAATAAGACAAACTTATTTATTTAATTTAAAGTCATACATAGGGGAGCCGGGGGGATCCTAATTGTACCTCAATGTTTGTGTCTAGGGTTAGCAACGGGACAACACCGCCAAGCATTTTTCCTCCCCGTTATCCATTTAAGGTAGGGCGGGGCCAAGCTCTTGTCTTGTTTACGTACCCATTTTTATTATAGTTTTTGATAATTTATTTTATTGCCTCATATAAGCAAGACAATAATATAGTTATTAATTTTTTAATTAATTTATTTTTAAAAGTAAAATTATTCGAATATATTTAATAAACTAAGATTTTTACTGTTTATCACGTTCCTTAGATAATTTTAGTTGTCATCTTTTATTAGAATTAATAAAATTTCATGAAATTTTTGTTCAAATGCGAAAGCGAAATTATCTAGAAATTAAGAATTTCTTTAATTCAATAAACAAGATCGTCTAAATGTTTACGTGTATGTTATACCAAAAATAAAGAATTCGTATTTTTACCTAAATTCGATGATTAATTCTTAAATAAATTCTGGATCACGAACTTTCAACTTTTTGGATCACGAACTTCAAACTTTTTAATTCCAAGATCTTGATACTTCAAACCTCAAAGTCTTCTATGGTATTATCCCAAGTTAAGATTACATCGGTGGGTAGGCACCATTTTTTAATTAAATCAAGAAACCAATTCTAGAACTGGACAATTAAAAAATTAAGAAAAATAATTTTTTCTCTATCCAAAATTTGAACACCGTGAAATTATGTATTATGAATGTTGTATAATTCCATTCCATAGAATATCTAGGATCCAACGAATCTCTATTTATAGAGGTAGAAGAGTTTCAATCTTTATACAATAATAATTCTACATTCAAATAGGAGTTCTAATTAAAATTTATGTCCAAATTCAATTAGTTTACATTTAATTACATGTGTAGTCCTAAAACTTTAATTACAATTTTAATTAAGTTTACAACTTTCATAGTAATTACAATTAAGTACAAAACTTTATTGTAATTACAATTAAACCAAAAACTATTATAGTTACCGCAATTAAATTTCAATACTTTATGGAGCTACTATAGGGATCTGATCGGACTTATATTATCCAAACTCCAATAATTAGATCCTGACTCTTTGACCCTAGACCACCCAATCTAATTATTAGTCTTTAATTTTTCATTAAAGATAAAAGACTGAACTCTCGAAATATATAAGATCAAAGAAGTCAATAAATCTGTAATACTTTCTTCTGACCTAATGTGTATGTATTTTATCCTCGTCTGAGATCCGATAATTACGTATAAGCATAAATGATCGTTTTGTTCCTTTAATTATTCTCACTGACTTAAGTTTCATTTTCTTCAACGATCCTGTAAACTAATCACAGATGTCAAAGTTTAGCTATCGCTAAACACCGAGCTCATATTTTAACCGTTCAACGAAAAATATTTAAATAGTCACTCTACCCATTTTTCAGGATGACGGTTCCCGACATGAATTCATGTTCTCTACTCCACCCATGCTCAAGTTCCCAATTTATTGAGATATTTGATCAATCAAATTGATCAATTGATAAATCAAAGAACCATTAAAATCAAGAAAAAAATATACGTAATCATGTTTAGGGATTTAGATAAAATACACAGCGATCTAGTGGAATTTAATTCTCCACAGGGTCATGCTATAGAATTAAATTCCACACGCGATCCGTTCAATACACTCCAAGTATACTAGTGTCACATTTAACTATGTCTATAATAAGGACAAATTACAAACGTGATAGTGAATCGGTCAACACTACAACCTTCAATACAAAGTGTCAACCTTTATACATTGGTTGTGAATAAATTATTTATGATCAAAATATAAGTTGTGTCACACTGTATTTCTCAATGTAAGTACCAAATTTATATTATCTCAAGTGATCATATGCACTTTAATTTCCATGCTCAATAATAAATAATGCAATAAAACCACAAATTATTTATTATAAACGATTATTTTATGACACTGAAATATATTATATGGGCACACAACCCAACAGTTTTTTCATTTAAAGTATTGAATTCTTTTTTTTTTTTAAAGGCAGGGCGGGCACGGCCCCTATTACTCATAGGGTTGTAAGCAAAAACTGCAAAATCAAAAAATCGAATCGAAATCGCATCTTAGAAATAATCGGTTTGGTGCCACGTGGATCCAATCAACAAAATGGTTTTGAGCCAAACCAAATCGTTCAAAATGGTTTGGTTTAGGTTTGAGAATTTTTTAAAACCAAACCGGACCGACAAAAAATATATAAAAAAAAAATTGAAAATTCATCCAAATATGTAAAATTCAATAGTTTTGTCATTTGTGGGTATTTTTGTCAATTTCTAATTTTCGAATACATATATATTATTATTACCTAATAATCCTAGTTTATATCTAATAATCTCAAAACTAACATAATTTATCGAAAGCCCTTTTCCTCTTTAGAATTCAGATGAACTCCAGCCAACACCTGACACAGTCTTGAATCACCGACACCACACACACTTCTTCAGATTTTTTACCACTCTTTAAAGTTGAATTGTAGTCTATTACACCAAATTGGAGACAAAGAGATCCTAGGCCTTCAGTGATAATATTTACTACGAATAAAGTTTCAAATCAATAATTTTTTTTGAGCAAACTGAGGTAAGAATCTAAAATTAAATGCGTTTCGTAACACACAAATGTAAGCTTGTGTAATTATTATATTTAGATATTATAAACTAATGCTTTATTACTGTAGTTGGTTATTCTTTTTATCTAATCAGTAACCTTTTTTCATAAATGATGATCACGAGATCTTGTTGGATATCATTATGTTTTTTGGACCTTATATCTCGTTTAGTAAACTTGTATTGTACGTTATCATAACGTAATTAGCCTAAAAAAGGTGAACAAAAATGAAAAAACTATGTTTTAGTTTATTGTGATTTCACTTTGATTTATTAGATATTTAAATTTATAGTAAATGTATTTAGCTTCTGTTCGAGCCATATTTTCCATGTTATCATAATGAGAAAATTGACTGTTAAAGAAGAGGCTAGATCCCACGCATGAAACAACAGGTCAACAAATACGATTGGACTTGTGGGATAATGGTCCAAATTTTCATTTTTTTGTCCCAAAAAATTGGTTCAAACAAGGGCTTAGATTGTTTTAGATTTATTGCTATTAAGATGTAAATATATATTGAATTCAATGAATTAATGTCATAAAAGTAGGCAGACAAAAAAATATATGACGAAATCTGTGGTTTAAAATTGGATCAAACCATTAGATTTAGATTTGAGTTTTTTTTTTTTTTCAAACCGTTTAAAATGGTTTGATTTAGGTTTGGATTTTTCTCAAACTAGTTTAAACGGTTTGTTTTGAAAATTTGTCAAAAACCAGTAAAATCGGACCACTTACATCCCTAATTACCCGTATCCGCCCTGATTAACCGATTAAAGGGGTAATCCCCATCCCGAATCGGGTTTGATGGGTATTTTGCCATTCCTATTTGTGTCCAATTTAAAACTCATTTGAGATTTAACTATGTTTATTTTATCTTAGGGAGTATTTTCGTACACACCATGAGCATATCATAGTGGCCAAAAACCTAAAATAAATAATTTAATACGAACTAAGAGGTAAATTCAAGACAAAAAATATGATTTTGAGATGTATGAATACGAAGAAAACTTATATATAGGAGTATAAATGGGGCATATCATTCATCGTTCCACGTGGGATTTAAACCAGCATCTTTTGTGTCTTTTCAAATCTGTAATCTTGAGTTGAAGGACTCATTTATCGAGCAGTTCCGCTATTCAAAAGTACCTGTGCTTAACGTTCTTGTTTTTCCATTTGCTCTGCCGGCAACACATTTCAAAGTCAATAATGTAAAGATAATAATGTAAACTATTTCTACAAAGTCAATGTCATTCCAATGCAATTAGCTCCTGTCGGCGGCATCTTACAAATATTTTAACAATTTAACAATTTTTTATTAGACCCCCTGTCACATAAGTTGATATTAAAACCATGGATCATTTTCTTTAGGCCCGCATCTTTAGATAAATTATATTTTTCTAACTTATAAGTTAGAAAATTGCTTATTTGACAGTAAGATAGAACTCATCTCCAAATATGACCAGCACAAACAAATATTTACTTTAGAACTTACTTAT
>NC_036246.1:13879585-13931810 GCF_002742605.1 Olea europaea var. sylvestris
AGCAGATATTGTATCTAGGACAGCTTTTGGGAGTAGCTTTGAAGAGGGAAAGCGCATATTTGAACTACAAGAACAACAGACGACGCTTACTTTGCAGGCTATGCGAAGTGTCTATATTCCGGGACTAAGGTGAAAATCTTCTCTTTGATTTCCAATTGTATTAATACTAAGCTGATTGGCATAGATGATGTGATGCTAATAAAAATGCTTAACCTTTTAAAGATTATGTCCATACTTTTTTAAAACAAAAATTCATTTACTAACTCCCATTCGTTTATGCTAAAGTAAGAAATGTTGTAGTTAGAAGCTCTAGACAGATAGTTCAGTAAGTAGAGATTTAATTATCTTTGTTGAAGATTCTAGAAAAATATTAAAGATTTTTGTGATTTATTTATTTCCATTTGTATTAGTCCATCATAGGCAATATATATATATATTCTTTCCTTAAATTGTAAATTTAACAAATTTGGTATGTATTTTATCCCTATAAAAAAGGGGGCTGTACACGTGAAGAAGGTATTGAAGAGTTTTCTCTTTATTTTGTAGTCTTTATCTTCCATCTCTCTCTCTCCCCTCTTTTAATCTTGAGGCATAAATCTGTAGATTTCTGTCTAGTGTATTAGGAAGCAATAGATATTATAACAAACAGAATTGGTATCAAACCTACTGGGTCCTAACCACATTTTACTTGAAAGATTGTAGAGTTAATGAGGACGTTGAGGGGTATTACTATAGATAAAAAGAGGGACTAATTAGAGTCTGAATGGGTAAGATATGACCACGATGATTTCTTGACCAAATAGTGTCATCCTTCCAAGTCAGATTTATAAGGCTAAGCATGGTGCTCATGTGCCATGACCCTTGCCGTTAGAATCCCATGGTACATTTCAAACTCTAAATGACCAACAACTAAGGATTATCGAAGTAACCTGATGAGCAGCTTTAGATCACACTGAGTGTTATATGGAGTCTCCATCCAGGACTGAGAACTTCTTGGACATGTGACTGGAACGTCGAAATTGGCCAAGATTTCTATTTCCTGTTTGCTATGGGATTTGAGAGAAAAATTACCTGCGGGCAGAATTAGCTATTAACTCCAAGGGCTTCGTGTGCTAAATCATGCATATTAGTTGTAGTTTCGAGCCTTATCACAGGGATCCATTGACAAAAGACATGCAGATGCGGAGCATGACCAATTACTTAATGCCTTGCACAGTTGTGGATTAACCTCTGAATTTGGAATCACTCCTTATCTATCCAGAAATCGGAATTGAACCTAATTTACAAAAACACCATACCAAAGGAACTTCAATCCCCAAGTTGAAAATATGAGCAGACAAACTAACGAGACCTGAGATGAGCAGAAAGTTACCAGCTTTAATACCACCTAACTTGATTTTAGGAAGTTCTATCAGCATGAAACAAAACATTTAATGTCATGATATCTGATAATTAATCAATGACAATGGTATTTTACTAACTATGACATTCATGACTGTTTTTGTCAAATCATATGCAGGTTTCTACCAACTAACAGAAACAGAATGATGTGGAAACTAGAGAAGGAAATTCGGGATTCAATAAGGATATTGATCGTATCAAATAGCAAAATAAGAGAGAACTCAAACAATCTTCTGTCTCTGTTAATGTCTGTCAATGGCGATAATGATAAGGATAACCAGGGGTTAGGGGTGGAAGAAGTTATAGATGAATGCAAGACATTCTACTTTGCAGGGAAGGAGACAACTGCCAACCTTTTGACTTGGGCACTTCTGCTCCTAGCACACCATCAAGAATGGCAAAGTAGGGCACGAGAAGAAGTCTTTCGGGTTTGCAAGAACAATGAACTTCCAGATACAGAGAACCTAAATGATTTAAAGATTGTAAGTTTGATTTTTCCTCATTTCCCCCATCCCTCTACAGCATCGTTTAAATAAAAACATGCATCCCCTCTCTAACAGCTTAAGCTAATAGATGAGGTGGTTACCATTGTATTTCACTCCACCCATTTATGAAAATTTGTCCTCTGACAGACCTTTAAGACAGTAGAGTGCACGTTGTGGGATGCGTGAAGAAAACATTTAAATAAATGCATTGATCTCCTCTCTTACAACTTGAGTTTAGAGCAAGATGAGATGATTTATTCCGAGTAAACGAACCTTTTTACTGTTACAACTCTTCCACTGAGCTTTGCATTTCGTCGAACAGGTAGCATGCATACTGAACGAAACACTTCGACTCTACCCTCCAGTTGTGATGTTGATGAGGCAAACATCAAACAACATTAAGCTGGGAAATCTTGACGTTCCGACAAACACGCAGTTCAATTTGCCAATAGCAGCTGTCCATCACGATCCCTCGATATGGGGAGAAGATGCAAATGAATTCAATCCACTGAGATTTGCTGAACCCCGCAAACATTTGGCCTCGTATTTCCCATTTGGTTTAGGCCCCAGAATCTGTGTTGGGCAAAATTTAGCCATGGTTGAATCAAAACTTATCTTGGCTATGATCCTCCAACAATTTTCTTTTGCAATTTCACCATCATATGTTCATGCCCCAATTCTCTCCTGGACTTTGGAGCCTCAGTATGGTGCATACATTATTTTCAGGAGGATTTCAAGCTGAAGCTTTTCGCAAAATTGCTCAATCTTCATAAATAATTTGGCACTGTATAACGTCATCTTTATGGTGAGGGTTTTCCTATAATAGATTTCGTTGAACCATGCAGACACATATGAATTATAATTTCAAGTATTTATTGATGTTTGCAGTAAAGTTCATGTCTGGAATGTAAGTCACATAGTTGCTTTTAAGCACCATTAAGATTAGCCAAACATGCTACCTATTCTCACTCTTTCTGCACGTTGTTGCAACTATTCCATTACGTTAGTATAAAATTTGAAATTTGCCTTCATAATGTTTATAGTGATTTGGTTAACCACCAAATATTTGATTATTCGGATAAATTTATTTATTCAAATTTTTAAGAGCATTACACCTGTAATTTGCACGCGACCATGTGTGCGCCACCTCGGAAGCAAAGGCCATGTAAGCTAATGTCAACTTGCCACGTAAACATTCTGATAGGCCACCAATTAACGTGACGTACGCAAGATGTGATCAGGTGAAACAGGGCAGCGGCAGTAAAGGAAACAAATTAGTGCAGCAAGAAGGAAAACACGTAAGCTTGCAACCAATAGCATGCGCAGACCGTTAAGAAGGAAATTCTAGAAGAATACCAACTATTATAAAAGGCAGGAAAGGAGCAATAACAAAGGCAGGAAGACTCTAGCAAACCTGAGGAGAGAAGAGCCTTTCGTATATCTCAAATATCTTGTAATTTTTTATTTATTAGTCAAAGTTGATTGTAATCAATCCTTTGAATTCACTCAGATTTTTAGTGCTGTTCTGCGTTAAGTCTCAATTTATTCCTTCCTGAATCTGTCTTATCAATCTGGTATCAGAGCACCTTCCTGGAGATGACACTAGTCGACCGCGTTGGGAGCATTGAAGGACGGATGGATGGACTGCAGCAGGGGTTGTAAACGAGTCTCGACTCCCTGGGATCAGATTTTGCGGGGGCAAATGTCAGCCATGATGGAAAAATTTAACTGGATGATGAACAAGTGGGAGGAGCAGGAGAGAGGACGGAAAGGAAAGATGGATGAAAGGGTCTCGACATTGGATATGACCCCCAGTTCAGAGGTTAGATCGAAATTGATAGAGATCAGTCGAGGTGTGGAGGGAGGGTACTAGATATATGAGTGGAATATGGAGATCGGATCAACGAAATTGGAAGCTGGAGCTATTTGTGTTTGATGGTAATGATTCGGATGGTTGGATCTTTAGAGCAGAGCGATATTTTTCCATCAATCAGATGCGGAAGGAGGAAAAATTGGAGGCCATTGCGATATGTTTGGAAAGGGAGGCACTAGCATGGTTCCAGTGGGAGAAGAAGAGGTGAAAACTGCAAAACTGGAAGGAGCTTACAATGAAATTTAGGTTGGGAGGCACATTTTGTCAGGGTGACGCTACCCTAGGCAAAACCTTGGTTTTTATGAAATCAATGATTAAGGCATTTAGAGAAAGTAGAGAGGGAGTATTGTTGGAGCTAGGAAGCATCATTGCTGAGGAGTTATAGATGAGTACACCAGTAGCACTTGAGGGGTGCTAGCAGAATTCCTTGGGGGTGTTCGAAGAACCCCAGGGCCTTCCACCGAATTGCAGTCGGGATATAGTGTTGCAACCAGGGATAGCACCTGTAAATGCAAGGCCGTATGTGCAGAAAAATGAGATAGAAAAATTGGTTTGGGAAATGCATGAGCCCTTTCTCCAGTCTGGTATTATTGGTCAAGAAAAAGGATGGGAGTTGGCGTTTTTGTGTAGCCTATGGGCATTAAATCATGTAACAGTGCCGTACAAATTCCTGATTCCAATTATTAAGGAACTCCTTGATGAATTGTACGGAGAACCAGTCTTTTCCAAACTAGATTTGAAGTCCGGATATCATCATATTCGGGTTATGGAGGGAGACACTCGAAAACAGTATTTCGAACTCACAAAGGGCATTATGAGTTCCTTGTCATGCCGTTCGAACTGACGAATGCTCTAGCCACTTTTCAGACACTTATGAATGAGGTCTTTAAATCACAATTAAGATGGTTTGTCTTAGTTTTCTTTGATGATATTCTAGTCTGTAGCTGTGATATGGAGGAACATTGTGAGCATCTTAAATGTGTGTTAACCTTGCTGGCTAACAATCAGCTGTATGCCAATAAAAAGAAATGTTAGTTCGGGCGGATGGAGATAGAATACTTGGGGCACATTATATTGAAGAAGGGAGTAGCAGCTGATCAAATAAAAATTAAGGTAATGTGTGACGGGCCAAGCCCTCGAAATCTCAGAGATCTTCATAGATTTTTGGGCTTAACCGAATACCATCAAAGGTTTGTGAAGGGATATGGAAAACTAGCTTGGCCTTTAACTGAAAGGTTGCGGAAAGAAAACTTTTACTGGGACAAGGTAGCTAAAGCTTTGCTCCAAAAATTGAAAGAGGCTGTGGTTTTGGATCCAGTGTTAGCCCTACCAGATTTTCGTAAGTAGTTCATTGTAGAGACTGATGCTTCAAGGTATGGACTTGGGGCAGTTTTAATGCAAGAACAGCGTCCTACGGCTTATTTCAGTCATGCACTAAATCCACATAATTATAGCAAGTCAGTATATGAAAGAGAGTTAATGACCATCGTTTTTGCTGTTCAAAAATGGAGGCATTATCTCTTGGGATAGAAGTTCATCATCTGGATAAAACAGAAAAGCTTGAAGTTTCTGATGGAGCAAACAGTGGTTAATCCCGATTATCAAAAGTGGTTGGTTAAGCTAATGTGGTATCACTTCAACATATTATCGACCGGGAATCGAAAACAAAGTAGCTGATGCGTTGTCAAGGATAAATTCGACGATTGAATTGATGGTGATAACAGTCTCGAAGGTGCTATCGCTAGAAGGGCTAATAGGAGAGGTTAGTGCGAATGAAAGCCTGTGAAAGATAGTGGATGATATAGAGGCAGACCGACTACCACATCCAGGATATTCTATGTCGCATGGGAAGTTATTATACAAGAGGTGGCTGGTGATACCAAAAGAGTTTGCAAAAAGGCCATGATGGGAACATTGGTGGACACTCCGGGTTACTTAAGACCTAATGGCACTTAGCAACCAATGTGTACTAGAAAGGGATGAGGAAAGAAGTCCAAAGGTACATCAGCCAATGTTTAGTATACCAACAAAATAAATACTTAGCCTTGTCGCCAGCAGGTCTCTTGCAACCGCTACCTATACCTGATCAGGTATGGGAAGAAATTGTTATGGACTTCATCGAGGGGTTGCCTAAATCTGCGGGTATGGATACAATCTTGGTGGTAGTGGACCGACTAAGAAAGTATGCACATTTCTTGCGTTTGAAGCATCCTTTTACAGCTAGTATGGTGGCAACCTTATTCATTAAATAGGTGGTTTGCTTACGTGGGGTGCCAAAATCCATAGTGTCTGATCATGATAACATTTTTATGAGTAAGTTCTGGGAAGAAATATTTCACCTACAGGGCACTAAACTTAATAGGAGCACCGCATACCACCCTCAGTCCGATGGGAAATCCGAAGTGGTTAATTGCACGCTAAAGACATACTTGCGGTGTTTTGCTTCCACCAAACCCAGGGCTTGATACAGTTGGCTGTCATGGATAGAACTATGGTATAACACTTCTTATCATGTCTCCTCTAGAACCATCCCATTCTAGATTGTTTATGGAAGAGAGCCACCCCCGTTGATACGATTGGAAAAGGGTTCGACCATAGTCTTAGCCGTAGAGCAACAATTGTTGGAAAGAGACCTAATCTTAGAGGAACTCAAGGAGCAATTACTCAGAGCACAGTTTGAAATGAAACACAGTGCCGATGCTAAACAATGCAATGTATGTTTTGAGGGTGGTGACCAGGTCCTCCTCAAGATTAGACTGCATAGAAGAAAATCCTTAGCCACACGTCCGGATGAGAAGCTAGCTCCAAGGTTTTATGGGCCTTACACGGTGATACAAAAAATTGGAAAAGTGGCATACCGCCTTAATTTACCTCCCACGGCCCACATTCACCCGGTGCTCGACGTGTCGCAGTTAAGAAAGCTATGTGAACGTTCCAAATAGTAGAGGAATTACCTTCTCAACTAAATGAGGAGTTGGAAATGCTGGCAGAACTGGAGGCAGCACTAGGAGTAATACTAGCGACTGCGGGCAACCTTCGTGGCCATGATGTTTTGATTCAATGGAAGGGTATGCCTCATTTAGAAGCAATGTGAGAACCTTATGATTTGATTGATCAACAATTTTCCTCCTTTCACCTTGGGGATAAGGTGAGACTCGAAGGGTGGGATAATGATAGTCCACCAATTAACATGACATACGCAAGACGTGATCAGGTGAAACGGGTAGGGGCAGTAAAGGAAACAAATTAGTGCGGCAAGAAGGAAAACACATGAGCTTGCAACCAATAGCATGTGCAGACCGTTAAGAAGGAAATTTTAGAAGAATACCAACTACTATGAAAGGCAGGAAATGAGCAATAATAAAGGCAGGAAGAATCTAGCAAACCTGAGGAGAGAATGAGCCTCTAGAATAGCTTATATATATTGTAATTTTTTTTTAGTCACAGTTGATTGTAATCAATCCTTTGAATTCAATCAGATTTTTCAGTGCTGTTCTGCATTAAGTCTCAATTTATTCCTTCCCAGATCTGTCTTATCATGTTCCTTCCACAAGCTTTGCTCAGTAGCTGTGATGCAATAGAATTTGCTAGTTGAACTCCTGCGACAACATCATTTGTGCTTGCAAGTCTTCACCTAAGAGTCACCCTGATCTAGCCTCACTCCTTCGTGAACCTCAGTTTAAGTTCAAATGATTATGCTCTTACATGAAGATAAGGTTTCTACGACCTTGCCCTATATTTCATTATTTGTGGTTGTTTCATCTAAGTCAAGGTTTTGGGAGTAAGAGTTTTGGGAGGTCATATTTTTGTATTTGGGTGGTCGGAAACAATGTCTTTTTTTTCTTTTTTTCTTTTTGGGTAAAGTTAGTTGGAAAATGTTCAAAAGCTCTAAAAGAAGATGAAATAGTAGAAGAAAATCTTGAAAGTGAAGATAAAAGTACCTAAGTTCCTTTTTTAGCCCCATTCTCTAACAATTTATTTTTCTTTAAACTCATTTTTAATCCCACATTTTCCTAATAAAATAATTTTACATGCAAATTCAAAATATTTTCCTACTATTAACTATATAAAAAAAAAATCACTACTACAAAATTTATTTTCCAAAAGAATAGGGTTCTAACAAACTCTAAATATAAAAGAAAATGACTAGAATATATATATATTTATATACACACACACACATATCAAAGTTTGGTTGGAGATGATGAACAAGTGAGAAATAAGAGACCGAATGTGCCTTCTATAAGGTTTTTGAATGATAGATGTGAACCACTGGATCTTAGGATTGGATCATAACCCTTAATTAACGGGAAAATTTACACCCTTGAATGTAGAGAGGCAATAGTCTCCCAATCGAAATTAATGAACTAGATGCTTCAAGCGATATCACGTCCACGTTGATCTTCCGTAACGCAAAAGCTTGGGATGGTCGTAATCATGTCCTTAGATTCTATAACTCCTCACACCTTTCTACATTACCTTTGGATTGCTGCCACATGACTCACATTTTTGAATCGTTAGCATTATCAACATAAGTCCTCCACCTTGTATGAGTATCTGACTTGGATTTGGGAGACTATTGCTACACTTTGTCATAAAAGGCATTCGTCACCAAAAAGGTTTTGCTACAAATGGCCACACTTCAATAGCAGTACCAACCAATGCAATATAGACCTGCATGGGCCCCACCACTTGAATGTAACTAATTTTTTTCATAAGGACAAAATTTTACGTTGTCCTTGGTAACCCTATTCCTAAGCCCTCTACCTATAAAGCTTGAACTTGAATGGTTACAGTAGTATTTCTTGCGAGGGCCATGTGTGCACTACCTAGAAAGTGAAGGCCACGTAGGCTAATGTCAGCTTGCTACGTGGATGCCTTACTCGCTTCCCACTAGCTCTATCAAATAGTAACAATTGCAGTAGAATTTGCCAATCGAGCACCTATAAAAGCACCATTCTAGCTTGCTTAGTCATCTGAGCATCCCTTGGCGAACCTCTCATAAGTTCAAATGAAAATGACAAACATGGAAGGGTATAACGACAAGGGCTAGTAGAAGAAGCTCTTTTCATTGCACATTTAGTTTCTATACTATAACAAGTTTGGAGAGTTTGAGCGTATGTCAACGAATCTAATTGATAAGGAAACAATCTTATCAATCCCAAATATCTGCCAAGATCGTTGATGGTTAGAGAAGACCTAGAAAAACTTGAAAGTTGAGTAATTTTGTTCAAGAAAAATATGAACAAAAATTCTCAATCAATGAACACTGAACACATGTAAAATTAGGTTTGCAGCATCGTTAACCTAATTTAACCTAGAAATTCATCTATAAATACACATTTGTAGTACAAAGAAAATCTATGCAATTCTTGAAACCCTAGATAAAACTCTACATGCTTGTCTCTTTAACACACTATTTTTCTTGATCTTATAATTTTCTGCAATTGACTTCATTATTGAAATGTCAAAAATCATTAGCCTTTTTTCTTAAAAAATGGTGAACTTAGTGTGTTCACAAAGTCAATGTGTAGATAATACACATGTTGGCAAGGATGTAGCAAAGGGCCCATTAACAACCAGGTCATACAAATTTTTAAGGTCGACAAAAAGTATTTTGATTAACTTATATTATGTTTTTAGATTTTTTTTTAACTTTCATCGTCCATAACAGTAAATTGAGACTTTTAAAAACTTTTGGAAATTTAAAAAGTTTAGGTGTATTCAATTGAAATTTTTAAAGACTCTAAAAATTTGTGTACTCAAAGAGACTTGTGAAAACTTTTAAAAAATCTTTAAAAATCACGTGGTATTCAATTGAAACTTTTTCGAAGTCTCTATAAGTTATGTAGTATTCAATTGAGAATGACTTTTAGGAAATTTATAACTTGCTAGACTTCTAGAGACTTTTTGGTAGATAATATAAATAGGAATCAAAAGAAATCTCCCATCCGTTGAGAGATTTCTCAAACCAAGCCGGCTTCTTCTTTTCTCTTTCACACTCTGGGGTTTTCTCCATCTCTTCCAATCTGGTAAAATTTGCTTTGAATCTTCATTTTGAGTTTTTCTTTACTGATAGGGTACCTCTCTATGAGTTTTCTCTTTGATTTTGATGGGTAAAGATGACTGGCATTTGAGTTTATTTCTTGATTTCATCCTTCATGTGTAAAGAATTGAAATTTTGGTGATGGGTTTCTGTTTGGCATTAGGGTTGCTATTATAGAGATCAAATGTTGTTTGTTATTGAATGCAATTACTGTAAGTGGGTGTCTGGTTTTTAAAGATATGTTATTAAGTTGGTGCTTCATAATTTCATTTGGTTGTTGGTCGCATGGATTGTGCATTGGCTAATAGAGTAATGGGATTTATTGGCACTTTTTGCAATGGTGCTTTATTGGATGATCTAATTTAAAGGAACAAACATAGAATCTAATGTCTTTAATCTTGTCTAGGTATAGAGTGGTTATGTGGTTGAGGATTTGGGGCTTAACAAATTGAAGGAACAAAGACTAGGTTTTCGACCTCCCACATTGTCAATTGCTATTGAGAAGTTGTTTTTGTCTTTTATCTATTTTTTTTTTGGTTTATTCTAATTTTGAATTATTTACTCAAGCTATTGAATTTGTATTAATTACTGTACTTGGTGAAATATATTATTATGCAATGGAAAAAGAATGAAATAAGAATATTGATATCGGATTTATTAGATGGGATACTGTTTGATGGAATATGAATATGGTGTTTTATTTGAAAATTTAATTGGAGGGATTGACTATAAAATAGGCATGATTGGGTTGCATACGGTAATTTAACCTCAAAAGCATTATAATGTCCAATTCAGAGTGTTATCTACTATGTTGAAAGTATCAGTAATTATTTGTTCTATAATTATATGACAATAGTATTAACCGAAGATTCAACACAAGAAAGTGACAAGTTTCAGTGATGAGGTACAGAAAAATATGAAAAATGGACGTGGAAAGAAAGCAATGAGCCGCTAAAACTTATGGTTGATGCCGCCACTCGTAATTGATGTAGTAATTGGTTGTTTCAAGATGAGTATAAAAAAACGTATATTCCCCCATCTTACCAAAAGCTTGGTGTTTAAAAGACTTATGTCCAATATAAAAGTCACGTGAAATTGTTTAAAAACCGTACAACAAGTATTTTAAACTTATGCATCGTAACTCAGGGTTTAGATGGGATCATGTGATGAAGAAACTCACCACTAGTGATGAAGTATGGGACAATTACTTTATGGTGAGCTTTTGATGTGATCCAGGACACGCAAGCGTTGAAGTCAAGTTCAACTTCAAGCCCGGGGAAAGATCCATTGATAGTCGACAGTAAATCGATGACGCGATTGAGGGTTAAGTGAGTGAAAGAGGCGTTGGGATTGCTCGTCAAGGCAACCGTTGATGAAACCATGTTCGGGATTCAAAATGGAGCAAGTTTCATGTTGGGATTGAATGTCGAAGAAGCTTGGATCAATGTGTTAAAAGTGGACGAAAAATGAGCCAAAGTGAAGAACTGTGCGACCGCAAGATGTGGAGATTATGTATGTTTTTACCATATCTTAGTATTTTAGTATAAATACTCATTATTATTCATTGTATTGGAACTTTTGACATTATTATTATTGAGAGGCTTTTATTGCTTTCTTCTTGTGTTCTTCAATTAGACAATTTGCGAACTTATCAAAATTTAAATCTTGTGGCATTCAAATCAACCGGGTTAGATTCACATATTTTTGCATATTCAAGAGGTCCGCACATCGTTGACAATTCGGGTTGCTTGGTTCCAAATTTATTGAGTTTATTTCAAAAACTTGCTTTGGCTTTCTTGGGTCGATTTTCAATCTTGATCGTGGGTTTGGTAACGTTTGCCTACATGGGTTCACATCAGCTTCACCTATTATTTGATTTAAAAATATATAAAATTTAAACTATTGGTTAGTAATGTGTGTGTTTCATATGTTTAGCACTTTATAATTATTTTTTCCTTTAATAGTCTTATCCTAAAGATAAAGATATTGTACAGACTTTTTTACGGACTATGAAGATTTGAGAATTGAAGTTAAAAAGTGGAACAGCTGTTGGGACACACTCAATTGCATTAGGGGATGATACTGATACAGGAACATTTTATACAGCAGAAAGAAGAATTAGTGATGGTTTAATAGATGATTTCATGTATGATCCTGATACTAAAGCATTTATACAAACCGATAAACAAGAGCCTATAAGTTCATAGGTTGTCCAATCATTTCAAAAAAGAAGTAGAACCAAGTTTGAAGCAAAATCTAGTTCGTTTGATCCCAAAAGTATTCAATCAGATGTTATATGCAAACTTTTTTGTACAATTGACAAGATCACTTGAGCTATTGAATCAATTAACGCTAGAGAGCATAATTTTTGGAACATTATCAAGGAGATCTCGAACTAGACGATGATAATCATTTCAAGATCCTTGATATGCTTAATACAAAAGCAAAGAAGTTTGAGTTTTCGAACATAACACCAGAAGAACGCTCTAAATGGATAATTTTTAAATTAAAATGAGGCTTTGTTTTTGGAGATGATTTATAGTATTTTTAAAGTTTTGGATTGTTAATATACTATTTATGGATTTTTTAACTTTGATTATAGAATTGAATTCTACATTTGTATAGTTATTTATAGATTGTGACTTCTAAATTCATATTAAATTAGTGATAATTGATTCTTTTTTACATGACATTATCATTTTCTTTGTATATGCATTTAATTTTCATTCCTTCTATTACTAGGTAATTCCGTATATATAATGTCTAATGTTAACATACATGAAGATCATGAAATAGAGGTGGATGAGATTGAAGAAGATGAGAATGAAGAATATGAAACCATTAGGTATTCCTGGATGACAATTCAAGCAATTCTCTATGTGATAAATGATTATATAAATAACAAATGTTGTGAATGTATTAAACGTTCACTAACTAGGCGACCAAAAATTAGGTATGGATATGACTATATACATAAAATATTAAAGGAGGATCTAGAAAAATTTTGACATGTTTATAGAATAATTCTGATAAATTTCTAAAAGTTAGCAATATCACTATAGAAAAAAATCCTTATAGGATACTAGGTATATTTGTATTGAAGAAATGCTAGCAACATTTCTACTAATTGTTGGTCAAAATACTCGATATTGCTTGATTCATCAAAAAATTGGTTGATCGCATATCACTACCAGCTGAAGTTTCAACAAGATTTTACAGATATTAAACAAATTTACAGTAGATATTATGATCTAATCGAAATACAAGATTTTACCCCTAATTTAAAGTAAGCGATAAAATAATATTTATTATCATTTTTGTTTTATGTTATTGTTAGTGTTCTTATTATTTGCTTGTATTGTTTTATTATTTTAGGATTGTATTACAGCTATCGATGGTATCCATATTCTAGCAATGGTAATTGGACGCGATACAAGCAGTTATAGAAATCATCATGGAACAATTTCACAGAATGTTTGGCTGCTTTAACTTTGCTTTAGTGTGTGTGTATATGTGTATATATATATATGTGTGTGTGTGTGTGTGGGATCAACACATGATTCTAAAGTGTTAAGTGATGCTTTCACGAGGAGAAATGTACTTAAAGTGCCATAATGTATTACTTTATTATTTCATTTTTTCTTTTATCTTATCGTATTATAATTAAACATGTCATAAGCTACTTGCTAATTTTACAAGTATTTTATATTCAAGTAAATACTTTTTTGGAGATTGTGGATTTCCAAATCGACATTAATTCTTAAATCATTTTCGAGGTGTCCATCATTATCTTCAAGATTTTTTCTAGTTAGGGTCGTGACCCTGAAAACACAGAAGAGTAGTTTAATTTTCGTCAAGCATCTTTAAGGAACATAGTTGAGAGTATATTTGATATATTTAAATCACGATTCACAGTTTTCAAAACAACTCCTCTATTTTCATACCATACACAAGCGGAGCTCGTATTAGCTTGTATAGAATTCAAAATTTTCTTAGTAAAGAGTGACGTTCTGATGAATTTTCAGTTGAATTTGATAATGAAGATTTATCTAATTCTTCGGTTAATTAAAAGGTTGACTTTGGAACTTTTTTTAGAGTTAAGAACAAGAAAGAGAGTGCTAATGCATGGAGTGATAATATAGCAATTGATATGTGTAATGATGTTGTGAATGTTTGATATTTTTTGTTGAACATTACTAAAATATTATAAAATCACTTAAAATTTCACAAAGTTCACAAGAGTAACACACATAAAAAAGTATAAAGAACCTTTAAAAATCTCAATTGAATACACTCCCATAGTAATACTATTACTTATCAGTAACTACTTTTATTTGTCATAAGTTGGACGTGAATAGAGTTCCAAGAGGTGACTACTTCATTCTTAAAATATTTAATGCTCAAAATATTGGGGACATCAAAACATGCAAAATTTATAACTTACTATAGGTAAGAGTCCATGTACAATCACATTTATCCACCACTTATGCGTGAAGTTTGGAACTAATCGAGGTATTGCCACTGTCCGAGGTGATCAGTTGGGTTCAAGAAAATGCTACCTTAACTCTTTACGAAAGTTTGAGACCTGAAGTGCGAATATGGTTCTAATAGACACCGAAATGCTTGACGCATTTGTAGAAAGTTCAATTCCTAAACAAGGGAAAGATGTTGAGATGGTAGGTGCCCCTACGAAGGGGTTATCCCTGAAGAAGAAATTATGGAAGCAGGTTTGGATCCTAGGACAATAGAGTCAAACTCCCAGGCAATCCCATTCGAGGAGTTGGAACTCTTTTTGTTAGACCCTAGGATCTCACGAAAACGCTTCAGTTGGGGAAAGAGCTAAACTTGGCATCTCAAAGTTGGCTACTACCATCTTAATGTCAACCTCAAATTAACCCCCCAATAGGCAGAACAGAATGGCAATGAACCTAGAGAGATACGAAGCTTTGAAAGAGAAGGTGCAGAAGCTAGTGTCTAATGGGTTCATTAATGAAGCGGTCTATCCAAGGTGGATATCTAATCTAGTCCTGTGAGGAAATAAAATGGCAAATGAAGAGTTTGCATAGACTTCTCCAACCTCAACCAAGCATGCCCAAAGGACAACTTTTCGCTCCCAATGATTGACTAACTTGTAGACGCTACAGCAGGACACAAGTTACTAAGTTTTATGAACGCATATTCTGGGTACATTCAAATTCTTATGCGAGTTTAACATTTCGTACAAACTAAGGACTTGGTGAAGAGATAGGCATTGGAAAATTTCATAGCGGAGTTCACTGAGTCCCTGGATATCAACATGACAATGGAACTACTAAACCACCTGACTTGAAACCTGTTTATAGATGGATCTTCTGGTGAAACGGGCTCAGGGGTAATTTTAGTGAGCCCGAAGGGGTACAAGTTCAGTTGTTGTGTAATATGGTTTGGGTTCAATGCTTCTAACAATGCAGCAGAGTACAAGACATTAGGCCTCAGGCTATCAAAGGAGATGCAAGTAAAGAGGTTGATGTCAATAGCGATTCGCAATCGATGGTAAGCTAGGTCAATGGCAACTTTGTTGCGAGGGATAAAGGCATGACATCTTACCTCAAAAAAGCCATAGAGTCACTTCAATTCTTTGAGAAGTTCAAATTGACCTAGATACCAAGGGCTAAGAATGTGCATGCCGATGCTTTGTCAAAGCTAGCCAGCAGCCAAAATTCAAAGCTGCTCAAAGTGGAACCAATTGAACACCTTTTCAGACCTTCTATATACAACGATGATAGATGATTTGGATTGAAGGAGCCCCATTTTGGATGCACCCAATCATCACTTTTCTTAAGGACAAAATGCTAACAAATGACGAAGAAAAGGCTCACAAACTCAGGTGTAGGGCCACCCACTATATGCTCTAAAATGAAGTGCTTTACAAAAGAAGCTTCTCATCACCCTTTTACTGTGTATCGAAGTAGAAGAAGCAAATCATGTTTTGTGTGAGATTCACGAAGCGGTTTGTGGCAACCATACTGGTAGATCGACACTAGCACATAAAGTGCTAAGACAAAGATACCACTGGCCAACACATAAAAAGGACGCGATACAATTTGTAAGAAAATGCGACAAGTGCCAACGCTTCTTCATCATTCAAAGCCAGCTATCTTAAGAACTAATTGTGGTATCTAGCCCTTGGCCTTCACTAAATGGGGGGTAGACCTCAAAGGCCTTATTCCCATCGGAAAGGAAAATACCAACTATGTAATTGTCGCCATTGATTAATTCACTAGATGTGTCGAGGCTGAACCCGTGGCAAAAATCATTGAGGCCAACACCTCCAAATTCACATGGAAGAATATTATTTGCTGGTTCGAAATTTTCCACTCATTCCTATCAAATAATGGGAGGTAGTTCGACAACAAGAAAGTTAAGGACTTGAGTGAAGAGCTGGAAGTTAAGAATCATTTTTCTTCCCCTCATCACCCAAACAAATGGCCAGGTAGAGGCAGTTAAAGATATCATCAAGCATATTTTGAAGAAGAGGCTAGATGCTTCGAAAGGGGCATGGGTAGAAAAGATCCATATTCGCTACGGTCAATTCTCACCACCAGTCGAACTGCAAATGAAAAAACCACTTTCTTCATGTCTTATAGTGTAGCGGCCATGAGTCTGGTTGATATAGGGCTACCCTCGCCTCATCGCCCACACTTCAATAAGGTATCAAATGATGAGATATGATGGTACGAGTTCGATTTTCTTGAAGAAAGCAGGGACGACTCCCAAATAAAATTGGCCTCTTACAAATGAAAAATGACTAGGTACTACAATGCAAGAGTTAAGAAGTCATTCCGAAGGGCGATCTCCTATTAAGAAGGATTTTCTTCTCTTCCAAGGAGCTTGGTGTAGGCATATTGGATTTGAACTAGAAAGATCCCTACCGCATATCAGACGAGTTGAGCCGGAGACTTTCAAGATTGAAAATTTAAATGGAAAGGTGCAACTTCACCCCTGAAACTTCAAGCATATGAGAATATGCTATTAGTAAATACCTATTCTATCATGTTTGGATTATCCTCAACTTCTATGTACCTTTTATCAATAAAGATGTGTTATGCTTGCTGCCATTTCTCGGATGGATCCCTAATGTGATGGAACGAACATCATGAAGCTACTCTGTAAAAAATGCTACATTCAAATTAATTATGATGAGCCCATATGTTTCATCGAATTTAATTATGTTTCACCTATATAACTACATTCAAATTAATTATGGCAAGCCCATGTGATTATATTCAAATTAATTATGACGAGCCCATATGATTCCATTCAAATTAATTATAATGAATTTAATTAAAACTAGCCCATATGACTAGATTCAAATTAATTATAGTGAGCTCTGCGATGTTTAATCTAATCATAGCCAGTCCATGTGTTATGTTCAATCATGAAGAGCTCATACAAGCTTTAAAATCATCACACCAACACATTTCATTAGAGAAAACTTACCTTATTAAAATAAATGAATTCATTATAAAGGAAAGTTATTACAATTTTGAGCAAGGAAAACTATGGCAAAATCTATACATCAGTTTCATCCTGCTAAGACTCAGCTTCATTTTTCCCACCATTAGAGCTTTTAGTGTTATCCGCAGTGGTGGATGACTCTATTATGAGGAACTCCTCCTTCATGGTTGCCAGATTTATATAAGGATATAGCTCAACAATCCTCCCAAAAGTTCATTGTATGCGACTTTCCTCCAGTACAAATTGAGACTGTCATAC
Organism: Olea europaea var. sylvestris; assembly: GCF_002742605.1. NCBI lineage: Eukaryota > Viridiplantae > Streptophyta > Magnoliopsida > Lamiales > Oleaceae > Olea > Olea europaea. The sequence goes on from NC_036246.1 coordinate 13,897,146, forward strand.
TCAGTAGTTTCATAAAAGTGTGTCACATAGTTGTTCATGACTGATTTCCTGCCCCACTCAACTATTGCCTTGTATTGGTGACCTCGACAGTTAGCTCATCTACCTAAGCCTTTGTTTCACCATTTTTTTATTGGCCACCTCCAACGCCAATGAAGATATCTTTTGTAAGTTATATGAGTTTTCGACCCACTTCGTCATAGTATTCTCCTTAGCTTTGGAAATGTGGACTTCTTTCTTCATTTTCTCGTTTTAAGAAGTGAGGAGCCCAATCTTTGACTCAGTCTTGGCCTGCCTCACTCTAAAGACCTCAATAACTTCATTAGCAGTAGAGGCCTCAGCTTTAAGCCTTTTAGCTTCCGTAATGCATTAGCAACCTTTTGACTAAATTCCTTATTCAGCCTTTGCAGTCTCCTTATGTCCATTTGGGCATTTAAGAAGAAGCATTGTGAGCGAGCTTATAGGGCGAGGCCAACCTCCAAAATGTCAACCGAGTCATGGGTCTCGGCATAAGATGAGTACTTATTAGTCCAATATTTTATGGTGGGTTCTTATAGCTAACTGGAGCATCTCCAAAACTGTAGGGACAATTTTGTCAGACTTGTCCCCAGGAAATTTTAAGCTTCCCCTCTAAAGGACCACTTCTACTGGCCTCCTTGTATATTTTCCTTTCGATGAGGCCCTCTTCCTCCTTATTCACCTTCTCCACCTTTACTATCTTAAAGGAGGATATGGGGTCTTCCTCAATGGTTTTCTTCAACGGCTCATCAATCGTCGTTTGGCACTTAAGGGAGAGGAGGCTGAGAGTTCTTGATCAAAATTAGCTTTCTTTTAGGTCCTCCACAGAAGGCTCAACCTTTTCATTTCCCTTCTTATCCCTCTTTTTTTCTGGGAAAGAGGTGGGTTCAGCTTCGATAAATGGGACAGCTCATCCCTTTGATTTTTGAAAGTAAAAGAGTTACAGCACAATGATTTTTTCTTCTTCTCCTCCGATAGATGCCTCATATAAGATATGTCAAATTTGACATATTCCTTCTTGCCATATTCTGCAAGCAAAACATACGAACTGCTAGTATTAATTAAAAATCGAAAAGAGATATGAAGAGGCGATGGCTTACTCTTGGTCGCCATTAATAAATGTGTTACAAATAGAGTTTACTTCCCAAACGTTATCTTGAAGTACATCTTCTCAGAGGGCAGCTCATAAATGGCTACGATGGTAGCCCACTCATAAGGTTCTAGCTCGAACCAGTTAACTACAGCTGCACAAAACACACTTCTGATTACAAAGCCACAATGAACAAAAGATCTTCAACTGAAGCTAAACTCACTATACTCATGATACTGGTAAGAATGGTAGTCTCCGGGACCATATCTTTCTCCATTGTCTGCCAGTGCCCTCTAATCTAGAACTAATATAACTTTCAATTCTTTATCGAGGTCGGAGTTCCCTAGATGAAGGACGAATACGAACCCCGAGGGTTCATACAATACCACCTTTTGGAAAACATGGAGAGGCATATCCTCACCAAGAGTGACCTCTCCAATGAATGAAGGTCCCTGCAAATTGGCTCCATGCATTTGGCACTAGTTGGGTGAGAGCCAAGTTATACTGCCTAATGATATATCTAAAGAATGGGTGCAAAGTCAATTTCATCTTCCCGCTCAAAATTGCCTCGCTCACCACTACGCACCCCTCCCTAGGGAAACAAATTCGCTCATCAAAGGTCGGGACAAACATCTCTATGGTATTAGGAATTTTATACTTCTTCTTAAAGGTCTCTAACTTACTCTCTTTCATGTAGGTCACCCACAACAAACCCCACCTAACACTGTAAAATATGGGGCCCTTTTGTAGCATCCACGTACTGTGAGGTCCTCACATGGCCTCCTTGGTCTTCTTAGTTGGAATCAATAGAGGCAAACCAACCTCGGCACAAATTAGTGCCATATCAACCCTCTCAGACGACCCTCCGCCATTTTCTTCTTTAAAGATGATGAATGATTATCTTACAACACTAACGTGAAAAATGCGAAATTCTCACCTACGAAGATCACGAAAGGACACATAAATGGGATGAAAATACTCATCGAGACAACAGCAACAATGACCGAAAAGTTTCGAAATGAAATTTTCAAAGGATTTGGGAGATTTTTGTAAAGTAAAAAGGTAGGAAATGACTACTTTCCTCCTTTTATAGATAGCATGAGCAGAGAATCACCATTGCATTGGCCCATATTTAATCCTGGTCGAACATCTGTATCACCATAAGCATATTAAACCTGTTAAAAATTTAAATCAACTGCTATGATGGATCCGTGAATTACACGTATTAAGGACCGAGTGATCTCTTCCAACTGTAACAAACAGCATGATTGCGTAGTAAATGCGCATGCAACACAAGCATTGGAAATCGCCAAACCATTTTGCTATCGCACATCGAAAACCAGCGTTTCTTTCAAATCATTAAAAGCATACACCTCTACAAGCCACAGTGGCTCAATAGAATTGTCCCTTCTAGCAAGGGCCTCACTTCGCTTCTTAAGTCTTCCCTAGTGGGTTTTTCCTTATACAAAGGGCCTTGGCTAAGTTTAATTTAACCTTATCATCGACTGTCTCTTCCCCAAGTGAGCTCTTCCTTATACAAAGGCCTCAACCAAGTTCAATTCAACCTTATCACATGTTTCATCTTCTCCCAAAAGAATTGCCTATATATAAGGGCTTCGCCTTAAATCAAGTTCGCAAACTGCTTCAAAAATATATTTATATTGTACATCTTAAGTCTAGTCATTATATTAATATTCATACATGGACTTGGTGGACTATTGTTACACCTCTTCCAACGAGGCTCTAAGCATTGCCAAGTAGTAGCCATACAGCAAAAGAATCAAGGCCCATACTCCACATCATTTTGCACATGTGGCGATTGGCCGAGCCTCTATTAGCCGAACCCTCATGGATGAGGCGAGATAGGTAAAGGCATTTTAGGGAAGATCTTCATAAAGAACTTGTAGTAAGTGGTAATGTGACAACTAACTGAATAAGTGGCTCTAGCTAATCAACAAGTCTAGTCTAATCTTATATGTTAGGCCTAGGGCTGCAAATGGTCACATCATTAAATGCGCTTAAGCCTAGGTTTGGCTGAGTGATGCCTATGATAAGAGCTCCCAGCTGTTAGGATGAGGCTACGTGTCTCTTTATCTAACAATTCATACTCACCCCTTCTACTGAAAAAATTTACACTTGTTGTCATTCTAATGATAATGCAAGTTTAGACTTTGAAAATAAAACTTTGCTATATTACGATTTTACTCTCCAAAATCGATCCTCTTTCTACACTGGAGGCTCATATCAAAGTCCTCCTATACTCATATATCTACTTCTCCAACTGACTTAACCGATGAGTGTGCATGGTCAACTCCACCCAGTCGGAGACGGCCACATGTGGCTAATGGTTTGTCCAAGTGTGCAGGAATACAACTTGCATAGATGTGAGAGGTCTTGGGATCTGTTGGAGGTACACTTTTTAAGACACCAGTTTATGTTTTGAATTTTGAGCTGCTAAATCGCCTATTTACTTTTGTTATTTATAATGTAAATAATTAATAAGTTAATAGTAATTGAAATTATAGTATTTGTATTTTAACCCATGTTTATAGGATATTTATGTAAGTTTGCCTTTTTCTTTTGCTTCTAATGGGCCTTCAAGTCATTAATACATGATGCTTTTGTAGAGTTAATTGTCCCTACAATCACTATTCTTATGTCTATATTTTCAATTGCTCGCTAAAGTTTCAGATGTTCAATTTTGGTTATTAAATTTATCAATATATTAGACATTACTCATTGGCATAACATTCGCTTCACAACTCTAACGAAATTGGTAACATGATAGAGGAATTGCACAAGTGGCACCGAAACATAGTTATTAAAATCGAGTGACTAGGGGTAGCAAACGGGCCGAGTGACTCGTCAGCTCGACCGCTCGACTAGTGAAAATGGGGCTTGTGGATGGCTTGGACTCGTAAAATCACGAGCCTGAGCACAACCCGAGAGGGTCAGCTCGACTTGCCCATTAACGAGCCGCTTATAGGTGAGCTCGTCCATAAGAAGCTCGTGGGGCACAAGCCACGAGCCCGACTCATTAATGGCGAGCCACCGACCACGAGCTTGAGCCGCTCATTGGCTCGTGTAAATAGTGTGATCAAAATGGTTACTTTTTGGAAAAAGTGTCCATTATCTATAAATAGGCCTAATTCCTCCCAATTTTTTTCAATAAGACAACAACTCTCTCAACTTCCTTTCTTTCGATCTCTCTTGTGCTCAACCGCCTTAGTTAGTCAATTATCAACAATTATACAATAGATATTCATTTTTACAATTAAATCTTCTTCAATTTCAATAATTCAATTTTCATTTCACACACTACAAATTCACAATTTTAATTTCATAATCTTTATTCAAGTTTTAGTACTTACGTCTTACTATATCATCTATATTGTATCATCATAATTTACAAATCGAAATGGATCTACACTCATTTGTCGAGGGCTTGTTCGGTGTCGGAAGCGAATCACCTGTGATGTCTCAATATCAATATCGGAATCAATTTTTCGGTCTAATTGAAGTACCAATTTCTAAAGATATTCCAAATTTAGGTACAGAATGAAACAATAATCCAATTGATTTGGATGACGTTGATGTTCCCGAAGCCGAAGCGGAATGAAAGGAGAAACCCGAATTAGACTTTCTTGATGCTAGAGGGAAGCAAAAGGGAAAAACAGGCAAAATGTTGGGATCACATCAAATTGATTTCAACGGGTCGTGTTATTGATAGAGTTCTAGAGCCCAGAGCAGTATCTAAATCTGCCAATAACAATCAGCATGGCAAAAATGCATTGATACCACCCACCTCAACCGTCACTACAAAGCTTGTGCGGCCAAACATGGACTTCTTCAAGCCGATCAAACACAACTACAATTTGGGAATCCAGACTCCGATTCTACGACTTTGCGCCCTCTCGACTTGGATGTATTCAGAAAAAAAATTATGCTTGAACGAGAATGGTAAAACTTGTTGCTAGTGCTGGTTGCCTCTTGCAATAGCGAGTAACCAACATTTCGTCTTATACGAGAATATCTTCAACCGAGGTATATTGAGGGTAAGTCAAAACCCTCTTCAATCAGATACAATAGAATATTTTCTTCAAAGAAAACAACAATTCTTAAGCATGCATCATGGACCCTAGATATAATTTATTAGGAAATAAATATGTAATTGATCAAATTTTAAGAGCTTTAACTTTTAGTACACCTATCACGTATAGAAATTTAAAACAAACTTTATTTGAAATGTATGAATTATATGTATAACGAATGTGTAAAAATATTAGTTGAGCACCCACTGCTCATACTCCTTCCGTTGATATGGAAGAAGATGACGTTGAAATATTAAAGTTATTTGAAGACATTAACACGTATAGGTATGATGCAAATGCAATAGGTTCATCTAGTAATACTTTGTCTTCTACATCTAACCAAACATCGGATGCAAGTACAAATACATATCATAATATGCTTACTAATAAAACAATTAAAAAAAATTCTAAAGAGGCTATTGAATTCTTAGGAGGTAGAACGACGATGGCCAGTAGTTTCCACAATTACAAAAAATTTACTGACACCTCCAGTTAGCACTGTAACTTCGAAGTCTGCTTTTAGTGAGGTAAGAGAGTTTTTTCCAAGGTCAGGGGCCGATTGAAGAAGATACTTTGGAAGTATTAATGTGCGTGAAGGATTGTCAGGACGTTCATTTTCGACTACAAAATAAATATGTCAAAATCATATATCGTCAGGTAATTGATATTCAATTTAACCATATTAATCAAAAAATATTATTTTATAATATTTTTTTTAATTATCTTTAAAAAAATTGTACACGTTACAAGTTGTTCGTGTACAATTTTTAACTCCGCATACTCAAAATTTAAGTAGCCGATCCCAAATTCGGATAAATGATGAGGGTTTATATTTTATTTATTTTAAAAAGAAAAAGAAAGAAAAAGGAGCCACGAGTGCAAGCTAGGCCCGTGGGTATTATTTTTTTTTCCCCGTTTTCTCTCTATAAATACCTAAACTTAAAGCATTTTTTCCACACAATTCAACAACTCTCTATTTAGTCTCTAGCCACGTTCTTCCAAAATCATCAAGTCTTTCCGTACTCTTTAGTCTTTACTGAAGTCTTAGATTTGAATCTATGTGGCATATGATAAATTGGGAGTTGAAATGTGTTTTAGATACCATATCTAAAAAAAAAAATTAATTTTCCAAATTATCGTATGTCACAGCCCCGAGCTAACATGACATAGATTGATAAGTGATATCTAAGTAAATCATATTAATCGTAATTTGTTATTTTATAATACTGTTTTTAATTTTCTTTAAAAATTTATATATGTTACAAGTTATTTATGTACAATTTTTAATTCCGCCTACTTAAAATTGAAGTAAACGATTCCTAACTCAGATAAAGGAGGAGGAAATGGTGGCAGATAGTCACCAAAAAGAGCCATTTTTTTCAAAATGGTCGTTGACTACTGTTTAAATTTTGTTTGAAATATCTATAAAAACCTTAAGAACAATGAAAACTCAATATTGCTCCTAACAAATCACTCTTAAATTGACGTCCGAAGAAAGAAGGGGAAGAAATAGCAAGAAAATTGACGACTTTTTCTTGGAAGGAGACCGACTGGCCACTATTAGAGGAGAAGAATGTAAGTTTTGCTTATTTTTCCCCCATTAATCTTTGAACTTGGATGTTGAAGGTTTATTTTGTTAGAAATAGTGGTAGAAATCTTTGTAAATTATGTGACGTTACTGAAAATGACATTTTTGGAGGTGTTTTTGGGCCCGAGATCGGGCGGATCCTGGGCATCTGAAGTCAGAAAAGAGTGACAAAGTGTTCTGGGCCGTCATTTCTAGACGGCCCAAACGCTGGGCCGTCTGTTTGCAAACGGTCTAGGCTATCTGGCCCAGCCACAGCTCGTTTCCTTTTCCTCATTTTTTTGGTTGTATTTTAATAAATAATTTAAATACAAAAAAATAAATAATGAACATTTAAATAATAAATAAATAAATATTTAAATGATAAATAAAAAATGTAAATAATTAATAAATATTAATAATCAAAATATGAAATTAAAATTTAATTAAAATAAATTTGTAACATTTAAAATAAATAATTAAATATTTACGTTTAATTGTTCAATAAATAGTTTAAATAATCAATGAATATAAATATTTAAATCAAATAATTTAAATGAACAATTGAAATAAATAAATGAAAAACAATTGAAATAAAAAAATGAATAAATAATTAATTTAAATACACAAAATAAATAATGAACTTTTAATTAATAATTAAATGATTATTTAAATGACAAATAAAAAATGTAAATAATGAATAAATGTTAATAATCAAAGTATGTAATTAAAATTTAATCGAAATAAATTTCTAACATTTAAAATAAATAATTAAATATTTACGTTTACTTGTTTAATAAATAATTTAAATAATCAAAAAATATAATTAATTAATTGAAATACTTTAAATGAACAATTGAAACAAATAAATGAAAAAAATTGAAATAAAAATGAATAAATAATTAATTTAAATGCTCAAAAATGAATAATGAACATTTAAATAATAATTAAATGATAAATAAAAATATTAATAATGAATAAATATTAATAATCAAAATATGTAATTAAAATTAAATTGAAATAAATTTTTAACATTTAAAATAAATAATTAAATATTTACCTTTACTTGTTCAATAAATAATTTAAATAATCAATAAATATAAATAATGAAATCAAATAATTTAAATGAACGATTGAAACAAATAAATAAAAAATAATTGAAATAAAGAATGAATAATTAATTAATTTAAATACAAAAAAAATAAATAATTAATATTTAAATAATAATTAAATAATTATTTAAATGATAAATAAAAAATGTAAATAATGAATAAATGTAAATAATCAAAGTATGTAATTAAAATTTAATTGAAATAAATTTCTAACATTTAAAATAAATAATTAAATATTTCCGTTTACTTGTTCAATAAATAATTTAAATAATCAATGAATATAAATAATTAAATCTAATAATTTAAAAGAACAATTAAAACAAATAAATGAAAAACAATTGAAATAAAAAATGAATAAATAATTAATTTAAATGCACAAAAATGGATAATGAACATTTAAATAATAATAAAATGATTATTCAAAGGATAAATGAAAATGTTAATAATGAATAAATATTAATAATCAAAATATGTAATTAAAATTTAATTGAAATAAATTTCTAACATTTAAAATAAATAATTAAATATTTACGTTTACTTGTTCAATAAATAATTTAAATAATTAAGAAACATAAATAATTAAGTCAAATAATTTAAATGAACAATTGAAACAAATAAATGAAAAACAATTGGCATAAAAAATGAATAAATAATTAATTTAAATACACAAAAATGAATAATGAACATTTAAATTATGGTTAAATGATAAAAAATGTAAATAATGAATAAATATTAATAATCAAAATATGTAATTAAAATTTAATTTAAATAAACAATTATAATAAATAATTAAAATTAAGCATTCAATAAACAATTAAAATAAATATTAAATAAATAAATAAACAATTGAAATAAAAAATTTAAATTAACAATTGAAATGAATAACGAACATTTAAATAAAAATAAGTAATTTAAATAACTAAGAAATATAAATATTCACAATAATTTATTTAAATAAGTAATTAAATATAAATAATCAAAATTAGTAATTAAATATAAAATAAACAATTTCAATCAAAAAATAATTATATTTTAAATAATAAACAAATAAAAATAATCAAAGTAAGTAATTAAAATGTAGATAAACAACTGAAATAAATATCTAACATTTAAAATAAATTATTAAATATTCAATTAATAATAAAATAAATATTGAATAAACAATTAAAAAATATAACAAATAATTACATATTTACATTTAAATGCTCAATAGATAATTTAATGAAAATAATTAAACAAACAATTATAATAGATAATTTAAATTAAGAATTCAATAAACAATTAAAATAAATGTTAAATAAACAAATAAACAATTGAAATAAATAATTTAAATTAACAATTGAAATAAATAATGAACATTTAATAAACAATTTAAATAACTAAGAAATATAAATAATCAAAATAATTTATTTAAATAAGTAATTAAATATAAATAATCAAAATTAATTAAATAAAGAATTGAAATAAATTTCTAACAAGGATAAAAATAAACTGTAAAATAAATAATTAGTTTTTCGCTTTTTTAATTTGTTGTCTAATTTTTAATTCATTTTCTTTATTATCTGTTATTTTGTGCATATATTACTTATAGTTCGGTTAGTTGAATTTTGTGACATTATGTTTTAAATGTTCTAATATTTGAAATTTTGCAGGATAGATTACCATTTGGACGCCGCCTTGAGACAACTTCCTAGCAAAGTTACGTCGAACTGTAACTTTGCCAGCTTCACAACAGTGTTGGATTAATTGGATGAGGAGCACGCAGAGATATTACGTTGATCCTGCCTATGGTCTCTGTATTCGCTGCACTCTGTACAGTTGATCGATTCATTACTATATTGGCTGCTTAAGTCAGTTGACGGAGATGCTCTCTACTTTGATCTTGGGGGCAAGGTTGCTACATTTTTCATATTCGAGTTTGCCCTCATCACTGGATTGAGATGTACAGGCGAAAAGGCAGAGAGGGCCAATATTTCGACAGACTAAAGGTTGCTGAATAATTATTTTAATGGGTACACGACAGTGGCACTGGCACAGTTAGGAGATGCATTCAGGGGATGCGATCAGATGTCCGACAAGTTGAAGTTAGGAATGATGTTTATACTCGAGAGCGTACTGAGGTGTCATCACAGAAAGACGTCGATTGAGATTTTTCATTTACAAATTGTTGATGACATCAATACATTCAACAGCTATCCATGGGAGTAGCGATGCTTTGTTGATACTTTACGCGTCTTCAAGAGGGGACATTCGATGCCTAGGGGATATAGGCCGGAGCGTAAGTTCAATGTATATGACATGCTGTTAGCTTTGCTGGTAAATGTTTAACATAATGAGTTATCTATTTTTTTATTAAATTGTACATATAATAATTATAATTGTTGCATATATAGGTCTACGAGACTGTTCCCATCCTCACTGGTCGGTATGCGAGGAGATGGTATACATGCATCCTTCGGATGCACCGCTAGAGAGCACAAGACAAGCCCCTTGCAAAACAGTTATCGACTATCCTCGACGATCCTGAGGTATGTATTATACATTTGCGTTTTCTATTGTATGTCATTTTTGAAATCTCAATACGTGGCCAGTAATTAGATGAAATGTCAATATGTTAGCTTGAAGTCCTCACTGAGCTGACACCATCGATCGAGGAGGAGGATCAGACTTATATCCATGAATTGTTGACAAATCATGCTGCTCGAGAGAGACCTGAGTCCATCGTCGATCGGGACACGGTATGTTAATTGAATATAATCTGTTGATTATCGTTATAATTTTTTAATTAAGTTATTTATTTGTTATTTTTTTAGGAGCGCCTTCGATTATCACCTTAGCCGAGGGTGTCACATTCCTCGTGGATGTTGCCTCCACCGAGGGTGTTACCTCTCTACATGAGATCACCTCCGCCGAGTGTATCACCTTCCTACATGAGATCACTGTCTCCTGCGTCTGGACACTTCCCACGTGGATCTGCAGCACATAGTCAGAGTGCTTCTATCGATGATGTGTTTCGACTTATGATGGATATCAGAGGCGACGTAGCTGACTTACGAGGCGAAGTAGCTGACTTACAACGTGATGTCAGCATCGGATGATGCATTAGTTTTATATCTCGGTGGCCCAATGGAGATGGAGGATCGGGCCCCGATGGAGACGGAGGGAGTACCCGAGATGAAGGAGGTCATGAGGGTGTTGGAGGAGGAGGAGGGGGTACTCGAGGTGAAGTTAAGGAGAGTACCAGAGGAGGAGGTCGTGAGGAGGACGGGTACCAAAGGCGGACGTCGGGATGGTGCCGGAAGAGGAGGTCGTGAGGGTGTCGGATGAGAGAATACCCGAGGCGAAGAGGGTACCATCTTGAACATCAGACTCCCCAGACGCCGTTTTTGTGTCGGAGGGGACAAAGGAGGTGGTCCCGATGGTAGGTGAGGGGGTACCGGAGATCGGGAAGGTGTCACGTGCTGTTGACGTGCCGGAGCTAGTGGTCGGTAAGAGGTCGAGGGCGTCATCATAGTACGTCGTTTCTCTGTTTACCTCGGAAGCGAAGAGGAGGAGGTTCGTCGACGGCACGCACCCCAATTTATTCAGAGAGGTGGACCACTCGAAGTGGAAAGTGTTCAAGACGGAGTGCAGAGCAATTACGCCCGGGTAAATATTGTATTATTCGTTAGGAATTAGTACATTATGCAGATGCTGACACATCTATACTTAAACAATTTTTTTCATATTTTTTCGGAGCCAGCCGCAGGATTGCTCATAAGATGATCTTAAACGCTTACAAGTAGTTTCACGACATCACCACTTCGGGGGCTTGACTCGCCGATGATATAAGTGAAGTAATAATATTATTATTTATTACGTATACATATTTTTGAGTTTTGAATTTATGAAATTAAATAACTCCTTTTTTAATTGGTGTTTCCTGATGTAGCACATTGATTTCGCTATGGATTTGCTACAAGATCAAGCTGAAAGACATCCAAGATCGTTCAACACTCCTGACCGACTCATATTGAACACTTACGTGCCGTTGACATTGAGTACCAAACGCTCCAAGTTATGGGTAGCGAGTACATGGTGCCTACATACATAATGAAGTAAGTCATAGGGATGTGGTCGAGTGTCGGGGAAAAGCCATGGGATGGTTGTACGTATTTGTACATCCCCGTGTGTATGAATCATCACTACATTACGGTGGAGATTGTATTCGTCGACTCGACTATGTATGTGTATGACCCCAATTATTCATGCTTGACACAAGGTCAGTTCGAACAAAATCTGGAGTCGATGTCTGTGATCGTCCTCATACTAGCTAGACGAGCGAACATCACTTTACAGGACAGACTGACCACCGTTCGGGACACGATGACGGCGAGACAACAAATATCGTAAGTTATTGTTATTTTATTTTTTTTAGTTTACAACTTATGTTCTAGTTAGATGGTGATGTACTAATAAAATATTTTGTAATTGTTGAGATAATTGCGACATGTTCGCCATCAAGTACATAGAATTTTTGAGTGTAGCACAGAAGGTTGATGCAATCAACCAGTTGTGAATACAAAATTGGGGAAATAAATTAGCTTGTGATTTATTTGAATTTGATGGTGATCCGTAGATATTGGAACCGTGCTTTTTGAAAATGATTGTACATATTGTAACGTTTAAACATTGTATATTTCATTCATTCATTTGTAATTACAAAATAATTGTAAAATATATATTATTTTTCTAATATTTAATTTTTATTTTATAGTTTATATATTTATTTAAATGTTTCATGACGTATTTATAATGTTTCGGTATATTGTAGAAAACGCACAGTGTTTTAAAAAAACTTCAAATACTACGAAACTAATTAATGAAATATTGAAATAAAAAAAATTAAATCTAATAATTAACATAAATAATTTACATTAAAAATATGCATAAATAATTAATATCAATGTTATAAATAATGTTATATAAACTTCATTTATACATATGTTACGCTGTCATGTAGAGGGATCAGACTTGTACAAAATCTTCTGGTTTATCTTGTTGCACCGTACCTGCCGCACTTATGAGGTCGACGAAATTCTCCGGTCGATGGTATTCTAGACGTACGTGTACGTTCAGGAGTACGTTGGCCGACTGCTGGTGGCAACAAATTATTCAATGAGAGAATGTGATCTGGAACTTTCCACTCGGCTTCATTCGGTACAGAAAATATGATTTCGACATATGTTGCTCTCCAAGAACTAGTCGTGTAATAAGCACTGCATAAGGTGTGTGGTGGAATTCCTTTATACATAGCCACCGCCACTGCATGTGTACACGAAAAACTCTTCAACTCAAACTGTCTACACGTGTACGTGTTATCATTCAAGTCGACGATGTATCCGAAATTATGTGCATATCTCACAGAGAAGCGAAACTGATCCAGTGGTTCTACATATACCTTCCTTGTCACCTCTAGAGTCTTGAAGAGTCTATCTTCCTGAGCCGGGGTTAGCACACTTGTGCAACTCTGTAATTCCTCACGACGACCATGAAACCACTGTTGCAGCTTATCACGAATGTTCTCAAACATTGCGAGAATTGGTAACTCTCGATCCTTCTTGAATAAGGCATTGAGCAACTCCGCATTGTTCGACATCATCATATTATATCGACGTCTTGGAAAATGTGATCGTGCCCAATGTTCGATTCGCATCTCTATCAGATACTCCCATGCATCATACGATTCATTTTATATTTCGACCATAAACTTTTCAAACTCTTGAAAACTGTAAGCCTCTGTAGCTCTCCTAAACAATGTAACGATGCCCTTACCCCAATACTTGGTCTTCATATTTTCTTGTATATAGTACATACAATAACTATGATGTGCCTCGGGGAAGACTTCGACGATATCGTTAATTATTGACTGCCCTTGATCGGTTACGAATGCAAGGTTCTCGACATCCCCAATTACTTCCCTCAACTTCGTGAAAAATCAATGTCGAATGCAAAAGGGTAAATTTGGATGTTAGCATCTTGACATGTTGCAATAATCAACTTGCTCCCATATCTCGCCTTTAGGGTTGTACTGTCGACTAGGATTAGGGGTCGCATTGCATTTCGAAATTCTCGAACGCATTGTTCAAGGGCCATAAAGAAATATTTGAAGCGATTTTCGTCATCATTCTCAATAAAAAATGTCGATCCAATATTAATTTTTCCCATATTATAGCAAAACATGACCAATTTAAATAAACAATAATCATAATTTAAATAATTAAATAAATAATATTAAATAAACTGAAAAATTAACAATTGAATTAAATAATTAATTAGACATTAAATAAAGAATCGATAAATAATTAAATAAACAATTGAAATTAATGATTGAATTAAATAATTAGTTAGATATTAAGTAAACAATTGATTAAATAATTAATTAAACAATTGAAATGAATAATTAACATTTGAAATAAATATTAAATAAACATCTAAACAAAGAAATATCTGGTCAATTTAACATAACTCTCATCGGTCGAACCCATCAAGTCCTCCAACGCACATTCTTTAACCTTCCAAGCTTTCTGATAGCTCATGATCATCCCGTACTCTCGACAAAAGTCATTAATAATGTTCGAAAGTTTGTAGATTGTTCGTGGGTCCTAAAATTTGTGCATTACTTCTTGACCAATAAATCATGATCGGGCTTGCTTGTGATCATTTTAACAAATACCCACTTCATAAGTATGTTCCCGTGCATACTTACGAGCTGCAAAAAACTCATTCGTGTCCATTTTCGTTGCTCGCAAACACCAAAGGCAACTGTCGTCAACGCAGACAATTGTGTAAGTCGACTTGTTTGATTTTTTCACTTTAAACTCAAAATTATGTTTCAAAACAATCTGGTGAACAGTTTCCTGCAAATCTTTCTTCTTGTCAAACAGTTGCTCGACATACAAATCTTCATCATTGGGGACTACACGCGAACAATTAGAGGACCATGTACTGGGTCCAGCCTGTGAGTTTCCACTCGACTCATGTCTCAGACAGGATAAAATAATTAAATTCTCATTTGTAAAGTCATTATCTCTTTTGTTGTCTTGAACTACCAAGCAAATTTTGTGTGTAACAGTGAGATCATGGTGATGAGCAAGTGTCTCTAGAATAGCCTCAATATCATCACGCACTATCTCCACTGTGTCCCAAAACTCATTCACATTACGATCCCCTTCATCGAAATCTTCGTGTTCACTCCTGGGGACATTCTTTTTCATCAAAGTTATGCAAATAGGAATCGCACGTTTTTGGTTCATTTCAATTAAAACTTTCATTACAGCTTCAGAAGTAACCATTATAGGTGGAATTGAAATGGATGTATACTCGCCCATTAGAAATCCCAATTCCATATCATATTCAGAGTGATCGACTTTCAGCAAGTTCTTTATCTCATTGTATATTTCTGCATATGATATACTTGATATTATCACAATTGCAGTACAACCATGTCTTTTACTTATCCAGTTCCACACCCATCAATCATTTTCATTCTTTTCAAATTCATCGAAGTAACATATCGGGACATCAGCTGATTCTATATATGCATTAGGAAACATCATTTATTAAAAAAATTGTAATTACAAGAATAAAATGATGAAAAAATATGCTAGGCAAGACACACACACACACACATATATAAAATCTGGCCCGAACAGTTCAGGCCGGATGTTAACAGTCGGCACGGACTGTCTGTCCAACTTCTCCATTTTATTGATTTTTACTGAACAGATGAATTTTTTCCTCGTTTTTGCTAAAAAAATTATACATTCATTTAAGACTGTAATAATTTATTTTTCTAAAATTATACGCTGAAATAATATTAAAGATTCAAACAATGTACTAATTTAAATAAAATAAATTTAAAAATACGTATTTATACTTACCAATTTCGAGTGCGAGCTGTGAGTAATATTTTTTTGTTGAACCTTTGATAATTTTGTGAGATTTTAAAGTTCAAGCGGATGGACGATGAAATTTCTTTTTAATTGTATTGAAGAATTTGATAAGGAAAGTGATTTCGTTTTGAAATTTAAGTAGGAGTTTTTGGATTTATTAATTTTTTAACAAAGGGTATTATTATCTTTTAAACAAATGATATGTTTTTGTAATTACAAAATATAATAAGGGCAAAAATAACATTTACTCTTCAAAATATTCTTTTGATGAATGGCAATTTTTTTTTTATTAATGTCACAAACTGATCTTTTGAATATGTTCTTTTGAAAAGTATCCGAGCAAAGGAGTAGGGTTATTGTTTTATCAAATCTTTTTTGTAATAAAAAAAAGGCGAGCTCCCAAGCCCAAGCTAGATGTTGCCGATAAGCTCGAGAGCTGAGCCGCCCCTCGAGTAACATGGACTGGACCCATTGTCATCCTTCGAGCGACTCATATTCTACTGCTATGGTACTTGATAGGCTCGTATATATGTGCTTTTCTCAACTATTGTGGTTGTTGGGGGTCTTCCAAAATCAAGAGCTGATTTTCCTTATAACGCACCCCAATTCATTTCCATCAAATCTCACGTGAAAAAACCCACAGAAAGTGTGTGAGACGAAACCCAGGACCAGATCAGCGCGCCTAAATGCAATCGAATTGGGCCAGTTATTCATTTAACGGTTAGACTAGGTACTACACTTGGAATTCGTTCTTGTTTTTATATATACCTCCTTCTAGCGCATTGTGAATTTTGTTTCTGGGTTTAATCGTGGGATGAATTTATTGGAATGTTTGATGCTTGGATCTGGAAATGTCTCTGAATGGGAAAATTTCTTTGTTATTTTTATTTGTTATTTTGATATCGTATTCTTTATATTTGTCTTGGAAAAAGTTGTGAATTGTTTTTTGTGATATTTGGTGTAAATGAAACAATGGATCTCACACATTCTTGAAGCCCAAAATATATTTGAATTTTTTTTAACATTATAGACTAAAATTTAGTTTCATAAGAGAATTGATTTTACCCGAAGTTAGAATCCTAATTATTATGGTAAAATCGTGGTAATATTAATTTTGTCATTTGTTTGCAAGCGGGGTTATTTGATGCTAGGGATAAGTTTGATGATTGACATTACAATCCCTTACTGTGGCACACTCCTTCGATTTTGTGCATGATCTGTGGTAGTTTATTTCTAGATACGGTACTGGTATCCAGATAATGTTTAATCTTATCTGATATTTTCTCCTGAATTCTGTTTCATCTTATCTGATAATTTCCCCTGAATTCCATTATCAACAGTTGAAAATATTCACTAAAATGTTAACTATTGTTGAGTTTTATTTTGGTGTGTCTCCACTGTGTTTTGATGAGCTATTTCTAATGCTTTCCATTTGGTCCTAAATGTCATATGCTTGTATCTTGTTATTTTTCTACAGTAGTGGTTTTAGGGATACACTTGATAACATATACACCTATAACCATTCTCACCTCCATCTATGTTTGGAGGTGCTGTATCTGCTCCTACCAACAGTCCACATCTACGGAAGTCAGGAAGCCGACCTGCAATTTTTGATCTGGGTAAGAGAAGATTTTAAATATCAGACACGTTACTATGTGCTGGTTTTCCTTTTCATCAACGGGCGTATTCCATGCCTTCTGATTGATGGACATTAACTTCTAGGTACAACTGAGTCGGGTAATAGTTCTGGCGAAGATTTCTTGCATTCTGTGGTGTTAAATGAAATGAAGGGTGTGAGTACATCATTGACCAGCGCTGCAATTTTGCCATCTCCTGTTCTTCTGTGGAGATTTAAGGTATCACTTTCACTTAAATGATCATTTTACTTGGGATAATGCTGATACTAATGCGAATTGTTCGTACGAAATAATTGAAAATAATATGAGAACACATTTGTATCGAAATAATAAAAAATAATATGAGAAATGATTAAAAGTTGTTTAATTTGATTAAACCCGGACCTCACGGTATTGGTAATTTGAGGAATGAGTAAGCTTCACATTTACAAACATGAAGTTCGCTAAAATAACTTTTCAACATTTTATTGATTAGAGTTTTAAATTCAAGGTAAATCATTCATGCTCTATTGAAACTACTCATAGCTTCGCAAACCAAGTCAAAAGATAAGTAAAAATAAAAAATTGAAGACAAAATTGAAAATAGAACCCCTAACATTCTACCCTCCTTGTAAACACCCTAACCTCAAGGTGGAGTTTGTTGAAAAAATTCGTCTTTCCCCCTGTTTCCAATTTATGAGTCGATATGATGATATTAAAAACAAGATGATCTTCAAATTTCGAAAAGGTGGAAATGGCAGCTCTAGCATAATTATACATTAGACCAAAGCTGTATGGGTTGAGATGGATGGTTGGCAGGCTACCATCCTGCGTTTCTTTCTCAAAATTGATTGGACTTTTGAGCTCCCAAGACCACCATTAAGCTAAAGAACGAGAAGATCATTGGATGGATATTTTTCAGACTCAACAAGTTAATCGTAAAACTTTGTCCATGAATTTCAATGATGGATTTATATCCAGAATAATTCTGGAAGGGAAAGTGCCACTGAAACCTGAACTCTGTGTAAGCTGTGCACCTCCAGAAGCATTCTCATGATTGAAGTTTTGATGCGTTGCTGATGCATCACCACCTGATGCTCTTGGTTTTAGCACTCTGGAAACTTGCAGGAGGTTTCACCTTCTTGTACTGTCTTGATTTGTTCATGAACTTCTTGCGTTAGTACTGAAAACATTTCATTGCAGTCTTGATTACTCGACAGTAGTTGTATCTGCAATTTCTAAGAATTCTTCCAGTCCTTAAGTTTCTTAGAATCAGACAAGATTTCCACTCTCTCCTATCGTTCCACTCGTAGCTCTAGTGACAAATTCCTGCTCCAATACCAAATGATACACGTATGCGAATTGCACGTATTAAAATAATTGAAAATAAAATGTGAAAAGTTGAAAAGTGGGTTAATTTGATGGAACATGGACCTCTCGGTATTGGTAATTCAAGGAACCAATAAGCTTCCCAATTACAAACATCAAGTTCGCAGAAATAATACATTGACATATCATGCATTGTTTGCTTCGAGTTTAACTAAAAGATGAATTATTCATGTTCACCTAAAAAGAAGAAATAGTAACTCTTCCACATATTAACTTCTCAGACTATGTCATAAGATAAATAGAACATAATATAAAATAGAATGCAAAATCAGAACCGTAACAAAAGTTCCATTTGAATGTTCTGGATATGTTTTTGTCACTTCATTTTTTTTTTTAAATTTTGGAAATGAGGAAACTATAGTAAAGGAATACAAGGTGAGAAATGTGGTTTGACTATAATTTTTTTCCTTCTCCTGAATCACATGCCAAATCCAATATAAAACTCCTTTAGAAACATTCTGAGTGAATAGACAGGAATATAGAGAGAGTTATGATTTCGATTACTTTAGTTCTTTGTCTTCCAAATATTTTCACTCAATATAGAAAAGGATGCTTGACTTTTAATTCTGGATTTTATCGACAGTTTGGAAGAGTCTTGCCTTATGTTGGTTTTAGTGTTGTTTGACATAATTGATCTATGATTTCGGACACCCATGGTGATTGTTTCATCCATATATCTTTTGGCCATCTGTGTCTGCATTTGAGCTATCATCATTTACACATCTTTGCTAGATATAATTTAATTCAACTCGCAGGTACTACTATTTTTCCTCTGGGGATTCATTTGTTGCAAGGTCAGTTTAAAGTTTTTGTACACATTTGGATGTGGACAATCATGAAGTGGTTATACCTGCTTTTTACTGGTCACGAATCATGATTTTCATGTTTATATGTATAATTACAGATTGGATGGGATTCAGTTATGAGAATGAGTGCAGATCTGCGTGATTTATTTTTATATGAGGCTTTTTTATATTATAATCCTCTTCTTCTTGTGGTTAGTAAAGTTCTTTTGCTGAGTTCTTGGTCCAGTCATCTCAAATTATTCTGTTTATTTCCTTTTACTAAAAAAATTCTTTTGGATAATTCTGCAGACCATGATGGTTTGGCTTTGGGGAATAAATTTATGGGTCTTTGCCCAGGCTAATGTTGGATATGCTAAAATTTTTGACCTCGATCAAAGCCATCTCACTCATAGAGAAATATGGAAGGTATCTAATGAATGCATTAGCAAGAAACTTGGACAATTTATTCTCTGTTCTTGTTAGTGATGCTGATATCTGATGCCCCTCAATATATTGTACCCTGATAATTTTGCAAAAGATTTCGTGGTGGGTTCTAAATGTATAATCTTGCTTGGGGAATGAATCAAATTCTGTGGCGTCTAAGTCAAAGCTGTAGGCCTTTTTGTAAAAAAAATTGATTCCAATGAAGCTTGTTTGGACTCCAGTTGTGTTCTTCTATATGCATTTATTTGTAGCTTCTACATTTTATACATCATTTCACCTGGGCCTAGTATTCAGCACTCATTAAAATATGTATTAAAGTATATTTAAGTGCATTTTTGAAGCACTATGCTTTCCACTAATTCTAAATGCAATTATCTCAAAACATCTTGCTATAATTTTCATACTGTTCTTTAGATGTGAATCGTGACTTTCTGAAAATTGGTAGTACTTAATGTTATCCAACACATACCCTGGAATATGTGGCTTTGGATAGGCGGATCATCCAATTGACAATGACTGCAGTCTTTGGATAATTTGTCTTCAAAATTATGAGTATCTGTGAAAAATTTATTCCACACTGGTTGGAAGCAGTTTCTTTTTTATTAACTCCACGGTAAATTTTAATTCTGTTCCATTGTGGCGTTTCTACGCAATTCTGTTAATTTGTCCATCATAGTAGCAATACTCTCTCTCTCTCTCTCTCTCTAGAGCTGGGCGTGTGAGGAGGACATAAATTGTTCAAACGAGTGCAGAAATTAAATATAGCCTCTTTTGTTACCAGTTCACTTATCAATTTTTTTAGCTTATGGGTTGTAGATGATGTGATTTTCTTTTTGCACAAAAGCTATTCATGACTTCTGTTCACGCATCATTATTTCACTCCAATGGAATGCTTTTATTTTATTTTTTATTATTTTTTTTTGTGAAACTGAATAAAAATAATTGATGAGAATCGCTTGAGACCTTCTGTGGTTCTTTTATCTGTTCTTTTATTTTTGTTTTTGTTTTTTGCTATGTGTGAATTATACTCTATTCCTTTGATTCTACAGTGTGCTATCTGGATGACAATCATTGTCCCAACTAGCATGACGGCATATCTTTATCTTTATTCTCATGGAGAAGTTTCATTGGCTGCATCCCAACCAGTGTAATAGATGCTTCTTTTTGCAGTATTTTTTGCTATGATGGCACCTTTTAATTTATTTTATAAATGCTTCACTAGTTAAAATATAGGGTGTTGATTTTTAAACTTCTTTAACCATCTTTTACGCATCTATTCTTGTATGTGATTCATCATTGCCCCATGGCAATTGTTGGAGTGGCGATAACTACATCTACTGATAAGTAGATGCCTATAAATAGTATAGATGCACAAACATGTTCTTAACACACACACACACACACACACACACACACACATACATAATATATGTATATTATTGAAATCTTATGATATATAGTTCCAATATTGGAAGAAATATTCATAAATATTAACCTTTGATATATGCTATGTTCTATAAATTAGAAACGTCATATTTGGATACTCTTGTTCTTGGGAAGTTTTTCTGTACTTCTTTCTTAATTCCTATGAATATTTTCTGGTTACTTCATGAAAGAGATTAGGGGATTTGATCCTGATACCCCATGTCTTTTGCAAAGGATGTCAACAGTTCTTCTCCTGTACGTGGAAATTAAAATTTTCGGAGTTTGAGTAGATTGTGGACTCAAAGAACATAGCTCTTCAAGTCTGCTATTTTTCCTGTAGGTTATGAAGTTTATGCACTCTAACAGCGTAAGGTTTCGATGCTACCAACTCGAGTGGGCTTTGATTTTAATAAAGCAGAGAAGTGGGGTCGTTGTCGTAAATTGTGATATTCTGTGTCAGTCTTGTCAGTTAGTTTGTTTCCTAATGATTCAGCTGGACACAGTGCCTAGTATATTTCTTAGTTTGAAGTCACCATACATGTCAGAACTGTCACGCTCATGGATAAACAGGCTTTTTGTTTTTGCAACTTCTGAGCTTTTATGCTGTATAATTATACTGTAAAAACCTTTCCATATGCAACTGCAGGTGCTCTTATATGCTGCTGTGACAATGGCTCTCATATTTCCCTTTGACATTTTCTATTTGTCAACCCGCTACTTTTTGTTAAGAACTTTGTGGCGGATAGTTTTCCCTTTACAGGCAAGTTTCCAGTGCTGCAATTATGTTAGGGTGCAAATTTTGTTGATTGTATCAGTACAACTAAAAAGTATTGTTCTTTCCAGTTTTTGTGATTTATTAGTTATTTATTCGGTATTTGTTTAATATTTTTGGAACTTTGGAAACTTAGGAGTAACTGTATATGATCTATAGACTCTTAGATTCACAAGGTGAGTTTCTGGCTTCCAGTGTTAGATAAAGGTAACTTACATAGGCGTCTTTATGGTCCCAGGGAAATAGAAAGGACTATCTGAAGGTTTGAAAAATATCTTAAGAGAGAGAGAGAGATAGAGAAACATAGAGATGGGGCTAACAAGAAACAATAGCATATATTATCTTAGAACTTGGTTACAATATTTATTTTCTTAATTTATTTCCTAAATGAAGTGTAGTAGCTAGCACCAGATTATCATTGTACAAGGAAATTGTAATTTCATGGGTTGTGAGTGGTACGAGAAAGAATAATGATGTCATGTTTTATTTCTGAGTATGAATAGAGTTGTAGGAGAAAGTGCAAGCTGGAGGAGGAATATTTTATTTCCTTGATTAAGAATTTAGAGAATATAAAAAAGTTACTAGAGATGTTTCTATAACATTCTGTGTTATAGATGCATTCAATTTCTCTTTGGTGTATGGTCCAAGAACTTGGATTTGACATGCAGTCACTTTGTTCCAATATTGAGTGTGCAGCCTTGAAGAGCTGTACACGTGAGGTGTAGGCTTCTTATCCTTCTAGTCTACTTTTAAATTTATTTATTTTTTTCCTGCCTTTTTTGGGTCAGTGGGAAATCACTTGTTGGATTAGACAATGAATTCAGTTGTACATGCATATATAAGATTTAAAATTCATTGATCCTTAGAACTTAGAAGAACCCTGGTTGAAATTATTAATTAACGGAATTTTTGTTGCAAAACCTAAGAATGAAATGAATTGTTAGAGAGAAGGCCATAGAGATATTTTCTGTTCATTGCTAAGTCTAGGCAAGGGCTTCTGGTCAATTAACTTGGGGAAAATGTGTGGACTGAATGTTCTCCTGCAAGAACCTTTGTTTTTCCCCCTTCATCTAGAACTGGAGATTTTGACAGTAAATATTAGCTGAGCAGAGTCCTTCGATTTTCAATTTATATATAGAGGCATCTATGAGGACTACTTGTTGACGTCGACTGTGGCTTAGAAAGCTACATCTCCCCTTAGTTTCTATATTAGTGTGTTGTTCCAAGGTTGTCAGCAATGCTCGAAAAGAGAGGAAAGAAGGTGAGATAAAGTAGGAGTCAATTTTACTCCCTAGATTGAGAGGATGTATTTAATTGCAATTAAGATGATTAAAATTGTTAGGTACTTGTTTGGGTGTGGTCATATTGTTTCTCATATAATTGTTTCTGAACACAGGCAATAACATTTCCTGACTTCTTTTTGGCCGATATATTGACCTCAATGTCAAAGGTGAGCATTCTATTTCTGTTTTAGTTCTTGATAAGGTTGTCTTTATTGTAGAAAACATCTGTGCACGTGTTAAGAGATTAAATATGATTCCTCCTTAAAACTTGCCTCATTGAAGCAGTGAATTCAGTTTTTGCAATGCTTCCAAGTTGATTTAGAATAGTTTAAGATAGGACGTAACTTTGTTGCCTCTTAGTTATGAAGTAGCTGACGTAGGAATTCAATACAACTGCATGACTTATGATAACTTCCAATGTCACTGAGAAATGTCATTGACTTTCAAATTCATTATACCGATCTTTCATGCATAGGATGAATCTCTCGAGGACTGTATTGATATGGTTTCTCATGTTTGATGTTTCTATGAAAAGGAAAAAAAAAATATTGATATGGAGGTTACAGATCAGCTGATTATAAGTCCTATGATTTGGTGTCCAATATCTTTGAACTGTAACAATTGCATATTGAAAGATTGATGCTGGGGGATGGCTGGAGGTTATAGATCAGCTGATTATAAGTACTATGATTTGGGTGGTGTTGACTGATGGTGCCGAGTAATCTCATTCTCACATGTAGTTCAATGAATCTGGAACTTTTTATTTTTGGTTGGGCTGGCATCTGTGTGTATTTGACATTTAGATTTGGATTATGTTGGGTCAGTGAATTTCTTGACTGGGATGATTGAGCTGGGTGTAGTTGGATGGTTAATGACTTAGGGACAACAATTCCATAGACTTGTTCTGGTGTGAGCAGTGTATAGGCTGTGGGTTTTTTCACTGCATTGGGTTACTGGACCTAGAGACCTTGGGCTGACGAGTTTGGATTTGCTAGTTTGGACTGGGCTGTTGATTGCTGTAAGTCTGTTGGTGGTATCTTTTTGGGCTAATGAGGTTGGTGTGTGGGTGGCCCTGTGCGCTAACAAGATCATTGAGCTTTGGACAAACACTATGGACTTTTAATTTTTGACAAACAACTAACTATTTTTTTTTTTTTTTTGGCAAACATAAAAGTGTTTTTTGGGGACTTCTATTGCTGATTCTTCTTTTAATGATTAGTATCGCCTTCTCCATTTTTTATTTTTTTTTATCAGACACTGCCAACTCTTTTTTCTTTTTTCTTTTTTTTTTTTTTTTTTTTTTTTTTTTTTTTTTTTTTTTTTTTGGGACAAATAATAGCGAGACCTTTTCTCAGACATAATGAGAATCTTTCATTATTTTATTGACATTAGCTAGACTCCTTTATATTTATTTTTGGGGGGAAAAGGTGCTATATACAGTATCTCTTTGTTCTTTTTTGATAAAAAAGAGGAGTCTGAAGCTTTTGATGGGAAAGTTGGTAAGAGTTAACGGAGTAGGCTCATATATATTGATGCACAACAGGAGAGAGGAAGGAGGAAGAATGAACAAGCATTTTGATGGAGAAATTGTATGTCAAACTTTTATATCACTTGCTATCAATAACCAATGACATACATAATTTAGAAACATTTAGTTCTACATACTTAAAATATATGTTTATAAATGTTTTAAATTGTAATTAGATAGAAATGAGTGGTGAATAAGTGAGGAGTAGTTGTGGATCTCTTGAATTATGTGGATAAAAAATGGCTTGATTGTTTGTAAACAGTTTCTAAACATGAGCCAAACATAGGATTAGAGATGGAATTTAAATTATCCACCCTTATAACATTAACCGTTTCTACATTAAGGCCCTATTTGAGCCCCATTATTTTCACATTAAAATGAAAAATATGATCGTTATCTATCACATCAAGCCACCATATTTGACTTTTTATTTCTTATGTGGGGCATAACTGCTATATTTTTCATTCTAATTTTTACAATGATGTGGCTCTAACGGGGGCTAAGCATAATACCAATATTTTCCTTCATTTGTGAAATTTTTCCATATGGAACTGTAATAAAATCCTAGGATAACAGCCCCAAGGTTGGGGTAAGTTAGGAAAAAACGTTACTTTGTTTAGTTCCCAGTCCTCTGGCTTAGCAGTAACCTAACGTGGTTATGGCACTTCAAAATATGCTCTTTAGGACTTTCTGGGTGATTAATTCGTACTATCTTGCAGGTTTTTTCAGATTTGGAGCGTTCAGTTTGTCGAATGGTCCATCGCCAGGTTAACATTTCTTTAATTATCTAAGCTTCTTTTAGTATCACATGATCAACTTTTTTAACAAAATTTCGTCAATGTCCTCATCTAACTATTTCAACTACATGTGGTTTAAAAAGGTTGTATTTTCTCAAATAGAAAAATGTAAATATTCTATAACGAGAAATATCTATATGGGAATTGTTGCCACGATAGCTATTACCTTGAGTACTAGGGTCGAAGCCATCAATTGTAACATGTCTTTGCTGACAGAAGTTTTAAGATTCTTGTGGTGAACTTTACATTGTTTACCTAATATGTCATATATGCCAGCTTTAAGGACACCCGTAATTTTTGAGAGATTGATCATTAATATGTGCAGGTTGCTACAATTGCATGGTTTGAAGCTGATTCTGTTTGTGGAAGTCACTCCATTGCAATACCTATAGTTCTTGTTTTGCCTTATATTTTTCGTTTTTTTCAATGTCTTCGGCAATACAAGGATACTAGAGAGAAGACAACTTTATTAAATGGTAATTGTTTCACTTCTGCTTTGTCTTCTTTGTAAAGACGTGTTAAATTTATTACTGAAATTGGGCAAAGTCAATTAATCTGATTAATTTGTGCTCTTACTCAAATTGATTGGGGTTATAGTCACAAATCATTAAATAGCGTATTCATTGACTTGGTTGTAGCTAATGGCAGAGCAGTCAACTTGTTGTTGTCATTCTACTTTTGGAGCATCAAAAATTCTGGAAAGCTCCCCTCACTCATTGTCTTGTTTATATTTGGGAAGAACAAAAATTGAAGAGCAAAAAGGGTAGTTATAAGTTTCTACCTTCCTTTTTGGTTCCTTTGTCAAGGGAAATTATCTGTGTCTTTAAGTATTATTTGAGACTTATGAAGACACAACAATAAAATCTTAATATATGTTAAGTAGAGGGGCAAGAATGGAGCTTAAGGAAAGGGACACTTATATGGTAGTGACATGTCTCGAATAGACTTGAAGAGGTTTCCATTCAAAAAAGTGATGCAATACAAATATTACATGGAAGAAAATGGAGACATGAACTAAATTTAGCATTGCCGGACGTGGTTGCAAAAGATTTGGTTTCTTTAGACCTTTCATTACGTGTGTATCGGATAGAGTGAGTGATGGAAAATGACTCTTATAATAGACTCTTTAGTTTATTTGGAATAAGACTTGATTTCTTCTACTTGTTATTTGTTGTCTTAGAAATCTTCTTTCCTTCAGTTGTGTGTATAATCTTCTTTTCTTCACCCCATTCAATTTTTTTTTTTTGCTACTTTGGGGGCTTGGGATGTGCTGATAAAAACTCATCTGTAAGCAAATGTCAAAATTAAATAAGTTACTTTGAGTTAATATTGGGTTCTTGTTAAGTGCTGATAAATACTTATATGTAAGCAAATGCAAAATGTAAGTTATTTTTAGAGTTGATATGAGTCCGAGTCAATAGTTCTTGTTGATTTTATTCGATCATGGCAGTAACTTCATATACCTATGGTTTCAGCATTGAAGTATTCAACAGCAGTACCTGTTATTTTTCTTTCGGCCCTTAAGTATCATGTCTTCCCCGAAAAGTGGACAAATGTCTATCGGCCTTTGTGGCTTCTCTCAAGTGTTTTGAACTCTCTATACTCGTTCTACTGGGATGTGACACGAGATTGGGACTTGAGGTATGTGCACATCTTTTTATTTGATTGTAAATTCTCAAATTAAAACCGATCTGATTTTTTAAGTGTACGCTAATTCTTGAGAAAATGTTCTTAATTCTTTTGTGTGATATATTCGGAAGTTATTTTCTGATTTTATTTTGGGGAAGGAGAATGAGTCGAAATTTCTATTTGTTGTTGTCTCTTTTTTCTCCAGCTGCTTCACTCGGATTTTCAAGTTCGGCAAACCGCATTACTTGTCCCACATGATATACGGAAGGAAATGGGTAAGGCCATAACTCGTGCGTTTTGTTATTGCTTGGTGTTTGAAATAGATTTCTTGACAGATTTGGTCGGGATTTTATATGTATAACTGCACTTACGAGCACACAAACATGCGCATATAAAGTATAATGCTCTTGCAAAATGAGATGTGTAACCCTACCCTGTAAACTGTGCTTGGAACTTGACAGGTTTATTTTTGGGTGATTGGAAGCAATCTTATCCTGCGATGCACATGGACATACAAGCTGTCAGCTCATCTTCGCCATAATTACCTCACAGTTTTCACCATAACTGCTCTAGAGATGCTCCGACGCTTCCAGTGGGCTTTCTTTCGTGTAGAAAACGAATGGAACAAAATGAACTCGAAGACAAATATTCAACTGTCAACAAGTGAGATGGTGAATGAGGAAGAGAAATTACTTCATTCCAATGGTCATAGTGTATAGATAACTAAAAGCTAGCCAGGGATTGCTGCATAACTTGAATCTATGTTTCTTGCACGGTTGGTAACATAGATTGAACAATTGCTCTCGAGTATGGTTTAATGCTATATACCAAACATGCACTTCCTATATTCATTGATTTTCTCATATTGTAGATGCTATCATGCACAATTATTCTTGATTCGAGGGAATCATTTTTTGTTAAAGTCGATGCTTATTCTCTAAATAATGTTATTGCTTGTTCGACCAGTGGGTCTTCTACTTTCTGTTCATTGTGAAAAACTCCAACGCACTGCCTCCAATAACAGTAACAAATTAAGCTCTTGGTGCACCCAGAAAAGCAAAATGTAGCTTGTCTTGTAGGGAAAGGTGAGAAGGACGATACAAAGTCATGTATGCGTGAAATAATCATTTTCTTTCTCTTGCAATTGGCTTGTTTTTAAAGATTGAGGACTAACTTGTTAATTGGACGATAGGTTGAGGAACCTGTGTTTGCAATTTTCCTTTAGAATGAATATTAACATACTGCAGCAATGGCTATATTTCTACAATATAAAAGGGGCTAAAACGAGGCAACTTTTCATCAGGACACGTGTTAAAAATTTGTATAGTCAACCACCAATTGAATTTTTTTCTCCAATCTTAAAATTGGGGAAGGTGAGGCCATTCTCTTTTTGTAACCATTTGTCCTCTTTCTCCCTTTTCTTACGCAACCAGCCACCCCATTTCCTTATGCAATCCCCTTTTTGCGCAGACTCGAAGTACCACATAGATGGATATCTATATGAATCCAAATCTATTGAACCCGAATTGACGTAAATCTCAATAACCAAGATTTGACGCAGCAAGTAATTATAGAATACACCGAATCTCACAAAAAGATTCCTTTTCTCCTTTCTTCTTCATCGCTCTTTTGTATTTGATACTTTATTTGATAGCTTTAGACATTAGTGCAACGACCTCGACACTTTATTTGATAGCTTCAGACATTAGTCCCTTCTGCACCAATTCGTGGATGCTTGCCATGTGTATGAACAATAGTCTTCTAAGTCTATGTATGATCATTTATGTGGTATATAGAATTTATAATTTAATAATTTTCAAGAAAAGAAATCCATGATGGATGCTAGTTCCCCAAGTCTAATTTACCAACATTGATGTGGGAATTAGAATTTATGAGAGGGAGATGGCGTTGAAATTTGAGTTTATAGTCCCCTAATTCAGTTGGGGCTCTCAATGGGGATCAGCTGAAGTGCCTTCATAGTAGAGTCGAAGCTCTTAAAGAGGTAGGCCAAGGTACCTTTGTGGAGTAGTGTTGCCGAGGTTATGAATGTCAGAGAAAGGGGTTGGATAGGGTCAGCATGTGAATATGTGAAGGGTCTTGAACGTTATTATGTGAACTGAAGCTCTATGCTATGTGAGATGGTTCAAGTAGTTTGAACGTCTTTCATCATTTATTACCACAGATTGCGATGCTGACGTTTGGTCTTCCCGAGGAGGACGGTGCCCTCAATTTTCAACGTATGGGCCTTAAAGCTGAAACGTTGGTTTCATTGAACGGCCTATAAGTTTTTCGAATTCGGACGGTCCAGATCTTAAAGATCTGACGGTAAAAAAATGCATGTGTTTGCCTATAAAAGGCTCATTCTTTGCTTTGAACATTCATTTACTAGTGCAAATTGCTTTGTCTTGTTTCTTTGCAATATGACCAAAAATCATACTTGGTGGATTTTGAATGAAGTTGATGTAAGTGATTGCTTGGTTTTGGGTAATGTCATGGAGAGTGCAAGTTAGGTGATCCTTGGGTGCAATGTATGGGATGTTTGGATTCGTGAGAATGAATATGCAGCCTCAACACAATATTCTTTGAACGCACTGGGAACAGTGTTGAAGTGCAGAGGGTTGCTCATTGCCTTGAATGAATTATGTTACAATAGGATGCGAATCCCATCCGAAATGCCGTGAGCCGCACTATGTGGATCCATAGGGATTGGTATTAACATACCTTCCCTGGGTAGCTAGGCTACCTCCTCTATTAGTATTAACTAGGTAGAGTATATTGTAGCCATATCTTTGAGTTTTGACATAGATCGGCAGACCTCATGATTGTAAAGGTTGCGATATATGGTGGACATCCTTAAAAGGAAGATGTTCAGCGGTCTATGTGTGTATGATGTAGTGGTTATACTATCATTGTTGTTCATCAAATTTTATTTTATTATTTTTTTTTTTTTGGTTTCTTTTTGTCTTTTTCACCCACCACCACTCCAAAATTAGAGAGAATAATCTCCACCCTCAAATCATCGGAAAAGCCAACCACCACCTCAAAATCGCCAATTGTTGCTACAACAAAAACCAAAATCCAAAAAAGGTGGAAGTTCGTTTCTACTGCTTTTGTTTTCCGTGGATATCAAAACAATCAATCTAAGGGCCTGTTTGGGAGGGATTTTTTACTAAAAAAAATTGATTTTTTTACCGTTATTTTACTATTTCAACCATAATTTTTGACTTTTTCTCTTACGGGTGGATCCTACTTTTCTTCTAACGGTCAAAAAATCAATTCTCAAAATTCCTCCCAAACGGGGCCTGAATGTATCTAAAAAGCTCTGAATGAAATTTGACCGAATTGGAAAGAAAGACCATAACTTTGTTTGACATATTGCTCTTCAAGGAAAAAACACGTTAGGATAAATATTTTGGCACGTGAGACAACACAACAATCTTTTTTTGGAGCATGTTTGGGAGCGATTTTTTCATCCAAAAAATTGATTTTTTGACCGTTATTTCACTATTTCAGCCGTCATATTTGACTTCTTCTCTCACATGTGGACCCCACTTTTCTCCTAACAGTCAAAAAATCAATTCTCAAAATCACTCTCAAACAGGCTCATCGTCTTCCTCCCACCCCTACCCAAAGCTCCAACAAAGAATTCCCCTCAGCTTCCAACCACCGCCTTTCAAATCTTCTTAACCCATTCTCAAAACCCTAATTAATTCCTAAATTAATCACTCTAATGGCATTCTTAGTCTCCCTGTTACATCCACAATCCCATTTCACAAAAAATTCTCCTTTTTAAAAACCTCTCTAATTTTGATTTCACATAATCCCCACTCCCTAATTAATTCGTAAATTAATCACTCTAATGGCTTTTTAGTGTTCCAAGTAAAGGATAATGATATGCCTGGAAAGGATACAACAAGGAAAGTCAAAATTTTGGGGAAAGTATGGCCTCTGGCGATATCATTGTTGGGTTGATACTAAATGCACCACAATATTGTATTTTGTTTTTCACTTTTAGTTTTTATTGTACTAGGAATATAATTGTAAATTTTGGAGTGTTGATAATTACCCTTTTAAGTTTCGTTAGCTTGTATTGAAAATAACTGGACAAGATAACAGTTGGAGGAAGAAGTGAAATTTATTGATAAATAATTTTCCTAATTTTTACATGTTTCTTTAGTTAATTAAAGCTTGTTTGAAAGTGTTTATAAACTATTTAATTTATAAATTGATAGAAACGTGTGATAAATAAGTGAATAGTATTTGTAAATTCCATAAAATTTGTCAAAATAAAAAATAATTAGTCCATTTATTCAAGCTTATAAACATTAGCAAACACAGGCTACATTGTTTTCTTTCTTAATACTTGTTTTAAAAGTAACCACATATTTAGTCATAAAATATACTCAAATAAATATTTAAAAAGTTTTAATCAAGTTAAAAAAGAAATTCTAGTAAATACTTTTGAACTTTATCAAATCCCTTATTGGACATCATAGACTGCTCTAAGTAGGAGTAACGCAATTTGTATTTGGCCCCTCATTTATTAGGAAAGCATCTTCATCCTAACACTCCATGCAAGTCACGTTTTGATTTTTTGTGCTTTTTGTTACTATTAAACAAGAAAGCACTATAGTTAAATATCTAAGTGGGACCTATGCTGAGGGCACATTCTATGCCTGTGGGACCTCATTTTTTCTGAAATGTTCAAAAAGAGAGAAAAGGATAATTGAAACAGAAGCTCCAAACATTTGACACGCTAACAAACTTTTCTCAAACCTTTCATTTGTTGCAATCGTCACCTCTAACATATCCAATCGTTGTAGATGAGGCCCCAAATATATGGAAACAGTCTCTTCTATTGTTAGTTGACCATAAAAATTAAACTCTGGCCATTTTAACCAAAATAGGCGAGAGTAAAATGTTCTCTTCAAATTTGAAAAGGCAAAGTAGTAATTAAATTGTAAAAATCAAAAAGAATAAAAATAAATAAAAACTCCTTCATCTCCTTCAACCTCTGCCCAACACCTACCGTCACTGCCCATCGACCACCACCCCCACTATCCGTCGCTACACCGCAATTACCATCGCCACCTTAAACTGCCAACCGTTAACATACCCAGAATCTATAGTCCATTCACACACCCAAATACATATGTAGACATATATGTATAGAGATAAGAGAGAAACCCCCCAACTACATATGTAATATAAATTGAGGTTGCGGTATAATGTTTGTTGCGACACTTGATAGAACCAATACATTAGCCTCAGATCTATTCTAAAACATATAAACCAAATTACAAAAATTCAAGAAACCAATTCGCTGCAAATGTAATTTTTCACCATACATGAGCTCCTTCCCCAAATGTAAATAGTCTTTTTCTTTGCAAGTGTTAGGGGTGTGATACTGTCGGTGTGGGGGTATTTTCAAACAACTTTGGAGGTGGCAAGGTGATTGCTAAAGAGGTGAAATGCAGTGGTCCCATTTGGACTTTTTCGTTTTTGATGATCTTTCATTTCTTGGAGCAACTGTTCATGGTTTAACAAGGAATTAATGTTCATGGTGGTGGTGGTGGTGGTGGTGGTGGTGGTGGTGGTGGACTGGTGGTCAATGGCGTGGTGATTGCAGATTTTTGATTTTAGGTTAAGGGGTTAAGACTAAAATGTAGGGGTTGGGGGTAAGGAAGACGATCAGATATCCTTTTTTTTATTATTTAATTTTTTTACTAATTTTATGAGAAAAATATTAAGTTACCATTTTGCCTTCCCCTATTTTGATTAAAAATGTTCAAACCTTTTTTGGCAGTCAACTGATGACATTTTGGATGGAAACCGTCCAAAGGGGACTCACGTGCAATGATTGGAAATGTTAAGAGTGACCGTTGCAATAAGTTAAAAGTTTAAAAAAGGTCTATTAATGTTTCAAAGATTTGGAACTTTTGTTGCAATTATTCCAAAGAAAAACATGTAAATTTAGGGTTCATTAGGTGAGGGTGTTTTGGGAATTTGAGGTGCGTTGTTAATTATGAGACAAGCAAGCCGTTGAGTGGAAAATGTGTTAAAAAGCAGGACAGATATATATTTTATTTTATTGATTTATTACAGTTGAAATGGCCAATGGGCGAATCCGGTTCACATGCTTTTGTCACATATAACTTTTTGTAACTTGCATCTAATTATTTGCTTGAACAATGCTATAACTAAATATGCAATTGTCTTTCTGTAATTGACTATTAGTCAAAAATAATTTTTGACAACAACAAATCACAGGAAAGCGGTTGTCTTTATGTTCCAATTCTGTTAAAGAAAAAATTCGTACTTGCAGATTAATTTTATTTACTTTTACTGTTTGAAAGTAGGTTGGTCAACTTTGATACTTCCTAAATTTATTTTATTTTTCTTTTATTTTTTGTGGAACTCGTAAAAGTAAATTCAAAAGTAAAATATTTTATTCAGAGTCATGCCTTTAATAAAATAAGTTAAAGGAGACGAGATATTAAAATTAATACAATTTGTTTTATTTGCAAAATAAACGGTATAAAAATGAAACATAAGGTAAAATATTATACGTCTATATAAATTAAACATGCATTTATTGTTTCGGTCAGTTTAAATAAAGTCGTGTTGTTGTCCCACTATTTGATTAAGAGATAAATAGTCATATCTTAACAGCTGTATACAAAAGTTTGTTTTAACTTTTTATTGTTTAAACTCAATACCAAGCTAATAGAATGACAGAAAATTCAACTCTCATATCTATTATTTTAATTTTATATAGGGAAAATTGCAATCGTGATGCAAAATCTTTCATTTAATAGTAGATTTGATCTCAACCTTTCATTTGTGTCAACACCAAACCTTTCATAAATTCTCGCTTGGATTCCAAATAGATGAAAATGTTAGTCTGACCGTTAATTGACAATATAATTGACCTTGACAATAATTTTGACTAATTTTAGAAGGTTAATGATAAGTGTGTTTTTGTACACTTATTTAGGTCACAAACATGATTGAATAACGAGCAAAATGATTAAATTGTGACTTAATTTCATTACATTTGTGAATTTTAGGGAACAACGATGAACATAGTGAAATTCAGGAGAAAAACGCGAAAATGACTAAAATGACACAAAGTAAAAGTTCAGGGACCAAGGTGCAATTATCCAAAAGTTGATCCGATGAACAAATCGA
>NC_036246.1:13934591-13950376 GCF_002742605.1 Olea europaea var. sylvestris
CAATCAAATGTCACTCTTTGTTTTTTGGACAACCAATTTTCCAGTTTTAGAAAGGAACCTTTACCAGACTCCGAGTTCATCCAGCACTCGGCATGCTTGATTTGTCCCACATTGAACTAGAGACTCACATTTCAGCATCAATTAAGCATTGAATTCATCTTGATTTGTCCTGCAGTGAACCAAAGGGGCACATTTCTGCATTGTTTGTGAAATAGTTGTATTGCAAGGAAACAAGCTCAACGGGAGCATTCCAAATGAGATTTCAATGCTTGTAAACTTAACTTTGCTAAAATATGTCACTCAATTCTTTGTCCCGTTCACTGATTACTGAATTGTTCTCAATGAGAAATCTTCTTAGCCTTGTGCTATCACATAATCAGAGAAGTGCTCTTATAGTCTTTAATGCCAGCAATAATCACTTCTTTGGTATCCTTAACGAGTCCATCTAGAATTTAACGTCTCTTTCTATATTAGATCTCCACAAAAGTAGATTTTCTAAGAGTTTGCTCTGATCGCTTTCAACCCTAGATGCCTTGTCGTAACTTGATTTATCAGAAAATCGTTTCCAAGAATATCTTCCTTATCAAATCTGCAACATAGAAGGCCTCACCCTTGCCAATTTCTCTAGTCACATTCCAGATTCTTGTTTCATGAAAAAAATCCATGCATTCTAGACCAGTATGTAGCATCAATGCCCATCTAGTTCATTTGTCTCTCGTGCTTCAATTGTTGATCTTGGAGGGACTGTAATGAATGAGATTTAATGACGATGTGAAGTAATAAAGATCACAACAAGAAATAAGATTAAAAATAAAGAAGAACAAAGAGAATTTATCGCAGATGAATAATGTATTATAAACTGACAATACGGAGAAAAATTACAGACACGGCAATAGTGCTTAAACAAAACTGACAGAGGAGCCTTGTATTTATAGGCTACATCTCACCCTATAAGAGTCATAAAAGACAAGAAAATATATTACAATTAGAAGACCCAATTTCAACGGAATTTTGTTTCCTTATTGTTGAATGCAATTAGACTCCCTTCCAACACCAACAACATGCGATTCAAGACTCCTATTTGAGTCACAACTCTAAAATCTCCATTTTAACTCAAATTCCGGTGCAATGAGTGGAACTCCACAAAATTTCTTCACCTGAGAAATAAAGCCGTTTGCATCGAAATGAAATGGCAAATCTCCTCAACGTAGTAACCAAAACTCTCAATATAAACCATCATCCTCTGCACGGCGTCTACAAGCGACACTTGAACCCTACTCACGGGTTCCCAAAATTCCACCAAGGAATTAATATTCACCAAATAAGGTCGAAGCACACTCTGAAGCAGAAACTATACAAAATGCCTAAACAAAAGGTCCCTTGCTAGAACTGTCGCCTTTAACATCCCTAAAAGCATTACAAACATCATTAACACCATGGTACCTATGCTTAATGGATCCAATCCTAGCAACAGAACACAGTGCAATCGTTGAAATTGGTTATAAAGCGAAATCACCAATGCTCCCTTGAGCAATGTTCTGAATTGACCCAGACCTCGTCACAAGAAGTAATGTACCAAACTGAATATCCACTATGGTACTAAACTTGTCCATATGTTTCTTAACTGGTTCTGAACTCTCCTGCAAGATGTATAATTGAGACATTCTCCGTCCCTCTGGTACAACTCGGACACCCGTCCACCAGAGAATTTATACCCTTTTGCATCTAGAGTACTAAGCGAGATGAGATTCCTTTTCAGGTCTGGAACACATCGAACTTGATCAATTGTTCTAGCTGTCCTATCCCACAGCCTAAATTTGACTTGACCAATCCCAGCAATACAACAAGAGTGGTTATTTCCCATTACAACTCTACCTTGTTGAACAATCTCATATGTTTGAAAGAAATTTCGATTGGAACACATATGATGCGAACATGCCGAATTAAGAATCCACTCATCGTCAGGCCTAGATTCCACGTCAGATATCACTGTCAACATCACATCTTCGCTGTCTAAAAAATCATGAACTACATTTGTTTCATTTGAAGTCAAAGGTTGCACTCCATGATTTGCAACTAAATCACATTTAGACTGCAACTTATCGCAATCCTTCCGGATATGTCCCTTACGTCTACAGTAGAAGCAAAACAAATTACTATTATTCTTCGATCTACCCCTCCATCGACCACTATGGGATACAAGAGCTTCCTCATCCCTTGATGTAGCTCCAACCAAATGCGTCAGCTTCTCCTTTGAGTGCAAAGCATCATAGACGTCCTCTATAGTCAAAGTATCTCGACTATACAAAATGGTGTCCCGAAACGACGCATAAGAGCTAGGCAACGAACACAACAGGATCAAGACTACATCCTCTTCATCGTACTTAACCTCCAATATCTCCAAATCTGCAACTATTTCCTTAAACACGGCAATATGGTCCTTCAATGACTCTCCTTCTGCCATGCGATAAGAATATAGCTTCTGCTTTAGAGCAATTTGCTTGTGAGACTTTTAGCCATGCATAACTGCTCCAGTTTCAATCACAAGGCAGTCATTGTTTTTTCCTTCAAGACATCTTGTAGAATATTGTTGGATAAATGAAGATGGATTTGCGATAAAGCCTTCTGATCCCTCCGTTGTTTCTCTTCCATTGTCCAATCAGCTAGCATCTTATCAAAACCTAGCAGTGCATCATCCAAATCCAACTGCGCTAGAATAGCCCATATCTTTACTTGTCACAAAGAAAACCTTGTATTGCGATCCAATAGCGGAATGTCATACCTCATAGTAGTCATCTCTGAAAAAACCTCAACCAATCCACAAAAGAAGAACCAAGCTCCGATACCACTTGTTGATTTCAGATGTATTGTAATGAATGAGATTTAATGATGATGTGAAGTAATAAATATCACAATAAGAAACAAGATTAAAAGTAAAGAAGAACAAGGAGAATTTATCGTAGAGGAATGATGTATTATAAACTGACAATATGGATAGAAATTACAGACACAACAATAATGCTTAAACAAAACTGATAGAAGAGCTTTGTATTTATAGGCTACATTTCAAACCTTAGAAAAGTCCTAAAAGGTAAGAAAATATATTACAATTAAGAGACTTAATTTCAACGGGATTTTGTTTCCTTCTTGTTGAATGCAAATAGACTCATTTCCAACACTAACAATACGCGATTCAAGACTTCAATTTGAGTCACAACTCTAACATCAATAATTGGTTCTGATGTTGTTGTTGGTGTTAGATTTATATCCCAGGTCCTGCTTTTTGGGCTTCTCGAATGGAATATGCTGAGACGAGATGGTGTAAATACTGACGAAGTTGCCAATGTTGAGCTGTGATGACACAAGAGTCGGCATCTAGTGATGCAATTTTGGGTAAGAAGTCAAAAGATATTGCAACTTTTGAGCACACCTATTAAGGATAAAGACTGCAGATATTTTATCTGCTGACGAAAATTTTAGTCGGTGTTATCTTATTGGTGACGGTGGATTTGACATGGTATACAAAATCTGGTACGGGAAACATAGTCCTTGCCCTGCTACCCACACCGTTTAAAGTTAAATTTCAAATTTAAGTTTTCAAACAAAAATAATAAATTTATTATCATTTTTAAAGAGAATATAAGTTGTTTTTAACAAATTGGTAAAAATGTAATAATATTTACTAACTAAAGACGAAAATAAAAACAAAAAAATAAATAAAAAGAAAAAGAAAAAAATATGGGGCAAGGGACCCCCCGTCTCGTCCCATTCCGCTTTAATCGGATATGGATATAGGGTAAGATAATCACTGGTGGAACCAAGGTGGGTCACTTGACCCGCTAACTTTAAATTGAATGGTTCGTTTTTTATTTTTTCAAAAATCAGTTTTGAAGCTTTAAGAAATTATTTCTTGTGTATTTTCTTATGAAATGGAATTAGGGATTCCCGCAAGTCCTCCAAATTCTATCTTGTTTTACCGATTTTATGGTAATAGCTTAGTGCTGTGATTTTTATTTTTGTTTGAACTGGAATGGAATTGATAATGTAATATTCAAAATTTGCTATTTTTTTTTTTTGTATTTTTCATTTGAATTGATTATTTTCATTAATCGTGATGGAAAAATAATTTAAACGTAAATTTGCTTTTTCTTTTGCTGATCACAATGTTAATGAAAAGATTATTCGAGATAAAAGTGATGAAAATGATGTTTGAGGGGTAAAAAAAAAAAGATTACAAACTTGATGATGTTTACGATGAACGTAAATTTGTATTCTTTGCAAATTTGATTGTGCCCCATCAATTTAAAATGTCTAACAAAAATACCTAGCGGAACGGGATGGGAATAGCTGGCCCATCCCATACCCGTCCCACTGCCATTCCTAGGAAGAACAATAGCTGTCAAGGGGCTTAATGAGGTCACTTGCATGGAGAACGGTAATTCTTGGCTGAAGTTGAAACAATTGGTAAGGTGAAGCACAAAAATTTGGTCCCATGGCTGGGGCACTGAGAATGGAAGACTAGAATTTTGGCGAAGGAACTGGCCAGATGCAGTCAAGGCACTTGACTGGTCTACCAGGTTCAAGATTCCCCTTCGCTCAGCTCTTGAACTTGCTTTTCTTCATGGACACGTTCGCCACATTATTCACAGAGACATCAAATTGAGCAATATACTACTGGACGGGAACTTTGAACCACGAGTATCGGATTTTGGCCTAGCTAAGTTAATTAGTGCTTCTGAGAGTCGTGTTATATACCACCTGAGTATTGCCAGACTATGGCGGCTACAACCAAGGGAGACATCTACAACTTTTGGGTGGTGACTGGCGATGTTTGAGCTTATAACAGGAAGATCACCAACTGGACAAGCTGATGTCGCGAGAGGCAGTCTCGTTGGATGGTTACACAGGGAAAGCCGTATGTACTCGACCTTACATTTCTGGTTCGGCTACATGGAAGGATAAAATGCTCCACTTTCTTGCAAATGGAGGTTGTGCGCCCATGAAGATCTATGGGACCTCCAACAATGGTCAAGGTAGTTGATGCTCTTGAAGCAGGATAAAGTGTTAAATTGTGTAATTTGGTTCTTTGAAATGCAGAACCCAGGTGAGGTGATTCAAGAAAATGAAGAAAACTTTCAGAATTAACTTCGCTTTGGTTCAATATGTCCAACTATGGAAAACCTACACGTCGTAACATAAAATCACTGCTTAAAACAATAAAAAGGGTAATCAGAAAAAGGAATACAAAATGCAGTATGCCAAACACTGAAATTTATTATAATTAAGACCGAGCATCAAAACAGTTCTTAGGTGAATATATTCTCACCAGTCTACAATGCAAATAATAATAATACTGAATGAAAATGAGAGAAGAAACTACTATCTACATGCAATCCTCCAATATTTTGAAAGGGCTTAATAATAATGGGAACACCGAAACATACAACAACAATTCAAAACTAATCCCTGCTAAATTGGTTAAATTCATAGTGTTTCACTTGACAGGTACTTCGATGAGATTAATGCGAGTATTTTCGGCACAGGATGCAATCAGAAACTCAAATTCATCAATATTTCCACCCAGTGTGCAGTTGTTCTCAATTCCGAGCGTTCCCACTTCCAAGTGTGAGCTCGAGATCATCCAATCCCACCTCATGAATCCTCTCCCCTTCCCATGCCTTCACTGGAACATTCTCGAACCCAAATTCTGTACTCTTCCCCTTATCCAACATGGTGTCCTTGGAAGTAAGGTGTTGAGCCACAGGCTTCATGAGATTAAAGGTTGGAGAAGTTGGAACCATGGTGGGTGCATTAGGATATGCCTGGAAGTTCATCCATCGGCCAGAATCAATAGTAGATGAGTCTGACTCATCGCATTCAGGTATAGTGGTTGTTGGAGTGAAGCGCCGAACACGATTTGGACTTGCCGGGGCCGAAGCAGCAGCGAAAAAGGGGATATTCAACGCGGACATGGATTCTTTTGCGAGAGTTTCCAAATTGAAAGTTTGATTAGGGCGTCTAGTTGGCGATGATAAAGGTGGAGTTACAGGGGCACTGTTTGATATTCGGAGAGGAGGGAGAGATGACGGGATAGAGTTAAGGAGGAATGCAAATGGATGTGATGATGGGTTGGCACATTGTCGAGTCGGGCTGGGGAAGGACGAGGATGATGGACTCGGTTGGTAAGAAGGAATTGGACTTGCGAAATATGATGATGGTGGACTAGGATTTACGGAACAAGGTGTCATATTGGTTGAAATGATTCCACTTTCCCGGCGAGGTGGTTTGCATCCCTGGATGATATATTGATTATTAAAAGCAGAATGTTAAAAACTATAAACTACAATTGAGACAAACAATGAATCAAGCAAGAGAAGCTTGTACAACTTTTCTAAGAATCAAAGAACAAAATGACAACATTCATAAGGTTACAAACAGCTGAAGGAGAGATGTATACCAATAACATATCATGATTCACGCTATTATGGAAATAATATCAGACAATCACAAAAACATTATTATCTTATCAGGGAAACTCTGTTAAATATAAATACTTCGAGTTTGACATTGAAAATATGGAAGACATGCTGCAATTTTCGCTCGATTGAGCAGTGCATTCCAATAGGAAAGAGATGAAATTGCTCATCCACAAACTCTTAACAAATAGTTTAACTCCAAACTCCAAAATCTCTATACAACAAGAAGAAAAAATCACATGGATTTAGATAGCAAAAAGTAAATGAATTTAAAGGAGAAGGCACTCGAGCGAAATAAAATATTAGCTGCACAAATGAATTAATACTTCAATGCTGAAAAGATCAGTTTCCCTGGTATTCTTTTTTCTCTCAACATTTTATACACAAAAACACATTCAGCAACACAGTACTACACAAGAAGACAACACTGCCTTAAGACAAAGGATAAGAATTTAACGAATAACAAGAATGCAATAAATCTTTAGCCAATTTTTTCACAACCAGTTTAGAACTAGCCATAAATAGAGCGTTTTCAAATGCTTTACCACAACCAGCAAGAAAAGTTAAAGACTGGGTAAAAGAAGAAAAATCCCATAAAGAAAACCTTTTATTTACAATTTACACCCATTTTCTCAACAGATCAAAAGCCAGAAAACAAAAATTAGCCTATTAAACTTAGGATAAAATAACAGTAATCTTGATTCAAATTAAGAAAACCTAATAGTTTCTAGATCTAAGCAGATCCAAGCAAAACCCATTATAAAAAGCAAGAAAAACACAAACCCGTAACAAAAAAAGATCCTTATCAGATAACAGAGATGAATTATTACGGAAAAATACTAAACGAAAAAGGAAAAAAAACCTTGCGATAGGTGGTGCCATCAGGCTCAACAATCCAACCAGCTTCAGCACAGAGAGCTTTGAGGACCTCATTGTTGTCGCAGTGTTTAGGCAGATTGTAATCCCCTTGTGCCCTTAAACCTGTATATATCTTGGCCGCTATAGCCCTTCTTCTTCTCTCTCTTCTCCTGTTGTTCTCTCTTTCTCTCCACGATGGCTTCCTCCTCCCACTTCCTCCATTTTCGTTCACACCCCCTCCTCCTTCGGTTGATTCTCCAGCTTCCCACATCATTTTCGTCTCTCTCTGTGTTTTTATGTAAATATAGCAATATGGATGGGGTGATGTGAAAGGGTTTCTGCAGAGTAACACGCTACTTCCCTCTGATATCTCAAGTGTGGAACGATCTTTATTTCCATGTATGCCAGTGTGCGTTTATATTAATGACGTATGCACATGAGAGTTAAATGTTTGAGCTGCCATTAAACTTTGCTATATGTTACGGATTATTCACCCTATTTTAAAACCTTTTTCAATGACCGCTCAATTTTATTCCATCAAATTCCATTGACCATGGGATGAAATACATTATTGAATTTGCTTGTGTGGATCACGATAATCTGATGTGGCACGTTAAATGTTAAATTATTTATCACGTAAACTTCATGTCAGCAGCAGTGAAACAAGCCTTTGCCTTGATTTACAAATTAAAAAGCAGAATTTCTCACCTTTTTCCGGAACACGTTTCTTCTTCCTAGAAAACCCCAAATTGGAACAATGCCTTCGAAAATTGAAATGCTAATTACAGATTGATCAACGATTGTTGCATAAACATGCTAGTTGAGTAAATATTGTACATACATTTTGGTATTGTATGTCTCAGCATTATTATTATGATTATTATTTTTGTATGGTACTTGAGAGGGCTTTTCAGTATGTCAAAACGGAGAAACATCGATCTAAGGATGGCAATTTGAACAGTCAAAATCGAAAATCGCGATTAACCGAATCGAATGGGGCGAAAAAAATCAAACCGATGGTGCAATGGGGCGGATATGATTTTTATTTTTATGAACCGATTCGTGCTGGTGCAGGTATGGTATTTACGCCGTCAAACCGAAACCAAATCGATTACCCACTATTAAAAAAAAAAAACCAATTGAATTGATTATTGAGATTTACATTACTTTTCTATCTAGCCCAAAACAAAATCCCCCCATTACATCTACATGACTCAGCCGGCCAACCCACTTACCATTAGCCAATAATAATAACATTAGTATGACAATATATATATGCAAACCCTACTCTCCACAGACTACAAACTCACGCACGACTCCTTTTATTTTTAATTTTTTTCTATTGTGAGTAGAAAATTCTACTTTTTCATCATACTCTAACGCTTGTGCAATGTTTAACGAGAAGGAAGATGATGAAAAGGTACATTTTTTTTATTTAAATCTTAGTTAAGACCATTCTAAAATAGGTAGTATCGTTGTATTCTCTACTTACATTTCTTATTTACCATATATGAATCAACTTTGAGTGTTGATTTATACGAGTAAGACTTGTGGGGGAGAATGAATCAAGTAACTTCGATGCACAATAATTAAGAATGAAGAAAAAATTTAGTATTGTTATATTTATAAGATTGTTTATTAAATTTGTATTTTACAATTGAGATTTTGGATAATGTTTGCATTTTCATTTGGAATATTTTGTTTTTGTTTTCATTGACTTTTTTCATAAATTGTTTTACATCAGTTTGACGGATGAACCTATAAAAAATAATTTATTTTCGTGGTTATTAACCGAACCGAACCGAAATGATTTACGTGATTATGGTGCGGTTATGGTATTGTCAAAAAATTGGTGGTGCGGTTATGGTTTTGGCCGAACCGACCCATAACTGAACCGTTGCCAACCCTACATCAATCGTATTGTTCTTGACCCAAAATGTGGTGTTAATGATGATGGAACCCCACCATTTAAGTATGTCATATATGCCCTAGCTCGACACCTGGTATTCTTGCAAGGCAGCATCATTAATGATAGTTTGTAGCTTAGAAGGTGCAACATTGCCAGTAAATCATGGTTTTCAAAGAGGAAGAGACGTGTTTGGGAAAAAGATGAGAGATTTTGCTTTTTAATTTGTAAATCAAGGAAAATATGTGTTTGGCCACTGCTGACATGGAGTTCATGTGGCAAATAACTTAACATTTAACGTGTCATGTGAGATTATCGTGATCCATGTAAGCAGATTTAATAATGGATTCCATCCGGTGGTCAATGGAGTTGGACGGATTCAAGTTGAGTGGCCATTTGGAAAGGTTTTAAAATAGAGTGAGTAAACGGTGACATATAGCGATGTTCAATGGCCACTCAAACATTTAACTCACATATATTGACCCAAATTCTAGGAGGAGAACTTGAATTGTAATAT
This sequence comes from Olea europaea var. sylvestris, assembly GCF_002742605.1. Classification (NCBI taxonomy): domain Eukaryota; kingdom Viridiplantae; phylum Streptophyta; class Magnoliopsida; order Lamiales; family Oleaceae; genus Olea; species Olea europaea. The sequence goes on from NC_036246.1 coordinate 13,944,349, forward strand.
GCTACACAGAAACTTCTAATGAGAGTGACCTTAATGATATTGAAGGTGTGTTTGAGCCCAATTTTTTCCATAGTAATTTTTTGTAAAAATGTGTGGTTAAAAAGTAGAAAAATTTGAATATATGTGTAAAATTATTTTATTGAAATAATGCGTGGTTAGAATGATTTTTTAGGTAAAAAATAAATTTTTATATAATGAGGCTCAAACAGAGACTAGGTGTTGATGGGATGAACAAGTGTGAATGAATGATGGGAAAGAATGAAAGTTTATTTCCACATTAATACACAGGCCTAAGTTGCTCCTACTCGTGCACTAGGCTCACCCTATTTTTGTAAGGAAAAAAATCATAATTCCGGTGTATTGTTTACATCAATTCACAAATCAAGTATATAATTTAAAAATTCAAAATTCAGGAATCTATACAATTAATTGAAAATATTTATTAATTAAATAAAATTAAGTCACAGTTATATGATAAATGGTCGCAGATTTATGATTACAGGTTACAGATTTATTTACTGGTCACATATCATTAAATTAATTGGTCACAGATTATTTCGAGGTCACAAATCAAAAATTTTATAAGTCACAATTTATTTCAAGGTTACAAATAAAAAATTTACAGGTCACAGATTATTTCAAAGTCCAAATTACTTGGTTACAGATTTTTAAATTTTTAGGTTACACTAAATAGATGGTCACAGATAACAAAATGGTTGGTACATACGCCAAATTTTTGGTCACAAACAATCAAATCATCCGTGACCACCATCTCACAACTACCACCAGCCACATCGCTGTCAAAATCACCGCTGCCAAAACCACCACCACCATCTCTAGCAACCCTGTCATCTCAAATACTGCAACTAGTACCACCTCATCACAAACAAAACAGATACAAAACCACCAACACCCTACAAAAGCCATCATTGCGATGTCATCACCAGAACCACCATTTATTCCAACAAAAACCATCACCCTACACGACACCATCAAAACCATCGCTGTTCACAACAACATTAGCCGGCAAACCACAACCAGCATCATAACTATCCCCACTACCGTACCACCACCATTGCAACACCACTGCCAGAGCCATCCCTATCACAACACGAAAATCGGTCAACACCACTCACACCGCCAGCAGCAAACCACCGTCACACCTACCGATCGCATACCTACACCTCTACCTCCACAGCATCATACCACCACTGCACCACCATCGTGACAACATATCATATCACTGCCGCATTGCACACCTAACACCACTACCGCACCGTACACATCTACCACCGAACAATTAATCACCACCACTCAAAAGTTGAAAACAAAAAAGTAAGCGAGGAGATCTATAGCTCACATAGCTGCTACTCACGACGCCCTTTGGTGGTGTCGCTGCGCAGACGATCCATGGTAACACCGTTGCGCCGAAGATCCTCTTCCAGTGGCGGCGCCGCTACTGTTGAGAGAAGAGAAATTGGGAAGAAGATAAGATATGTGACTGCGTGTGTTTAGAGAGAGAGAAGAGTGAGACGGGATTGGGGAAGCAATCACTCGCAGTGGTCTCCGGTAATGGGCGGCGTGCCTGAGGTGTGGAGAGAGTAAGGAGAGAATATGGAGTGAAGATGAAAATTTTAGGGTTTAAAATTTGAATGGATAAGATGGGTACCTGATTTGTGATTAAACAAACTTATTATTTGATTTTTGAATTGTAATTTTGAAATGCTTGGTTTTATGTAATTTTCCCTTTTCGTAAATAGGCTTAGAGTGTGTTCTATAAATAACGGGCTAATCGGTAAGCCTTTAGAAAAAAATGATTTTGATATAACAAAAAAAGAAAAAATTATCTTAAATCCTACATTTCAACTTTTCATTTCAATAATCAAATGTAAAGATTATTCTTTTAAAAATCAGGTGTACTCTACCCTATTCCACACCAAAAAACCTAATTTACTTTTACCCCATGTCACAGAAATAGAACACCACACCATAAATTAAGGTTCTCGTTCGGCGACGCCCACTATGCAATGTACGATAGTACGTTCATTTCACAATGACAGCGCACTTGCTGCATGAGAAGGCGCAATAATGGGCACCGTTGCATGTCACAACTAAGACAATGACACTCATCGCCACTGTTATAACAAGTGCTTCTTACGATCTGTTACAACAAGGGCTGCTTCATGCGATCTACTGCCGTGGTGATTTCACAGGTAAATAAGAAGAGGTATGTAGGCTGTGTGTTGGATTGTTGATGTAGGTGGTTGTGACGGTGCGATGTGCTGGCAAATTTAAGGAGGAGGTAGTAGTTGGTGCAGGAGGTGGTTGTTGTAGTGGTGGTGGATCTATGGCGATGGCAACAATGTTATGGGTCGTGCCGATGGTGGTAGAGTGGGGTGAGATGAGGTAGAGCAGATGAAAAATAATTTGTGACTAATTAATTGGATAATTATGATCAGTTAGTTGATAATTTTTATCGATAAATAATTTGTGAGTAATTGATTTGATAAGTTGAGATCGAGAAATAACTTCTGACCAATTAATTTGAAAAGTTATGATTGAGAAATAACTTGTAACCAATTAAATTGATAATTTATAACCGATAAATAAAAGTTATGATCCATAAAATTTGTGATTGGAGATCAAGAAAATAAATTATAACTAATTAATTTGATAATTTATGATCAATAAATAAATTATGACTTATAAAATTTGTGATTTGTGCTTGTAACGTCGTGTGATTGTGACTTGTGCGTAACTATGATAATAAATTATATGTTAGTGATATTAACCTATTTAATTAATAAAATTATTTAATTTTTTATTTATCCCGTTGTTTGATCCTCTTTTTTTTTTTTTAAATACACTTTTCTCTCAGTTATTTTTAATAACATATTCTTTAATAAAATAATATTACATGCAAATCCAAAATCAATACTTATTTAACTACACACTTTTTCATCAAAATATTATTTCAAAATACATTTTTATTAAAAAAAAAAAAAAGGGTCTCAAACAGGCTACTTGTTAATACCATCTAATTTTAGAAAGAACTTCAAAGTTTGTCAAGTTTAAAAGTACAAAATTTAAAATGAATAATGCTATTTGCAGTGAAAACTACCGGCAGTCGCCCTATGTGACTTATACTTGACAGTTTTTTATTTGATGTATAATTCAAAAAATAACTACCATATCTATGTATCAAATACCAAATTGCCAAGTGTATGCCACATAAGACGAGTACTGACAGTTTTCACTACGAATAGCATTACTCTTTTAAAATTGGTGGTTATGTATTTTTCCCCATTTCCAAAATCTGATATAAAAAGCACATGCATCCTTGATTTTTAAATTCTCAATTCAAAAATCAGATGTACAATTTTTTTGTTCAAAAATCAATTGATAATTCATTCTCTTTCTCTCTCTCTCCCTCTCCCCCACCATCTCTATTTCAACCTCGATGTGAGACCACACCACTATATATGATCACTGTGTGCAGTAGCTGCACCTTACAGTGACATTAGCACCTCTTGCGCAGCGCTGCAGATCACTGGTCACAGGTGGCCACTTTATCTATGGGCGGTAATGGAAAATTGGCCAGCGCTGCAAATCATGCTAGAGAAGAGAATGGATGTTGGTGGTGGTGTGAGGCAAAGTCAGGTAGCTAGCACTGAGATCTTACTATGAAGTTGTGAATCGAGCATATTATTATTCATAGGCAGACGTGCCAGCAGATTTGACCGTAAAAGAAAAACAATAATCTTCATTTATAGGCAAAGATCAGAATCCAAATCGGGACAAATGGTGAACATTATAGATCTCTCATTACAGGCGGCCATTTTATGTTTGGGTTTTGTTGTTATTGTTTGCAGTTGTTGGTGATGGTTGTGGTGGTGCTAATGTTAGCGGTGCTTGTGAGGTGGTCGTGGTATTGGTGTTGGAATTAGTGGCGACGACGACGGCATTGGCATTGGTATTGGTGTTTGAGTTGTGGCAATGGTGGCGAAATGGAACTAAGAGTATTAGTGACCAATTATTTGAGCGTTGTGACCTATAATTAATCATTTGATGGATCAGGTGTTGATGTTGGCACTGTGGATGTGGTGGTAGTGGCTTTGTTACATATAGTGGAGGTGATGGCGGTGATTTTGTTAGACCAACGGTTGCAATGGTGGTGGTTATTGATGATACATGCGGCGACGATGGTGGTGCTGACAACAAAGTGGTGATATTTTTGGTGGGATTGTGGTTTTGGAGTGGTAGACTGGTGGTGGTGAGCAATGGTGTAACTGAATCACTGTTGGTTATGGTGGGGTGGGGAATGGGGAGTGTTTGTGATGAATTATTTGGTTGATTGTAAACATAAATTAGTTAATATGTGACCAATTATTTCGTTGATTGTGATGAATAAATGGGTTAATTTGTAATCAATAAATAATATGTGACCTAAAAAATGTGATTGTGACTCACGATTTACTAAGTTGTAACCGAAAAATTATTTGTGACCGATTCATTTGATAATTTGTGACCATTAAATAAATTGTAACTTATAAAATTGGTGATTTTGTGATTAATGAATAAAATGTGACATATAAAATTTTTGATCTGTAATTGAGAATAATTTCTGCTACAAATTTTTTTTATCTGTGACAGTGAAATAATTTGTGATCTATAAAAATTTTTATCTGTGACCCAGAAATAATTTGTAACCAATTAATTCGATAATTTGTGGTCAAATTATATAGATTTGTGACCTTAATATATATAATTAATAATATTNAAATAATTTGTAACCAATTAATTCGATAATTTGTGGTCAAATTATATAGATTTGTGACCTTAATATATATAATTAATAATATTTTTCAATTAATAATTTCATAAATAGAATTTAGTACTATCTAATTTTAGAAATTTTAAACCTTATTTCTCAATTTCGAAACGAGTCATAGTTAAAATTTTATATATGAATTTTTCCTCTCTTTTTTTAAATAATAGAAGCCCACAAACAGCCCAAATTGTTGCGAGCCCAATCTTTAAAAACAACCTAATTCAAACTTGCTTCACCGGTCACCCAATGCTAACTCTAATGTCCTTGCGTAACTAACTTCATCTCTATTTGACATCCGCGAGAACTGGCACCATCGATCGGCTCCTGATGCATCCAAGCCTCAATTCGAGCGGCACTCTATTCCAATTTTCAAACTTCCAAAGGTAAAACCCTGACTTCACAATTGAGGAAAGGAGAATAGCTTGAGCAATTTTATGCATACTAGAAGAAAGCCTTTGAAAATATCTTTTCCACTGGCTGCACAAAATTAATTAGGTAAACTTGATTATGGTTAAAATTCTGTACAAATAAAACTAAACGAGAAATACAATGAATGTAAATAAATGTACTAGCGTCTTTTTCCTAGTTTTTCGAATGCCTAAGCCGAAAGAGTTATTTGTGTACATAGGGGGAAATGAGCTCATATGATTGCTATTAGTGGAGCAGTAAAGTTCGACAATAAGTTGAATTGGAGGATATGTAGTTGCTGACTTGAAATTATAGTTGAAATGGAGTTAGGCAATGGCTAGTGAGTTGAAATTGAGTTGGGGCGTGAGTTGAAAGTATAGCGATGACTTGCCATCGATGGGATTGAATTGGGAATTGTTGCAAGGATGAGTGGAGTAGGGGTTATGTTGTCCTTTTGTTTGTATACTTGATCCACATTTTTTTATAATTAAAGACATCCACATAATTACATTAAATAAGATCTATGGGGGGTTAGGATTCCCCAACTGTATATATATTTGAGCCAATTTATGCTTCAAAATTTCTAATAATAAGACATTGAAAACGTTAATTTTTTTCGTAACTTTTTCATAACTTTGATTGTACTCCACTAACTCTAAATGTTGGCATCCGCCCATAAATAACTCGATTATGCTACATGTACATAATGATTGATATATACATAATATGATGAGACATGTTTATGTCAGAATTCTTCAACTTAAAAAAAAAAAAAAAAAATTCATCTTT
>NC_036246.1:13950476-13951603 GCF_002742605.1 Olea europaea var. sylvestris
CACCTGCAAAAGCATATAATAAAGCAACAACGTTGAATTAAATTCAATAGCATAAAGAAAAAATCAATAGGTTTTTTAAATCAAATGGTGCATATGATTGAGAAGAGGGACAACTTTGAAAATGGCCGGTAGATTCTTCCTATTTTTCATAATAGCCTTTCTTATTAAAAGTACTATATTGCCCTTAATGAAATTATTTACAAGATCTATCTTATATCTTTAAGGAATTGTCAATCATGTCCTATATCTATATTTTTCAATCTTTTGAACACCTTTAAATATTCTTTATATTTTAATAGTTCTTCAAAGATTATAGGTTGACCTCTTTTAGTTATGTATCCTTTAAATAATCCTTCTGAGATTTCTTCTTGTATATCCGTATGTTTAGTTATAATATCTTCTACTTTTCTTATTTCTCTATAAGTTCTCACAGAATCAAATTCTATATTATTCTTACAACTATAATCTATGTCTCTATATATTTCTTCAATTTTTTCTTTTTCAATAGGGAATATAACATCAGATTTTACATCTAATTTAAGCAGAAAAGAAACATCTTCTTCATCTAAAAATAAAATGAGATTTTTATCATTGTTAGCAGTAGAAGTGGATGCTTGTGAATTGCTCATCAAAGATAATTAGAACATAAGCATGTAAAGATAAGTAAATAACTTACAGTAATCAAGTGGAAATAAACAGGTTTTCCCTCCAGTATGCTCTTATAGATGCTTTGCATGTACTTAATCAATCTTCTGAATCAAATAAAGATTTAAAATGTTTTGAAATCATTTGAGTCCACAACTGCTTCCGCAAAAGGTTTTTCAATTAAGGTTGCATTTCTCATTCTAGAGAACTAGCCGTGTTTCCACAGACGCTATCTCACAGTATCCAGAGTCTCTGTTTTCACCTCTATCCAAACTCTTTTCAGAATCAAGTTCCTACTTGGAACGAAATTTTAAAAGATAACTCACACACAAGGTGCTACAATTTTTGTTAGAAAACTGCCTTTTCCCCCTAAACCATTCATCAAAGACGGGTACTTTAGCATGGCTAACATCCATTCAAATCAATATTTTGAAAATCTTTTAAAATCTCTATCTGTACTGCCGAGGAATCATGAGAAACTT
>NC_036246.1:13951727-13966407 GCF_002742605.1 Olea europaea var. sylvestris
CTATATTTACATACCTTTGGTACTCACCTTATGAAGTTTAGAACTCCATAAGTGATTACCTTATTACACGCTTTCCTATCTTCAAGCTATCTAATATTTTTCTGAATACAAGTAGTGTAATCAGATTACAAAAGATTTCTCTCAAATGTGTTTAAGAGAAGTTATTTCAAGTTATTTCGAGATGTCTTCCTCCTTCCTTCCTGTCCCTTTTATAGGAGATTTTGGAATCTTATCTTGGACAGGTGTCTTCCTTTTTTCTTTGTTGGGTAGCTAGGCCATCTTATCTCCACCGAATTCTTCATTGTCTTCTTGTTGGGTGGACCACTTCTTTTGAAAGTAGATACCTTATCTTTTGAGTTTGTCTGCCACTTGTAACTATTAGTGAGGAGTAGTTACAATTATAGAGACTTTTCTTGTATTATCTTCTGTCTTTTAGTAGCCACAATTTTTCTTTAATAAATTTCTTTATTAAAGTAGTGATAAAGGGCTACTTTAGTCACCATCACTTCTCCATTTTCGAATCAAAGAATTCTGCAGGGAATTCTTCATCATTAAGAGATGCTTGACTCATATCTTCAACAACACAGTATTCACAATGGTGATCACTGTAATTCCAGAGTAATTTGCATAGTTCTTTGGCCATATCTTTTGATCCGTGCACTTGGTTGGATATAATTGCAGATAATAAATGGTCAAGATAACAAATATCTTCTTCTTTGGTTTCCATCCTTGTATTGGAATAGATAATATGATCTTCAGATGGATACACCCATATTTTTTCTTTTTTAGTAATTATCTGAGTTACATGCTCAAATATCTCTTTATATCCATTTGCTCTTCTATAGGGCATCATATTAAGAATATCTTGATATCCATTTTTAACAACTTTTTGATTGGCTGGTAAAAAATGTTGATTTGTTAGTCCCATTTTGATCACATGAAACGATGGATGCATATATTCAAGAACAGGATCCCATTTCATTATTGCTGAATGGAATCTAATGTATATATTTGTTGTTTTAACAAATTCAGTATATCTTTTAACAGCTTTCCTAATGTTGGCTGGAAGCTGAGCTATCTCCTTGAGATCTTTACTAGGATATATACAAAGTATATTTCCTATTTCAAAGCAATTTCGAACCCAGTTGGCTAGTGCTCCTGGATAAAAGTTTATCTTGTTATATTTCGAATAGTGGAGAGTCTTCATCCACTTTTCAATCTTCAGATACCAATCTGATAGAATATTAAAAATAACAATAAAGAGTGTTACTTCTTCATAGTTATCTTTTTTAGGCATTTTTGCTTAATGGCATATCTTGACAATATCTTTGGGATCTATCCTTTCAATAGAAAGTTTAGATTGAGTTTGGCTCTGTGAAGAGCTACCTTCTCTTTTGATATCTTGAATATCTCTATTACCAGTAATAAGTTTAAGTATTTCCTGTGAAGGGGTTCCTATTACCTTCTTTTCTTTCCCTTTATCCTCGAGGAGAGCGCTAGTATTCACAAGTCCCTGTGAAGGGATACTAGTCTTGGTACAAGAAACTTCTGCCTCATAGGCTAAATTCTTGCCTCGAAGGCTATCTTGGATATTTTGAATTTGGGTTTCCAAATAGGAAACTTTTATCTCAAGTATCTGGACTTTCAACCTTAATTGTTCTAGCTCCATCCCTGCTAAGATAATCAGGAAGAAAGTTAGCTTTTCCTTTAATATATTCAATATCAAATTTGAAATATGAAAACCAAATTTGTATTCTAATAATATATCTATTAGTCATAGATGGATCAACATTATTTTTCAAAAATGCTTTAACTTGAGTATTATCAGTTCTAATCAAGAACTTTTTTGGTAATAAATAATCTTCATGTTTCTGAACTCCTCTTTTTACAACAATGAGTTCGTTTCTATTCGTCTCATATCTTGTTTCAACTTCTTTGAATGTCCCTGATGTATAACCTGCAAGTATCTCAGGACAAGAACAATCTTTTTCGCATTTATATTCTTTATGATTCTTTTTAACCTTTAACACTGCTCCCCAATAATAATCTGAAGCATCAGTTTCCAGGATAAAAAAATCTTCTTCTTGGGGTATTACAAGTTTAGGCAATACCTTTAATTCTTCTTTTACCTTTCTTATATTTTCACAATCTTGCTCTTCCCAAGACCACATTATATTTTTTCTTAATTTTGGAAGAAAATAATTTTTCAATTTAGCACAATTTTCAATGAATCCTTCAGCATAATTTAATATACCAAGGAAGCTTTGTAATTGCTTTTTATCTTTGATTTCTTCAGGAAATTCTTGAAGCTTTTCTCCAATATGGGATTGCAATTGCAATTCTCCTTCTTTTATAAATAATCCTAAGAATTCTATTTCTGTTTTAGCTATCTCAGCTTTCTTTTGAGAAAGAGTAATACCATGTTTTTTCATAATATAACAGAATTTCTCAAGATGCTCAATATGTTCATCGATATTGTTTGAATGAATAAGTAAATCATCTACATATGCAATACAAAAATGAGTAATTGGTTTAATTACCTCATCCATTCTTCTCTGGAATATCTGTGGTGCATTTTTCAACCCAAATGGCATTACATTCCATTCGTATTGTCCTAAAGGATTGGGGGTACTAAATGCAGTTAGTGATTTACTTTCTTCTGTAAGCATGATTTGCCAAAACCCTGACTTACAATCAAATTTTGAAAATATCTTTTTGTTCTGGACTTGTTTAATAAGAGTATCCTTATTTGGCAAGTAGTATCCATCAAACTTGGTAACTTCATTTAATTTTTTGTAGTTTATTACCATTCTGGCTTTTCCTCTTTTTATCTCACTATGTTTTCTAACCATAAAGGCTGGGCTACTATGTGGGCTTTTACTTGACCTAATCAATCTGGTTTCAAGCAATTCTTTTATCTGATTTTTAAATTCTTTTTGATCATTAACACTATATTTCATAGGTTTGACCCTTACTATAGTATCTGGATTGATTAATTCTATCTTTGCCTTTACTTTATCTGTATTCCATTTTTCTAATGGATTTTCAGAATATGTTTCAGAGATTTCTTTTTTCAATTTTTCTAACCTATTTTCTGTTGTCATTTTTAAGACTGTAACTGGTTTAAATTTTTCTGTACTCCAACATCCACCACGCTGGGTTGAAGAACTCTGATGTTTTATATCTCTATATGCAATTGTAACATCTTTATTTACTTTTGGTGTAAATATTTTATGTGCACAAGGTGTTGTGAACATATACTTATCAATATATTGTGTAAATGGCACATATTTTAATAGGAAATTTTGTCCTAATAAAATATCACATCCTATTGTAGTAGACATGTATATTGTATCAACAAATACTTCTCTAAAGGAAATTAGAAAAGGTACTTGAGTAGCATACTTGCTGTATATTACTTTATTTCCACCTGCTGTTGTAGCAGTTACTACTTTCTTTGAATTATATTTCCAGTATTCAGATGGCAGTACATTTGGTAAGCAAAGGCTTATTGTACTTCCTGTATCTAAGTAAGCGTGAAATTTACTTCTACAATAATCTTTTATATTGAGTATAATTTCAATATATGGACTCATGGGATTAGTACTTATTATTCTTTCCATGATAACAATGATTTCATATTTTCATCTATTCTTGGAGTGATAACTGGATTATCGTCAACTGTTATTTTCAAATATCCTTGGCAGATTTTATAGGGACTATATTTCTCAAGAAAGTTCATTCTTAGTAAAATAGATGAACGATCCACTCCATATAATTCATCTTTATATAGAACTATTTCTTTAGTATATTCTTTCTGATCCTCTCCTATAAGTATAAGAGGGAAATTAACATATTTTCTTATTTCAAGATTATTTCCTAAATAATCCTTAAATATATATGGTTCTTGTATTTCAAAGTCTATTAGATGATTAACAAACTTGGCATTTACATGACTTTTATCTGCTTCAGTATCTATAAGGACAAGAAGATTTTTCTTAAATCCTTCTTGGTTTACATATCTTGTCTTAATGTAATATTGTGAACTTGGTGTTTCAGCAATACTTAAATTTTTAAGTCTACTTATCCTAGAATCTTGTCTAGAGGGAAATCTTGCAATAAGATTTTCTCCTTCTAAGCTGACACTATTTCTTCTTATTAATTTTCCTTCAGAATTAATTTCTTTTGCTTGTTTATAGAAATCAAGCATTATTTGTTCTGGTATTGTTACTTCATGTTCTTGATATTTCCTAGGAGGTATGTACTGTGCTAATTCCTCAAAATCTTTATGTATGATAATGTTATCAGTTATTTTCCTTAAATTGTGATGATGGCTAGTACTAAAAGCAAAAATTGATTTTATGCTTATACTAATAGCCTTACTTCTTCTTAACATTTTTAAATTTCCAATTCTATAATATAGATTGAAACTTTGGTCAATATTTTCATCACTCAATGATATGGCATAATTTGGTTTTACTGTAAATATTATCTTTTGATAGACTAAATTTCCTACAACTGTTCCTAATAGAGCATCTATAGGATCTTGTAAGATTCTATTATCCATACAGTATATTTCGATTGGTATATTCATACCTTCTCTAAAAAATCCTTTTACCATTATCTGGACTCCTCCTAATTCAATACATTTTATTTTGTTTCTTACATTTTCTGGGATTTTAGATAGTTTTTGTTTTATCCATTCTTTTGTGATTATAGGAATTCTTGCTTTTCCTATAGTATCTTCTATGTTGATAGACATTTCTTTATAATTCATACTTACAATTGTTTTATTTACCCTTGGTAAAATTCCTAAGAATCTTTGATGGAATACATCTTTTTCTTGTAGATCTAATATCTTTTTAGTAATTCCTGCATATTTTTTAATGTCAAAAGTAATCTCTTGATTAATACCTTCTATAGAATCTTTAACTTCTTCAGTTGTTTCTATTTCTGATTGTTGTATCTCTTGGTTCATATATACTATTTTCTCATAATCTTCTTCTGATGAAGATGTATCTAATTCATAAATACTACTACATTCACTGCTTAAATCTCCAAAATATTCAATTGGGTCTATATCACTATCTTTTTGGAATTTTTCATAAATTCTAAGAGTTTTTATATTTTGTCAATCTTTCTTTTTAGGACATTGAGGGGCAATGTTTCCTTCTTCATTACAAATAAAACATCTACATTTTTTAATGTTTTTTGGCTTAAATTTCTTATTCCAATTTCTTTCTTGAAATATTTTTTATGTGGTTTAAAATTCCTTTTATTGAATTTTTTATAGTTTTTGAATTTCCTTTTATATTTCTTATATGGTTTATATTTTTTCTTATAGCATCCAAATTGTTCAACTTGGCCATTATCTTTATAACAACATAATGAATTTTTTCTTATTTTATAAGCTTTCTTATTTTCTAGTGCTTCTCTGCACCATATTCCTATCATTCTTCTTGTAAATTCAATTCTACTTCCTAGACTATCTATTTTAACTCCTTCCTCTTTTCCTAGAGGTAGTAGTTTCTCATATTCTTTTAGTAACTTAATTCCCCATGGGAATGGTAACTTGGTAAAATAAGACCTTAAAATAGGTTTATTTTCCTGATAGTCTCCTTGATTAAGTATATAGTATAATTCTTCAAATTTACATGTATATCTTTCTAACTCACACATATCACATATCTTTAAATTTTCCATTAAAATCATTCCTTGATTATATTCATCTTGTTTTCTTTCTTCTTCATTAGAAGCATACCTATCTCCTAAGAATTCTGTTCTTAAGATTTTTTCAAGTCTTTTTAATATTTCCTGTATATTTTGTTCATTTAGAGTGTTTCTATTATCTAATACCTCAGTTCTGTTTGTTCCATATTTTATCCTTCCTTTGATAATTTTTGGTAACTTTCTCCACCATTCAGACACAATTCCTCTGAATGTATGTTCTATAAATTCAAAAGCTGTATATGTTTCCCATTTGTTAAATTGTATAGCTAAATCTGTACTTTTTATCCATGTTTCAATAGCTTTATCTTTATCTACACAGTCTAAATCTAACCATACTCCTGTTGTGTGGATTGGTTCATTATAAGATTTCATTGGATTTATTTCTTTTATGGATTGTTTTCTTACATTTTCAGTGTATCTTTTCTGTGTTTTTCTATATTGATTAATATCAGCTTTATCAGGTATTGGGGTACCATAAGGAAAATCTTGTTCTTCATCACTACTAAATTCTACTTTTATATCATGACTTGAAGATGGGTTAGTATTCATTTTTATATTTTCCATTTTTTCAGTTAATTCTTCTAACTGTTTTTTATATTCTTCGTATTCTTCACCTGTTGATTCTAAGAATTTTTGTTCTATCTCTTCTACATTTGTAATCATATATTGTTTTTCTTCATTCTTTTTTCCTTTATTATTTTCTTTTTGTGTTGTCCTAAAATCTTGGGGTGGATTAATTATAATCCTATCTTTTCCTCTAAGGTTTTTATCTAATAGGGCATTTCCTATTTGTAGATTATGTTCTAGATTCTCTAATCTTTTATGTATATCCCCAAAATTTTCATTTGTGGTATTCTTAGTTAAATAAGGATAACTAGGTTTTTTATATTTTTCAACTTTTTTCAAAAATTTTTCAATTATATTCTCTTCATCTACTATATTCATCATAATTTTTGGTTCATAACCTGGCTCTGATACCATTTCTTCGGAGTGCTCAGCGGAGGGGTTATTCAGCGGAGGGGTTATTATTTTTGAGCCAATTAAATTCTTTATAAGTATTTAAAATATCACAATAGAATTTATAAAATTCACTATTTTTTACCAATGTTTTTTCTTGAATAATTATATTTAATTTTTCAATTCTCCTTCTTAAATTAAGAATTAATTTATATATATCTTTTTCCATTTTGATTGCTTCATTCTCTATAGAATCATTTTTATTTTTTAATTTTGGGTCTAAATATTCTATAAAGAAGTTTTTCAAATCTTCTTCGAAATAGATTATTTCGTTTTCTGTAGCAGTTTTTAGGTCAATAAAATTTTGTATAATATTTGGATCTAAATTTATTAAGGAATTTTGATCTATATTTCTTTGAGGACTTATTTTAAGGTTTTTAGACATTGTAGTGGCTTTGGTTACAATTTCTCTATTAAGGGTATTTTTGGAAAATTGATTGTTTGGAGATTATTTTTCAAATGTTTTTATTTCTTAGACTAATTTAGAAAATCTTTCTTTTATTTAGGCTATTAAGCTGTATTTCCCCTTGAGAAGAAGCCATAGATAGAAGTAAATATATTTTACCATCAAGGTTGGGTCCATCTTTAAATATTAAACCTTTGGCTCCCTTTAATTAAAGAAGTGTATACTAAATGAAGAATTTTTCTCAACTGAACAAGCAAATATATAAATGTCAGAAAATAATATACAATATTGTGCATACGGAAGAAACTGCAGATAAAACTTCCTTATATACGACATTCCTCGTACAGGTGTAATGTAATTTTTTTTTTCATTTGGCTTTATAACAACTTTGATAGATTTACTACTTTTTACTCTTGATAATGTGACAAAAAGTTGTCCATGCAAAAATATAGGTTTAGGTAAATACAATCCAACAAAATCAAGAGTTTGAACTTGAGCTTTATTTATAGTCATAACAAAGCATACACGGACTGGGAATTGAGTACTTTTAAATCGAATTGGACTTATATCAACTTCAAAAGGTACGAATGGCATACGGGGTAGAAAAAATCTTTTGTTTTTATATTGTCCAATGGCAATTTCAACATCAATTATGTTTCAATCAAATCTTTTACAAATAAGCCTAGTTCCATTGCACAATTCTTCAGATGGATTTATGTTTCTCAATAAAATAATAAGGCAATTTTTTTTCAAAATTAATTCATGTGATGGAATACCATTAGGGGTTAAAGTATTGGAGAAATCCTCATCAAATGATTGTGCATTAATATTTATTGGTTCATCAAAACTATAATATTTAATAGAATCACTAGGGAACTATTCTATTATAGCATTTATAAAATCAACATTCTCATTTTTTGGACTTAATATGATTCTATTAATCATAGTTTCAATATTATTTGGGTAATTATTTAATTCAGGAAACACAACATCTATCAATTTGCTTACGGAAGTTGTTTCATTATCATCAGCAATAATCATTTTATTTGGAAGTTTAATCATATTACATGAATGTAAAGGCTCAGATCCATTTCCAATTCATAGTAAATATTCTGAAAAAGGCAAATTGAATTGCGCTCTTCTTTTTTTAATAAATGGCCATAAATATGAATTAACAAATGTTGCATCAATAATATCATTTTTTTTTACCTTTGGGAACGACAGGTAGTATTTGACGGAAGTCACCCCCAGCATTGCCACTTTTCCTCCAAATGGCAATTTAACTTCTGTTATATCTTGTAACATTTTGTTCAACAATTCAATAACTGCTTTATTTAGCATGGGAGCTTTATCCCATATTATTAATTGTGTTAATCTGAATAATTCAGCTAAAGATGATTGCTTACTAACCGAAGTAGTTAATTTACTATTAACCTGAAGTGGGAGCCTAAATCCTAAGTGAGCAATTCTACCTCCAAGAAGCAATCTTGCTGCTACCCCAAAAGATGTCGTAGCTAAAGCTACCATTCCTTTAGATCTTACAGGTGCAAGTAAAGAGCGATATAAAAAGTTTTTCATGTTCCTCCAGGACTATCAATAAAATATACTCCATTGTTTTTGTTTTTGTTTTTTTTTTTTGAAGACATCATTCAGAATCATATTATATGATGGTTTTGTTCTAAATTTAACTTTGTTTCACTTAGCAAATCTTCATCTAAAATACCATCTGTAATTCATCAGTAATACCTTTTGCTAGATGATAGTTTTCTTCCAACAAAATATGATGATGCACAATTTGGTAATCATTCATAGTTTTACCTGAAAGTTATAATATTTCATTTAAATCATTTAAGACCCTTAATTCAGCTGCTTTTGCATTTATACCCTTTTTGTACATAGTCCTCTATCATGCATTGCTTAAAATTATTCCATAATTTTTTTGGGATCATGTGGATTGCACAATGTTAAAATTGTAGCGAATAGTTCACACAATGTTATTGGCATTTGATATTGAGAAGCTTCTTGTAAACACATTTCACAATCAGTATCACCATTAAGCAAACTATGTAATAATGCAGCTTCACAAAGCGTCGAAGCATGAATTCCATTAACACTTTTCAAATCTTCATAAGAAATAGCTCCCTTAACATGGTTTAACAATTCTCTTAGATAGTATCTTTCCCCTTCTATAATATTTACAGAAACAATTCATCCTATTGAGAAGGTTTTATTTTTTCTTTTAGTCCAGGTTTTACATTGTGAATTCTATTATATTAGATTAGTATTAGTTAGTGATCCCGGCTTAGTGAGTCCTTTCTTCCATGATGAACTGTTGGCACCAGTCCTGTCTGTTGAGCGCCTCATGGCTATGTCATAATAGATCCAAACACTTGCCTCGGATCGACTTCCAGATCCTAATTGCTCACAAAATGTTCTAGAAATTCTCTGTATAACAAAGTTTTCACTTAATAACATTCTTACGAAAGTATTCTGTCAACACTGATTTTTTGTAATAATCTTTTTTTCACAATTTCTTCTAAATCATCAAATTCTTTGTATGTAATAGATTGATAGTTTTTTAAATGCAATTGCAGAGCAATAACAGATGGACTCATATCATATAAAGCAAATCCAAAAATTCTCCATACAGCTTCAGGTGGAGATACCTATTTAGCTGGCTAGTACATTTTAATATCATCGTAAACAAAATCAGGGTCGTTTTCGTCGACAACAAAATCAATTTTATCATGACCTTGTATAAACATATTTATATAAATATACTTAAGAGCTTGAACTAATGAACTTATCTCAACATTAATATGGGAATTATACTTCGTTAATAAGTATGCACTATATAGAAGAACCCACCTGTTATCTAAAAAATGATTTCTAATTTTCACTTTTTTCTGTTATTAGGTCTTTTATATTTAGGGTAACATTTTTCATCAATAACTATGTTCTCACCGAAATTTTTGGGAAAACCAAATCTACATTTATTTTTATTATTCATACAAATATTTTTTGGATTTAAAACACCATGTATCATATGTTTAAAAACAAAAGAATGTAGATAAGGATATTGAATCTCATCAGGAATCTCAGCTCTAACAAATTTATCAACCAAATCAGGAGATGTAATCTTACAATCATTTTTTAGAATCAATAAAAAATGCGCATGTGGGAGCCCTCTTTTTTGAAATTCTATAACGTATATATGTGCAACAACCCGTCCAAATATTCTTTTTCTCAAAATATCTTCCTTTAATTGTTCAAGTTTTGCTCTAAATATACGAGCAATTAAATCAAGCCTATTTTGAGCTTCATCATTATACTTCAATTGTTCGTTAATTTTTGACCAATTTGGATTACAAGTCATTGTTAAAAGAATATCGGGCTACCAAATCTTCGGACTAAAGACATAGCATCCATCTAAAATTTTCTTAAATCTCTAAGACCACCAATAAAAGATCGAGGCAAAACAATCAAACGACCAATTTTATTACCTCTTTTTTCATCAATTTCAAGACTATCCACAATCCCTTGATACAATTTAGCTTTTAGAACACTCTGATTGTGTCGAAAATAGTCTAATCTAGATGTTTCAATTTTTACATACAAGTCAACAACGTATTGTTGTAATAGTCTTCGAGAATGCAATAATATTGAATTTGTTGATATTCTTATTTGTAGTTTATAATAGTAATACTCCTGGCGTGACACTTGCATCCTGATTTTCTTATTTTTCATCACTAAATTATAAAAGGGAAAAAGCTTAGTACTTCATATAATAACAATAAATTACATAACAAATCACATAAATATTTACAAATAAATAATTTAAAGTAGAAATGGTAGGCAAGATAAACTAACCTAATGTTTCTTTCTCAATTAATTCCTCGGGCGAGGAAAAATTAATTGCATCAACAATGTCTTCATTTTTGCAAATGTTTGGTTTCTTTTTATCCATATTAATTCATTAAATGCCTTGGTGCCAACCTATTTCACCGTAAGGAAATAAAAGTGGGTATTGAAGTGGATCATAACATCCACATTAATATTGTATTCTATTGTAATCTCTATCTTTACAATGAACTACAATATCACACATGAAAACCATCATTATCATCATGATCAACCCAAATAGCAGAAACTTGTGAAACATTGGATGTATTACATGTTCTTTGATCACTAGCTAAATTACATCAAAGTTGAATCGAATGATTTTCTAAATCAGGAATTATTCCCAAACTTCGAAAAAAACTATGTAAGGATTATTCTCTAAAATCTTAATCAATATCATAACAAGAGGTTCAATTAACCATTCACTAAGATTTAAGCTATTTTACACTTCATTATCGGTATCGAAAAAGTAAAGTTGTAAATGAGAAGGACAATTGCTTCTTGGAATAATTTCATTTATAAAATGGTATATTTGACCTTGAATTCTAAAAGTATAAATACTATTATATTTTGTGCATAATTTTTTATCATAATTCACACCAAACGATATCATAGAGAAATTGCAATTATAGCTTTGCACCATTTTTCTAAAGGTTAAAGATTCTTTAGAATTCGAAGTAAACAGCATATAAAATTCTACCGGCACATCATTTTTTTTAAAGAATTTGTCCATTTAAACAACAAAATCCTTGGTTTCTCTAAAAAATTTCACGGCTCCACAATGATCACAGATAGTCATTTCAGCTAGCACATAAGGTTCTGAGAAAAGATCATCATCATAGTGTCGCATATCTGAACACCCTAGTAAAGAAAAAAATATCAAATATTTAACATTCAAATATATATAAATATTACATTTTTTCAACCGATTTTACCATAACAAATTAAACAAAACAAAGAGAAATAGAATGAATATTATAGCACGATTCTCACTAGATTCTTTTCCAGTTTTGACTCTTTTTTCTTTCTGTTGTTCATCGCATGTAGTTTCTGTTAAATCATTAATCTTTCGTCTTGCTTACTACTAAATTCAATTACCATTGAACTCTCTGAACCTTTACCTCCAGAACAAGATGAAATATTAGAAATGAAAATAAAAGCTTGAATCACAATAATATGATTTCTAACTAATATAGCCAACATGTAACATAAAATAAAAACAAAAAAATTACAAATGAATCAGCAAAATCAATAAATTATAGATACACATCAACATAAGTGGTTGGAATGGAGCTAAGTCTTGATTCAACAAAAAAAATATATTTTGTCCACATGATCTAACAGATTGCCCATAATTTTGCGAATGAATATTTTCTTCCATAGACTCCTTGCAACTACTTTAAGAGAAAAAACATAATTAGCTCCTTAATAAACAATCAGTTTAAAATGATGTTTTAGTGCAATAAGCAATTTGTGGATGAAATATGCAATCCTTAACGATATTGTTCATGTTCAAATTTTGGAGGTCGAAATTAATGTCTCATTTCTGATTGAAAATTACAATATTGCAATGAACAAACTCAGTTTCTAGCAATTTCAAATCAAACCTTATTCAAGTGAAATACAGGGCTGGCGATGTCTTCACAGAAATTCACAATAATTGAAAATAATAAATTAAAACAACAATCTTTAAAAGGAATAAAGACTTTCAATAGATATGTTGCACCTTTTCCAGATTTAATAGATATTAAAAGGATTTTATAAACGATTTTACCTATCTAGTTTAAGTAAACTCAAAATAGCCTCTACCCACACCCTTCTTGATGAGGTTCGTGTGGAGGAACAGACACTTGCACATATGGAAGGCTTGGTGGTTGGTGTTCAAAGAAACTGGTGTAACTTTTGTATATGACGTCTGTTTTGGGCTCATAATGGCATTCCGGAAAGCTCGCGACAATTCTGGATGAACTCACTGCTTTGCTGTAATGTATGATAGATTTTGGCTGTTTGAATTCATTTACCGGGTCAAAATGGCATTTAAAGTTTCTTAGTTTATTATTTTCCGTATTTGTTATTCTCGATTTGTAGCTCAACACATTAAGGAACTGCTAGCCTAGTAGGTTATTTGTTCTTTTCGCATTTAAGACTCTAAAACGTCTCCTAGGATTTTTGGTTGTTCATGAAATAAAAAAAGAAAAAAAAAAGGTTTTTTTCTTGCATTCAATCGGCTTGAGTTGTTAGTATTGTTTGTTTGTAGATTCGATCTACATCACCTCTCAACTCATATATGCGATAGAAATCATTTGAAATACCAAATTTCGCAAAGATAGGTATAAAAATTTCCTTTTTCCAAGTGATGTTTTGCTTCAAAACAAAGAGTTTAAAAAATAAGGGAAGACACAAGAAAAAAAATAAATAAATATTGAAGGTGAAATTTAATTATGTTAAATCCTCAAATATGAAGAACCATACTATTATTTACTATTTCAACCCCTTGTAAAAACGGGAACAGAAAAATAATGATTAAAACTTAGTCAAAATGAAAAATATATAGCTTTGCAACACCTTCTTTTGATGCAAATAGATTCTATGATTTTAGTTTCTATCTAATAGCTAGTTCACACATAGAAATAACAGTAGAAATATTTCGCTAAAGCTAAACGGTCAACTTATCCCCAAAGTACCGAAGAGCATTGATGTAAAATAAATCATTCATAGCAATTGAGATCACCCACAATCTTAAACATTCAAACTTAGAACATCATAAGTTAAGATGAATACTCTTTTAAATCTTTCAAATAACGATAAATTGGATGCGTCAAACAATTACATCGACACAGCATCCCAAAAATTTACCTTCATCTCAATAACCATGATACATAATGTTCCAAGACTTTCACAACATACTACCAAGAAACACATAAAATAAATTAATATAATGTAGACAACTAAAATAATTGTGTCCAGTCTGATATAATAAGGCCCCTAAAAACCAGCCGAAGGCAGCACAAAATTCAATAAATATGGGCACTATAAATTTCACCAATTGAATTATAAATTAAATCACATAATAAAACTATTTCTGATTTTCATCCAATTCTTCGTAGAAATCAAATAAAAGGCAACACAAAATCAGAAAAAATACAGATATAATCAAAATCTTGAATTGACCCTAAAAATAAACATAAAATAAAAATATATTACACTAAGGATCCGTTTGATTGCAAATATGGAATTGAAGTGAAAACGAATTTTAGGAAATTGAATTACCTAGAAATTGTTTTCCTGAGAATTGTAAATTATTGTGTTTGATTGGTATAAATTTTCACATGGAGAATGTTGAAATAAAAGTGTTTTTTTATATTCGTTTGACTTTATTTTATATGAAAATTATCAATTAAAAGGATATAATTTACTGGTGTAGGACATGAAATTTGTTTCCATTGCTAAAAAAAACAAAAAAATAAAAAATTTAAGAAAATCATCTATCTTTTCGTGTTCGTTTGACTTTATTTTATATGAACATTGTCAATTAAAGAGAAAATTTTTTTTACAATAATTCTTAAAATTTGTTAACTTTGCCAAAAAA
The DNA here is from genome assembly GCF_002742605.1 of Olea europaea var. sylvestris. NCBI lineage: Eukaryota > Viridiplantae > Streptophyta > Magnoliopsida > Lamiales > Oleaceae > Olea > Olea europaea. The sequence goes on from NC_036246.1 coordinate 13,966,370, forward strand.
AAAAAAAAAAAAGGAAAAAAAAAAAAATTTATGCTTTG
>NC_036246.1:13966415-14068907 GCF_002742605.1 Olea europaea var. sylvestris
AAAAAAAAAAAAAAAGGAAAAAAAAATACATTTATGCTATGGTAACCAGGAACATCAATTCCCACCATATTGGTGGGAATTGATTTTTCCTAAAAAGTTAGAAAAGTCCAAAGTCCAAGAAAATATGGAACTTGAATTCCATGGAAAAAAAAAAAAAAAAAACCATATCAAACGCTAGAAAGTAGGAAAATGGAAATCATTTTCCATGAAAAAGATTTGCCAATCAAACATGGCCTAACATAACATCATATGCTGCAATCATGAGGAAAAGAAAAAAAAAATAAGTACAAAAAATTAATAAATCAAATCAACCGCATGCACATGGAAATTGACAAAAAAAATATCCTTACAATTAGTTCAATGAACAGCAACAAAAATCGCAACCTCTAGTCACCATTAAATAGAGACCATTATCAAGATCTTGGCCTCTCTGTTGAGCGGGTCCAGCCCACTTAGCCAAACTAAGCCTACAAGAGAATTAATTAGCCCAAGTAATATATTAATTCTAGGTCAAAAAGGTTGTTGTGGCAATATATATGTCTTTTTCTCTCTCGAAATCTATTGCCAAGATTAAGAGACAAAAGCAGGGGCTAGAATTGTGAGACACATAATAGAGGTTTCCATTGAAAAGTCAAAAAAACGGAGGGCTTTCATTGAAAGACATAGAAATTGCATTTGCTGAGAGAAAACCGGCGGGAAAAGAAGGAAATAAACAGCATTTACTATAACAGAAAATTGTGATTGCTAGAGAAAGATTTCTTTCAACATTGGTGTGGATTCACACATGTTTTTCTTCTCTATTTAAGAAAAAATTGGAATTTTCTCTAAGTTGTATTTTGGGTACTTCATAGACGTAGTATTCATAGTGGGTTCTCACAAGTTTAATCATAGTGTTGATTTGTGGTGAGATAAATTTGTGGTCTTAAAGATTCATTATTGTGGTATTTCAATTTGTGGATAATTCAAGTTTTGGGGCATAAACTTGAATAATTGTAATATATATTTTATTATAGTGGATTTTGGTCAGAGTTACCCAATGGTTTTTTCCCTCTACACTGGACGGTTTTTTCCATGTAAAAGTTTGGGTTGCATTTTCTTATTTTTGCTTGGACTATTTATTTGCATAGTTAATCATTCTAGTTAATTGCTTGGATTGAAAAAATTATTCTTGCAATAATTGAAATTGCCCAACAAAGTGGTATCAGAGCTCAAGTTGTGTGGGCGTGGTTTTATTGCGGAATAAATGAAAAATACTTCAGGCACTATAATTAAATTGTCGGCTTCAAATTATTCTATTTGGAAGCCTATGATGGAGGATATCTTGTATTGTAAGGATTTGCATTGAAGGTGACAATGCTAAGCCAAGCAATGTGAGTGACGGTGACTGGAAGAAGATAAACAGGAAAGCCATTGAATATATTAGACAGTAGGTTGACATTAATGTTTTCCATCATATATCTCAAGAGACACATACACAGTCTTTGGGGAAAATTGGAGAGTCTTTATGAGAAGAAAACTGCTCAAAATAAAGCTTTTGCTGTTAGAAAGCTTGTGAATCTGAAGCTAAAGAAGGGAAAATAAGTTGCTGAGCATTTGATTGAATTCCAGGACTTGATAAATCAGTTGACCACAATGAAAATAGTACTAGATGATGAGATGCAAGCACTATTACTTTTGAGTTCATTGCGTGATAGTTGGGAGACTTTGGAGGTATCACTTAGTAACTCCGCTCCGAATGGTGTGCTAGAACTTACTCTAGTTAAAGATAGTTTGTTTAATGAACAAATAAGAAGAAAAGACTTGGGTAGGAATGATGCACCGGCTGTTATTACAAAGAAAAGAGGTAGGAGTAAAAGCAGAGGTCCTAAGGGACGTGGTAATTTTAGAAGTCAGTCAAAGACAAGAGGAAAGGTCAAATGCTTTTATTGTGACAAAGAGGGTCATATAAAGAAACATTGCATGACTTGAAAAAAATAAATTGAAAGAGGAGAAAAATCAGAAGAAGACTGATCAAAATACAGCAGCTAGCACTTCAGAAGAAGAAGAAGTGGTAGCAATATTTTCCGTTAAAGATAAGCAGTGTTTTCATGTTGCAGAATCATTTGTTGAATGGGTTATTGACTAAGCGACTTCTTACCATGTTACTCCAAGACGGGAGTTCTTCACTTTATTCGAACAGGTAACTTTGGCAGAGTGAAGATGGGTAATAACAGTTTTGCTAGTATTACGAAAATTGGTGACATCTGTTTTCAGACAAATATTGGATGTAGCTTGACATTGAAGAATGTACGACATGTTCCTGGCATGCGCTTGAATTTGCTATCTACACATGTATTTGATGAAGCAGGGTATGACAGTTATTTTGGCAATGGAAGATGGAAACTAACAAAAGGGTCAATGGTATTTACTAGAGGAAAGGTTTGTTGCATACTTTACAAGACATAAGTAAAAGTGTGTAGTGAAGCGGTAAATGCAACTGAAAGTGATTTTTCACCAGACTTGTGGCATAAGCAGTTGGCTCAAATGAGCGAGAAAAGATTACAGATTTTGGTAAAGAAATCTCTCATTCCTTTTACCAAAGGTACATCATTAAATTCTTGTGATTATTGTTTATCTGGTAAACAGCATGGAGTATCCTTTCAGAAATCCTCTAGTAGAAAATCTAATGTTTTGGATTTGATTTATTCTAACGTTTGTGGTCCCATTGAGGTGGAGTCTTTAGGCGGTAATAAGTATTTTTTTACTTTTCTTGATGATGCTTCACGAAAGTTGTAGGTATTCTTTCTTAGATCAAAAGGCCAGGTTCTTCAATACTTTAAGAAATTCCATGTCATGGTGGAACAGGAAAGTGGAAAGCTTTTAAAGTGTCTCCGAACTTGTAGAACCCCAAATAATTTTAAACACCTTAATGGCACTAAGACATGAATATTGGATGATTAAAGTATACTTCAGATTTTTATTCTCATTTGAGACCCATTTATGACATAGAAAACATTCGATTTGGAAAATGATATCTAAAGAAAAGTTGTAGCTCTTTGAGTTAGCTTTTCAACGCACTTTGAATTACCTCAATCGGATATCGGGAAAAGAAGTTATGATAGAAATACTAAAAGCTGTATAGTATCAACCGAAGTACGCGGAATATGAAAAGTCAAATTCCTACACGATTTTCTAGCACTTTGTTAAACCTATAACTCCCACATAAATGGCACCCGTATTAATGAGTATTAGGCTCTTCACTTGCCCTTAAGTTGTGAGATTTTCACCTATAAATAAGCCCCAATGCATCCACATTTTTCACACCAAGACAAAATGTTCTAAGCATAAAAGAGAGCGTTTTCAAGTCTAGAAAAAAGAGAAAGGAGAGGGAGGAAAAATAGTTTTTCCTAAAAGTTTTGGTGCTATCAAGAAGTGTTTTCCAAGCATCAATTCTCAACGGAGTATTTTTTTGAAGTGTCAAAGGAGTGCATTTTTCAACAAGGTTCAAAGTATCAATCAAGATAGGTAGATGTGCAAAGTGTTAGTTCGTGTTAAGTTATAAGTTTCTAGCAAATGAGGATTTATGTTAATGTTTGTATGTCTAATGGTACTCCAGTACGGCATACACCTCCATGTCTAATGGTACTTTCGGGTATGGCATGTACTTCCGATCGAGGCGTCGTGTTAAGTCATAACTCTACGCGTTTGGGATTCTATCAGAAATCCTACCATGAAAAGGTTTTTAAAGTTACAGCTTTGAAATGTATAGTTTGATCACGAATGCACCAATGATATCTATTGAGTTTTTTTAACTCACGGGTTTAACCCCTTCTCTACAAATTGATATGATTCTACCTTAGGCTTGGATGATAGAAAAGATGAAGAGTGGTGCAACGAGCCCATAGAAAAACCCGGTGAACCCGTTATTTAGATTTATTTTTGTGAACATTTTCAATATTATTTCTTTAAAAAATTTGAATAACGCTAAACACGAGAACAAGTTGTGTTTTCTTCAAATAAATTATGTTCCGTTATTTTTTTATTCAGTGTTTTATTTAAAGTATTCGAAAGGTTGTTGTTAAAATTATCATTATAAAAATAAGCTTCCGCTAAAACATATTCTTCTATGACTAAACCACCGGTTAGTTAAGTAAAGTAAGTAGCGTTCCGGTCCACAAGGGGTTGGGGCGTTACAGAATTAACAACGGAGGGGAATATACATCTAAAGTGTTTAAAGATTACTGTTCAGAACACGATATTAGACATGAAAAGACAGTTCCTAGTACTTCACAGCACAACGGTGTGGGAAAGAGAATAAACTGTATAATTGTAGCAAAGGTCAGAAGTATGTTAAGGATGGCTGGGTTACCTAAGTCATTCTGGGGTGAAGCAGTTCGAACAGCGTGCTACCTAATCAATTGGTCTCCATCAGCTCCTTTGGATTTTGAAAGTCCAGAAAAATTTTGGACAGGAAAAGATGTTTCTTATTCTCACTTGAAGGTTTTTGGGTGCAACGCATTTGCACATGTGGCTAAGGAATAACGGTTGAAACTGGATGATAAAGCTAGTCCTTGCATTTTTGTTAGCTATGGAGATGCAGAATTTGGCTATAGATCATGGCATCCAGAAAAGAAGAAAATATTCAGAAGTAGAGATGTGATTTTTCATGAAAATCAGAAGTTGGTAGATGTTGAGAAATCTGGGAATCAAAGATGTGTTATTGATGGGTCACTGACCTTACACTTGGCTCCTTACCTTTAGACAGTGTCACTCAGGAGGTAGAGACGCACATCGACAATCATGCTGATGAGCCAACAAGGGTTAATGAGGATGATTTAGAGGATGTTGAGCAGGTAGAGCAGCCTACTACATCAGAATATCATATCAGAAGATCTACCAGGGACCATCGTCCATCAATCAGGTATCCAGTATCAGATTATGTGTTGGAAACTAATGAGGGGGAGCCAGAATATTTTCAGGAGGTAGAATCTCATAAGGACAAACAAAGCTGGGTGAAAGCTATATAGGAAGAGATGAATTCTTTACAGAAGAATAACACTTATGAGCTAACAGAGCTTCCTAAAGGTAAAAAGGCATTGAAAAATAAATTGGTGTTCAAATTGAAGAAAGATGGTGAAAAGCTAGTGAAGAACAAAGCTCGATTGGTGGTAAAAGGCTTCGGTCGAAAGAAAGGGATTGACTTTGATGAGATATTCTCTCCTGTTGTCAAAATTACTTCTATTCGAGTAGTTTTGGGTTTAGTAGCTAGTTTGGATTTTGAGCTTGAGCAGTTAGATGTCAAGACCCCCTTTCTCCATGGTGATTTGGAGGAAGAAATCTACATGGTTCAGCCAGAGGAATTTGAAGTAAGAGGAAAAGAACATATGTTTGCAAGTTGAAAAAGAGTTTGTATGGATTGAAATAGGCTCCAAGACAGTGGTATAAGAAGTTTGATTCATTTATGATGGGTTATGGTTACACTGTGTTTATGTCAGAGAATTCTATGATGGTAAATTCATCATCCTTTTGCTATATGTAGATGATATGTTGATAGTGGGACATGATGTTTAGTTAATTTGCAGTCTGAAAGTAGATCTGTTCAAGTCGTTTGACATGAAGGATCTTGGACCAGCAAGGAAAATTTTGGGAATGCATATTCGTTGTGATAGGAAAGCCAGAAAGTTATGGTTATCACAGAAGAAATATGTAGAGAGAGTGCTGGAATGATTTAACATGAATAATGCTAAAGCTGTTGGGACACTGATTGGTAGTTACTTCAAACTGAGTAAGGTGACTTGTCCTTCTAAGATAAAGAAATAATGGTAAAAAATTCCTTACTCCTCTGCTGTTGGGAGTTTGATGCATGCCATGGTTTGTACACGATCAGACATTGCTCATGCAGTTGGAGTGGTTAGCAAGTTTCTTGTTAATCCTGGTAAAGATCATTGAGAGGTAGTAAAATGGATCTTTAGATACTTGAGAGGTACTTCTAAAATGTGCTTGACTTTTGGAAGTTCAAAACCAATTTTGGAGGGCTTTACAAATGCAGATATGGCTGGTGATCTTGATGGTAGAAAATCTACTTCAGGATATTTGGTTACTTTTGCAGGGGGGCTGTCACATGGCAGTCCAAATTACAAAAGTGTGTTGCCTTATCTACAACTGAGGCTGAGTATATTGCAGCAATTGAAGCAGCGAAAGAAATGCTTTGGATGAAACGTTTTCTCCAAAATTTGGGTTTGAAGCAAGATGTGTATGTAGTTAATTGTGATAGCCGGAGTGCATTAGACTTGAGCAAAAATGCTACTTATCATTCTCGGACGGAGCACATTGATGTCAGATACCATTGGCTACGACAGGTAGCGGTAGAACAATTGATATTGTTGGAGAAGACTCATACATAGAAGAATTCAGCTGATATGATGACAAAGGTAGTAACTGGAGAAAAGCTTAAGCTTTGTGTCGAACTGGCCGGCATGAATTCTAACTGATTTGTTAGAGGTTAATCTCCTTCTCAATGGGCTAGAGGGTGAGATTGTTGAGTGGGTCGAGCCCACTTAGCCAAATTAAGCCTACAAGAGAATTAATTAGCCCAAGTAATATTTTAATTCTAGGTCAAAAAGGTTGCTATGACAATCTATATATGTCTTTTTTCCTCTCGAAATCTGTTGCCAAGATTAAGAGACAAAAGCAAGGGCTAGAATTGTGAGATACAGAGTAGAGATTTTCATTGAAAAGTAAAAAAAAAAAAAAAGGAGGGCTTTCATTGAGAGACATAGAAACCGCTGTTGCTGAGAGAAAACTGATGAGAAAAGAAAGAAATAAGCAGCGTTTACTGTAGCAGAAAATTGCGATTGCCAAAAAAAGATTTCTTTCAACATTGGTGTGGATTCACACAGGTTTTTCTTCTCTATTTAAAAACAAATTGAAATTTTCTCTAAGTTGTATTTTGGGTACTTCATAGACGTAGTATTCATAGTGGGTTCTCACAAGTTTAATCATAGTGTTGATTTGTGGTGAGATAAATTTGTGGTCTTAGAGATTAATTATTGTGGTATTCCAATTTGTGGATAATTTAAGTTTTGGGGCATAAACTTGAATAATTGTAACTATATTTTATTATAGTGGATTTTTGCCGGAGTTGCCCGTGATTTTTTCCCTCTACACTAGAGGGTTTTTCCCAATTAAAATTTGCTGTTTCGTTTTCTTATTTTTGTTTGGATTATTTATTTGCATAGTTAATTGTTCTATTAATTGCTTGGATTGAAAAAATTATTCTTGAAATAATTGAAATTGCCCAACAACCTTGTATCCCGCAAAGATAAGTAAAAAGGGAAAAATATAAGTAATGAAACCTAAAATAGCTTAAATAGAAGAAAAATGTTCTATTACTAGGAAATAGAGACAAACGTATGTCTGTATATGAGGGAGAACAAAGATCAAGAGAGCAAAAAATAATATTTCTTTTATGCTATTTTGCTGTACAGATAGACATAAGGAACGAAGAAATGCAAATATACAAATACAAATGTAAATCCCTCCTTATTTTAAAAGAAAGAATGTGAGGTTTATTGTTCATTTTTGTCACATAAATTTTCACATGAAATTGGTTTGACAACAATAAATTATTGTATTCAATTACACTGTAGCATTTTTTCACACGTCATTTCACCATTTTCACACTCCGTTTCACTACAATGTCACATCCACTACAATGTTTCTTCATTTTCATACACTACTTCACTTGATAAAAGTCAATACTATATTATATAATAAAGATAAAGAAACGAAACTAAATATAAAGATTATTAAAAAAAGAATTGTAGGCAAAAATAGGAAAAATTTATTATAAAGTTTTTAGATAAATTAAAATGATTTAAAATTAAAAATAATTATTATTTGATTCAAATTTAACGAATGTCGTTATATCATAAAGGATGTATAAAGATTGTTTTATTAAACCAAATTGAACAAATAAAATAAAAGAGAGTTACAAAAACTAAATAAATAATATATAAATATTATTTAATTAGTTAAAATTGAAAAAAAATAAATTTTACCATAAAAGAATTAAGAAGAATTTTATATCGAAATATAATATCAAAAAAATTATCCCTCCTTAATAAAAAAAGATAATAATAAAATAAAATAAAAATCTCCCCTCTCCTTTCAAAAAGAGAGTTCTCTACTTTTGACTTTCCAAAAGGAGAGTTCTCCCCTTTTTCAAAGGAGTGAAACTCTCCGTCTCACAGAGAGGTTCTCTTCAATGGATAGAAATTTATTTATTTATTTGTAAATTGTTTTGTTGTTATTATAGATAATTTTTTCTATTTAAAATTTTTATGAATTCTTTTCTTTTTATTTACGATTGAACTTAATTTTTACGAGTATTTTTTTCTCTCCGTGAAAGTAAATTTTTTTTTCTATTTAAAATTTTTTCAATATTAATTTTTTCCCTCCATATCTTGAAAGAGAGAATGTGAAGTTTACTGTTCATTTTTGTCACATTAATTTTCACATTAAATTGGTTTGGTCCTTTGAATCTGACACACAATACTCTTTCGTCATTTTCGCACGCTATCAACTATCAATCATATCCTGTAATTTTATTAGTAGTAATATTTTTTTAAATAATATTTTATCACACTGTAACTTTTTTTTAATTGAGGAAGTAGACATGACGTCGTTTTCTATTTTACCTGCAACTTACATGCTTTGAATCTGACACAGAGTACTCTTTCTCCATTTTCCATGTTATCAACTATCGACTATATCCTATAATTTTATTAGTAATAATATTTTTTTAAATAATCTTTTACATAAAAATTATTCTTTATTTCTAAATGTAAAAAGTTACTTATAACTAAAAATATCACTTCAAGTTATTTACAAGTAAAACGGTAAAAGCTATTTATAAATTAAAAAAATATTAACTTAAAATTTTTTAAGTATAAATATTTAAATATATTTAACTTTTTAAATAAATATTAATAAAAAGATTACATTATCTAAAATGTAAAAAGTTACTTATAAGTAAAAAAACACTTCAAGTTATTTAAAAATAATAAAAAAATTATAATTGTAAAAGCAACTTATAGGTAAACAAATATTAATCCCTTCTTTCCTTATAATTGTAAAAGCTACTTATAAGTCAAAAAAAATATTAACTTAAAATTTTTTAAGTATAAATATTTAGATGTATTTATTTTTTTAAATTAAATATTAATAAAAAGATTACACAATCTAAAATGTAAAAGTTACTTATAAGTAAAAAAATCACTTCAAATTATTTAAAAGGAATTAAAAAATTTATAATTATAAAAGCTACTTATATATAAAAAAATATTAACTTCAACATTTTTAAGTAAATATTTAGATATATTTAATTTTTTAAATTAAATATTATAAAAAAACTACTATAATTAAAAAAAAAAAAACATATAGTAACTCACGAAGTGGTTTGCATGCAAGTTGCATGGAATGATGCATAATTTTTTTTTTTAAATTATAGTAATTTTTTTAGTAATATTTGATTTAAAAAATTATATATATATGAATATTTACTTTAAAATGTTGAAGTTAATATTTTTTTTTATTTATAAATAGCTTTTAGAATTACAAGTTTTTTTATTACTTTGAAATAACATAAAGTGATTTTTTTACTTATCAGTAATTTTTTACATTCTAGATAGCTTAATCTTTTTATTAATATTTAATCTAAAAAAACTAAATATATCTAAATATTTATACTTAAAAAATTTTAGAATTAATATTTTTTTACTTTTAAGTAGCTTTTACAATTATAAGAGAATGAATGATTAATATTTTTTTTTTTACCTATAAGTAACTTTTACAATTATAAATTTTTTATTACTTTTAAATAACTTGAAATATTTTTTTACTTATAAGTAACTTTTTACATTCTAGATAGTGTAAATTTTTTATTAATATTTAATTTAAAAAACTAAATATTTCTAAATATTTATACTTAAAAAATTTTAAGTTAATATTTTTTTTACTTATAAGTAGATTTTACAATTATAAGTTCGTTTTACTTTTAAATAACTTGAAGTGATCTTTTTAGTTATACGTAACTTTTTACATTTTATAAATAAAGAATAACTTTTATGTAAAAAAATTATTTAAAAAATATTATTACTAATAAAATTATAGAATATGGTTGATAGTTGATAACGTGAGAAAATGAAAAAAGAGTACTATGTGTCAGATTTGAAGCATGTAAGCTGCAGTTAAAATAGAAAATGACGCCGTTTCTGCTCCACTAATTAAAAAAAAAAACTACAGTGTGACAAAATATTATATAAAAAATATTACTACTAATAAAATTATAATCTGTCCATGCATGGAGTGGAAATTAGTCCATGCACGAAGTGCCCAAAGTTTATCATTATTCTTATGCTTATGTCATAAACTTCTTGTTCATAAATGTTCTCCAGCCACACAAAAGACAGTTGATGGTCCCATTTACCCAAACTGAATATATCACCCTCTACGTAATAAATCAAGTACTCAAACTTCACTATCTCTTAGAAGAAAATAATGTTTTCACTCAATAGATTACTTTGAACAATTGTAAAAGAGTTCATATGTGTTTCACATGCTATAAAAATGTACTTTTAACAATTTTTTGCTTCCAGTAAAAGTTTCGTTGAGGCTCTTTGAAGAGCTAGAGTTTAAACTGAATAAGTTTTATATGAAGGCAAAACCTACATAAGTGTTCCTTCAGGTACTTGGTTGTTTCATATGCATCTGTTTTTCCTTTTGTGTTTTTCTTGTTTTGCTTATAAGAAGCACAAACTATAAGATGAATCTGAGATGCTTTAATTTACTGAAATCTTTTCCACTTCTTATGACTAAAGTATTGATTCTTTTTTAGAATTTATATTGTAAGGTTAACATTGTTTTATTATGGATATTTTTTGTTCTATTTCAAAAGTAGGACCATGCATTTTCCATTTTGTCATACACTAATATTACCTTAAGAAAAAATAATGCCCGTGCATTGCACGAGTATGAGACTAGTGTAAATACAAATGAAATGATATGCAAATTTATATATAAATAGATGAAATGTAAATGTAAATGAAGTTCAAATTTACGATAAATGAAGCATTAACGTCTATTCAGGATTTTTTGGGATGCCATTTTCTGGAAGAAAAAAAGAAAGAAAAAAAGGAAAAAAGAAAGAAGAAAGAAGGGTTTGGCTCATTTATTATTTATTTATTTATTTATTTATTTTTTTATCTCATGTTCATAATTTGTAGTCCCCAACTCTGACAAGGTTGCTTCATTCTAACCAAGATAGCTACCATTTTTTGACCTTTCCATCTAGGGGTCCATATATATATTTCATCCAATTTTCCAAAATTGTCCTTCACATGCTACTGTAGGTAATGGAGCCAACAGATTTCCAACCAATTTCCAGTGATCCAATCAAGGCAAGTTGAAATCTGACAAAGGAAGTTCAATTTCTATGATTAAAATGACAACACTAAATAATTCATATGCACATATTTGACACCAATATGAGGTAAAGATTATGCCTTATGAATAGTAACAAACTCTTCTCTTTTGTGTATATATATAATCTTATTAAAATAAGAGAACATTATCCTAACATGTAAAAAATGCAGTAAGTCCTCTGCACCCCATATAATGAATTTCTAACTCATAATATTAAAAAATAATATAGAATTAAGGAGTTCAAAATTTTTAAGAAACAGCATATGACTTGCCTACAGTATAAATGAAAGTTCAGCCGCTTCACCTATGTCTGCCTATCCTCTTTTTTCTTCCTTTGTGATTCTAATTCAACTACAAAGAGTTCAACCTCTTTTTCACCTTAAATCACAAAATCAATGAAATCGAAAGAATTATATGCTAATTTCATAATTTCATTTTTACTGAATGCCACTAATTCGTTTAGTTCCTTCACTATTAGTTCTTCGGTCTCTATACGCTAGTTCTTTTATTTAGTTATTTCCTAAGATTGCCATTTTTAGATCATGTTTATTCGATTTTCAAGTTATATATATATATATATATATGTGTGTGTGTGTGTGTGTGTGTGTGTGTGTGTGTGTGTCAATCATCTGCATGAATTGAGATATGATCTCTTCTAGTTTGATTAATGATTCTTCCAATGTGTTGGTTGGAGCATCTGAACACCTCATCCTATATATTGTGAAGTAATCTCCCACACTCATGTTTTTTTTTTTTTTTTTTGGTTGATTATCTTGTCTTATTTGGGCTCCCATCCTATTCATGGTCAAGTAATCCTCTATAGTCTTGTTATTTTGATCATTCGAACTTATTTGGGCTTTCATTCTATCGTACCCAAGTAATCCCCCGTGGACATGATTGTCTTCATCAATTTTCACATATGGACCATCCTGAAAGGATTTATTTCGTTTAGGGAAAATTGCAGCCGAGGTATCAAATCTTTCGTTTATTAGCAGACTTTGTCCAAACCTTCATTTTGTGCCAGCGAAAGTCCCAAACTTTTCATAAAAATGCAGTCGAAGTCCAAATGGATGGAATCCATCCATTTCACTGTTAGTTGACCAAAGAACTGATTTTGACTCCAATTTTGACCATATTAGTAAGGGCAAAATAGTAATTTGCATATTATCCCATTAAATGTTGACCTATTTTGACTAAATTGGAAAGGATAAAATGGTAACTTGATAATTATCATATTAAATAAATTGAAAAAAAATCAAAAAATAAAGAAAAAATCAAAAAATAAAAAAATCTAAGAAAAAAATTAAAAAAAGGGTTGTCTTCTTCAACCACCCTATCCCATCCCACCCCACCCCACCCCGAACCACCGTCTCGGAAATGAACTTGTTATCCAAACCACCGACGACTCCCGCATGGCTTTCCCACCAACCCACTTCCGACATTACTCCTCACCTGAATCCCGAATCTCGACGCCACCAACCCACTTTCGGCTTTACCACCAACCCTAAACCCACTTCTGGCATTATAACAAAAACACCAGATTTGTCAAATTTTATACCATTTTAATAACAACCGATTCTCAAGACTTGAAGCCCAACAAGAACCTATTGTTCAAATTTATCAAAACCCAACCCAAAATGAAGATCTATGAGTTCATCTCTCACCATGCACGGCAGAAGATTTGGATTAAAAGGAAAAAATCAGAATAAATAAAAGGGAAAACTAGACAAGAATCAGGCTTTTGGGTGGGATGGAGGTGGAGGTGGAGGTGGAAGCGAGAGTGGGGGTGTGGTGTGGAGTTGGAGAAAGAAGGTTGGAGTGGGGGATGGTGGTGGCCGGTGGATGGCGGACGACACCACTGACGATGGCCTGTTGCAATTTGGATTGGGGGGAGGGGGAGAGAAGAAGATGATGCCCACATTTTCTTTCTTTCATTTTTATTTTTTTATTTTTTTAAGGTTTATTTATTTAACTAATGGGATAATATGCAAGTTACTACTTTACCCTTACTAATATGGTCAAAATTGAAGTCAAAGTCAGTTCTTTGGTCAATTAACGGTGAAATGGATGGATTCCATCCATCTGGACTTTGGCTGCATATTTATGAAAGGTTTGGGACCTTCGCTGACACAAAATGAAAGTTTGGGCAAAGTGTGCTAATAAACGAAAAATTTGGTACCGCTGTTGCAATTTTCCCTTTTGTTTATCCTCTATTGTGAAGCTTGACTCATTGACTTCAACAAGTGCATTATACTTCTTTGTTTAAAAGTAATTATAAGTATTAAGATTCCCATCATAGTGTCATCTTCATCAAAGTTGGAATCCCACATCTTGATTTGTCGCTAGCCTTTGCTTCTTTTAATTTTCGGTCAATGAAATCAAGATAACATCAACCGAAAAAAATAAGAAAAATATTCAAATTAAAGATTTAATTAATTAAAATTAATTAAATAAATTTGTCCCTTGCAACGGCTTAAAAAAAATAAAAAATGAAAGCTTGTTAGCTAAAATTCTGTAATTCTAAAATATCGTAGTCAAGTAATAAAGAATGAATAAAATATCGTTCTCATGAGTCTTGAGTATTTAATCTAATTTTAATTAAACATAACTTTAATAGATTATAAAGATCTGATAGATGAATTATACATTAACAAACTAAAATCTATGACTATCTAACTAATCTATGGGAAGCATTTTTGAACACCCGTTTAATGAACAAACATTATTCACCAACATTTTTAATATTATTTTCATTTGTTGACAACACCTATTCAGATAAGAAGATCAATTTTTTAAATTTATTTGTAATCTCTTTCAAAAAAAAATTAAAACTATCCTTACATATGATCTTCATATATCTTTGTAAAGGATGTGAACATACAAAGATGCTTAAATCACAAAACATCTAAAGATAATGCGAAGTATAGAGGTATATCTCTATTCCCAATCAAACTTTACAATGATTTTTACTACGTGCCAAATTCCTATTCCTTCTACTGAAATCAATAACTACACAACAAAATAAAACTAATGATATTAACTAAATAAAATTAATCCCCTAACAACCATTCAAAATCAAACAAATGTTTAATTTCAAAGACAACATATTGAAACTTAGGGTTCAACATTATCTTAGCATCTATGCAATCAGTCAAGCATCAGGTGAGTATATAAACACAAATGAAATAGATATAATATCACCCAATAATGTTTGAAAAGAAGATGGAAAGAAATCTTAAAATTGTTGAATATTTCAATGGCTCCTTAATCAACTTATTGATTCGTCCCTTCATCTTTGGCTCTCCTCTGCAAGATTATGAGTTGGCTTGAATGATTTCTGTATATTAAGATCCCACAAGCCTTCTCTAATTGTTGGATGAAAGTACATATTATTGGCCAAGAATTAGGTAAAAATTGTGACCTAATTTCTTTCCAAACAAATAGATCGAAAAGAGCAAGCAAACAAATTTGTTTTGCCGGAAATATGTTGTGCATGCGCACAGCCCATTTGGTTGCAATCACATAAACTTTCAATCTGTTAAGCAAACACAATGGCATGAGCTTGCCTCCATTTTCATTTCATTCCCAACTTCCTTCTTTTGGTTTGCTCGAGTTCTTTACGTGTGCAACTTTAGTCCTTTATTGTCTAATCTTCACAATTTATTAATCGTCATCATTCCAAAATTATTAATAATTGTTAACATGCAAATTCTAAAATTTTGTAATTTAATCCTCAAACTTTCAAATAGTTTAATTGAACCCCCAAACTTTATGAATTTCTTCTAAATGCTCTAATAAGTCCTGTAATTGATCCCGTGCTTTGTATTGATAAGAGAGCTGTTCACGAAATATTTTCTTTCGATTTAAATTACCGCAAGTGTACGGTTCGTTAACAAGTAATAAAGTGGATTCAATGAGTCCGAGTATCGTCCCACAGAGATTGGTTAGTTCAATTTTACTTATTCGACCTTAACCGAAACCAAATTACTCAAAATGAATGTGGACCTAATTAAAACTCTAAAATTGGAAAGAAAACCCTACTTATGCAGCTTTTATGATTGTAATGAAATTAATAAGCAAAACAATAATTTAAAACTTTAAAATGAAATCAATTGTTGAGAACGCACGTTTGTTGTAATCAATAGAAATTAAACACACTAGGATCACGATTTCCCATGCAATTATCACTTTAAACTCTAGTTTCACAATATGACAACATAATTCAATTGTTGACGAATCAATGTTCCTAAGTCTATCCAATACTCTCTCTCGAGATGTATCAAATCTATTTCTACATACCACAGGCCTATATTTCTATGACAAGTGCATATGTAAAAATGCATGTAGTTTTATGAACACTTAAAGATTCACGTAGGGCATAGCGGTATATTTCTATCCCCTATCGGACCCTACGATAATTTATATTATGTCGAATCTATTCCAATTCTCTCGAATGCAAGAATAAATCACCCAAACTCACACAATTACGGGCCCTTAATTGCGGAAACAATAAATGCATATAAATCATTCAAAACAAAAGAAATATGTTTTAATGTCAAATTGCAAAACTAGAAATATAAAACTCAAATCACATGGTACATCGATCTCCTAGCACATGAAAATCTAGCCTAACATAATTGGAAATAAAAAAAACAACAATTATAACCAAGGAAGAACATCATCCAATTGATTCTTGAAGTGAAATCTTGAATCTTGAAGTGGATTGCCTTATTTTTGCCTTGTTCTTCCCCTCCAAACCCTCCAAAATCTATGCGACCGCATAGTTATACAATTCTTTCCGCTGGACAGTGTTTAGTATTTTGGTCATAACTTTCTCTCCTGATCTCCGATTGAAGTGATTCAAAGTGAATTGTGAAGAAAACTCAAAGATCTACACTTTTGATAGAAATATGCTTCCTCAAATTCTGATGTTTACTATGTCAAAAATGAATCTCAAGTAGATACTAAAAATCACGAGCATAGTTTTTTCGCCTGAAAGTTGATACTTGATAATACTTCGACCCTATTTCACCTCGTGACTCCTTTCCTCATCCGATTGACCTCTAACACTCTTGAATCTTTATTCCATTTCCCGTCTCATCTATGAATTATTTGCAACTTGGTCTTCGAACTTTCAGTTTAATTCATTTTAGTCCTTTCTCGGCTCTCTTCTCCTGAATTCCACTATTTCCATAGAAACACCTACATTGCATGAATTCAATGAGATTAAGTCACAATTCAATCATTTTATCCATGTTTAAGTCATGTTTGTGAACCAAATAAGTGTGTAAAAACATACTTATCAAGAGCCATTGGACTTACGCTTGACTCAATATACCCACCTGCACTCAAACGAGTTTGGAACGGGTGAAGAGGTAAATGTGTACATATGACCTTCTGTATTAGATCATTAAATGTTTAACTAAATAATATTGCAAAATACAATATGAAATATATTGAACACAAAAAGAAACAGCAATGATGAAAATATTTTATGGATAAAGATACTTGTACATAATTTTTTATACATAATGGTATCCACCCTCTCATATGGTATGGAGCCCACTCGAGTATTTTATTCAAGTGGGCCCCACCCACGTAGGAGGGAGGACACACCTTGTACCAAAAATTATGTATCCCCTAGTATTTCCCATATTTTATTATTTCAGAGAACCACAAATAGGAAATAAAACTGCAGAAAATATCAATGGCTAAAGAAGAATAGAAATTTGCAAACCAAGGCCTGTGTATTACATAGTATTTATAAAATAGACTCGTCCCCTCACAGTAGTTGCTTAAATAGTCGCACGAGAGTCTATCTTCGAGGATATAGTGATAAACTAGTAAAAATTGAGCACTCGTTTTTACTCCAACGAACTGAATTTCTATCACAACACGACCATCAAGACTTAGATGAAATTGAAAATTTTCGAGTAGACAGTAACACGAGTAGGAAATGTTCTCGAGAAGAAGGGAAATAAATATGGAATTTCATGGGTTTAGAATAACGGGAAAAAATGACTATATAAGTAGGCTCTAATGGAGAATTATCGGGTTTGGAGTTATTCGGTCCTTGATTTGCACCCTCCCTAGGCACACGTGGAGAGAGCCTCTATGCTATGCATAATTACATAATTCTAAAGTGTAGTCATATATAAAGTAGTATTTGTCTTTGTAATCTTCCTATATTAGACAAACTTAAATAAGTTTTCCCTTCAACACATTAACCTCTTCCAATTCATCACTTTGAGTTTCAATTTCTCATTCACCGATTTATCATTTTTGGCAAGTAAATATATGATTTCGATATCTTCACAGAAGAGAACACAAATCAACTTTAATCTTTCAAAATGAATGAACGAATCTCACTCAAAATTATGCCAAAAGTAGCCCACTCAGTTAATTTTGCCAACATTAAATTCATTAGACACGGCTTGGTGCCATTAAAACTTTGAGGACCCGAAGTAAAGTCATTTGCGTACAAATAAAGATCTAAAGCTTAGGCTAACAAGGTCTTAATACTATGATATTTTAAACCAACCTGCCATTGTCTTACATTGCACATTCAATGTTCAAGAAATGTGTGGCCTACTTAAATTGTCTTACATTAATAGTTCAACGTTCATTATCCATTGTCCATTTTCTTATCTATATCGTATGCAGCCAGAACGTGTCACAATCCTTTTAACATCGGTTACAATCATAGCCAACTTGTTAAATTAATCTTTTCTTTTAAGAATTTTCATACATTTCATATCAAAGATGAGTTTTGTATCTTGTTGACCTGTACAGCAGGGCTCAAGTTGTGTGGTTTCGTCACTATCAATGGCGATTGTTAGTAACGAAAGTTGAAATTTCTCTTCTTGAAACATTATCTTCCAATTGCAAATTAACATATAATTCATATATATATATATATCCCCAAGCGGGGTCCCCTAGGGTCACTTAACCCTCCAGATATTTCAAGGTTGGTGTTTTTTTTTTTCTTTGGCTCACTATGAAATATTACATTCTTAATATCATTTTGAAGTACTCACAGTCTAGTATTTTACATTATTAATGTTGTGCGAAATGGCCAATCGTAACAAATATTATGATGCGTCAAAATAGGCCGGTCTAAACTAATATTTCAAGAGTTTCGATAACAAGCTACTTTTAAAATTTTTTCGACGATTATACGTTAACCATATTCATAAATCTTCTACATTCTCTCGAAACTCATTTTGAGAACTATATCATAAACATATCGAATGATTTAAATGAATATCTAAAATAGTTAAACGTACATCAGACGTGTATGCTAAAAAGAGACGTATAACTCGTCTTTTTTGAAAAAAAATTTATTATTTTATTAATGTTTATCATTTTTGCGCAACAAATTTCTCAATATAATTTATTTCATTTTATTAGGAAATTTTATGTGGTATGACATCAAATTTTATTTTTTTGGACGTAAAAATTTTTAATAAAATTTTTATTACTTTATAGAGGTTGTAAATTGTTATACTACTTTTTCATTTTGATTATTTTTATATCTGAAAAAAATTTATATATATATAAAAAAATTCAATCATTTTTAGGATTTTTTTTTTTATTGTTAGCTTTTCCTCTTGATCAATTAAATTTTTTTCAAATGACGTCAAAAATTTTATTAGAAAATTTATTAGATTATTTTTTTAAAAAATAATTGATTGAGAGGAAAAAGTAACAATAATAAAAAAATTCTAAAAATGATCGAATTTTTTTTTTATATATAAAAAATTTAGATGTAAAAATAATCAAGATGAAAAAGTAGTATAACAGTTTATAGCCCATATAAAGTAATAAAAAAAATTTCGTTGCTTTTTTTTTTTTTAATTTGATTGTGACTCCCTAATATAAAATGTCTGCGTCCGCCTCTGTATATATATACATATATTAAATTGTTTGAAATGTATTTATTGATCATCATATTTCCATATATACCTAGCAAAATTATTTGGCCCTCATTTTTTAAATCTCTTTTTCAATTGGACATTCTTTTAATATTATAGTTTAACTGCACATTCCAAAAAAAAAAATGACTTTTCAAAAAATCAATTCTAAAAATCTCTATCTGACAGGGCCATTATAAAATCTGCACTCTCTTTTTGACTAGAAACAATAAAAGCTTTGTACAATCAAGATGGAGTAGTACAATACAATATTATATAATCAAATATTAAGGCTAGATGAATGTCGAATTCCATAGAAGGCTCGTGGAAGATTCAATCGAGCTAATCTACTCCCATTCTGATACATTATAGTTTATACACGCACTTTTAATAAAATCTCTAGAAAACAAAGATAAACTATGCTACATATTCATTAGATTATGCCAAATTCCTAGCAAACAAAGATAAACTATGCTAAATATTCATAAAATTAATGGCTTACATGATTAAGAATATTAATTCTACCTGCAAAGTCATGATCAACTTCTCATTATTGTTTGATA
This sequence comes from Olea europaea var. sylvestris, assembly GCF_002742605.1. Taxonomy (NCBI): domain Eukaryota; kingdom Viridiplantae; phylum Streptophyta; class Magnoliopsida; order Lamiales; family Oleaceae; genus Olea; species Olea europaea. Next base: position 13,986,355 of record NC_036246.1, read on the forward strand.
GAATTGGAAATATCCTAACATGACCCGTAACTGTATATCTTAGTTTTAACACAAGAAGTTATTTTCTTGTGTAGGCCATGTTTGTCCCACCTGCTTTTGAAATTCATTTGGAAGAGTCATTGTTATCTTCTCATCCTACATGTCCAGTAACTGTGTATCTTAGCTTCAAGACAAGAAGATATTTTCTTGCATAGGCCATGTTTGTCAAACCTGCGTTGGAAAGTCATTTGGAGTATTATATAATAGTCAATGATCGAATTTGATATTTATTGTCATTTATGATTTTTATACTATATATATCCTCTCTATGGAGGACAGAACATATATTGTTTACGTAACTTGCAGTGCATTGACAGAAAGTGCCAATGCAAAAGTTTGATTTAGGTTTAGCACTGTTGTTATTGTACATGTCCAAAATCATCGTCCGTATATTCTAACAAGCCTTTCTATTGCAGAAAATTTTTATCTTGCCAAAGCAAAACACATATTTAAAACAGACTTATCATGATTAATATTAAGAATATCAAGTTTAGTTTAATGATTTGAACTAGTCATTCTACGGAGATAAACTTGCTTAATTTTTGGTACGAGAACAAAATTAAATATTCATATAAATAAAATTTTAATTTATTTTCTTCTCTAATGTTATATCTTATTTTTCGATATTTCACTTGTTGAGAAAAAAAATGTGACACGGTTAAATGAATGTATCGGATAAGAAAAAGTGATACGAGATAAAAAAAAACTCACCCATATCCACAGAAGAAGACCGACCACTTCATACAAAATACAAACTTTTGGTACTCTCTCAAGTCTCAAGGCTCAACTACTCAAAACTTTAAAGTTGAACAAAACACCTTTGGGTCCACTAAAATAGAGGAGATCCACTTTTCACTTCTATTCAAGGAAGACCTTTGAATTCCATAAGTATCCGTCTTGTATAATAAAAATAGTAGGAAAAGGAGAAGCTTATGAACTTTATTTCCCCTAGAGGAGAAGGTCAAGAAAAAACACTCTACTTCCACTCCTGCGGACTCCACTTACACTCGTGGGGAAGGGGCAGAAAAGTCGGAGTACATTAGAATACTTTCTTGGGACTTTAGAAGACAGTACAGGCATATCATTCTATCCATCTATCCATACAGGGCAGGGCAGATTTCGCTTTCATCTATCTAGAAATGCTATTTTTTTCTAGCTAAGCTATTTTTTTGTTGCGCTGAGCGATGCAGCTTCGTTCATCTTATAATAAAAAAAAGAGTTGCCTAGCATCCACTCGACCACATTATGGTGCACTTAACAACAATGTAGATGATAGTATGATCATTATTACATTTTCAAAGTTAAAATGTATATTTATTTATTATACAATATAAGAATAAATTAACTGCTAACTAAATTAATGTTAACGCTGTTGATTTTAAATAGCATTATTATTTACAAGACATATTTTTCTCTATAAGTGTATGCAGAAGCAAGCAAATGTCGTAACATTGTACATGAATTTATTGAAAAACATAAGGTGCTCATATACTACAGTTTACAACATTTGAAATTCTAAGGATCGAATTTCAATCATCTCATCTCATGATCAATTAGTACATTGAGTGGTAATCTAAACATTTTATGGCATTCGAGCATCATCCTTTGAGTAATCTACCCCTTAAGCTTAAGAGCATACTTGTTTCTCTCCAACAAGTATTCGGGAACACAATATTATAATGCACATCTTGAAGATCATAGATGATTTTATCATGAGCAGAAACAAATAATTGTGGAACTTTTTTTCTTTGATCGAGGTATATATCCCCTGGATTTTCATAACACAGTTTAATGAGAAATTTCTTTTTTTCCTATTCAGAAAAAATAATGTAGTCTTCTTCTTTGCCTATAGTTTTCTTGTATGGCTTTCCTAGTAAAGTTTAAAGGAGACATTAGTTGAGAATAGACATCCAAGAGGATTTGTACTTAAATCACTTTTGTAATTGATATCAAGTTAGATAGAAGATTCAAAGAAAACAAGTGAAGAATCGATGGAAAACTCTCAATCCAAGCTCCAAATGGATACAATATTTATCATCGCCCAAAGAAATCTAACAAGGATACATAACTAGATAAACATTATAGAATTTTCAAGAGAACGATGGATGAATACTCTCAATCCGAGCACCAAATGGATACAATATTTATTATGACCCAAAGTAATCTAACAAGGATACAGAACTAGATAAATCAATACAGAATTTTCAAGAGAATGATGACACCTGTCAAATGAAATATACTTTCAAACTCTTAATAACAATACAAAAGCTCCTTACAAGTAGTTGATGCATGCTACCTTCTTCTTTTTTTTTTTAATGAAGCATGCTACTTAATATGTAAATATGTTTACGTATATTGAGTGTAAATAAATTCTAACTAGTTAATTAGATTGATAATTCTTATTCAAAGAACAATTAAAGATAATTAATGTGGGCTAGCCACGTTCATTGAACCTGATTCAAATTCATCTTCACACACACGTATCACTAAAATCATTATCATTGACGTCTTTCCACTTAATATAGACATGGAGATAATCTCGGGGAAAGAAGAACATCCAGAGGGGTAGATTTCATATTAGATAGTCCAGAGCTCGCACTCATATCAACTTTTTCATCAAAAGGAGTTGAAATTTCAAATGCATGCAGCAAATTAGCTAGGATAAAATGCAACATCTGAAGGCCAAACGTTGTGCCAGGGCAAATTCTTCTACCAGCTTCAAATGGGATCAATTCGAAATTATGACCCTTCACGTCAAAATCTTTATGTGTCGTGAGGAATCTCTCTGGCTTAAACTTCAATGGGTCGGACCATATTCGAGGGTCTCTATGTAATTTCCACAAGTTTACTATTAGCTTCGTACCTATCAAAAATAAGATCTCACATTGTTAATATAAATTTAATTCTTAATGCATAACGACTTTGGATACTTATAATAAATATCAAATTAACAAGAATTTCAATGTATCTAAAGTTCCAAAAAGTAATTAGATTTCAAATTAAGTTAGTATTTTCAAACAAGTTAACATGTTGTGTGAGCATGTTAAAGGTAAAATATAATAATAATGATCTTTATTTCTCGTAATAAGATCGATCTTTTAAAGTAGGGAAAAAAAAGTGCATTACATGTACCTTTGGCAATGTGGTAACCTGCTAATTCGCAGTCATCTGAGAATTCTCTTATACCACCCAAGAAAGCTGCGGGGTATAATCTTAAAGTCTCTTTGACAATGGATTGAATATAAACCAGTTTGTTGATATCTGATTCCTTTACTTGCCTTTCCTTTCCAACATGAATGTCCAATTCTTCTTGAGCCTTTCTCAATACATGGCGGTTGTTTAGTAATAGGGCTACTGCCCATACTAGCATAACAGTGGTTGTGTCACCTCCACCAGCAATTAAATTCTAATGATGACAAGATAATAGCTACTATTAAAATAGATAACTTCTTACTTAAAAATTTTGTTTAGCTAAAAAGTTTATAAAAATTTTAGTCAAAGTCAACAATTAATTATAATCACACATAATAGTGACTCACAACATTTATCAGCTTTTTTCAACCAAACATTTTATCAACTTTTACCACAGCATGCTGAAAATCTTAAGCAAAACCAAATACGATTTAATATGTTCAGAAAAAAATTTACTTTAAAGTAGCCTTTATCTACTTTTTAGCTAGACGAAATCTACCCTTAATTATTTTGCCTCTTAATTCTTTCTTGTATAATTGTTAAATGGTGTGCGATCACTTCTTCATCAACTTTTATCAAAATCTATTAAAAAATTAATTTTCAACAAAATCAAATGTGTTTAATATGTTTAGATAAAAAAGTTATTTAAAAGTAACATTTACCTAAATTTTAGCTAGACAGGTAAATATTTAACTAATTTTTAATATTTTGTCTCATAATTCTTTCTTCTACAATTGTTAAATGGTGTAACATCACTTCCTTCGTGGTTTAGACACTTTATGCTTACAGAATCACTTTATCACATATATGTTCTATTGACATATTTGATTTATTGGATCTGAAAATAATAAAAAGATCAAAGAATAAAAAAAAAAAGTAATATCTGCCATGCCATGATATCCAGTATAGTGAATACCAAACGTGTTGCATAGTTCTTCATGCTTTTCAATTTTTTGATATCAAGAATTTTGGGATCATTTTTCACATAGTTGACATACAATGTCAAGAAATAAAAACACATCAAATTGGGAAAGGTATGATCATTGATTAAAAAAACTTACTAGGCATGTAGATTTGATGATTGTGCCAGGATCATAATCTTGAAGGTTTGTGCCCTCAATAGCTGAAAGGATCACGTCCATAAAATCCTGCTTACTACCAGAATTTGCCTTTTGCTTGTGCTCTTCCAACCATTTCTCAACAATTTTATCCATTTCTTTTCCAGTTTCTTTCATTTTTTTCTCATATCCACCTATATCCAACCATCTAAGGTAAGGGATATTATCAGCCACAATAAAAATTCCAGTTAAATGAAAGAAATCCCTCAACACTTTCTGGCACTGCCTTGCCTCTATTTTATCCCCATCAACAGTTGCACCAAAATATCTCTTCCCTGCAACCATTCTGAGAATAACATTCAAATTCAAGTCCCCGAACCACTGCTTCATTTCCACCAAAACCCGACCCGACCCATCTTTCTTCTCGTTCCAGTACTTGTAAAGCTCTTGTATGGATACCTATTAAAGACAGGATTTAAACGGATACAATTTCGCATTTATCTAATTGCTTTTAGATGATTTTGTTAAATAGTAGACAAAATACTATAGTTTAAGTTTCACTACCTCGAATTTATAAAAATTATGCACATATCATACCTTTGATCATTGATAATAATCCAGTCTCGAGATGAATGGCATGTTGGAGACGCAATTGAAATAAATACATGTGGTCATTCTCTATGATCTTAAGCTTTAAAATAAGTTGGTTGACAATACCTCAGTTTCGTAAACACGTATGTGTTGAAGGAGACCCAGTCTGCGGGGAGAGAATAATTCCACGGCTATTAGTTTTCGTAGTTCACGCCAATAGGTGCCATAAGGGGAGAATCCAAACATGGCGAAGTCATAGCCTATGTGCTTGGCTGCAAGAAATTTTGGACGTGAAGATATAATCACATCCCAGGTGGTGAACAATTCTTTAGCCAATTCCCAGTTGTTCACCACTAGAGCTTTGTGTACTCCGAGCCGGATTGTAAAGACTGGTCCATACTTGTCCGCCATTGCCGCCAGGGTGATGTGTGGAAGACGTGAACCGCCGCCTATGAGGTGGAGGTGGCCTATAATTGGCCATGCGCCACCAGCTTCCGGCGGTGAACTGTTTTTGCTAGCTTTAGACCTAGATTTCCAATAAAAAATCAAAAGTAGCGCAAATATTGCAGCTATGGAAGAATTGAGATGTGAGACCGAGAATTCCATGGTTGTCTTGACCAAAGATGGGTTTCCTAGTTAATTTGTTACTGTGACCTGGGGGCTCATATATAAGCAAGCAAGCATGCTCGGCTAAGCATAAAAAGTTTGCTTATAAATAAGTAAGTTATGAATAAACTATTTTTTAATAATAAAAGTTGAAAAATAGTAAATTACTTATTTTGAGAGTGGTAATTGTTACTTTTAAAATAATAAATTTTTATTACTTAAAAGGAAATACTAAATTATCCATACACGTTTGAAAAAAATACATTTTTATATACTTAAAACAGTCTTAAAAATATTACGGTGCATTTGATTTGCGTTTCTGTTTTTTGTTTTAATGGATAATTTTAAGATTGCATAAAACGAGTTGGTTTGTTATTCTAAAAAACTACTTACAAAAAATATATGTACATATTAAAAAAAAAAAGAAACAAAAGAAAAAGATAGAGGAATCATTGTAAGATTGAGTTTTGCCTCTTAATTCTTTCTTGTATAATTGTTAAATGGTGTGCGATCACTTCTTCATCAACTTTTATCAAAATCTATTAAAAAATTAATTTTCAACAAAATCAAATGTGTTTAATATGTTTAGATAAAAAAGTTATTTAAAAGTAACGTTTACCTAAATTTTAGCTAGACAGGTAAATATTTAACTAATTTTTAATATTTTGTCTCATAATTCTTTCTTCTACAATTGTTAAATGGTGTAACATCACTTCCTTCGTGGTTTAGACACTTTATGCTTACAGAATCACTTTATCACATATATGTTCTATTGACATATTTGATTTATTGGATCTGAAAATAATAAAAAGATCAAAGAATAAAAAAAAAAAGTAATATCTGCCATGCCATGATATCCAGTATAGTGAATACCAAACGTGTTGCATAGTTCTTCATGCTTTTCAATTTTTTGATATCAAGAATTTTGGGATCATTTTTCACATAGTTGACATACAATGTCAAGAAATAAAAACACATCAAATAGGGAAAGGTATGATCATTGATTAAAAAAACTTACTAGGCATGTAGATTTGATGATTGTGCCAGGATCATAATCTTGAAGGTTTGTGCCCTCAATAGCTGAAAGGATCACGTCCATAAAATCCTGCTTACTACCAGAATTTGCCTTTTGCTTGTGCTCTTCCAACCATTTCTCAACAATTTTATCCATTTCTTTTCCAGTTTCTTTCATTTTTTTCTCATATCCACCTATATCCAACCATCTAAGGTAAGGGATATTATCAGCCACAATAAAAATTCCAGTTAAATGAAAGAAATCCCTCAACACTTTCTGGCACTGCCTTGCCTCTATTTTATCCCCATCAACAGTTGCACCAAAATATCTCTTCCCTGCAACCATTCTGAGAATAACATTCAAATTCAAGTCCCCGAACCACTGCTTCATTTCCACCAAAACCCGACCCGACCCATCTTTCTTCTCGTTCCAGTACTTGTAAAGCTCTTGTATGGATACCTATTAAAGACAGGATTTAAACGGATACAATTTCGCATTTATCTAATTGCTTTTAGATGATTTTGTTAAATAGTAGACAAAATACTATAGTTTAAGTTTCACTACCTCGAATTTATAAAAATTATGCACATATCATACCTTTGATCATTGATAATAATCCAGTCTCGAGATGAATGGCATGTTGGAGACGCAATTGAAATAAATACATGTGGTCATTCTCTATGATCTTAAGCTTTAAAATAAGTTGGTTGACAATACCTCGGTTTCGGAAACACGTATGTGTTGAAGGAGCTCCAGTCTTCGGGGAGAGAATAATTCCACGGCTATTAGTTTTCGTAGTTCACGCCAATAGGTGCCATAAGGGGAGAATCCAAACATGGCGAAGTCATAGCCTATGTGCTTGGCTGCAAGAAATTTTGGACGTGAAGATATAATCACATCCCAGGTGGTGAACAATTCTTTAGCCAATTCCCAGTTGTTCACCACTAGAGTTTCGTGTACTCCGAGCTGGATTGTAAAGATTGGTCCATACTTGTCCGCCATTGCTGCCAGGATGATGTGTGGAAGACGTGAGCTGCCACCTATGACGTGGAGGTGGCCTATAATGGGCCATGCCCCACCAGCTTCCCGCGGTGAACTGTTTTTGGTAGCTTTAGACCTAGATTTCCAGTAAAAAATCAAAAGTAGCGCAAATATTGCAGCTATGGAAGAATTGAGATGTGAGACCGAGAATTCCATGGTTGTCTTGACCAAAGATGGGTTTCCTAGTTAATTTGTTACTGTGACCTGGGGGCTCATATATAAGCAAGCAAGCATGCTCGGCTAAGCATAAAAAGTTTGCTTATAAATAAGTAAGTTATGAATAAACTATTTTTTAATAATAAAAGTTGAAAAATAGTAAATTACTTATTTTGAGAGTGGTAATTGTTACTTTTAAAATAATAAATTTTTATTACTTAAAAGGAAATACTAAATTATCCATACACGTTTGAAAAAAATACATTTTTATATACTTAAAACAGTCTTAAAAATATTACGGTGCATTTGATTTGCGTTTCTGTTTTTTGTTTTAATGGATAATTTTAAGATTGCATAAAACGAGTTGGTTTGTTATTCTAAAAAACTACTTACAAAAAATATATGTACATATTAAAAAAAAAAAGAAACAAAAGAAAAAGATAGAGGAATCATTGTAAGATTGAGAAACAGCGCCAGAAAATTGGATTCTCCACTAAGGTTCTTGGAGGAACTTGGAAAGAGTGCGCGCGCGAGAGAGATAGTGAGAGGTATTGAAAGCTGGATATTTGTTTTTGAGCAGGTTTTTATGATTTTATTAATTATTTTAATTTGAGAAAATTTTAAATTCATTTTCTTTGTTTTGACTTTTCTGAATGTTTTGAAAATACTCGAAATGTCAAAAGTCATTTTTAGTTTTTTGTTGTAAAATTTTTCTTATTTACGAAAATGCATTTTTAAAAATAACATATCAAATACGTTTTTAGTGTTTTAGAAAATTGAAAATTGCCTCAAAATAGCAAATTAAATGCAATCTTAGTTCCTCATTTTTTCAGATGTAACTTTGAAATCAAACTTCCCATTTTGAGATAAGGGGCGCTTTCGATTCCATCGGTGATTGAAGTAATTTTGTCTTCTCCATATTACTATAGGGAAAATTGCAGTCGAGGTACCAAACATTTTGTTTATTAGCAGACTTTGCCCAAACTTTTAGTTTGTGCCAACCATGATACCAAACCTTTCAAAAATTTGCGGTTGAAGTCCAAATGGATGGAAACTGTTAGTTTGACCATTAGTTAACTAAAAAATTAACAATGGCCATAATTTTGACTAATTTTAAAAGGATAAAATGGTAAATCTACATTTTCCAACAAAAACATCATTACAATAAATTAATAATTAAATAAAAAAAACCCAAAACAAAAACACTGTTCATCTTTTTCTCCACTTACCCCCCTCACACCCACTCGCCATCCATCCCAAAACCTGTGTTTCTGAAACCTCATTTTGTTTTCAATTTGAAACACTTTTCAATCATTTTATGGATCTTAAATAACTTGCGCTTCGATCCAAAAATTGAATCAAGAAATGACAGTGAAGGAAATATATCTCCAACATTAAATATTCCTGCAAAGGATGTTGCTTCTTTTCCCAACTCGATTAGTGAATCTTGGTAATCAACTGTGCTTCTGCAAACTATCAAATTCTCAGCATCCCCAAAATCGAGTGCAAAGAAGAGCCCTAAATTAGCCAACCTTGATTTCGGTCACCGCGAATCTTCTAACCGATGAACCACCCATACGAAAATTAGAAAATTCCCAAGGCTCTCCCTACTTCCACAACTTGGAAAATCGGGGAACTCCCACGAAGTTTTTTGGTTAATTTGCAAGAAGTTTTGTTGGGAACAAAGCTATGGATTTTGTTTCTGGCAATTCCATTTGCCATCGCTGCTAAGTGTAAAAATTTCGGTGGGGTGGGGAGGTTGAAGAAGACAACTCTTTTTTAATTTCTTTTCTTAATTTTTTGATTTTTTCTTGATTTTTTGATTTTTTCTTGGTTCAATTTATTTAATATTGTAATTATCAAGTTATCATTTTACCCATTCCAATTTGGTCAAAGTAGGTCAAAATTTTTTTTTCTTGGTCAACTAACGGTCAAATGGACAGTTTCCATCCATTTGGACTCGGGTGCAGATTTTTGAAAAGTTTGATACCTCCAGTGGCACAAACTAAAAGTTTGGACAAAGTCTGCTGATGAACGAAAGGTTTGGTATTTCGACTGCAATTTCCCCATTACTATATCTCTATAGTCAATATATCACGAAATTTGCTTTGTCAGAAAATAAGTCATGATTGCCTAAACTTGAAAAAGGTAAAACTTACATTTTTTTATTACAATGAAATTTGGGTAGAAAGAAAACGAATTTTTGGGAATTGAATTGCCTAAAACTTGTTTTATTGGGAATTGTGAATTAAATGTGTTTGATTAGTACAATTTTCTACCTGAAAAATGTTGAAATTTTGGTATTCTGTTGGCTTTATTTTTCACGAAAATTGTAAATTAAAGGGGTAAAATTGATTACAATTGTGGATAGAATTTGTTTCCATTGCAAAAAAAATAAAAGTTGGAAAACTGATTTCCATGAAACCCATGGGAATTGAATTCCACTAAACTAGGGGAAATGGGTCATGTGGGAGGGGGGGATGGAAAATGAATTGCCAAGAAATTTTTTGCAATCAAAAAAGCAAAAAGGTGGAAAATTTTTCGTGGAAAATTCCTCAAATCAAACAGGGACTTGGAAAAAACCCCTTGGTTGTCTTACATTACACATTCTAAGATTAAGCAGAGTGTGGCCTACCTAAATTTTCTTACATTAATATTCATCGTTCACAGTCCACTCAAACTACCATATGACTAGTGCCCCAGAACCTGCCACAAATGTTACTACCATACATTTAACATTTGTAATAATTGAAGCCAAATAATGTTATTTATTACCATTAGTGTTAGAGCATCAATTTAGACTGTTGCACTTTATAAACTTAATTAAATGAGATGTGTGAGTACTTTGCATTTAAATAAATCTATCATCTAATGTCATATAATTATTATCTAAACTGGTGTTTAACACCAATGATGATTAATATCATTATTCATTGAAGCCAGCTTCTCAACTATGTTTTGTTTCAGAGTTTACATTTCATATAGAAGTGTCGGCTAAAGACCTAGAGCTTGTGTTTGGCTAGTTTTTATAAATTGTATAATTGATAAAATTATTTTTTTATCCAATATCTATTAAATGAAACAGAAGTATTACTTATTTATTCACAAGTAATTTCAATCAATTTATAATTTAAACCGTTTACAAACACTTGCCAACATGCCTTGTGAACTCAAAGTGGCCAAACAAATTTCCACTCGTCAAGTCTCAAGCAATATACATATATACAGCCCATTATAATCTATGCCGTGACACCTCTAGACCCAAGGACCCTAATGCCACGAAACATGCTTGCTTTAAAGTTAAATTAAGAATCATTTTTCTTTCAGAAGTAAAAACTAATCTCTAATTTTAAAATTGGCGCGGGAAGACGAGAAATTGACTCTAAATAATTTATTAAGCCCTTTGGCCCCATTCTCATCCTCATTCTTTTTCTTTCTCCTATTTTCAACCACATAATCTTCTATAAAAATAACATTATCTGCAAATAAAAAAAAATTCATTCTTTTTCAACCATACATTTTAAAAAATATATTATTCCAATCATTAAAATTTGACAAGAATAGGTGCCAAACGGGAGCTAACTTACTCTCAATTTAGAGCCTCTTTGGTTCAAATTAAAATCTGATTTTAATTTAAGAAGAATTCAAACAATCAATATTAATAACTTCTTTGTCCCACAATTTTTCAATCACACATTTCAAAAACTTTTATCATAATCTTCTAAAAAGATCTAATTTTAATATCAACTAAACACCCTTGTAATATGTGTTCACTTAAAAAATATGATAACATATATAAAACTTCGCAACACAAAATTCAAAAGTTGTAATATACAATACTATTAAGCAGAAAGTTGTAAATACATGTTAACATAAAATAATATATTCAAATAATAACTACAACTCTTAAAATGCAAAATTTTATTCTCTTTATTTATCTTCTCCTCCATCTTATTTCATATCCTTTCTGATGCATCATCCTTCCACTGAAAATAAAATTATTAAATCTTATTAAAATGAGAGAAAATAATAAAATGAAATATGACTTCTGGGAGCACCACAAATACTGAATTTCTAACTCATGATTAATTTCAAAATACTTAATGTTTGACTCTGATTTTAAATTTTAAGGAGTTTATAACTTTAACCAATCTTGCTTAAAGTAAACAATATGGAGTTTATATCATAGAATTTGTTAAAGTAAATAGTAATTGTTTGTAAAAATGAGTGCAGCTAAACAAAACGTGACAACATAATTTCTTTCTCAAGTATAATTTCTTTTTATTTTCGTCTCTTACTATAATTGACTTTTATTATCGTTTCTTAGTATAGTTTATTTCTCCAGTTTATCAGTAGATTTTGTTGTTTTGAGGAAAAATGATTCCTTCTATTCAAAGTTTGTCGTGGTGTTCTGTCTCGCCAAGAACGGGTGGGTCCATTAGTCATTAAAATGCATATTTAACTAATACTAAATTATAATGTTGATTAAGTGAAGATGCAAAAATAATGGCCTAAATAATAAAAAGAATTAAGCCAAGATGAAAAATAATTATCAACTTCTGATCATGGTAAGGTAGAGTTGGAAACATTCTAATTCCTAACATGAGCCGCATCGTGTAGGCTATGTTTGTCACACTTTCTTTGAAATTCGTTCGGAATTGGAATGTGATAAACCAATTTAATGATTGAAATTGATTCTTAGTCTTTTATCTATTATCTTCTTTATATGGAACATATTTTATTTACACAAGTGGAAGTGCATAAACACAAAGTAGCAATAAAAAAGTGTGGCGTAGGCATCGAAATTTATGAGAAATTTTGTGTTATTCATTAGTCATTGAGTTTTATTTTCTTTTAAATTGTCAGTTAAATATGCACATTATTTCTGTTATACCACTCCATTAACCTCTATCTAATCTACTTCTGTAATTTTTATCTAATTTATAATGCAAATTCCAACGTGGATTGCATAAATACAGTTATTGAACTTCAAGCAGAATTTAATGTTGCTCGTCAAATTTTATTTTGCTCTAAACTAGTCACTTAAATATGTTAACTATGCAAAGGTGAGTAATAGAACTAAACAGGAAAATGAAATTTATAGATAGAGAGATACACCACCATTGTGATGAGGAGAAGAGGGAAAGAAAGGAAGTAATAATCTTAAAGTTCAATAATTCAATACATGAATTCTCAAAATTGACAAAACCTGGAAAAAACTCAATATCTTATCAAGGGAGGTTATATTGACACCGCATTTTATTTTGTTGCCTACTTTTATATGCGTTTAAAGTCTTCAACTTTTACTCATTATCTCAATTCTGTTCCTTACCTTTTATATCACATTTTTATCTTCAACGTTGGATGTATTAACACATCTTAATTATATCCAAATATTCTGCTGACTTCATTTGAAATGAATAGCAAATATTCCATTGTGTTATAAAGTAGAGAAGAAAATATAGAAGTCAGTAGATTCGTGTGTTTATTTTATTAAGAACTAGTGTCTCATATTTATAATTAGAGCTGTAAGGATACAATTGTTATTCGATAATTCTACTTTATTTACAATATTTCCCTTAAATGATTATTTACACAATAACTGCACCATTTAAAGCCTTATTTGACATAAGTTTGATAGGATAAAAATACAAAACAAAGGAAAAAATATTATAAACAATTTAGAGTAATAAAATGATGACTCGTTAAAATATCGTTAAGAAAATTCAATGAGGCAAAATTTGAGTGAAGGAAAAAAATATACAACTACACCCCTTGATTATAATTAATGAAATCATTCTATGAAGTCATTCATATCTTTTATGATAATATTATCAATATAATAATTCTGATAAAGTATGTTCCATGTTATCATGTTACAATCCAAAGCAATATTATCATTAGATAAGATGACAAATGTATTTTATACATTTATTCATGGTCTTAAATAGCAATATTTAGTTGTTCCTCTGATGAAATATAATCTAAATTGTTGTATTTTGTGTTAAACAGGTAAAGTTCAATGGTTGAATAAAGAATTAGAAGTAAGGAAAACCAGAAAAAGAATGAAATCCAAAAGATGGGGACCAAGTTGCAACAATTCAATAGATGAATCGGACCATAAATCGGAGATTGAAGATGTTGGGGGTTCAATTGGATGGACTTAGAAGTTAAGCGGGCCCAACTTAGGTTAAAGAGGAAGAAAAAGACATTCCGTAGAAGTACGAGGACCAAAATGCACAAAATAGAAAATATATTGAACTAGACGACGACATAGTTAAAAATCCATGCAGGGCAAATTTGGAGTTCAACAAGTGAACTATGCGGATGTATGCAAGAATATTATTCTGTCGCATAGTACAAAATTTTGGTCTAATCTTAGGCTTCCTTGTAGGATTAAAATCCAACTTGACGAGGTATTGAGCTATATGTTTGACGTAGATTCGAGCCATATAAATACCATAACATCCCATAACATAGAAGAGACTCTTTTATGCAATGAAATTACTCAAAAACTTGAAGATTGTGAGAGAAATTTATTAAAGATGAGGGCAAAAGACAAATTTGTGGGAGATTTCATCTAAGGAATTGCAAGAAGATTATCAAGGAGACTTCATATTAGGAAAGTTGCACAAGGACTGAGAGGAAAATTCAAAAGATATCAAGAATACATCATTTCTCTTCAATTATTCAATTTTAGGGTGATCTTTATGCTAGGCTAGATTTTTACATTGCTAGGACAATATGAACCCTTGTTATGAGATTTTTGGTATTTATTAATTATTTTGACGTCAAGCACGTATGTTTTCTTGAATGTTTATTATTGTTTTCATCGATTTCTCAATTAATTAACTACTAATTGAGATCATTTACTGGAATTTAGCTAAAAATAATAAGCATTGTAAAGTTTGATAGATAATAGAGATATACCTCTATGCTTTACATAGTTTCCATAAGTTATAAACCGTTTAATGCATTTCTCATGTTCGTAGCTTTCATTGAAAAATAGAAAGATCACATGAGAGGAATAGATTTGATCATTATCAAGAGAGGTTTTCAAATAAATTAGGATCATTGACCAACAAGAATGACTATTAACTATCACTTTAATTTGTTGTGCTAAAGTATATTAACAATGTGGATTTGACATCTTAGCAATACTTTCATATATTTGAAAAAAAAAAAAACCTTGTTAAATCGCTTTCTAATTTAATTCATAATTTAGATATTAGTATAGAAAACTCAAAATCTGTTTGCTATTCGATTAATGTTGCTATTAATTTGAATTTGATTGAATACTTAGTTCACGTGTGTTCGACACTTTACAAATTACTTTAATAGTACATTGAAAAACAGATTTTGTTGCTCTGTACGAGAGTCTCATATATAATTTATAACATACAATGGTAAAATCATAATATTATATTGAAGATAAATGTCATATAGGTTATAGACATTCATTAAAACATAATACGTTAAAGCCTTACTAAAGGAAACCCTATTTAAAAATCGTAATGAAGGAAAAAAAGTATATTATTTCTCTAAATAAGCTATAATAGTTGTCGCATTAAAAACTTTACTAGGAAAATCCAGTGGAACAAAACATTGATCAAGGAAAAAAGAGTACGGCACATATATGCTTTCCCTCATGATAAAATACTTGAATTATATGCTTCAAATATATTAAACCCTTTAGGGATAGTATTAGTAATCGTGATAAATGAGTTGATTATAATTACATTTATACTATGCATATCAAGCTTTATGTATTGAAAGATAATAAAATATAGATTTGTGATTGCATCCACCAAAGAATAATTTATCTTTGTATACCAATCTTTGAGAATTTTATCTTAAGAATCATGCATTACATATTACGACTTTATTTTCATTTCCTTCTCATATACGTATACATGTTTAGATGCTATGATTGTAGGTCCAAAAATTTCAAATTTCTTTAGTAAGTTCAAGTTTGTTAGGATGCATTTTTTTATTTGACCAATTATTTATACGTTGGTATTATTCGACGAATTTCTTTCAATATTCTCACGAACATTTGAAGATGCATTAAAATCAAAGGAACTTTCAATGAGATTGTGCAAAACATAAATAATTGTCCCTTAAAATCTAGAGGACCTTATGTGATTGCTACTTGTGCTAAATTCCTATTTCTCTTTCCGAATGTAAATAAAAATCATACACTAATTCAATCAATGGCCAATTAATTGAAAAGAGTTAAACTACTAATAATCATTCAAACTGAACAAACATTTAAAGTGTCAAAATTCATAATTTTATGTAAAAACATCAAAACATAGGGTTCGTCATTATCATAACAACTATACAACTAGCTAGACATTATAATAATACAAAAACAAGAACAAAATGAATACAACATCACTCAAATTAAATGTTTGAAAAGAAACATGGAAAATGGTCCTTGTTTAAACCTCAAAAAATGTACCTCCAACGTGGACAACAGATCTCAAGGTCTCTCACGTCCATGCAAGCCTTATTCCTACACACTCAGACAAAACGTCAACCACACGTGGGGATGGAGTTAGTTGTACACACTCCGGCAATCAAATCAATTGGAAAAAAATATATGGGTGTGAGGGAGCTTTAGACGTGAGCCACAAATACACAAAAGGAGGTCGGCTTTAGGAGCTAACAAATAGAACAGTGATATGGCAAAGTTATAGTGTAACAGTCTGAATTTGTCTTTTACCCTGGAATGATACCAAGTGCGAACTTTTATAGTAGAAGAGGATGAGTAAGAACGTATGTAAAAAGAGACTTGTAGCCTCATCCTAGTAGCTGGGACCTCTTATCATAGGCATCAATCAATTAGACCTGGTTCATATGCATTTAATCTTCTGACTATTTACAGTCCTAAGCCTGACATGGAAAACTATACTTGACATGTTGATTGAGTAGAGCTGCCTATTCAATAAGTTGTCACATTACCCATTTGTTATAAGATCTTGTATGAAGATCTTCCCTAAGATGCCTTTATCTATCTCACCTCATCCATGAGGGCTCGGCTCCCCATGGGGGTTCAGCTAATAGGGGTTTAGCCAATTAGGATTTGGACAAATTACTACATGTGTAGAATGATGTGGAGTGCTAGCCTATGTTTTCTTGCTGTGCGGTTGCCACTTGGCAATGTTTAGAGCATCATTGAAAGAGGCATAACAATAGTCTGCCAAGTCCATGTACGAATATTAATATAACGTGCAGACTTAGAATGTACAATATAAGTAGATTTTTGAAGAGTTTGCAGACCTAATTTAAGAGGAAGCCCTTAAAGTTAAGCAAGCCTTATGGAGAAGATAAAGCATGTGATAAGGTTGAATTGGACTTGGGCAACACTTTTCCATAAAGGAGAGCTCATTATTAAGAGACAACCATTTATAAGGCTGAATTGAACTTGATTGAGGCCTGTTGCATAAGGTAAAGCCCATTCAGGGTAAGCGACAACCATTGATAAAGCCCTTTGTAATACCCATTGCATAAGAAAGAGCCCATTAGCGAAGAGGTAATCATTGATAAGGCTGAATTGAACTTGATCGAGGTCGTTTGCATAAGGAAAAGTCCATTCGAGAAGTGCAAGCTGATGATAAGATTGAAATGAACTTGGCTAGGGCCTTTGGTATAAGGAAAAGTCCATTCGAAAGCAGCAGTCATGGATAAGGCTGAAATGGACTTGGCCGAGGCCCTTTGTATAAGGAAGAGCCCGTTTGGGAAAGAGACAGCCATTGATAAGGCTTAATTGAAGTTGGCTGAGGCCCTTTAAAAGACCATTTACATGAGGGAGAGCCCATTAGTAAAGAGATAACCATTGATAAGGATGAATTGAAATTGGCTAAAGCCTTTCGTATAAAGAAGAGCCCATTCTGGAAGAGATGGCCATGGATAAGGTTGAAATGAACTTGTCCGAGGCTCTTTGTATAAGGAAAAGTCCATTCGAGGAAGAGACATCTGTTGACAAGGTTGAACTAAACTTGACCCAGGCCCTTTGCAAGACCCTTTACATAAGGGAGAGCTCATTAATGAAAAAGTAGTCATTGATAAGTCTAAATTGAATTTGGCCCAAGCCCTTTGCATAAGGAAGAGTCCATTCGGGGAAGAGGCGATCGTTGATAATACCGAATTGAACTTGACTGAAACCCTTTGCATAAAGAAAAGCCCATTTCGGGGAGAGGTGCCTAATGATAAGGCTGGAATGAACTTTGCCGAGGTCCTTTGCAAAAACCTTTGCATGAGGGAAAGCCCATTAGTAAAGAGATAATTGTTGAAAGGCTAAATGAACTTGGCCAAGGCCCTTTACATAAGAGGAGCTTATAGACCTCTCTTTCTGAGGTCATTTTACCTCCTTATAAGGGGGTAGCTCTTCCATGTAAGGGCTTCGATCCATATATGGGAAGGGTTAATCCTCTAAGGTAACAAGTTGTGGCGCTCTGTAGGATGCATCATAGTTGTCCTTGATGAGGCTATTTTACCACATTACAAGGGGATAGCTCTTTGTTGCAGAGGTTTCATTTATGATGTTTGATCCATCCACATAAGGGGTTAATCCTCTAAGGTAACAAGTTGTGGCTCTCTATAGGTTGCATTACATTTGTCCTTGATGAGACTATTTTACCTCCTTACAAATGGAAAGCTCTTCATTGCAAAGGCTTCCTCCATGATATTGGATCCATTCCATGGAAGGGATTAATCCTCTAAGGTAACAAGTTGTGGCTCTCTATTGGATGCACCGCACTTGTCCTTGATGTGGATATTTTACCACCTTATAAGGGGATAACTCTTCTTTGGTTTCCTCCATGATATTTGATCCATCCATGAAAGAGGTTAATCCTCTAAGGTAACAAGTTGTGGCACTCTATGAGATGCATCACACTTGTCCTTGATGAGGCCATTTTACCTCCTTGGAAGGAGATAGCTCTTCCTTACAAGGGCTTCTTCTTTGGTATTTGATCAATTCATGGAAGGGATTTTATATAATTGAAACACTGATACTTAGTTATGATGAAGCCTTGCATGGTCGAGGCAATGATACATAGGTGAGATGAGTTCTTGTATAGCGAAGGTACTGATGCATAGGCGGGATGAGGCTTTGGATAACATAGTCCAATACTTCAAGGATAAAGCCTATTAATTCATAAAATATGACCTCCTTTTCAGAGATCCTTGCTTCTTTAGGAATTATTCATCATAGCCTCTTTTTCAAAGGCCTCCATTTTTTAGGAATAGTAGAGGCACTCATGCATCAACGAGAAGAGACCTTCACACTTAGAAAAATTGTAGTTTAAAGATATTTTTATGCTCCATGGATGAAGCCTCGTAATTCTTCAAATATGGCCCCTTATTTAGGGAATGTTCCTTTCATAGCCTATTCTTTAGAGACTTTCCTTTTGTGGTGGTTCTTTTATTCACGGCATCTTCAAAGGCCAACTCTTTTTGAGGGTCTTCATTTTATGAGGATGCTTTGGCTCATAGGTCAAACTGAAAATTACCTTCAAGTTCTTCAATAATTTCATAACTAGGTCCCTCAACCTTTTATCTTCTACATTTTGGTCCCAATATTTTGATTTTTATTGCGATCATGCCCTTGATAAATTGCATCCAAAGTCCTTCAACTCTTAACACTTCTACACTTTAGTCCCACTTTTAGCCTTTTTCTCTTTTTTTGCATTGTTCTCTTCAATTTAGGAATTTTACTCACATGTGGGAGGCGCTTATGCATAGGCTATGAAGAGGCATTGCATGGCGGAAACATTATTGAATAGGCCAATACGAGGCCTCTACATTTGAAAAAATTACAGTTGTAGAGTTGGAGTATTGCTACAAGATTGAAGCTTCTGAAAATAGATGAAGCATTTGTATAGAGTTGAAGTCCTATGTTTCAGGGATGAGGCCTCTTAATTCTTCAAACTTGTTCTTTTCTTTAGGGTTTCTCCCGTATAGCCTTTTTTTGTTTTTTTTAAAGCTTCCCACTTTTTAAAGGTTATTCAATTCATGATTCGTTTTTTCAAGGGCCTCCCCTTTTCAGGAGTTCTTCTCCCCTCTTCAGGAGTTCTTCTGCTTATAGCTTTCTTTTTTGTAGGCCTCCTCCTTTATAGGGGTCATGCATATTCCATTACATTTGGATAAGGAATTATTGCATAGTAGTGACTTTTGTTCGGAGGACCTCTCTTGATCTCCTTGGGTGTCTAGCTTATAACTAGCACTTGTTGTAGGTAGATGTCTCTTTTATTCAAATAGAGAATCTTTTGAGTGGATTTTGACCTCAAAATACTAATTTTTCAAGTAGTGTAAACACTCAAGATGTTGAGTTGAACTTCGAATCTTCTATCTTGGGGGCTTTTACTCGCACTTTATACAAGAGCAAAATTTTTGTCAAAGGAAAAGCTTCATCGTTGCTTGAGCTTATGGTAAAGAGGCGTCTCTTTTCTTCAAAAGGGGTTCTTCTAAGTGGATCTTAGACAAAATACTCATTTTTCAAGGAGCGTGAATACCCAAGATGTTAGGTTGAACTTCAAACTTCTATCTATGGGGCTTCTACATGTTCTTTATTAAAAAACAAAACCTTTTTTCAAAAGGGAAGCTTAGGCATTTTTTGTATGTTTTTTCCACGAGATGTTCTTGCTTATAGTTTGGTTTTCTATGGACGGCGCCAATCTGCTGACCCCATAAAATGTACCTCCAACGTGGCCAACAAATCTCAATACCTCTCACATCTACGCAAGCCTTGTTTCAATCAAGGGAAACCTCTGAAATTATTTCCATATTAAACCTTGGACATTTAAGAGTTCCAAATCAAGTACACGTGGCCTCGTCCGGTGGGTGGAGTTGGCTACGTGCACTCCAACGATCAAGTCAGTTGGGGAAAAAATATGGGTATGGGAGAGCTTTAGATGTGATCTTCCAATATAAAAAGGAAGTCGACTTTGTGGAGTAACAAATGAAACAGTGATATGCTAAAGTTATAATGTGAGAGTCTAAACTTGCCTTTTCCCCTGGAATGACACCAAGTGTGAGTTTTTATAGTAGAAGAGGGTAAGTTAGAATCGTTGGATGAAGAGACTCGAGGCCTCATCCTAGCAGCTGGGGCCTCATGTCATAGGCATCAATCAGTCAAACCTATGCTCAATTGCATTTAATGTGATAACCATTTGCAACCCAAGGCTTGACATGTAAGACTAGACTTAATTTGTTGATTGAGTAAAGTCACCTATTCAATTAGTTGTCACATCATCCACTTGTTAAAAGATCACGTCTGAGGGTCTTCCCTAAAATACCTCTACCTACCTCGCCTTATCTATGAGGGCTCGGCTCTCCATGGGGTTTGGCTAATAAAGGTTTTGCCAATTGTGGTTCGGGCATAGGGGTTCAGCCAAATTGCCACATGTGCAGAATGATATAAAGTGCGTGTCTAGGTTCTCTTGCTATAGAGTTGCCACTTGGCAATGCTTAGAGTCTCGTTGGGAAAGGCATAACAATCTTAAATCTTGAATTCCTTTAATGGTTCCTGATCAATCTCTTGATAGTTTTTCCTCAACTCCTAGCAAAGATATATGAAAAGATGGAAAATCGGTGTTTGTGTAAAAGCTTCTTCAAAGTTTAAATGAATTTCTCAATTTGTATCCAATGGCCCCTTATTCTCTACTAAATATGTGTTCTTCTATGTACAGGAGCTTCATAGCTTTCCTTAGTTTCACTCATTTGTTCATTCCAAGTCCTTTTTTAATACAAGTTCTAAAATTTGCAATTAAGTCCCTAAATATTTCATATATTAAATTTAGCTCTTGAAACTTATGAATCTCATATGATTGCCTCATTAATTTTTCCAATTGATTATATGAAAATTAGTTGGTTTTTCATTATTTCGAATCAACTCTAATTAAGGTCCAGATTTCATTTTTTCACTCCAAGTAAATTCAAGCCGATGATCTACCTATAATTAACATATTTAACCTAAATGAAGCAGATATCCTTTCAATTAGCAATAAATAATCAAGAATAAAAATCCGAATAATTAAGTGTATAAAATACACTTATCAATGGGCAAGAAATCTTCACTATTACTTAGAAAATTGTACTTATTTATATTTTCAATTTTATAATCCATTTCTAAATTGAGCATGGAAAAAAATACTGAAAACTTTTCTAGCTTGTCGTCTAACATTTCATTGTAAGGTTTGTGGCAATCCGAAAAGGTCATCAATACTAATATATGTGGATTCTATTGTTAGTGCTTGTGTGGTTTAGATTTTAAGTCAATTAAAATCAAATTTTTGACCATTATTTCACTATTCCAGCAATCATTTTTGAATTGTTCTCTCATAAGTAAGACCCACTTTATCTCTAACGGTCAAAAAATCAATTATCAAAATTCCTGTCAAACATGCTCTTAATTAATTGCTCTCATGGAAAGCCAAAAGATCTTCAATATTGTATCATATTTAATTTGAAAGTAATGTTATGAATTGCACGTTTTCATGTGGCAATAACTCATAATATTATGATCAATCAATTCTTAATAAAAAGAAAAAGAAAAAAAAACATGTTTTCACAAATAGAAATTTCCATAAGTGTCAAAAAGTATTGGAACTCAATTAGATGAACTTTGAAGCAAATTGTAAGATTTCATAAATTTTGGAGACCAAAATGAACACTTCGTAAAGTCTAGGGCGTAAAATGGAAGAATTTAGAAGGGGTTAAAAGATGAGGATTGAAAGGTAAACAAACTAGAAACTTAGGGAACCAAAGTGTTTAAGAACTAAAATTTGGTGAGGGGGAAACCTATAGCATTGGGTGACCCCTCTTGGAAGAAGCTTGTGGGCTAAGTGAGCGTCTTCATTGCGGTCCGGTTGCCCTAATGTATTGGGCTTCCGTTAGAGTGCTCGATTGGATGTGAAAGTTGATTTCTAAAATTCCCCTTCTAACCCCCATTATTTCAATTTATAATTTTTAGAATAGAATTTTTTAAGTGTGAATTGAAAAAAAGAAGGAAAAGTTTTTAATTTACGCATATATTATTTTATAGAAGATTATGTGGTTAAAAATAAGAGAAAATTATAATTTGAAATAATGAAGGCCAAACGGGGGTTTAAATTAAATAGCAATTTGGGTATTTCCATGACACCAATTTCAAGACCTTTTTGGAAAATATAAATAAACTTAATTTAGGTCATATAAAGGAAGAATTCCATATCTCATAATCGAAAATCATAAAGGGAGAATTACAAACCAAGATTGTCTAAGTTTAGGGGGAATTACATACCAATATTATCCAAGTTATGTATTCCAATAAATTTTTGTGATTAAAACAGGAAAGACTAGACACTTCGTAGCTAGGATTCACTATAAAAATTTTGTAGGCTCTTTGATAAATTAAATAAACCTTTTTTGTCTGATTCTTTTTGTTTTTTTAGGTGATTGTTTATTATTATTTTATTTTGTTTTGATGTGTGATCACCATTTGAAAGTGTTTGTGATATATATTATTTTTGAGATGTTCGTTATAAATTAGCAAATGGTAATGAATTTATAGTCTTATAATAGATAGAATCATGATGTGATGATTGTTGTGATTAAATGTGTACTTACATGTTGCAATTGTTGTAAGTATAGTAGTATTTATGAATGATTTTTTTTTATTCCTATAGCTCTAGTCATTAAGACTGTTGTATTCCTTGTAATCTTAATTATTACCTATATTATGAGACTTTGATTCTTGATAAAACGTACAAGTCTATTAACTCTCTATTCTATTCTCTTTTCTCTCTATTTTTTAATACGTTATCGCACAACCTTCTTAAAATCAAAGTGAATTAGTTATAAGGTAATAAGTTTTATGAGCATAACCATCTATCATATCTATCAAAATTTATTTGGTAATGCCCCCTGAGGCACATCCCAACTGGCAAAGGACGGAGTTCTTTAAGGCAGGCAGTTCAGAGGTCGCGGGTTCGATTCATGGGGCTCTTGGAAGGCAAGTCTTTCTCCTAGAAGGCAGGATATTTCCTGGAAGGCAGGAGTTCCTTAGAAAGCAAGGCGCATACATGGGTTTGACTCGCTCGGCACTTTGGCAGGTTAGTTGGGGGGCTCTTGGACCCTAGCCAATTTGGGGCACAACCTGCGGTTTACCTAGTTTGCGTGAAGAGGGGCTGGATCGTAGACCTCAGGATTAATCATTGTAAGGTGGACACCTGGGTATTAAAAAAAAAAAAAAATTAATTTGGTGACACATGAATTTTACATCTACATCTATTAGAATCATATTATTTACCACAATGATTAAGTGGCTATGCCTCAATTTATTTCTTGTATGCCCAGACTCTACTGCCAATCATTACACCCAAAAAAGTTTTTGCCTAAATAATTGTAATTGTGTGTAATGGTTTACTCCTAATTATATTGTTTTGATAATGTGTTTTAGTCAAAGTTAGCATAAAGAGAAAATGATTACTTTCCACTATAATGATTATTTTTTTAATGCCATATTTGTGTATGAAGTCATCTGTTCTATGCTTTTGCATGTATTTTTGTATCAATTCCTGTCTTTCAAGATTTATTCCTGTCTTCTCTCAATTTATATGTAAGACAGGAATTAATATCCCATGTCTTTCAATAATTAAAAAAATTGTCTATATTGATTTCATATTTCTCCAAAATTTGAACCATTACTCTTTAGAGTTTCTATGTATTTCATTCTTCTTGTCCCTTCAGCATGACATTTAATAAAAAGAAAATGGGTGTAATTATGTGTAATGGTTTATAATCTTGCATGTGTAACTATGTCTACTGAAGCAGTATTTATCGTTCAATTAATTTTTACATTTTATTCTTTTAATATGCAATATAATTTATGAATTTAGTACTCTTATATTTGTCTACTAAAAAATCACTGTTGCTCCTGAAATAGCGCAACATTGTAATTAATACTCTAGCATAGACCTGAGCAAACAAATCAAAAAATTGACCAAATCAATTAAATGGAACCGACTCGGGTTGTTTTGACACATGTAATTGATTTGGTTTGGTTTTTTTTTAAACAAAACATGGTTGGTCGGTTCAGCCATGGTTTGATCTTGAGTTGTAGAGAAAGAAGTAGTAGAGAGAGAAATTATAATATAACTTTTTTTTTAAATAATTATATATTATATAATTCAATTATAACTTGATTTGAGAAATAATAAACTTAAAGCTTGATTAATTAAATTGAAAATTAAAAAACAGGTGTGAATGTAATTTCTTCATTCTAAATTTCTAATATTGTGGCAAATTATCAAATATAATTGCTGCATTAATTGGGTCTTTACTTTTCTTTTCTTTTTGTTTTTTTTAATGAGAAATACTAAAATCGAGATGAATGGAGGTACCGACGTTTGAACTCTTGACTTGATAAATGAAACTCTTTAAATTTTAATGCATTTTGTACTCAAATAAATACTTCAATCACAATTCATTAAAAAATAATTGAAAAAAAATGGGTTAAAAGCTCTCACTCTTAAATTGATGGTCGACGGTTCCATATCACTATTACCACTACTACTACCAAAAGGCTCTAGTGAAGATGAATATTTTATATTTCTCATCTCATGGAGTTTGTGGACAGCAACTGTCCAACTGAATTATTTGTACAATGAAAGATAAAGTCTAAAGACAAATGTGTCGTACGAGTGTGCACAACCATTTAAATTCATTCCAAAATCATTTCTTCTTGTAGAGAGGAGGTTCCATTCAAAATTCGCTGTAACTTGTGGTTTGAAGTGCTTTTACCACAAGCTGAATCCGTTGTATCTTGGGAGACAAGTGCCATAAACTTGACCTCCGTTGTAAGGCAATTTTATCTTAAGGAAAGAGTGAAAATATCAAAACATAAGGTTCAACATTATCCTAACATCTATACAATTAGTCAACCATCATATGATTACAAAAATACAAATTAAATGGATATAACATCGCCCGAAATTGAAGTTCGGAAAAAAAGGTCAAGAAATATTGAAAGTATTTAGTCTCTTCAATGGCTTCTTGATCAATCTCCTTTAATTATTATTATTGTTTTCAATCCAGGAAAGATGTTCAAAAGTATTTAAGGATGAATTTTGCAACAAATCTTCTTTAAAGCATAAAAAAAAATATAATAAGAATTTGTAGATCAAAAGCTCTTTTTTAGCTATCCTCTTCGCTATCTTGAATTGGAATTTGGATATTCCCGCAGTTTTCCTCAGGAAAATAATTAGTAATGATTATATATTGATGTTTACTTAATTAGTATAAAAATTACCATTATCTATTGTTGGAAAATGTAATAAGTTTGTTTCAATGTGGATAACAAAAATCTAAGTTTAACAACGCATAAATGAAGTTAAACAAAGTAACAAAAAGAGAGAAGGAGAAAAAAGTGATGAAATAATCCGAGGCAAGTGAAAATACTCTTTTCTTAAGACAAATTTTCCTCGCAGCGGTGCTAACAGAGTTACGATAATTGTCTCTCAAGATACAATAGATTGCTTCCTTATAGTATAAGCACTTCAAACTATAAGGCAACAACAAACTCAAACGGATTATTCTCTCTACAAGAAAATATTTTTGGAATGATTTTTTGAGAGGTTTTGCAAGAGTTTTGATATAATGCTCAATGCAAATGATATGTGATGTATAATAGACGTCCAAAAGGTCCTGTTTATAGAAAATGAGAGCTTATGAGTGAAGTGACACTCCCCAAACTCCGCAACCTTACAAAGGGAAGATCACTTATTACCGCTAGCTTGTTGCTGGCCTTTCGCTCAAGCACTAGGCTCATTTTTTCAACAAAACCTGTTACTCAAATCGTAGTCTCATCGCTCGAGCACTAAGCGAGCAATGAAGTTAAGTAATTTTACCGGCCAGTTTTTTCTCTTTTCTTTCTAACTTTGAATTGCAATTTTTCATTCATTTAGAATTAGTTTTGAGATTCCAAATATAGTACGAAGATATGCTCGATGAGTAGAATAAGTTAATATATTTATATTTATAATTTGACTATCGAATCAAGTCTAAATATTTGGCCGAAATTGATACAAATTTACTTTTCATATTTATAGCTAAACAAATTTTTCAATATTTAAGCCAAATTCCAACAATCCCCCACCAATGAATGAAAATTCAAATATGTTTATGTTATGCAAATGTATGATGCATTGAAGAAAAAAAAGAGCAGAAAAACACTGAATCAGTTAAGGTAACTTCCAATTTTGAACTTTCCTTAGTGAAATACTATCAGATTTACTTGGCTAATTGGTGAACATAATGTCTTGAACCATTCAGCCATTGGTGTAAATCAAGACAATAATACTTACATAGATGTCTTTCCTAAATCGTCCATAGTTCTCATGACTTGGTTCATTTTGCCCTTGAACCACTCTTGGTTTTCATAAGTGTTTCAGAAAATTTCAGCCTAAAAAATTTTCGATCAAGCAACCCCACTTTACACTTATATGAGTGACCTCCTATTCAGAGTATTCTGCCCTACTCCACTTGACTTAATCAAGATATAAGAATCATTAAAAGTATATCTTAACTTTTAACATTCTACAGAATGCACTTTAATTATCATGGAAATGAGTTGGAAAGTATTTCCCTGAGTGCTTCGTTGAATTTTCATAACTTAGTTGTTCTCTTGAACCAAAAACCTGGGATTTCCAATCAACAAGGTAGGGTTACCATTACAAAAATTATTATGTAGTAGGCTTTAATCATATTCCTTTCTATAGGAAACGTACTTGATCTTTATGTAAACCTTTCGTGAGTGGATCCGCGATGTTCTTCTTTGCCTTCACATAATCTATGGAGATGATACCATTAGAGATCAGTTGCTTAATGGTGCTGTGTTTACGAAGTATATATCTAGATATACCATTATACATGCTACTTTGAATCCCTTCCAATAGCGGATTGACTATTAAAATGTATAATTACTGCAGGTACCAAGTTAGGCCAACATGGAATATCTTTTAAGAAGTTATAAAGCCATTATGCTGTTTCACCAGCTTTGTTCAAAGTAATAAACTCTAATTCCATCATTGATCAAGTTATACATGTTGCTTAGTCAACTTCCATTATACAGCAACTTCACCAATGGTAAATACATAACCAGTAGTAGACTTAGAATCCTTCATGTCGGATATCCAATTTGCATTACAATATCCTTCCAATATTGCGGGATATTTGATGAAGTGTAATCCATAGGTTAAGGTAAACCTCAAGTACCTAAGAACCCTTGTTAAAGCCTTCTAATGATCATGGCTTGGATTATTTGTAAATCTACTTATTCACAGCAAATGTTATGTCCGGTCGAGTACAATTTGTAATATACATTAGACTATCTACTGCCTGTGAATACTTTAGTTATAACACACATTCACCCGTATTTTTGACTAAGTATAAAGTTGTGTCAATAGAGGTTTTGCATGACTTTCCTCAAGTGCATTATATCTTTTAAGTATATTTATTCACAGCAAATGCTATGTCCGATCGAGTACAGTTTTGTAATATACATTAGACTACCAATAGCCTGTGAATACTTTAGTTATGACACACATTCACCCGTATTTTGACTAAGTATAAACCTGTGTCAATAGAGGTTTTTGCAAGACTTTCCGCAAGTGCATTATATCTTTTAAGTATACTCTCAATATAGTGAGATTGAGTAAGTATAATTTCTTCCAATGTTCTAGTGATCTTAATCCCTAATATCACATCAGTCATACCTAAGTCTTTTATATCAAAATGTTTCGTTAACATTCTCTTGGTGTTTAGCATTATTTTTTACTATTGCCCATTATATTAACATGTCGTCTACATATGGACATACAATTATATAGGCTTTTGGTGTATGTTTTATGTATACACACTTATCACACTCGTTTATCTTAAATACATTGGACAACATCATTTAGTCAAACTTTTGGTGTCATTGTTTAGGAGTTTGTTTTAATCCATACAAGGACCTAATGAATTTACAAATATTTTACTTATGCCTAGGAGAGACGAACCCTTTAGGTTGTTCCGTTTATATCTGCACTTCTAACTTATCATTTAGAAATGTCGT
Organism: Olea europaea var. sylvestris; assembly: GCF_002742605.1. Taxonomy (NCBI): domain Eukaryota; kingdom Viridiplantae; phylum Streptophyta; class Magnoliopsida; order Lamiales; family Oleaceae; genus Olea; species Olea europaea. The sequence goes on from NC_036246.1 coordinate 14,015,156, forward strand.
TTTTACATCCTTTGATGAATCTCAAGTGATATTAGATATGACTAGTTATTTATGAACTAAAGATATATTTCTTTCTCTCTAATTCGAGTAACTTTATTTCATGTTCATTATGTTTCAACTATTTTTCAAATTAACCCATTTTTACACCAACCTAGCTAAACAACTTAATGATGGAATGAAAAGGGACAATTTGACCTATTTAGCTTTTCCCTTGTTCCCTGTAAATCCTTATTTGACTTGCTTGCTTTACCGATAAGATAGCAGATCTCAAAGAGAATCGGTCTAAGGACAACTTAAAACCAACCCAACCTCTTAATGGTCATATTCCTTTTTCCGACATGGGAAGCCTAAACTACATAAATAGGGTGTTCAAAAGAAAACACCAACATATAGGGACTTCTTGGTCTCCAAGAAAGTTCGAAGCTTTCTATTTGTCTTTTCTTTTGTAGTAGCAAGAAAAAAATAGGGATTTTGCACTTATAATAAGATAAATAAATTACACGGACTCCTCTACAGGATTGGAAAAAGAAGGTTTCACCCAAATGACTTAGAGTTCCTCTGACGAAAATTCCTGGGCTAGGAAAAGTGCTCAATCCCATCGCTTCGTTGCTTAGGGAATCTTCGTTTAATATCTAAAAAGAAAAAGGTAAAAGTGGCTTTCTGGTGACTAGCTTTTCAAGTGGGTGGCTGGATCACCCCGACGGGGTCGCTCTGAACTCTTTGAGCTGGTTTGAATTACATGCCCCCTCCACCTTTTGGGAGCGACATCTATACGTGTAGTGTGGTGCTTGGGCCTACCCATCCTATTTGTTCCATGATTTATGGGTCTACTGGAGCTTAAAATAAAGGATTCTTTTGAACCACACGAAATAGTTCATTCTAAATTAAGGGAGTACATTTTTCCTATATATCCTCTACTATGTAGGATATATGAAAGAAAATAAATACACACACCACACGTCCTGTAGACCAAAGAATAAACTAAGAAAACAAGAATAAATACCTTCCCTCATGGAAGTCATCCGTTGTTACTTTCCAAGGGTATGGTAGAGGCGCTTGAGAATGTGGGCTTGTGTGGAGGTCTTACAGAGCCACACGCTTGGACACTACTTCTTCATTTCTTTACTGTCGCAATAATATTAACAATGTCATCGAAGTGATTCTAGTTACGGGTGATTAAGTATCAAAGAAGTCAAGTCCTTCCTTTTGTCTATATCTCTTGGCAACCAATCTAGCTTTATATTTATCAATAGATTCGCCAGGTTTTAGTTTCTTTTTGAAAATCCACTTGTGCCACAAAGGCTTAATTCCAAGAGGCAAATAAACTAAATCCCAAGTATGGTTTTACATTATAGAATCTATTTCATTATTGATAGCTTATTTCCAATGCAGTGCTTCCGATATAGACATTGCTTCATTGAAAGTCTTTAGGTTGTTCTCTACCATATAGGTTAGAAACTTTGGGCCAAACAACATAGATATTCTAGCCCTTTTTCTACCCCTCGGTTCTTCTTCATTTGAAGTGTCATTTGTAGTATCATACATTCTTTTATTCTAGCTCATATTTTCCTTATCTTTACATGAAAACATTTTCAAAGAATGATGAATTTATTGATTCAAGTATTGTTCATTTATGAATATGCACTACTATTATTGGTGTATCTAATAAATATACAAGTAATCATTTTGAGATTTATTTTCACTTGTTTCAGCTTAGGTACTTTAACTTTAACCAAATGCCCTCACACTTTCAAGTGTTTGTAAGATGGAGGATGATATTTCCATAGTTCATATGACGTTTCTTTCATTTTTTTTAAGGTGTATTTGTTAAAAATGCTATTTGCAATTAGAATAGCTTCCCTCCACAAGTTTTAGGATAGGCCCAAACTTAACAACATTGCATTCATCATCTCTTTAAGAGTTCGGTTTTTGTGTTCAACAGCCCCATTCAATTGTGGTAATTAAGGTACCGTTGTTTGATGAATAATTCCATGTTCGGAACAATATTCTTCAAACGGTGCCCCATATTCACCCTTATATCACCACGAATTTTCTTTATTCCTTTACCAAGTTGATTCTCAACTTCTATCTTATAATGCTTAAAGGCATCTAAAACTTCATCTTTATTCCTTAGTAGAAAGACATAACAATACTTCGTACAATCATCAATAAAAGTAACAAAGTATTTCTTACCACCTTTAGTTTCAACAAATTTAAGTCAAAAGATGTTGTGGTCCTTCGAACTGAGTGAAAAGGTGTTTTAGCCAACTTTGTTTCAGTACATACTTTACACTTATGATTAGGACCAGTCTTAAGCGTCGGAATTAAACTTTGATTCATAAGTTTTCGCATAGATTTATAATTGAAGTGTCTTAATTGTCTATGTCATAAACAAGACAACTAAAGCATATAAGTAGAATTCAAAGTTTTATTAATGATGCTTTGTTTCGGTACAATTACAAGAACTTTTTTTTAACATTACATCACATAGATGTCATTTACCAACATCTCATTCTTAGTGAGTACAAATTTATCGGATACAAATACAAGTTTGACGCTATTTTTGCTAAATAGAGACCTGGATACAAGATTGTTATGAATGTCTGGTACATGACATTTTTGAGGATGAGCTCTTTATCGGATACAAGATTGTTATGAATGTCTAGTACATAACTTTCCCTTGTCCTTTAACTTTAGAACTTGCAGAGTTTTTCATGAAGAGTTGTTTCTCCATTTAATTCTTTGTAGTTTGAGAACATGGTCTTATCTGTACAAATGTGATGAGTAGCACCAGTATCACACCACCATTTCCTCGAATTTCCAACGTTGTTACATTCAGAAACAACCACAGAAATATTCATCTCTTGTATCCCTTCAGAAAGAGTCTCTTTCAACCGCATTTGATTGTGCGTTCTTCGTAGGCTTTTGACATTCATCTGAATGATGTCTAACTTTTCCATAATTGTAATAGTTGTCTTTGAACTTATTGACATTCTTAGCGTTGTTTCTTCTTAGTGCATCACTGGAGATCTTACACTCATTTTTTACAACCATCGAACCAATTTCAACAAAATTTGCTCCAAGTTGAGCAATAGGCTTTCTTTCGATTTTCTATTATCTTCTTCAATCCTCAAACTGACTATCAATTCCTCCAAGTTCATTTCTTGAAATCTCTTAACAAAGAAAGGAGTTTCCCAATAGTGGCTGCAATTTGGAAATATTCACTCAATTCCATCTTTTTTGCATGTATGCCATGAAGTAGAGCTTGAAGTTCTTGTACTTGACACTTATCACGGTCTTAGAGTCTACCATTTTATAGTCCAAAAACTTGTTGACAGTGATCTTTTTTGTTCCGACATCATCGATTTTGTACTTCTTCTCCTATAAATCCCATAGATACTTAGCCGAGTCCTTCAAACTATAAACTTCATAAATTGTATTCTCTAATCAATTTAGGATATAATATTTGCAAAGGAAATCCGAGTGCTTCCATGCATCTAATGCAATAATCGACTCATGATTATTGTCTCCTTCTTGTATAGTAGGAGATGTTTCTTTTAAGAACTTTGCTAAATTCAAAGTTGTAAGATAGAATGACATCTTTTGTTACCATCTTTTTCATTCCTACAAATTTCTTCGATTTTTCCCATGTGGGATTGGAGTAATTTGAAGTGGTATAGTCAAGGGTGGAACCACATTGTTTGTTCCATTGTTGCTTGACTTGAAGTAGTCTCAACAATATTCTTTTCTGTTATACAAATAGAAGTTCAACAAACAAAATGAAATAAAGGAATAGTATACGAGGGTTTATTTCAAAGATGAAGAAAAGGTTTTTAACAAACAACCACAGAAAATTTGTCTTAATTTTTTTTGGGAAATGCAGTAAAGTTTGTTTTAAATGTGGATAACAAAAAGCTAAGTTTAACAATGCAGAAACAAAGTAACAAAAAGAAAGAAGAAGAAAGTGATGAAATGATCCAAGGTAAGAGAAAACACTCTTTCCTCAAGACAAATTTGCCCTGCAACAATGTTAACGGAGTAATGACAATTGTCTCCCAAGATACAACGGGTTACTTCTTTATAGTAGAGGCACTTCAAACTGTAAGGCAACAACAAACTCGAATGGATTATTCTCTTTACAAGAAAATGTTTTTGGAATGATTTTTGGAGAGGTTTTGCAAGAGTTTTGATATAATACTCAATGCAAATGAATGGAATACATAATGGATATCCAAAGGGTCCCATTTATAGAAGATGAGAAGTTGTGAGTGAAACAACACATCCCAGATTTCGCAACCTTACAAAGAGAAGCATCGTTTGTTGTCACTAGCCTATCACTGGCCTCTCACTTGAGCGTCAGTGTCATTTTTCAACAGAAATTTTTTGCTCACCTATCGCTCGAGCAACAGTCTCATCGCTCGAGTGCTAGGTGAGGGATGAAGTTAGGCAATTTTCCCTGCCAATTTTTCCTCTTTTCTTTCCAACTTTGGAAGACAATTTTTCATTCATCCAAAATTGGTTTTAAGATTTCAAATATACTACGACAATCTATTCGACGAGTAGAATAAGTTAGTCTATTTATAATTACAATTTTCCTATTGACTCAAATTCGAATATTTGACCGAAGTTGACACAAAGTCGCTTTCCAAATTCCAATATTTATTCCATTGCAACTGACATAACCACACATCTTATATTGCTATATTTTAGTGCAAGAACATTATCTTAATGGACTGCTTGTAATTAATTAAATAGTGGTTAATCTTATCTACATTAGCTTTTACTGATCGCAAATGATGAGGGGTATGTTTTTGTTGTTACATAGTTCGGATATAGTTTTTGTACTTAAAATTGTTTCAATATTCCCCCTTAATTATAAGTCGTTTCAAAGACGAGTTTTACTCGTTGTAATTATAATAATTGATATTAGAATAAATGCAAAACTCATCTTCAAAACAAACTTATTGAGATTAATTATAGGGTAAAGCTATTTTAATAGAAAAATGTTGACAAATACTTTGACATAATTAGGGTTGGGAAGGTATGATTAGATGTAAAAATTGACTTTGTTTTACACAGTTCAATAATATGATGACATGTGGGATTATGTCAAGGATTATATCAATCATTATATTACTGCAACATGATTCTTAATTATAAGCAAGTCAAACTTCAGCTTAACAATGTGAACTAGTCGTTATGCGAAGGTTGACTTGTTTTAATCCCTTCCAAACAGAGACTTAATATTGTATCTTGTTTTCCAATATTTAATTTGTTGAAAAAAAAATGCCTTGATTAACAATTAAATGAATGCATCTAATAAGAAAAAATATAGAAAAACACGAATTTGCTTATATTCGATAAACTTTCCCTCATCACAGAAGAGGAATGATCAATTTAATCAAAATATTAACTTTTTCGACCCCTCTCGTGACTCAACTGTACAAAATTATAAAATTGAATGCATAAACATGCACTTATCTATTACAATTGAGCTTTACTAATATTGAACTAATGGATTTGCATTGATTTGATCACAAGAGATCCATTCTACTTTCTCTTACAATTGACCTGAAAAACATCGAGAAAATTGTACGAAAACTTCGAAGAATCTTGTAATCAAGAAAGAAAGATGGAACCATATAGCCGTTAATTATAAAAACAATTACTAGTGACTTTGAGCTTTCGGGGAAAATTATGGAGTAATTTAGCCTCCGTTTGGCCCCCATTTTCTTGAAATGAAAATGGGTGGAATAGTATTTTTCTGAAAAATGAATAGTTGAAAAAGAAGGAAAAAATTTCGATTTATGTGTAATATTATTTTATGGAAGATTATGTGGTTGAAAATAGGAAAGACAAAAATGGAATATAATGTAATGGAATTTAATGGGGGCAAACGGGGGCTTAATATTTTGTTATTATATTAAGATTTTTAACAAGTTATTACGATCATCGACAAGTAATCATGAATTCGTTTGGTCAATGTTAAACAAATTTATCAAAATTAAATATTGAATGATTAAATTATTATACAATCATGAATTATATTTATTTCCAATATACATTTTTACAAGACAAGCATGTTCTATTATTTTTTTATTTTTTATTTTTTAATAACGTTTCATGTGTCATGTCATGTTGTGTATTACCATTTGTTTACAACCAATTTCATTCTGGTTAATTGTAGGGAGTAATGTTTTAGTATAGGTGATTAAAACCAAACTGGTTAATGTAAAAATAATTAATGTTAAATAGCATTATTCATATAAAAGACATCATTTTCTCTATTAAATTATGTCTTTTCTCTATTAAATTAATATGCTTAGCTCAAACGAACATGCAAATGTTATATTTAGGATCATGAATTTATTGAATAAAATAAGATACAAATGTAATGGCTTTTATGACATTTAAAAATTGAAGAGATTGGATTTCATCATTTGAAAAGCATTTGGTGAACGTTCATTGACGACAGCCTAAACCTCTTTATGTCATTTGATCATTATAACTTGAGTAAATCAAACCACGAAATTAAGAGTGGATTTCCAGTTGCTCCCAACAATCGCTTCCTCAACATGAAGTTTTTGTCATTCTACTTGACCCTAGCTCTGATTCCTCTTGTTGGGATTGAGTTTCAATTATCTCTTTTGAAGATCAATTGGTGCCTAAAGGGGGAATGCTAAAATTTTTATGACATTCGATCACAGTCATTCGAGTGATCCAACCCATGAGTTTAAAAGCATCGTTATTTCTCCCCAACACAAATGTTGGAATGCAATATTAGAATGCATTGGTTTAATAATCTTATCTGATGTTATCATGAGAGGAAACAGATCAGAAAGTCAAGATATACATTATTCTTTGGATTTTCCTGACAATTTTGATGAGATAATTTTCTTTTCGTATTTATGAGAATGACATGATATTATTTTCCTTTAACTATTATTTTCTCATAGGGTTTTCCTAGTAAAGTATAAAGGAGACATTATTTGAGAATAGACATCCAAGAGGACTTGTACTTTAATCACTTCCATAATTGATATCAATTTAGATAGAAGATTGAAGAAAATAAAAATACGGAATAATTGATATAAGAGCTCACCATCCAAGCATCAAACGGATACAATATTTATCATGACCCAGAGAAATATACCAAGGGATATATAACTAGATAAAACCACTACTCAATGGAATACACCACAAAATAGAGTTTCCAAGAGAATGATTGCACCTCTCAAATGATATATAGACTTTCAAACTCTCAATATGTTGTATTTACAACACAAAAGCTCCTTACAAGTAATTGGTCAATGGTAGTTAATGTTTACATATGTATATGTTTATTGAGTGTACATAAATACTAACAATTTAATTAGATTCATCATTCTTGTTCAAAGACATATTAAAGATAATTAATGTGGGCTATCAAGCTTATTCGATTTCATTTTCACATACTCATATATTAGTAATATTGATGAAATACATTATCGTCGATGTCTATTCCACTTAAAATAGATTTGGAGATAATCTTGGGGAAAGAAGAACATCAAAAGGAGTAGTTTTCATATTAGTTAGTCCATAACTCGCACTCATATCAACTTTTTCATCAAAAGGAGTTGAAAGTTCAAATGTATGAAGAAAATTAGCCAAGACTAAATGCAACATCTGAAGGCCAAAAGTTGTGCCAACGCAAATTCTTCTACCAGCTCCAAATGGGATCGATTCGAAATTATGAGTCGAACCATATTCGAGGGTCTCTACGTAATTTCCACATGTTTACGATTAACTTCATACCTGTAAAAGTAAGATCTCACGTTGTTAATATAAATTTAATACCTAATGCATAACAACTTAGCTAGAAGCTAGAATATTTCTCTTGAAAAGTTGATCGTTAAGACGGATACCTATAATAAATATCAAATTAACAAGAATTTCAACATATCTAAAGTTCAACAGAAGTAATTAGATTTCAAAGTTTGTATTTTCAAACAAGTTAACATGTTGTGTGATCATGTTAAAGGTAAAAATATAAAAATAATGATCTTCATTTCTTGTAATAAGATTGATCTTTTAAAGTAGAAAAAAAGCCCATTACATGTACCTTTCGCAATGTGGTAACCTGCTACTTTGCAGTCATCCGAGAATTCTATTGTGGAACCCAATAAAGGTGCAGGGTATAATCGTCAGGCCTCTTCAACAATGGATTGAATATAAACCAGTTTGTTAGTATCTCATTCTTTTACTACCTTTCCTTTACAACATGAATGTCCAATTCTTCTTGAGCCTTTTTCAATACATGGCAGTTGTTTAGTAACGGGGCTATTGTCCATACTAGCATAACAATGGTTGTCACCTCCACCGCCGATTAAACTCTAATGATGATAAGATAAGAGCTACTATTAAAATAACCTTTTAACTTAATGTAAGAGAAGAATAACTAATTTTCGCACAAGTTGGTTTAGCTAAAAAATGTTAATAAAAATCAAAGTTAAAGTTATCAATTAATTCTAACCACAATTTATGGAATCCTCAACTATTATTAAAATTTACTAAAAATCTATTTTTTTTCAAAAAAACCAAGCAAGGCTTAGTATGTTCAGATGAAAAGTAACTTTTACCTAATTTCTAGATTGACGACCAAATATGTTCTTAATTATTAAGCCTCGTAATTCTTTCTTATGATTACCCAACCATGCTAGAAGTACAACTTTTTGTACAATTTGGTAGACAAGGGGGTCATGTACAAAAAGTTGTACAAATAGATTAATTCATGATTACTTCCTTTATGGCTTAGACACTCTATGCTTATCGAATTACTTTGTCACATTGTTCTATTGACATATTATGTATTGCGTTTGATAATACTTAAAAGATCAAGGAAGAAAAATGAATATGTAACATGCAATAATCATCTATTAGTGAATACAAAACGGATACCATGTAGTTCTTAATGCTTTTCAACTTTTGGATTTCATGAAAATCGAGAAATTCCTGGGTTTTTTCTCCCTGTAGACTGATATAAAATATCAAGAAAGAAAAACACATCAAATTTGGAAAGGTAGGATCAAATCAAGAATTGGACAAAAATAAATAAATAAATTTACTAGGCATGTGGAATTGATGATTGTATCAGGATCATAATCTTGAAGATTTGTGCCTTCTACAGCTAATAGCATCACATCCAGGAAATCCTGCTCACTATCAGTATTTGCCTTAAGGTTGTGCTCTTCAAACCATTTCTCAACAATTTTATCCTTTTTTTTGCAGTTTCTTTCATTTTCTTCACATATCCACCTAAATCCAACCATCTAAGATAAGGATATTATCAGCTACAATAAAAAGTCCAGCCAAATGAAAGAAAATCCTCAACACTTTCTGGCACTGCCTCGCCTCTACTTTATCCCCATTAGCAGTTGCACCATAATCTCTCTTCCCAGCAACCATTCTAAGAACAATATTCAAATTCAAGTCCCCAAACCACTGCTTCATTTCCACCAAAACTTGACCCGAACAATCTTTCTTCTTGTTCCAGTACTTGTAAAACTCTTTTATGGATACCTGTTAAACCCATGATTCAAATAAGTACAATTTTGGTGGTTATCTAACATCTTAAACTTTCAGATGAGTTGGTTAAATAGCAGACAAAAGACTTTAATTTAAGTTTCACCACCTTCAATTTATAAAAAACATACCTATGATCATAAATATTGAATCCATTCTCCAGATGAACGGCATGTTAGAGACAAGATTGAAATAAATACATGTGGTAATTCTGTAGGATCTTAACCTTTTAGATAAGTTGGTCGACAATACCTCAGTTTCGGAAACACATATATGTTTAAGGAGCTCCAGTCTACGGGGGGGAGAATAATTCGACAGCTATTAGTTCGCATAGTTCATGCCAATTGGTGCCATAAGGGGAGAATGGAAACATGGCGAAATCATAGTGTCACGACCCGTATCGAATCACCCTTATGGACCGGACATATGTCATGCGCCGATGGTAGATACCAGCTAAATGTCAGACCCACCAATAAGGCAACTTTGATTTGGTTTAACTGTGACATTTTTTTAACAATTTTGACCGAGTATCCTCTAAAATATAGACTAAAACCACTTGAAACATTATAAAATTTCCCAAACATATGTAACTTAAACACCAACTGTTGGAAAAATTTCATCAATTGGGGCCACACATGTATATGATTAAAGTGTGCATTGCTATCTTATAGTTTTAGTCCATTAAAGTGATCCAACGAATTTAATTTTCGACTAATGGGTATCAATTATTATGGGATTAAAGTGTAGAGGCCGGGTGGTTGTTTTAAATTGATGAGGGGCCAATTTAAAGCAAACAAAAGATGATAATTGCCTACAGTTATTTATCATGGGGTCATGGTCACCAACTGACATGATATTTCATAACCTCTGCATCCCCATCAGCAGAGAGTTTTTTCAAGAATTCCAAGGAAAATCACGGATCAATTGTAAGATTGTAACCCGTTCAAAATCACTGTTAATCTATGGATCAAGGTACGCTTCCGCTTTCTTGTTCTCTTTGATTCAACGAGGAGCATTACAATTTTGGTGAAAGGATCTCTTGATTTCTTTCAAATTCTGAATTATCAAAATTCTATCAAGTGGTATCAAAGCTACTCCATTGTTGAATCTTTGAGAATATCAGGTTTTAAGAATTCTGAAATTTTGGGTTATTTATCTTTCACATAAATATTTGGAATTTTTGGGCATATACGGCTTCCTCCTGTTTTATATATATGAGAATCAAAATTCCTCTAGAAGAAAATTCCATTTCTATGTACATAAGATTATATATTTCAACATGGATCAAGTTTTGGAACATGGATAAAAGATATAGAGCTAGTTTGTTTGGACTTGCTGTGTTGTTTGCTTTATCCTCAACTGTAATTCCTGCATCAAATGGTGAATTTTTACGAATTGGACTAAAGAAAAGGAAATTAAATCATATTTCAGTTTTAAGGAATTGCTGAGCATAATTTTGAATTGAGGAGTTGCTGTGTAATTTTTTTTCGGTTTGGTTGGGCAGCGCGATTGTGGTGCAGATCGCTGCAACACGCAGCGCTGCTGTCGCTGCTGCGTTTGTGGCAGCAACAGCGCAGGCGCTGCTTCGCTGTTGTTCCGGTGCAAGGCTGCGCTGGCGCTGGAGAAGGAGAAAGAGAATATATAGAAAAAAAAAATTGATTTGGGTGATTATTTTGGAGACGGGGGCCTAGGTGCAATTTGGGTTATTCCAGGACCAGCTTACAATTATCATTTAGGTTAAAATTTAAGGATTCAGTCCCTGTAGTTTAGAATTCATCCAATTGGGCCTTTTAAGTTACGGATTTAATAATTCAGGCCCCTAAGTTTGAAAATTAATTAATTTGGGCCATTTAACTTCTGAATTTTTGCAATTAAAGCCCTCAATTTTCATAATTAATTAAAATTGGCCCCTAAAGTTTAAATTTTTCAAAATTTAAACCCCTAAAGTATTGAATTATTAACCCTTAGGTCCCTAAAGTTTCCATACGCATCTATTGATGCAAATTAGGGTTTCTCTTTCTCAAATTTCAATACTAATACTTCTTTAAGAGGTATTAATTAAGGTCTAATTATTTGGGACAATCTAATTCAAAATATTGGTAATCATTTATTTAAAAAAAAAATTAAGGTTGCCTAGCATTTTAAGTAAACTAATTGAAACAATATGTCACCAAAGTGATCTATTTTGTGTAGATTGATTTGTTTAGGATGCTTGGATGTTGTGTGTGTGTCTTTTCATGCGAAAATTAGCCGGCCCAAAGGAAGGTTAATATCTGGCAGAATTACATACACACTTGTGATGATGAATGTGTGACAATTATAAAGTTTTCATGTGAATAATAAATCAATTCAAAGATGGGTTTATTATTTGACAGGAGTTATTGTCAATGTTCGATCATTATACTGAGAGTACTACTTGCAATTAATATTACTGTCCAAAAACTTGATATTGATATTGCACTATGTATCTTGAGATGGGATTCACCATTATTTGAATTTATCAATTATTAAATGTGGATATTAAATTGAGCATAATTAATCTTTTTTTTGTTCTCTCTACAGCTAGTTCATCTGCTACTATATCTGCCAATATTAATTCTATTCACATACTTAATGGGACAAACTTCAAGGATTGGAAGGAGAACATATTGATTGTTCTTGGCTGCATGGATCTAGACTTTGCTCTTCAGATCGAGCAACCCTCTCCTCTTATGGAAGAAAGTTCACCTGATGAAAAGAGGAACTTTGAGAAGTGGGATCGCTCAAATCGCATGAGTCTAATGATCATTAAGCCCGGCAGTCCGGAAGCCTTTAGAGGTGCAGATACCGAAGAGGTATCTAATGCCAAGGAGTTCCTTGCTGAAATTGAGAAGCGTTTTGCAAAAAACGATAAGGCTGAAACAAGCACTCTTTTGCAGAGCTTGATTTCAATGAAGTATAGAGGCAAGGGAAACATAAGGGAGTACATCATGGAGATGTCTCACATTGCTTCAAAACTTAAGGGACTAAAGCTCGAGTTGTCTGATGACTTGCTCATCCATTTGGTATTGATCTCGCTTCCTGCACAATTCAATCAATTTAAGGTCAGTTATAACTGCTAGAAGGAAAAATGGTCTCTAAATGAGTTCATTTCATATTGTGTGCAAGAGGAAGAAAGGTTGAAGCAAGAAAGGACTGACAGTGCTCACTTGGCAAGCACTTCTAAGATTAAGGGCAAGAAAAAGAAGAAGGAATATGAAGCTGCTCATAAGGGTCTAGCACAAAAGAAAAAGAAGAAAAACAAAGGAACTTGTTTCTTTTGCAACAAGGCTGGACATGTGAAGAATGATTGTGCCAAATATTGCAATTGGCGTGCAAAGAAAGGTACAACTATTACTTTGGTCTGTTCTGAGGATAATTTAGCTTCAGTACCTAAAAACACTTGGTGGATAGATTCTGGTGCTACTACTCATATAAGTGTTTCTATGCAGGGCTGTCTGAACTACCGAAAGCCAAATGATGGTGAAAGATACATCTATGTAGGTGATGGCAAATCGGTGGAAGTTGACGTAATACGCACTTTTAGGTTGTTATTAAGAACTGGTTATTATTTGGATTTGAAAGACACTTTCGTTGTACCGTCTTTTAGACTGAATTTAATTTCTGTTTCTTCGTTAAACAAATTTGGATATTGTTGTTCATTTGGAAACAATCAGTTTAGTCTTTTGTTAAATTCAAATGTTATTGGTACTGATTCGGTATCTACATATGATAACCTATATTTACTTGATATTATTGTATCATATAATGAAACCTTGCATTGGAATCACGTGGTACTAAACGCATATTAAATAAAGAAAATTTAGCAAAATTATGGCACAAGCGCTTAAGTCACATATCAAAAGCTAGAGTTGAACGAATTGAGTCGGATGGTATTTTGGATTCCCTTAACTTTACGGATTTTGATGTATGTATTGATTGTATCAAGGGAAAATAGGCCAAAACAAAGAGATTAGGTACTAACAGAACTTCGAATGTCTTAGAATTGATACACACAGATATTTGTGGACCGTTCCCTACGACTTCCTGGAATGGTCAACAATATTTTATATCATTCATAGACGATTACTCACGTTATGGGTACCTATATCTCATTCATGAAAAGTCTAAGTCACTGGACATATTCAAAAAATTTTAAACTGAGGTTGAAAATCAACTCAACAAAAGGATAAAAAGCGTTAGATCTGATCGTGGTGGTGAGTACTATGGCAAATATGACGAATTAGGTGAACAATGTCCAAGACCATTTGCCAAATACCTAGAGGAATGTGGAATCGTCCCTCAATACACTATGCCAGGATCACATAGCATGAATGGTGTAGGTAAAAGACGAAACAGAACTCTTAAGGACATGGTAAGGAGTATGATTAGTCATTCAAACTTACCAAAATCACTCTGGGGAAAGGCATTAAAGACCGCAGCTTATATTCTGAACAGAGTACCAACTAAGGCTGCTGCTAAAACACCTTATGAGCTTTAGACAGTCAGAAAGCCTAGTCTAAAGCATTTTCACGTTTGGGGATTTCCAGCTGAGGCTAGGCCTTACAGGCCACATGAAGAGAAATTGGACTTCAAAACAGTAAGCAGCTACTTTATTGGCTATTCTGAGCGATCTAGGGGCTACAAATTTTATGATCCCACACTTAAGTCAATTTTTGAAACGGGAACTGCAACATTTTTTGAGGATGTTGAGTTTGGAGAGAGGAATAAGGTTAGAGACATTATCTTTGAGGAAAAAGTTGAGGGAGGATAGGTCTCGATTCCTACTATTACTTTTGACAATGTACAGGTTCCTATACCTGTCATTGATCAAGAAGTATATCCAGAATCTCAACAAGACAATGTTGAAGAACCTCCCACCCAAAATGAGGTAATTATTCCAGAAATACAAACTCAACAACCTCAAGAACCAATGCCATTAAGGAGATCCACTAGAGAAAGGAAAAATGCTATTCCGGATGATTTTATAGTATTTTTCCAAGAACATGAGGAAAATGATGGAATGATGGAAGAATATCCAATCAATTTCCATCAGGCCATGCAGGGTTCTAACTCTCAAAAGTGGATTGATGCCATGAATGAGGAGTATAAGTCTATGCAAAATAATAAGGTTTGGGATCTTGTCCCGTTACCAAAAAGTGCGAAGCCCATCGGTTGCAAATGGATTTTTAAAACCAAAAGGGATTCGAAAGGTAATGTAGAAAGATATAAGGCTCGTCTTGTGGCTAAAGGCTTTACTCAAAAGGAAGGCATCGACTTCAAAGAGACTTTCTCTCCAGTTTCAACGAAAGACTCTTTTAGGATAATTATGGCACTTGTTGCGCATTTTGACCTTGGGTTATATCAGATGGATGTTAAGACGACGTTTCTCAATGGCGACATTGACGAGACGATCTATATGGTGCAACCAGAAAACTTTGTGTCTGGAGACCCGAAGAATATGGTTTGCAAATTAAAGAAATCCATCTATGAGCTCAAGCAAGCTTCCCGTCAATGGTACCACAAATTTCATCAAGTGATTATCTCATTTGATTTTGAGATAAATGCTATTGATGATTGTGTGTATCACAAGTTCAGTGGGAGTAAGCATATTTTCCTGGTTTTGTATGTTGATGACATACTGCTTGCCGCTAATGATATAGGCAAGTTGCACGAAACCAAGAGATTTCTGTCAAGGAATTTTGAGATGAAAGATCTTGGTGACACCTCTTTTGTGTTAGGGATTCAGATACGTCGAGATCGTTCTCGAGGTATTCTTGGATTGTCACAAAAGAACTATATTGATATAGTACTTAAGAGGTTTGGCATGCAAGACTGCAAACCAGGTGACACCCCTGTCGTTAAGGGAAACAAATCTAGTCTCAAACAATGCCCGCAAAATGACCTTGAAGTTAAGGAAATGCAAAAGATTTCCTATGCATAAGCTATTGGGAGTCTAATGTATGCTCAAAATTGTACATGTCTAGACATAGCATTTATTGTTGGAATGCTAGGCAGATATTTATGTAACCCTGGAATGGATCATTGGAAAGCAACCAAAAGGGTTATGAGGTATTTAAAGAGAACAAAGGATTACATGCTCACATATAACAGATCGGATCAGTTGGAGATTATAGGGTACTCCAATTCTGATTTTGCTGGATGCTAAGACAGTAGAAGATCCACATCAGGCTATATCTATCTGCTAGCTAGAAGAGCTATTTCCTGGAAAAGTGCCAAGCAGACACTCATAGCTTCTTCTACCATGGCTTCAGAGTTTGTAGCATGCTATGAGGCATCTAACCAAGGAATATGGCTGCGAAACTTTGTCACTGGGCTGTGCATTCTGAATGGCATAGAAAGACCACTAAAGTTATATTGTGACAATAACTCGACAATTCTGTATTCCAACAACAATAGGAGCACATCTAAGTCAAAACACATTGACATTAAATTCCTGGTCGTGGAGGAAAGAGTACAGAGTGGACAAATTTCCATAGAACACATTGGGACGAACACCATGATTGCGGATCTGCTTACTAAGGAATTGCCACCCAAGGTCTTTCATGAGCACACTGCTCGTATGAGTGTCAGATTTATTGAGGATATCGTGTTTTAGTGGGAGTTTGTATTCTTATTGCTTTATGTTTAATTGGACACATTTGTGTATTTGGGTATTTTTCTGTACAGAAATAAAGTATTCAATTCATTTCACTCTGTTATTATATTCAGTATTGATCTCACTTAAGATATAAGGTTGGACCAGTTGGAAATAAATATGTTTGGATCACATAACATGTAATTTCCATACTACGCTCCCATGATTGATCTATGTCATTTGGTTATATGGGTGTACGTGACCATTGATGGATTTAGTCACATTAAGGGTGACGAAAATCGCTTTTATCCTACATCAGTATGACTAATGGACAAGATTGTTTGGAAATACCCTTAATAATGATAGCAAATTTTGAGCTCATAAGGTTGTACACATTTAAAAGATTACATGTATGGCCCAGTGAAAGATTGTTGGAAAATTTTCATCAATTGGGGCCACACATGTATGTGATTAAAGTGTGCATTGCTATCTTATAATTTTAGTCCATTAAAGTAATCCAACGAATTTAATTTTGGACTAATGGGTATCAATTATTATGAGATTAAAGAGTAGAGGCCGGGTGGTTGTTTTAAATTGATGAGGGGCCAATTTAAAGCAAACAAAAGATGATAACTGCCTACAGCTATTTATCATGGGGTCATGGTCCCCAATTGACGTGATATTCCATAATCTCTGCATCCCCATCAACACATAGTTTTTTCAAGAATTCCAAGGGAAATCACGGATCAATTGGAAGATTGTAACCCGTTCAAAATCACTGTTAATCTATGGATCAAGGTACGCTTCTGCTTTCTTGTTCTCTTTGATTTAACGTGGAACATTACAATTTTGGTGAAAGGATCTCTTGATTTCCTTCAAATTCTGAATTATCAAAATTCTATCACCAACCCCTTCAAATATAAACCATTCAAAATAAAGCTCACATGAATGAAATTTACACTTCTTAACAAATCAAATACCCTAAAGGCCCAACATAATCAAAAGATATCAAATATGCAATGAGCCCATGATATTGATACATTTCCTGACAAAAATGCATGTATCCCAAAAATATGAACTGTCTAAACTGACAAAATGGTTCACACAACTAACGATAATGCATGGCTCAACTTAGTAGATCAATTGGCTCCGAAGCTGCTCAATTCGACTGCTATCTGATAAAGAAAATGGTGAAAAGATACACCAGCTTATAGCTCAGTGTGTAGATAATTTGCAAATGAGTATACTTTTTCCATTTATGCATAATTTTTGAAAAATCTTGTTTTATTAAAACTTTTAAATATTCTAAAATTTAGTAACACTTTTAAAACTAAACATAATTGCATCATAAAATTCTTTGTTCTTAATTCTAGATACGCAACTGTAAGGTATAATAAATGTAAACAATCTGATATCAGTACACATAAGTGAAAATATCCTTGTACAGAACTTTAAGCTAAAATCATTACTCTAAAAACTGAATAAACTAGATTCTGTAGTCTGAAATCTGATAAGCTGTATAATACTGGAAAATCATACCTAAAGGTACTCGAAATAACCTTACTCATGTATCGATTAGTACGGATATACATGGCAAATCTATTTAATTTTGTATTTCTAAAATTCTGAAATTTTGGTCATACGCGCGCAGAGCTGCCCAAAGGCTATAATCTGGTCATACAATATGGAAACACATTCACAATAGTGCAAAGCGGGTAAAATCACCATAACTGATCATACACTATGGAAACACATTCACACCAGTGTAGAGTGGGTATGGTCATACACTGCGAAAACACATTCACACCAATGCAGACTAGGGTAAAATCACCTGGGTACTTTCTGGTGATTTTAAAAATAAATTTAAATATACTTAAAATATTTAATATCCATATAACATGCTAATCAAATTATTTAATTGAACTGAATTTAACTTTAAAAACAACTGATTATAAATTCACTTTGTTTTGAAAATCATGCTGTCAAATCAACTATATGAAATAATAAATTTTCTAGTTTACTATAAATTTAGTAAATATTAATTTCTGAAAAATAAGTTTTTATCCACTCACAAGTCAAAATACAGGCTAGGAATGTAGATAAACTTTTTCGATCTCCTCGTTACCACCTGAAATACGTTACAAAATTACCAATTGAACCACTGCCGAAACAACAAATCTTTTATCTCTAATCAGGGATGGACCCAAGGAGGGTCCCATAGGGTCACTTGACCCTCCAGTTCTTTTTCTTTTCTTTTTCTTTTTTTAAATGTCTTAGTTTTCAAACTCACTATGGAATATCAAATGAAGTTGAAATATTACATTTTTAATATCATTTTGAAGTACTCACGGCCTAATATTTCATGTCATTAATGGTGTGAGAAATGGTCAATCATAACAAATGTTACGATGCATCAAAATAGGTCGTTCCAATTTAATATTTCAAGAAATTCAATAACAAGCTAACTTTACAAATTATTCGACGATTATATGCTAACCTTATCCATAAATCTTCTATATCCTCTCAAAACTTATTTCGAGAACTATATCATAAACATATCGAATTATCTAAATGGATATTAAAAATAGTTAAATGTATGTCAAACGTGTATGCCAAAGAGAAATTTATAAGTCGTCTTTTTTATTTAAAAAAATCAATTATTTTATTAATATTTATTATTTTTACGCGACAAACTTCTCAATATAATTTAAATCATTTTATTAGGAAATCTTATATGTGGTATGATGTCAAATTTTTATTTTTATTTTTTGGACATAAAAATTTTTAATAAAATTTTTATTACTTCATAGGGTTATAAATTGTTATACTTCTTTTTCATCTTGATTATTTTTATATCTAAAAGAAATTTATATATAAAAAAATTCAATCATTTTTAGGATTTTTTTTTTATTATTGTTGCCTTTTCCTTTCGATCAATTAATTATTTTTTTTAAATGACGTCAAAAATTTTAGGAAATTTATTAGATTATTTTTAAAAAAAATTAATTGATTGAGAGGAAAAAGTAACATAATAAAAAAAATTCTAAAAATGATCAAAATTTTTTAGATGTAAAAATAATTAAGATGAAAAATATAACATTTTATAATCCATATAAAGTAATAAAAAAAATTTCGTCATTTTT
Source organism: Olea europaea var. sylvestris (assembly GCF_002742605.1). Classification (NCBI taxonomy): domain Eukaryota; kingdom Viridiplantae; phylum Streptophyta; class Magnoliopsida; order Lamiales; family Oleaceae; genus Olea; species Olea europaea. The sequence goes on from NC_036246.1 coordinate 14,034,476, forward strand.
TTTAAAAGTTTGATTGTGACCCCCAATTTAAAATGTCTGCGTCCGCCCGTCTCTAATGACAGTACTTAAACTAGATTTCTTGATACTTGAATAAATTTTCCAAATTTTCCTTTAATCAATTGGAGCTAATTTCACTTTATTCTAGTCTCTTTACTAATAACTAATTCATCAAAATAACCTTCATCCCAAACATAAAAATAATTATCATTCGATCTAGTGAAAACTAACACAAATAACTCAACCAATTTAACATTCATGTTGCTCCATAAACTATTTTTTCATTTGAATATTTCATCACCACAATCTTTTCACTAATAATACTTAATCAAGAATCCCAAACAAAAATCTAGGATTTTGCTAAGTATTGTATTTCTTACCTTGATTCAATTGAAAATTAATCAATCAAACAATTTAAGCAAGAAATATACTCCTTGTACTAAATTGAAAATTTAACCAACAAATTTAACCAACCCTAGCAACTTTAAAATCGTCCTTCCATAACAAAAAATTTATGTCTTTACCTCTTGAAGAAATTGAAGAACTTGAACCCAAAAATTAATCAATCAAACAATTTAAGCAAGAAATATACTCCTTGTACTAAATTGAAAATTTAACCAACAAATTTAACCAACCCTAGCAACTTTAAAATCGTCCTTCCATAACAAAAAATTTATGTCTTTACCTCTTGAAGAAATTGAAGAACTTGAACCCAATTTTTTTTTTTTTTTTTTTTTCACTCGTTTTTTCTCGGTTTTTCTTCTACTGCCTGATTCTCAACTAGATTGTGCGTGTATATATGTAAAATGGTAATAAAAAATGGGTTTTATTGCCAAGTTAGTGGAGCACTAACTCATGCTTGAAAAGGGAGTCCCTCAACTTCCATATCATAAGGCATTAAACCCTAAACTTCTAGAAACATATAAGTAGATCCCAAAATTAAATTTTTATCAATCATAAACCCCCAAGTATTTTCAATTGTAAGATAAGCCCCGATAAAATAATTTATTTCATTTTAGTCCCTATTTGACTTTGACTCTGAGAAGTCAACCTTTGATTTTTTACTAGAAAAAATTTTGGTTATAACAATCGTGCTTCTTTAAAAGAATTTCGTCCTCGAAATTCAACTGGCATCTGGCTGGGTAATAAATAGATGAAGATATTGAGCATCTATCTAATCCTCATTCTCCCATGTGGTTTCTTCTACCGTTTGATTCTGCCAAAGTACCTTTACAAATGAAAGTGTCTTGCTTTGCTAAATATGCACCTTTCTGTCTAGAATTCTGACTGGATCTTCTATATAAGTCAAATTCTCCTTCAAATGAATTGGTTGAGACTCTAGAACATAAGAAGGGTTTGCAATGTACTTGCGAAGCATGGAGACATGAAAAACATCATGGATCCTGGATAATTCAGTTGGCAAATCTAATCAATATACAATTAGACCAATCCGCTCAGTAATCTCATAGGGTCCAGTGTATTGTGGACTTAACTTTTCTAGCTTGCCAAACCTCAAAACCCCTTTCCAAGTCGACCATTTTAGAAATACTTTATCTCCAACTGCAAATTCAAGATCTTTCATGTGCCTATCTGTGTACATTTTTAGTCATCCCGTGTTGCTTATACTTCCTTATTCTACAAAATTCAATTAGTCCTACTCATTTTTTTTCTTATACTTCCTTATTTTGTATCCTATATCACTTATCCTTTCTATACTCAAGAAATGAAATCGAAGTTATTCGTGTGTCCCCCTTTTTTTATTCCATAAACGTACCTAAATGCACATATCCATTTAATTATATTTCTTAAGCAACATATTACCCCATAATAAGTAATAATAATGAAGTCTATCTTATTTTTCTTATATCCCTTAGTATAATCAAACAACTCATAAGTAATTGAAAAAAAAAATTGAATCACTTAAACATTAATCTCATCGACGCCTAAGGTATACAATAACACATTGTTATCTATCCATCAACAAATCATCACTTTGTCTTCCATAATTTCTCATCATATAGCATAAGAATACAACATCATGATTTCTATCCTCATCTCATATTTGTGGTCACAAATTACCACAAAATTTTGATAACGCTAATGACCATTTGGCTTCCAAAGTTAATTAAAATTCCTCGTTGACTATCACCAATTACGCAGATAATATCATTCCTTTTTATTTATCATGCCAACTATGACTAGAGATTTTTCTATGAATACATTAAACATTCATGCAATTCTACATATAATTTGATACTTAAGTGACTGCAGCATCTATCACTTCGAATGCCTATAAGTAATTAACCTGCAAAATCATCAAAGTTTTCACTTTTAAAATAACAATCTATTTAACTCTTAATAGGCTATATGCACCACAATTCCAACCCAACAACTAATAACAATTTCAACCATCAGATCATTGCAAATGACATACATACTATTCATTTCTGCATCTGTTAGAAGTATTCTTCTACCATTTTAAGTTCCAAACATTCTAGTAGCAAGAGTTTGAGAGCCTGTGATTTCTATCACCACGACATGTAACCACACGTACTGAATATGCATGATATACCAATGTATGAACTATGAAAACTTTATAAACCATGCTCTGATACAAACTTTCACGACCCGTATCGAATTACCCTTATGGACCCGACACGTGCGTGCGTTGATGGTAGATACCAGCTAAGTGTCGGTCCCACCACCAATGCAACTTTGACCTACTTTAACTCTGACATATTTTTATAAAAAAAATTTAGCAGAGTTTCCTCTAAAATATGGACTAAAATCACCTGAAACATAATAAAATTTCCCAAACACATATGTAACTTAAAATATGGTATACCAACCCCTTCAAATATAAACTATTCAAAATAAAGCTCACATGAATGAACTTTACACTTCTTAACAAGTCAAAGACACTAAAAGCCCAACATAATCAAAAGATATCAAATATGCAATGAGCCCATGATATGGATACATTTCCTGACAAAAATGCATGTACCCCAAAAATATGAACTGTCTAAACTGACAAAATAGGTCACACAACTAACGACAATGCGTGGCTCAAAATAGTAGATCAAAAGGCTCCAAAACTGCTCAACTCGGCTGCTATCTGATAAAGAAAATGGTGAAAAGATATACGAGCTTATAACTCAATGAGTGAATAATTTGCAAATGAATATACTTTTTCCATTTATGCATAATTTCTGAAAATGAGTGGATAATTTGCAAATGAATATACTTTTTCCATTTATGCATAATTTCTGAAAATTCTTTCTCTATTAAAATTTTGAGAAATTCTAAAATTTATTAACACTTTTAAAACTAAACATGATTGCATCATAAAATTCTTTGTTCTTAATTCTAGATAAACAACTGTGAGATATAATAAATGTAAATAATCTAATATCAGTACATATAAGCGAAAATATCCTTTCACAGAACTATGAGTTGAAATCATTACTCTAAAAATTGAATAAGCTATATTCTGTAATTTGAAATCTGATAAGCTGCATAATACTTGAAAATCACACCAAAAGGGTAATGGAATAACCTTACTCATGTATCGATTAGCACCAATATACATGGCAAAACTATTAAATTCTGTAAATCTGGTCATACGCGAGCAGAGCTGTCCGAAAGCTATAATCTAGTCATACACTATGAAAACACATTCACAATAGTACAGAACGGGTAAAATCACCATAACTGATCATACACTGTGGAAACACGTTCACACCAGTGAAGAGTGGGTAAAATCATCATATGGAGTCATACACTGTGGAAACACATTCACACCAGTGCGGACTAGGGTAAAATCACCAGGGTATTTTTTGGTGGTTTTAAAAATAACTTTAAATATGTTGAAATATTTAATATTCATATAACATATCAATCAAATGATTTAGTTGAACCGAATTTAACTTTAAAAACAACTCATTATAAATCAACTTTATTCTGAAAATCATGCTATCAAATCAACTATATGAAATAATAAATTTTCTAGTTTAATATAAATTTAATAAATACTAATTTCTGAAAAAAGCTTATCCACTCACAGTTCAAGCTACATGCTAGGAAGGAAAATAAGTTTTTCCGATCTCCTCGCTACCATTTGAAATACGTTACAAAATAACCAATTTAACCACTGTCGAAACAAGAAATCTTTTATCTCTAATGATAGTACTTAAACTAAATTTCTCAATACTTGAATAAATTTCCAAATTTTTCTTTGACCAAGTGGAACTAATTTCACTTTATTCTAGTCCCTCTACTAATAACTAATTCATCAAAATAACAAACATAAAAATAATTATCATTCAATCTAATGAAAACTGACAACCAATTTAACTTTCATTTTGCTCCATAAACTCATGTTTTCATTTGAATATTTCATCACCACAATTGTTTCCACTAATAATACTTAATTAAGAATCCCAAATAAAAATCTAGGATTTGCTAATTATTGTATTTCTTATCTTGATTCAACTGAAAATTAATCAATCAAACAATTTAAGCGAGAAATTATATTCCTTGTACTAAATCGAAAATTTAACCAACCCTGGCAACTTTAACATCATCCTTCCATAAGAAAAAATTGATGTCTTTACCTCTTGAAAAAATTGAAAAACTTAAACCCAAGCTTTCCTTTTCTTCTTCTTCTTCTTCTTCTTCTTCTTTTTCCCCCACTTCCTTTTTCTCATTTTTTCTAGATTTTTCTTCTGCTGCCCGATTCTCAACTGGATTGTGTGTGTATATATGTAAAACAGTAATAAAAAATGGGTTTTATTGCCAAGTTAGTGGAGCAGAGGAAATAGTGGCCAATAGCCGGTTGACCCGGCCATTTTTCCAAAGAGGCCTTTGACCAATTAAAAAAAAAAGAAAAAAAGCAAAAATGTTTAAAATATTGAAAATCAAGAGAAATCCAAATTTACCCTTACTATTTAAAGAAGAAAGAGAAGATAGTAAGGAAAGAGAAAAATTACTGTAGCACTGATAAAAAAGGGAAAATAAACGACCCATATTTAATGTTTTTATGTTGATTTTTGGGAGAAAAAAAACACGATTTTGTATACATGTGTTGATTTTTGGAAAAATGCATGATTTTTTGGTAAGGATAATAGTTTGGGAGGAGGAAAATGGAGTGGAGATCGTCGAAAATGAAGTTTTCGGACGATCTCCACAAAGGAGACGATTAGCCCAGCTAACTGGGCCATTTAGGCATGCCCAGACAACTCAGACTCACCCAGACGCCCCAGTTGGCCGTCTGGGCGCCAGTTGACTAGACCGTCTGGGCCAGTCAACTGTGCCCAGACGACCCAGTCAATTGGGTCGCCTGGGTGCCCAGTTGACTGGGTCGCCTAGGCACCCAGTTGACTGGGCCGACAGTTTTCTAGGCCTAGAAATTTTTTTTTTAAAATTACTTATTTATTTATCTTCTTTAATTTTTGAAGTTAACTATTTATTTTAATTGCTTATATTGTGTTGTCTAATATTTAATTATTATTTGAATTGTTTAATTTTAATGTATATTATGTATTTAAAATTATTTCTTTGAAATGCTTAATATAAATGTTTTATTATTTATCTAAATATTTATTATATGCCAATTTAGTTTTAATTACTTATTTTATGTTAAGTAATAGTAAAAAAAATTAAAATAAATAATTAAATATTAAATAAGTAATATACATAAAGAACTTAAATAAATATTTAAACATCTGTAAAATTATAAATAAGCAATTAAATTAGAAAATTAAATTATCAATCAAATTAAATTTTATCAATCAAATTAAATTTCTGCAAAGCAATTAAAATAAATTTTTAAATATTAATAAGCAATATGCATAAAGAATTAAAAAAAGTATTTAAACATTAATTAAAAATAAATAATTAAATTAAGTGTTAGTAAAATAATTAAAATAAGCAATGAAAATATTAAAATAAATTATGAAAATAAGTGTTAGTAAAAAATTTAAACAAAATAATTAAATATTAAATAACTAATATACATAAAGAATTTAAATAAATATTTAAACATTCGTAAAATAATAAAAATAAGCAATTAAATTAGAAAATTAAAATCTCAATCAAATTAATTATTTGCAAAGCATTTAAATAAATATCAATAAAGAATTTAAATAAATATTTCATGAATTATGTAAACTGTTTATTTGAGTAAAATAATTAATTGTTTTTTATTTCATTTTATTTAGAATATAAATAATGAAATAAATATAATAAACAATTGAATATTCAATAAACAATTAAAATAAATGAGAAATTAATATAAATAATTAAATGAAGTAAATAAATATGAAATAAACTATTAAAATAAGTAATTAAATATTAAACAAACAATATACATAACCAATTAAAGTAATTAATGAGATATTTAAATAAAATATTAAATTAAATATTTAATAAGTAATTTAATAAATCAAATAATACTTTAATTGTTTATGTATATTATTTGTTTAGTATATAATTCTTCATTTTATACTTTATTTGTTTATTTAAATATTTCACGAATTATGTTAATTATTTATGCATATTGTTTATTTAAATAAAAATAAATAACTAATTGAAATAAATTAAATAAATATTAATAAAATAATTAAAATAATGAATTGAAATAATAAATAACTAATTGAAATAAATTCAATAAACAAGTAACTTAAATGTTAATTAAGCAATAAAAATAATTAATTAACATAAATAACAAATAAATATAAATAATAAAAACTAGTTTAAATATGTAATTAAATATTAAATAAATAATTGACATAAATAATTAGAACTTAAATATTAAATAAATATTTTAAATGAACAATAAATATAAAAAGAAGTAATTTAAATAAGTAATTAAATATTAAATAAAAAATTTAAATAAACAATTGAAATAAATAATTAACGTTTAAGTATTAAATAAATAATTTAAATGAACCATAAGTATAAATAATAAAAATAAGTAATTAAATATTAAATAAACAATTGGAATAAATAATTAACATTCAAAATAAACAATTAAACATTCAATTAACAATTAAAATAATTATTAAATAAACAACCAAACAATTAAAATAAATCATTTAAATACACATTTAAATATTGAATAAATAATTTAAATAAATAATTAACAATTAAATATTCAATAAACAATTTAAATAAATAGTTAACAATTAAATATTTAATACACGATTTAAATAAGTAAATAAACTATTTAATTTTCAAATATTATGCTCTATCTATTGTCTTTTATGCAAGGTCCAAATATTTTAAATTTTACAAGATGAATTACCATTTAGACGTCGCTATGAGACAGATTCCTGACAAAGTTACGTCGAACTATAATTTTGTCAGCTTCGCATTAGTTCTAGATTTGTTGGACGAAGAGCGCGTAGACCTGTTACACCGATCCTTCTTATGACGGTAACTTTGACACAATTAGGAGATCCATTTAATAAATGCGACGATATGTTTGACAAGTTGAAGTTGGGAATATTTATACTAGAGAGCATACCGAGGTGTCATCACAATAAGACGTCGATCGACGTCTTTCATTTGGAAGTTGTTGATGACATTGATACATTCAACAACTATCCATGAGGACAAAGCTGACAGTTATCTGTTCTCCTCAACAATCCTGAGGTACGTATTATTCATTTGTGATTTATGTTGTATGTCATTTCGAAATTTCGATGCATGGTCATTAACTCGGTGAACATTTAAATAATAATTAAATGATTACTTGAATGATAAATAATTAAATGATTATTTAAACGATAATAAATAACTAATTGAAATAAACTCAATAAACAAGTAACTTAGATGTTAATTAAGCAATAAAAATAATTAATTGACATAAATAACAAAGAAATATAAATATTTTAAATTTTACAAGATGGATTACCATTTGAACACCGTCATGAGACAAATTGCTGACAAAGTTGCGTCGAACTATAACTTTGCCAGCTTCGCATTAGTCCTATATTTGTTGGATGAGGAGCACGCAAACCTGTTACACTGATCCTACTTATGACAGTAACTCTGGCACAGTTAGGAGATGCATTCAAGAAATACGACGATATGTTTAACAAGTTGAAGTTGGGGATGGTGTTTATACTGGAGAGCATACTGAGGTATCATCACAAGAAGACGTTGATCGGTGTCTTTTGTTTGGAGGTTGTCGATGACATTGGCACATTCAACAACTATCCATAGGACAAAGCTGACAATTATCAGCTCTCCTCGACGATCCTGAAATACATATTATTCATTTTGTGATTTATGTTGTACGTCATTTCGAAATCTCGATGCATGGTCATTAACTCAGTGAAATGTTAATATGTCAGCTTGAATTGCTCACTGAGCTGATACCGTTGATCGAGGAGGAGGGTCAGAGTCATATCTGAAGAGATACAGTACGTAGGTGAAAGAGGTCCCAGACAGTAACAAAGAGTAGCGGAGATGGTGACAGAGAGGGTGACGGTGGAGGGGTTGGGATGTACACAGTTATTTCATTAGAATCAGTATGGATGTCAGTGGAGATGGAAGAGGTGTCGGTGGTGAGGATGAAATAATTGCAATAATTGTAATTCTTTTATTTATGAAATAATTGTATATATTGTGAAATTTATTTAAATAAGGTAATGAAATATTAAATACATACTACAGACAACTAATTAAGATAATTTATAAATGAAATATCTAAATAAGAAATTAAATTAAATATTACTTTTTTATTTAATTAAGTAATTAAATAAATAATTAAACAACGTAATTAAATATTAAATAAATAATATACATAAGTATGTCGAAGAGGGCCCCCAACTTGACAAATAATGTCGCGAGTTTGGATGACACCTTGTACGAAATATATTATTGACGTGCCAGAGCAAATTGTTAGCAAGAGGACTAAATTACTGTCACAACATATTGTTTCTTCGTACACGATCGAAGCAAAGAAGAGAACATCTGTTGGCGGTACGTTGCCCAACCTCTTTCGTGAAATCGACTAGGGTGATTGTGAAATCTTCGCATTTAAGTTAGGGCTGTAAATGGATCGGATATATGAATCGGATTTGCTCAAATTCGATCCGATCCATTAATCCAAAGGATATTTGAATGTTAAATCCATATCCGATTAACTATGTTATCGGGTATCCGATCCGAAATTGAACAAATTAGAAAAATAAAGATTTTATTTATTTATCAGATAGGAATGACCTATATCCATATTTGATTCATTTAGTTAACGGATTATCGAGTTTGAATCTCGATTGGGTTATCGGATTTAAGGCCCTAAATCCATCTCCCATTAATTTCATTGGATTTAGATCGAATTCGGATCAAAATCCAATCTATTAATTCATTTAGTTAACGAATTATCGAATTCGAATCTCGATTGTGTTATCGGATTGAGACCCTAAATCCATCTCCCATTAATTTCATCGGATTCGGATTAAAATTCAATCCATTGACAACCCTAATTGAATTACATTAAATTTTTTGCATCGAACGTGGTGTAGAGGTAATAAACTAAACACACATTAAAATGCAATCGTTCTTTTATGTACATTGTGATCCGAAATTGTAATAATTTCAAAAGTAAGCATTTTTTTTAAAAACGTTTGTAATACTTCAGTTTTTATGTAATTATAGAATAAATAACTAATTACTCTTAATTACATATATAACACACTACAAATAAAGAAAATTGAGAAAATCAATAACACACTATAAATAGAGAGTACATAGGATTTAAATAGATATTACATATTCGTTGGGTAGAGAGTAATATACCATAATTGGGAACTTCTCACTCAACTTCATTTTGTTGAGCAAATATAGTATTGGCATTATTGAATAGTGTTTGATGTATTGTAAATCTGATCATGCCTAAAGTTCAACTTCCATCTCTGTTAAATATTCTCATACACCATGTGATTTATGTTCTAATTAAATACTAAATAAATAATATACATAAACAATTAAGATAATTAATTAATGAGATATTTAAAGAATAAATTAGATTAAATATAAATTTTTTATTTGAGTAAGTTTTTAAAATAAATAATTAAATAAAATAATTAAATATGCATAACCAATCAAGATAATTAATAAAAAAAATATTTAAACAAGAAATCAAATTAAATATTGGATAATTCCACATGTACTAATTCATAAGGATGTTCATAATGTACATATGGAATTCCATGAGTGGAGGATCGAAAAAACTGTTTTTCAAATATCCAATAATGTTATGTCATCTGTACATTATGGTATAATATTTTTATTTAAATAAGTGATTAAATAAACAACTAAACAAAGTAATTAAATATTAATGACTAATAATAGACATAACCAATTAAGATAATTAATTACTGAAATATCTAAATAAGAAATTAAATTAAATATTATTTTTTATTTAATTAAGTGATTAAATAAACAACTAAACAAAGTAATTAAATATTAAATAAAGAATATACATAATTAATTAAGATAATTAATTAATGAAATAGTTAAATAAGAATTAAAATAAATATTAATTCTTTTATTTAAATAAGTGATTAAATAAATAATTAAATTAATTAATTACATTTTAAATACATAATATACATAACCAATTAAGATAATTAAATAATGAAACATCTAAATAAGAAATTAAATTAAATATTAAATTTTTATTTAATTAAGTGATTAAATAAATAATTAAAAATAAATAAATAACATACATAGCTAAGTAAGACAATTAATTAAAAATATTTAAATAAGAAATTAAAATAAATATTAATTTTTTATTTAAATAAGTGATTAAATAAAGTAATTAAATATTAAATGAGCAATATACATAACCAATTAAGGTAATTAATAAAGAAATATTTAAACGAGAAACCGAATTAAATATTAATTTTTTTATTTGAGTAAGTGTTTAAAATAAATAATTAAATAAGGACCAATTAAGATAATTAATTAATGAAATATTTAAAAGAGAAACCAAATTAAATATTTAAATGAGAAACTAAATTAAATATTAATTTTTTAATTTGAGTAAGTGTTTAAAATAAATAATTAAATAAGGACCAATTAAAATAATTAATTAATGAAATATTTAAAAGAGAAACCAAATTAAATATATATTTTTTTATTTGAGTAAGTGTTTAAAATATATAATTAAATATACATATATCAATTAAGATAATTAGTTAATGAAATATTTAAATAAGAAATCAAATTAAACATTAATTTTTTTATTTAAACAAGTGATTAAATAAATAATTAAATAGATTAATTAAATATTAAATATTAAATAAATAATATACATAATCGATTAAGATAATTAATTAACGAAATATTTAAACAAGAATGTAAATTAAATATTAATTTTTTTATTTGAGTAAGTGTTTTAAATAATTAATTAAATATAAAGTGAAAAGTGTTTGGTTTTTTTAATTTGTAATATAAGAGTATTTTTGTCTTTTTAAATAAAATTCTATCTTTGTAATTGTATAAATTACTTAAGGATATTTTTGTCTTTTACTCAACAAATGGCCATTTTGAAAATTGGCAAAATTTTTTGATCAAAGTGAAAAAATGGCATATTGACTTGGCTAATTTAAAAAGTACCCCTAGTGGAGCACTAGCTCATGCTTGCAAAGGGAGTCCCTCAACTTCCATATCATAAGGCATTAAATCCTCAACTTCTAAAAATATATAAGTAGATCCCAAAATTAAATTTTTATCAATCTTAAACCCTTAAGTATTTTTAATTGTAAAATAAGCCCCAATAAAATAATTTATTTCATCTTAATCCCTGTTTGACTTTGACAAGTCAACCTTTGATTTTTTACTAGAAAAAAAAATTTGTGTTATAACACATAGCCCATGTGTTTTGCTGCAAGAAATTTTGGACGTGAAGAAACAGTCATATCCCAGGTGGTGAACAATCTTTAGCCAATTCCCAGCTGCTCACCACTAGGGTTTTCTGTACTCCGAGCCGTATTGTAAAGATTGGTCCATACTTGTCCGCCATTGCTGCCAGGGTGATGTGTGGAAGACGCGAGCCACCTCCTATGAGGTGGAGGTTGCCTATAATGGGCCATGCCCCACCAGCTTCCGACGGTGTACTGTTTTTGCTAGCTTTAGACCTAGATTTCCAGTACAAAATCAAAAGTAGCGCACATATTGCAGCTATGGCAGAACTGAGATGTGAGACCGAGAATTCCATGGTTTTCTTGATCAAAGATGGGTTGCCTAGTTAATTTTTCACTATGGCCTGTGGGACTCATATATAGGTAAGCATGCTTAGTGAAGCTTAAAGTGTTTGCTTATAAATAAATAAGTTATAAAATTGACAATTTTTTATTATTAAAAGTCGGATAATGCTAAGCAACATTTTTTGGGAGTTGTAAAAGTTACTTTTAGAATTTTTTTTTTATTACTTAAAAGAAAAGTAAATTATCTACACATGTTTAAAAATTTTTTTTTTTTTTTGGATGCTTAATCATCTTAAAAACTAAGCCTAATTTATTTTTAAGTCACTCATTTTTTCAGATGTAATTTTGAAATCAAAGTTCCGACTTTTAATCACAAAATTTTCTTTTCAGAAAATAAGCCATGGTTGCCTGACCTTGAAAAAGGTAAAAATCTACATTTGGAAGATTGTTTTTAAACATATTTAGCAATTTATTTATTTATTCTTTTTTTGGGCACTTTTCAGGTATAAAAAAAAAAGAAAAAAGGTTAGTTGACATGTTTGTTGTGCTTAACAGCTTAAAAGTAAGTCATATACTTTTCTAAGTTACTTATGGTCAGAAAATTTTTTATTTCAAGAGAGAGTTTAACCTTATTACTAGTGTTATAATTACCTTACTTACTTATTTCATTTAAGAATAAATACGTATAAATAAAGCTTTTAAACTCGGCTAACAAAGGTTTTAATGCTGTGATATTTAAATCAGCCTGCACCAAATTAGATTGCACATTCAAAGATTAAGTAGAGTGTGGCCTACTTAAATTGTATTTACAGTGATAATTCAATGTTCATGGTCCATTTGAACTATTATATGACTAGTGCAACTACAACCTGCCACAAACGTCACCATGATCCATTTAACACGTGTCACAATCATGATCAAAGACGAATCCTAGATTTTTGATAAGGGATACTGAAACTTAAGAAAGTCAATATATTCAAATTTTGGTAAATGACAAATAAAAACTAGGCAACCAGTTGGACTAAATAGAAAATTGAAGAAAATATATTTATGATTTCGAACAGGTGGAACCATTGAGCTTTCATTTAGGCATCGAATCATACAGTGAAATCAATTCAATTTCTAGCAGATAAATATTAAACATAAATAGTTCAACATATTACCATTTTTATAACACGTAATGTGTAACACCTTGAATTTTAATTATATTTTCATATGAGCTAAATTTAATAATGGTCATTTAGCAAATGAAATAGTCCATGTCTAGTCTTATCGTTCCATTAAAGTTCAAAAGTTGAAGTGATAAACTCGACCAACTTATTTGCATAAATGATTTATTTGCTTACGTATGCTTTTAAAATTTAATGTAAGTTATTTGAGTCGAATATTTATGTATTTTAGAAGCTAATAAAAATATATTGATATTATACTCATTTTGTAGCTCGTGATAACTAAAATAAATGGGTCAAGAAGAAATAATTTTGGACTAGTCATATCTGAATTATTTTGATAGAAAGAAAAGTATTCTTAATTTCATATATACTAGTCTCATGCCGTGCAATGCACGGACTGTGTTTTTTTTAAAGGTAATGTTAGTGTATGGCAAAATGGAAAATGCATGGTCCTACTTTTGAAATGGAACAAGAGATATCAAATAAAACAATGTTAACCTTACAACATAAATTTTAAAGAAGAATCAACACTTTAGTCAGGAGAAGTGGAAAAATTAATTCAATACTTAGCAAATCACTGGAAAATGAGAAAAGGGAAAATAAAGGATATCATAATGACTGTGACACTACATATTAATTAATTAACTAATTATTTTAATTTTTTGGAACATGAAATGGTTCTTGAAATAGACAAGAGAATGGTGAAATTTAGCCTTACCAAACAGATAATGAGTCTAATACAATTTTAGGATTGGAAAGTAAACCAACAATAAGAATTAAATCTGAAAGTACTAAGTCTCTAGGCAGAGTATAATCTTTTCCTTTAAATCCCCAACGAGTATTTGTATTTTTGTTTTAACCTGATTACAAAAGCATCAAAATCCCTGATCAAAAATAGGAAAATATTATCATAAAAGATGCACAATATAATGGAAAAAAAATTGCATAGCACTTTCTTATGAAAAGTACGAAATTAAGCACTTAAATTCTACAGAAAATGCAGACAAACAGAGAGAAGAATAGCGTTTGATATTTAAAAAAACTCAGCAATAGAATCAGATTTTTATATCTTCAAAACAATAAAGACGGAGGAAAAATAAGTCACCTTACAAATGACCCGGCCATTAACAGAAACAAGGCCCGAGCAAATGCTGGACTGAACTTTAGCTCTGCTAACACCATTAAGACTGAATTCTTTGAATTCGTTTCCCAAAAAGAGCAGGTTTAGGAAATCAGTTTCAAACATATGAACGTATACACAATTACATTTAAAAGCACCAAATTGTAGAGATAAACTCATCGTGTCAAAATTATCGAAAAAAATAATATCCTAAAATTTGAAGAAATTGAAAAAATATGGATTAAAAAATTTCTTAGATTACAGAAAAAGACTAACCTGGTGTGGCCATCAAGAAGAAAAACGTCGACTTCGATTGCTTACTTATTATCGACGATTTGGCCAAAAAAATAGGAGATGCTACGTGGAATGTGATTGTCGCGTAAGAGAAAGACAGAGATTGAAGATATTAGGTTTGGGTCTCGTGTCTCGTAAAGTTACATGATGAGAAAAATAGAAACAAAAAAAAAAAATTCTCTGAGAAGCTAGAAAGGAAAAAAATAAAAAAATGAAAAAGATTTTTTTGCTCCGTGCACGGAGCCAAAGAGAAAATGTGAAATTTACTGTTCATTTTTATCACATCAATTTTTTTTACATTGAACTGGTTTTGAAACTAGTTTGATCCTTTGAATCTGACACATAACATATTTTTCCATTTACTCACGCTATCAACTATCAATTATATCCTATAATTTTATTAGTAGTAATAGTTTGTCACACTGTAGCTTTTTTTTAATTGGTGGAGCAGAAACGACATTGTTTTCTATTTTACCTGCAGCTTACATGCCCTGAGTCTGACATAGAGTATTTTTTCTCCATTTTTTCACGCTATCAACTATCGACCATATCCTATAATTTTATTAGTAATGATATCCTATAATTTTATTAGTAATGATATTTTTTTAAATAACTTTTAAATAAAAGTTATTCTTTATTTCTAAAATGTTAAATGTTACTTATAATTAAAAAGATCACTTCAAGTTACTTAAAAGTAAAACGAACTTATAATTGTAAAAGTTACTTAAAAGTAGAAAAGTATTAACTTCAAATTTTTTAAGTTTAAATATTTAGATATATTTAGTTTTTTTAAATTAAATATTAATAAAAAGATTACATTATCTAAAATGTAACAACTTACTTCTATGTAAAAAAGCACTTCAAATTATTTAAAAGTAATAAGAAAAACTTATAATTGTAAAGGCTACTTATAGGTAAAAAAATATTAATCACTCCTTCTCTTATAATTGCAAAAGCTACTTATAATTAAAAAATATTAACTTAAAATTTTTTAAGTATAAATATTTAGATATATTTGTTTTTTAAATTAAATATTAATAAAAAGATTATACTATCTAGAATGTAAAAAGTTCCTTATAAATAAAAAATCACTTCATGCAAATGGAGTGTAACACTCCATGCACAGAGACTTAAACCCACTCCATGCACGGAGTGTCACTCCTCCGTGCACTGAGTGTTAACAGTCCATGCACGGAGTGTTAACACTCAGTGCACGGACTGGAAATAAGTTTTTTTAATTTTATTTATAGTAATTTTTATCAATATTTAATTTTAAAAAATTAAATACATTTATATGTTTACTTAAAAATGTTGAAGTCAATATTTTTTTTAATTATAAGTAGCTTTTACAATTGTAAGTTTTTTTATTACTTTTAAATAACATGAAGTGATTTTTTTTACGTATATGTAATTTTTTACATTCTAGATAGCGTAATCTTTTTATTAATATTTAATTTAAAAACTAAATATATCTAAATATTTATACTTAAAAAATTTTAAGTTAATATTTTTTACTTATAAGTAACTTTTGCAATTATAAGAGAATGAGAGAATAATATATATATATTTTTTTTACCTATAAGTAGCTTTTACAATTAAAATTTTTTTATTACTTTTAAATAACACGAAGTGATTTTTTTTACTTATAAGTAACTTTTTACATTCTAGATAGCGTAATCTTTTTATTAATATTTAATTTAAAAACTAAATATACCTAAATTTTTGTACTTAAAAAATTTGAAGTTAATATTTTTTACTTATAAGTAGTTTTTATAATTATAAGTTCGTTTTACTTTTAAGTAACTTGAAGTGATCTTTTTAGTTATAAGTAACTTTTTACATTTTAGAAATAAAGAATAACTTTTATGTAAAAAGTTATTTAAAAAATATTATTACTAATAAAATTATCGGATGTAGTCGATAGTTGATAACGTGAAAAAATGGAAAAAGTGTACTCTGTGCCAGATTCAGAGCATGTAAAGACCAAACCACTTTCAAAATCAGTTCAATATGAAAATCAATGTGACAAAAATGAAAAGTAAACCTCACATTCTCACACTGTAGCTTTTTTTTTTAAAAAAATTGGTGGAGTAAAAACGACATCGTTTTCTATTTTACCTGTAGTTTACATGCTCTGAATCCGACACAAAGTACTCTTTCTTCATCTTCTCAGGCTATCAACTATCGACCATATTCAATAATTTTATTATTAATAATATTTTTTAAGTAACTTTTACATAAAAGTTATTTTTTATTTGTAAAATGTAAAAAATTACTTATAACTAAAAAGATCACTTCAAGTTACTTAAAAGTAAAACGAACTTACAATTGTAAAAGCTACTTATAAGTAAAAAATATTAACATCAAAATTTTTAAGTATAAATATTTATATATATTTAGTTTTTTAAATTAAACATTAATCAAAATATTACACTATCTAAAATGTAAAAAGTTACTTATAAGTAAAAAAAGCACTTCAAGTTATTTAAAAGTATAAAAAACTTATAATTGTAAAAGCTACTTATAGGTAAAATAATATTAATCCATCATTCTCTCATAATTGCAAAAGCTACTTATAAATTAAAAAAATATTAACTTAAAATTTTTTAAGTACAAATATTTAGATAAATTTAGTTTTTAAATTAAGTATTAATAAAAAGATTACACTATTTAAAATGTAAAAAGTTACTTATAAGTAAAAAATCACTTCAAGTTATTTAAAGGTAATAAAAAACTTATAATTATAAAAGCTACTTATAGATAAATATATTAACTTCAACATTTTTATGTAAATATTTAGATATATTTAATATTTTAAAATTAAATATTAATAAAAAATTACTATAAATAAAATTTTTAAGAAAATAAAAAAAATAAAAAAAATGAGAGAGAGAGATTTTCACTCCCCATGCATGGGAGTTCACATGGGGAGTGAAAATCAACTCCATGTGCACGGAGCCGTGTTTCTTTATTTTTTATTAATATTTAATTTTAAAAAATTAAATGTATCTAAATATTTATTTAAAAATATTGAAGCTAATTTTTTTTATCCATAAATAGTTTTTACAATTATAAGTTTTTTTATTACTTTTAAATAACTTGGAGTGATTTTTTTACTTATAAGTAACTTTTTACATTCTATACAATGTAATATTTTTATTAATATTTAATTTAAAAAACTAAATATTTGTACTTAAAAATTTTAAGTTAATATTTTTTTTACTTATAAGTATCTTTTGCAATTATAAGAGAATGAGGGATTAATATTTTTTTTTACCTATAAGTAGCTTTTACAAAATAACTTGAATTGCTTTTTTTACTTATAGGCAACTTTTTACATTCTAGATAGTGTAATTTTTTTTATTAATATTTAATTTAAAAAACTAAATATATTTAAATATTTATCCTTAAAAATTTTGAAGTTAATATTTTTCTACTTATAAGTAGTTTTTACAATTATAAGTTCGTTTTACTTTTAAGTAACTTGAAGTGATCTTTTTAGTTATAAGTAATTTTTTACATTTTAAAAATAAAGAATAACTTTTATGTAAAAAGTTATTTACAAATATTATTATTAATAAAATTATCGGATATGGTCGATAGTTGATAACGTGGGAAAATGGAGAAAGAGTACTCAGTGTCAGATTCAGAGCATGTAAGTTGCAGGTAAAATAGAAAACGACGTCGTTTCTGCTCCAATTAAAAAAAATACAATGTGACAAAATATTATTTAAAAAAATATTGCTACCAATAAAATCATAGGATATGGTTGATAGTTGATAGTGTGAGAAAATGGAGAAGGAATATTGCATGTCAAATCCAAAGGATCAAACCAATTTCAAAACCAGTTCAATGTGAAAATCAATGTGACAAAAATGAAAAGTAAACCTCACATTCTCACACTGTAGCTTTTTTTTTTTTAAATGGTGGCGTAGAAACGACGTCGTTTTCTATTTTACTTGCAGCTTACATGCTCTGAGTCCGATACAAAGGACTCTTTCTCCATATTCTCACGCTATCAACTATAGATCATATCCGATAATTTTATTAGTAATAATATTTTTTGAATAACTTTTTACATAAAAGTTATTTTTTATTTCTAAAAATGTAAAAAGTTACTTTTAACTAAAAAGATCATTTCAAGTTACTTAAAAGTAAAACAAACTTATAATTATAAAAGCTATTTATAAGTAAAAAATATTAACATCAAATTTTTTAAGTTTAAATATTTAGATATATTTAGTTTTTTAAATTAAATATTAATAAAAAAAATTACACTATCTAGAATGTAAAAAGTTACTTATAAGTAAAGAAAAAAAGTACTTCAAGTTACTTAAAAAAGTATAAAAAAAATTTATAATTGTAAAAGCTACTTATAGGTAAAATAATATTAATCCATCCTTCTCTTAAAATTGGGAAGGCTACTTATAAATAAAAAAATATTAACTTAAAATTTTTTAAGTATAAATATTTATATATATTTAGTTTTTAAATTAAATATTAATAAAATGATTACACTATTTAAAATGTAAAAAGTTATTTATAACTAAAAAATCACTTCAAGTTATTTAAAAGTAATAAAAAACTTATAATTATAAAAGCTACTTATAGATAAAAAAAAAATATTAACTTCAACATTTTTAAGTAAATATTTAGATATATTTAATTTTTTAAAATTAAATATTAATAAATAATTACTATAAATAAAATTTTTAAGGGGAAAAAAAAGAGAAATAGGCTCCGTGCACGGAGCGATAATCGCTCTGTGCATGGTGGAGTAATTTTCACTCCCCATGCATGGGAGTTGATTTGTCACTCCCATGCATGGGAGTTCACATGGGGAGTTAAAATCAACTCTATGTGCACGGAGCTCTATTTCTTTATTTTTTTATTAATATTAGTTTTAAAAAATTAAATATATCTAAATATTTACTTAAAAATTCTGAAGTTAATATATTTTTATCTATAAGTAGTTTTTACAATTATAGGTTTTTTTTATTACTTTTAAATAACTTGAAGTGATTTTTTTTAATTATATGTAACTTTTTACATTCTAGATAATGTAATCTTTTTATTAATATTTAATTTAAAAAACTAAATATATCTAAATATTTGTACTTAAAAATTTTTAAGTTATTTTTTTTAATTATAAGTAGCTTTTGCAATTATGAGAAAATGAGGGATTAATATTTTTTTTTAGTTATAAGTAGCTTTTACAATTATAAGTTTTTTATTACTTTTAAATAACTTGAAGTGCTTTTTTTTCTTTTTTTTTTACTTATAAACAACTTTTTACGTTGTAGATAGTGTAATATTTTTTGTAATTATTTATTAATAAAAATGTTCTATAAATAGGAGGAAAAATCAACACTCCGTGCAAAAGGAGAAAACTCTCATTTTACTCTCCTTTTGAAAGGAGAGACTATCTCTCTATCCACGAAGAGTTTTTTTTTTTTAATTCTTATTTTTTATGGAGGGATAATTTTGTTGATATCATATTTCGATATAAAATTCTTTTTAATTTTTTTATGGTAAAATTTAATTTTTTCAATTTTAATTAATTAAATAATATTTATATATTATTTATTTAATTTTCCTAACTTTCTTTTATTTTATTTGTTTAATTTAGTTTAATAAAATAATCTTTATATACTCTTTATGATAGAACGACATTCTTTAAATTTGAATTAAATAATATTTTTAAAAATCATTTTAATTTAATTTAAAAACTTTATAATAAATTTTTCTATTTTTGTCTGCAATTTCTTTTTTTAATAATCTTTACATTTAATTTCATTTCTTTATTATATAATATATAGTACTGGCTTTAATCAAGTAAAGTAGTGTGTGAAACGGAAAAATCAGTGAAATGGTGTGTGAAAATAGCGAGCTGGCGTGTCAAAAGAGTGCTAAAGTGTGATGGAATAGAATAATTTATTGTTGTCAAACTAGCTTCATGTGAAAATCTATGTGATAAAAATGAATAATAAACTTCACATTATCTCTTTTAAAATAAGGATATATATATATATATATATATATATATATATATATATATATGAAACGTGACCAACCGTTTCTTTGAATTAAAAAAAAAAAAAAACATAAATCAATCGTTATCAATTATATAATAAATTATCTAATTAACCTTTTTAAATTCTAACACTCAACCGTCACTTGATTTATTAGAATTCCCACACTCAACCATCCATCATGATTTGATTTGAAATAAAGAATAGATTAAATAACCTATTAAATCCTCAAACCTAACATGTGGGCGTTTGAATAGATAGTAAATGGTAGACATATTAAGGCCCGTTTGGTAGGGATTTTGAGAATTGATTTTTTGACCGTTAGAAGAAAAGTGAGGTCCACATGTGAGAGAAGAAGTCAAAAATTACGGCTTGAATAGTAAAATAACGGTCAAAAAATCATTTTTTGGGGCAAAAAATCCCTACCAAACGGGCCTAAGACACTTATTAAAAGGGAGTATCCTTTTATTTCATCAACCACATTTAAAACTTCACAAGTTGGGTTTTCATTCCATTATAAACATTCTGTCCAATTTTAATTATTGTCTCAAGGAATAATTTTAGAATTTTCGATATCAATTGAGATAAAAGTACTTTGTGCGAATGGTAAATTAATATTTTTTTGAAATTTAATAGACTTCAGCATGAAATACTCTAAGACCTTCGGATCGACTTCTATGTTAAATCCTATTGGATGAATCATTAGGCCGACTATGATAAATTGTACACGATGGACCTTTTGGTCAAATATGTAAATCCTACGAAATATAGAAATTCTTATGAAATTCCTTGAACTATTGGATGTCGCGACCAGTTTGCTCTAAATTTGAGAAACATCGGTTTGCCATATCATTTCATATTTATATAATGTTAATAAGGATATGTACGTATTTCTTACTAAGTGTTTTCAAAATACGCACTTTTACAATAACTTTTCAGATTAGAACGGGTCGTGTGGACGTGTGGCAGATTAACCGAGTGATACTTATGGGATCATCAAGTAAAATTTCTAAAGATGATAATTTGCAAATTTTCTTTGTCCGGTTGAAGAACATTGTTATTTAACCATTTTCTACACAATATTTAGTAGTTCTTCTTGTGTTCGAACATTTGACATTTTATGTTAAATTCGAATTGATAATTTGAAATCGTAGTACTTTAAGATTTTATTTAATGTGAAAATTTTCACTTAAATGGATAGTTTATCATTCTCGAATTACCGATAAAAAAATGAATTTCTGCTTAAATTAGATAAAGAAAATTAATTTTGATAAAGGATTTTGATAAAATGTAATCGGAAGTTGTCATTCCACCGTCTCAAGTTACTGCAAAGAGTGCAGCATTAAAGATTCAACCTACTCTTACGGACCAAATCAAAGATGCTTAGGACAATGACCTCTTTTGAGGAAAATTAAGGCAGAAGTTGGTACAGGTAAAAGAAAAGGTTTTGCAATAGCAGATGACAATGCTTTGATGTTCGAGAGAAGATTATATGTACCAAAGAATGAAGAGATAATAAAAGAAATGATAGAGGAAGCTCGCTATGCTCCGTATGCTGCACATCCCGGTAGTACTAAAATGTATTGAGACCTTGGCGATACATTTTGGTGGAGTAATATGAAAAGGGGGATTGGTCTCATTGTTGAAAAGTGTATTGTATGTCAGCAGGTTAAAGCAGAACATCAAAGGCTATTAGGACCATTAAATCTATTGAAAATTTCAGAGTGGAAATTGGAGTAAATAGCCATAGATTTTGTGGTGGATTTTTTGAAATCAACGAAATAACATGATGCCATCTGGGTGATTGTGAACAGGTTGACAATGTCAGCCCATTTTCTTCCAGTAAGAATGAACTCTAATATGGATCAATTTGCTTAATTATATGTTAAGGAAATTGTTAAACTTTATGGAGTTCCAATATCTATCGTCTCGAATCGAGACCCAATGTTTACTTCTAAATTTTGAAAGAGCACGCAAGGAGCTATGGGGACAAGGTTAAATTCCAGCACTATCTATCATCCTCAATCTGATGGACAGTATGAAAAGATCATTCAGATCTTGGAAGACATGCTTCAGGCATGTGTCTAGGATTTAGGAGGTAGTTGGGAATCACACATATCATTAGTGGAGTTTCCATACAATAATAGCTTTTAGGCTACTATTGGCATAGCTCATTATGAAGCTCTCTATGGTAAAAGATGTAGATCCCCAATTCATTGGGAGAATCGAAGAAAAATAAAATTTGGGTCTAGAGATTATTACAAGGATGGTGCAAGCAATTGATAAAATTAGAGACAGAATAAAGTCTACTCAAGATAGACAGAAAAGTTATGCAAATCAACGAAGAAAATCGATAGAATTTGAAGTCAGTGAGAAAGTTTTTCAAGTGACACCAATAGAAGGGGTTCTTAAATTCGACAAGAAAGGAAAGTTGAAACCTCAATTTATAGGTTTTTTCGAAATTCTAGACAAAAATTGGGAATGTAGCATACCGTCTAACACTGCCACCTAGACTATCAGTGGTATATAATGTATTCCACGTATCAATGCTTAGAAAGTACTTGCATGATCCCAGACATGTGACAAGCTATGAATCATTGGAAGTACATAAAGATCTAACGTATGAAAAGGCTCCTTTGGAGATTATTGAAAGGAAAATTTATGCATTAAGAAATAAAGAAATTGCCTTGGCTAAGGTTCGATGGAAAAAATCACGGAGTCAAAGATGCTATTTGGGAAAAAGATGAAGAAATAAAAGCTAAGTATCCAAAGCTTTTAGGTTAAATAAGGTAATTTCGAGGACGAAATTATTTTAAGGGGAAAGGGATGTAAAACCTCGTATTTTAATTATATTTTAATATGAGCTAAATTTAATAATGGTCATCTAGCAAATGAAATAGTCCATGTCTAATCTTGTCGTCATACTAAAGTTCAAAAGTTGAAGTGCTAAACTCGACCAACTTATTTGTATAAATGATTTATTTGCTTACAAATACTTTTAAAATTTACCGTAAGTTATTTGGATCAAATATTTAAATATTTTAGAAGTTAATAAAAATATATCAATATTATACTCTTTTTGTAACTTGTGATAAATAACATAAATTGGCTCAAGAAGAACTAATTTTGGACTAGTCATATTTGAGTTATTTTGATAGAATAATAAATTTTATATTATTATTATTATTATTATAAAAAAATCATGTAAATGAAACGTCACTTACCATTTCTTGGAGTTTGATAAAAAAGCATAAATGAATCATCATAAATTATATAATAAATTAGCCGAGGTTCATTGATAATAATTGTTCCTTGTTAGTTGTGCCAATGATTTGATGTTTTGCACATGTTTTCGAGGAAAGGTGGCTGAACCGTTGCAACTTCCAAGATGCCTACTGCTGTCGAATTAAAATCGTAATTATTAGAACAGCTGGAGCTTCTAGAAGCAGACGCGTTGGCTGAGATGCGTGGGAGACACGCTTGAATCTGAGGCATAGGTTTGAAAAATCGTTTGAATTCTACGCCTCGGATTTGATTTAAAATGAAGGGTTCAGATTGAATGAGCTTCGATCTGACGGTGGAGGTTCGTCCTGGCCCTTTATAAAAGGTGAGAAAACTCCCTTTTTCAGAATTTTCTAGCATTTGCAATCTGATCTCTCCTCTTAGAGCTTAGACATTCCGGCGTTGAGGCAATTCCGTTTACTGCTTTTCCAGTAAACTCAGTTCGCGTAGTTTTTTAGTAGGTATTTTTCACAGAAAATCCTCTTATTGTGTAAGTAGTTGCTTTCTGAGATGGAGTCGACTTCGGGTAGGGAGTCGGTCACTGTCGCATCGTTTAGTCGGGGGTCTAGTTATCGGGGGGACTCCGAGGTTGAGCATATTGCTATGACCGAGGAGGAAGTAGATTACAATGTAGAGTGGGGGCGTCTAGAGTCCCTTCGAATATGACGTCAAAGAGGTTGGGGGAGATAAGGGAGATGTACTATGTACCTCATTATGTGGAGATGTTAGTGCCCGAGACCCATGAGCGAGCCTGTTATCTGAGGCCGAGGTGTGTGGCTGTGAGCTAATATTTATTTAGGGCAGGTATGCGTCTACCTCTGCACCCCTTCTTCAGTGCTGTGCTGAGGAATTCCATGTTTTCGCCAACCCATGTTCTACCAAATGGGTGGAGCCAGTTGGTCGGCTCGTACTTCCTGTGGAAGGAAGTGTCGCTTGGGGAGGACATGTCTCTCCATGTTTTCATGACCCTATTTCAGCCTAGGATAATAGGTAAGGAGTCGAAGGGGTGTTATTACTTGACTCCCTGGGGGCCCATCACCTTTTGTGGTAGAGCTGCCTTCTTCCATAAAGAGGTGGAAGGAGTCGTGGTTCTGGGTGAGGGGCAGGTGGTAGGCGCTGGAGGGAGACAAAGCCCTGTCTTGCAATGTGCTAACCCAGTACTACGAAACTCGTGAGTCTCCCACTCTAGTAGTTTGCATTCCGTTTGTAGCTTTAATTTTTTGTCTAACTGTTGATGCCTCGTTTGCAGATTGCAGTACGAGGTTCGAGCTAAGCAGGGAGGAGTTTGAAGTGATAGAAGATATTTACAAGAGACCTCTAAAGCTTCGCCACTTCGATCACCTCATCGACAGAAGTCGCTATTTTCTGGACTTCGAACTGATGGCCTCCAAGGGTATGAAGCTCCCTTACTTGTATATTTTTTGTGTTTTCATTTTGGTACTGACGTGCTGCGCTCTGCAGATAAGTTTAAGAGGAAGGAGTACCCAGCTCCTGACATGGCGTCCATACTAAGGGCAACTTCCACTGTGAAGGTGAGGCCCCTGAAGCCGAGGTCAAGTGGTGCGAAGGAGGTCCGAGGTAGAGTCAAACGTCTCTCCAAGGACAGCACCTCGTGGGCTTTCGAAGAGGAGACCCCCCAGAGGCAGGAAAAGGCCAAGGAGCCTCAAGGGAAGGAGAAAGTCTCTGAGGAGCCAAAGAAAAGGAAGCCGATGCACATCTCCAGCTCTTCTGGCAAATTGGGAGTTCTGTGTCCCAAGGCAAAGAAGCCGGACCGCCGAAGCTACTGGAAGCCACTTCGAAAGCGGTTAAGATTGAAATGATCAGGCGTACAGAGACTGATGAGGCGAGGGAGGAGGCTGCAAGGGGCAAGCTGAGGTGGCTGAGGAGGAGGCTGCCAAGGAGAAACCTGTTTGAGTACAAGGTAAGTCTCCAAGCTTCCTTACCGGCCGAGAGGAGCTTCTGGCCCCAACTTTGGTGGAGGCCCTACCACCTGAAATCCGAAGCGCTGCTAAAAATTTCTATAAATTCTGGACGGATTGGTGGCAGCTGCACGCCTTCGCCTGTGATGCCACTGACTTGACGATGGCTCTTGTGAGCCAAAGTGTTAGGACCTTTGGCCTCGCACTAGAGTGCAGGGAGGCTCTTACTGATTTTCAGATGAGGACCCAGTCCTCTGAGAAGAAGGCTGCCTCCCTTTTAGAGAAGCTGAAGGCAGCTAAGGCTGAAGCTAAAAAAGCTAGGGCCCAGAAACTTGAAGAATCGGCCAAGCTGGAGTCTGCCTTGGCTCAGATAGAGGCATTGAAGAGGGAGGTACATGAGTCCCAGTGCGAGGTTGCCTCCTTGACTAAGAAGGTGGAGGTTTCCAATGACCACCAGAAAGTGAGCCGAAGCCTTGGAGAAGGCTAACCTGGAGCTGGTAGGGGCCCAGGACGGATACAAGTTCATCAAAGGCCAAATTAAGTGGTATGTCGATGATGCGACCCATGTTAGGGAGGAAGCTCAAAGTGTAAGGAAGGAAGCAGTGAGAGACTACATTGCCAACTTCCATAATGCCGAGGAGTACAAGAGCTTCAGCGCTTACTGGAGGAACTTTGCTTTTGCCGAGGTGATGGAGCGGGCTGAGGAATTGTACCCAAATCAGGACCTGTCGTAACTCAAGTCGGAGTTTGTGGACGAAGTGCCTCAAACCCCAGCTAATGAAGTGGTGGGAGATGAAGTAGTAGAGGCAGAAGAAACACATTCTGATGCTCAAGCTGCCGAAGTTCTAGCTGCTGAGGCACCTCCACCATCTTCCCAAGCTTAGGATAGTTTTCTTTTCAGTTATGCATGATGTACTGGCCTCAGACCCTCCTTTTGTAATCTCAATTGAAAATCAATATAATATCTCCTTTTTGTTCAATGCTATTTCTTTCTTTCAAGTGTGTTGGCCTCGTTAAATAATTGAACATAATGTTGATTGAAGAACCAAATAACTTTAACTGGGTATCCTAACTCCAATTACTTGAACGAATAAATTGTATGCAAATGACCAATATGGGACTTAAGCAAATGAATTGTACTTGAGCTTAATAATTGTAACCTGAAGGGATCCTAAGAATGGACCGTGTTGCAATTGAACTGGGAGTTTTACTCTGATACAAGTACACGTGCTTCGGAGTTCAAATGAGGTGGCCTAGAGATGGGACCCGGCCTCTCCTCCGAGGTGACAACGCTTCCCAACATGGTGGATGGTGCAGTCATGTTGAGACTTCTTCCCTTGGCGTTCAGCCTCACCAAAGGGAGGCATGTGCATGTGCCTCGGAGTTCAAACGAGGTGGCCTAGAGATAGGACCCCAGCCTCTCCTCCGAGATGACGACGCTTTCCAACATGGTGGATGGTGCAACCATGTTGAGGCTTCTTCCCTTGGCGTCCAGTCTCGCCAAAGGGAGGCATGTGCATGTGCCTCGGAGTTCAAACGAGGTGGCCCAGAGATGGAACCCCGGCCTCTCCTCCGAGGTGAGGAAATAATGCGATACGTTGATTTAATCATAGGATTTCATTGAACCTTAGAAATGTTACAAGAGCTGGGAAAGATCGTCCAGCGGGTAGTACATTCATTGGTAATAGATTCTGATCAATCCAATAAGTCCCAGGCCGAATTTCTTCTCTGATTTTATATGGCCCTTCCCAGTTGGGACCTAGGGAACCAGAACCAGGTTCCTTTGAGAAGAGGAAGACTCTCCTAAGGACCAAATCGTTGACTCGGAATGACCTTGTCTTTACCTTTGAGTTGAAGTACTTCATCATCTTTCTTTGGTATGTGGCGAGCTTCAACTGGTAGTCATCTCTTCTCTCTTCGATGAAGTCGAGGTCGCACCTTCGAAGCTTATCGTTTGTTATTTTACTAAAATGCAGACGTCTTGGAGACGGAAGTCTGACCTCAACGGGGCTCATTGCCTCAGTACCATATGCCATGAGGAAAGGTGTTTCCCCGGTTGGCGTCCTCGTGGTGGTTTGGATTGCCCAAAGAACTTGTGGTAGCTCGTCCACCCAGGCCCCTTTTGACACATCGAGCTTTCTTTTCAGGACGTGTTTGATTGTTTTGTTGACAGCCTCCACTTGGCCATTTGCTTGTGGGTGGTGAGGTGTGGAGAAATACTTCTTGATGCCAAGTTCTTCGCATAGTGCTCTGACCTTCTTGTTGTCGAATTGTCTACCGTTGTCTGAGTAGGGAATCCCGAACTGGCATATAATATTCTTCTACAAGAACTTGGAAGTGTTGGCTTCTGTGATTTTTGTCAGTGGCTCAGCCTCAACCCATTTCGTAAAGTAATCATTGGCCACAATTGCAAAGCTTGCACCTCCTCTACCTTTAGGTAGAGGGCCTATGAGGTCCACACCCTATTTCGAGAAAGGCCAAGGGCTGGAAACCACGATCAAGTCCTGCGACGGTTGTCTTTGTATTGAAGAGAATCGTTGACATTTGTCACACTTTCGTACAAACTCGAGGGCGTCCCTTTTTTGGGTAGGCTAGTAGTACCCTTACCTCAAAATCTTTTGTGCCAAAGATAGACCTCCGGAGTGATTGCCGCACACGCGCTCATGGACTTCTCTCAATATGTAAGTAGCCTCTTCTCCCCCAACACATCTTAAGAGTGGAGAGGAGAAACTCCTCTTATAGAGAACATCATCAATGAAGAGGAAGTGGGCTGACCTCCTCCATAGCTTGTAGGCTTCATGCTTGTCAGTGGGAAGTACCTGGTCTTTGAGGTATGCTACCATTGGCTGCATCTAGATAGGGGTCCCAGCGACCCACATGGCATTGGGGCCCTCGGTCGATGGTAGGAGGAGGTGCTCTATGGGTATTACTGTGAATAGTTCTGAATCCTTGCTACTAGCAAGTTTGGACAGTGCATCCGCATGAGAATTTTCGATGCGAGGGATCTGGGTCAGTTCAAATTTTTCAAAGGATGGGATGAGGTTCATCACCATTTGCAGGTAGGAGACCATTATTTTGTCCTTGGCTGAGAAGTTACCATTTACTTGGCTAACAACCAGCTGGGAGTCACTGCTGATGAGAAGCCTCTTTACTTGCATTTCCTTGGCCAACCTGAGGCCTGCAAGTAGTGCATCGTATTCTACTACATTGTTGGTGGCCTTGAACCCGAACCTCACTGCTGAGTTTAGCTTGTGACCTTCAGGGCTGATGAGCACTACTCCAGCGCTTGAGCCGGCGTCTCCAGCCGACCCATCCACGAATAAGTTCCACATAGGGGGTTTGGCGGGTTCCATGATTTCATCTACCTCGGGTAGGTTGGTGAATTCTGCCACAAAGTCAGCAAGGGTCTGACCCTTGATGGCTGCCCTAGCCTTGAACACGAGGTTAAATTCACTTAGCTCCACTGCCCACTTCAATAATCCTCCTAAGGCATCAAGCTTTTGGAGCACTTGCCTTAGGGAAAAATTTGTCAGCACGTGGATGGTGTGAGCTTGGAAGTAGGGTCTTAATTTCCTAGAGGCCGTGGTCAAGGCCAAAGCGAGCTTCTCCATATTGGGGTAACGGGTTTTCGATGATAGGAGTGCTTTACTTGTATAGTAAACTGGAAGTTGGGTGGTTCCCTTTTCTCGAGTCAAGACTGAACTGATGGCCTCATTTGAGACGACTAGATATAGTTGTAGGACCTCTCCAGGCTTCGGTTTGGAGAGGAGGGAGGCCTGCTCCAGGTGCATTTTCAGGCCTTGGAAGGCCTCTTCACATTCCTCATTCCATTGGAACTTCTTCCCCGCTTTTAGTACTTTGAAAAATGGAAGGCGTTTGTCTGTAGCTTTGGAGACGAATCGGCTAAGTGCGGCCACCTGTCCAGTCAAACTTTGCACTTCCTTTGGCTTTTGGGGAGACCTCATCTTGCATAGGGCCTCAATCTTCTTCGGGTTGGCTTCAATTCCACGTTGATTGACCATATATCCTAAGAATTTGTCGGAGGCCACTCCAAAGGCGTACTTGAGGGGGTTGAGCCTCATCCTATATCTTCTCAAGATTTGAAAGGTGCTGTTGAGGTGTGTTATGTGATCCTTAGCCTCCAAACTTTTCGCCAACATGTTGTCCACGTATACCTCCATTGTCTTGCCGATGAGGTCCATAAACATTTTGTTGATGAGCATTTGGTAAATCGTTCCGGCGTTTTTCAACCCGAAGGGCATCATCCTATAACAATAAAGGTCTCGGTCTGTAATGAAAGAGGTGTGCTCCTCATCGGCCAGGAGCATGGGTATTTGGTTGTAGCCGAAGTATGCGTCCATAAAGCTCAATAACTCGTGCCCAGCCGTGAAGTTTACTAGTTGATCAATCCTTCGGAGAGGAAAGCTGTCTTTCAGGCAAGTTCTGTTGAGGTTGGTGAAGTCGATGCACACCCTCCACTTGCAATTGTGTTTCTTTACTAAAACCGGTTGGAGACCCACCTCGGATAGGTAGTGAAAAGGCTATAGTTCGACCCAACCAACACCTAGAGGGGGGTGAATAGGTGTCTATGTGGAATTTAACAATTTAATTAAGTTATGCAACAAGTCACATAAATTAAACGTTGTCCAGATTCATTCACATGATTTAACTACCTATGTTGAATTGCCGGTTGAATTGAAATTGACAGAAAGTAATAAATAACAAAAAAATTGTTGACGTAGAAAACCCAATTGGGTAAAAACTCCGGGCACAAGCCAGTAGGGATTCACTATAGAAGACTCCAACTTACAGTATGCCAGACATGACTGTATCTAACAACACTCTGACCTCCTTACTGTACAACCAAAGCTCTCCTGGATTCTGCAGATCTGCGCCAAAATCCCAGCCTTGTATTTCTTCTATTTCTCGTGAATCAACATGAACTCCAGTTCTTCAATGAACCTCCTTCCCGGATCTTTAGTCAACTGATCTTCTGGAAGTAGTGAGGATTTTTGATAGGTGTTTTGTTTGAAAAGTTGTTTGATTTTTTTTTTCAATGAATCATATGGTGAAGAGTTTTGCAATTGATCCTTTGGTAGAGAGGAAAATATTGTGCTATGTGTTTTGCCAAATGTTGTTAATGAAAAGCGAAATTTTTGTTTATATAGTAGGTCGTTTTTGGTAGTATGGAGCGTTTAAAATTAGCGAGGAAGGAAAATTACCAAATGCCGGATGACACTGTGGCTCGAGCGAAGTGCCGGCGAAACTCTAGCGACGCACTCTCGATCGAGAGAAGTGGTGGCGAAACTCCAGCGACGCAGGTTCTGTTATTTAGGCTCAAGCAAGGTCAGGGCGAAACTCTAGCACCAATCTTGCGCTGTTTTCATCTTCAAAGCATCCAATTTTACCCTAGACCTATACATTAATTATTGCAAAATTGCAACACAAGTCCCTGAACTTTTAGCCATTGACAAATTGGTCCTTGACTTTACAAACTCGACAAATTAGTCCTTTTGGTCACAGATTGTCAATTACAACATTTTCCTAACAAACTCCCCCTTTGGCATTCTGTGACAAAATTACACAAGACAGTCAAGGACACAAAAAAATGTAACTCATAACGACCTATTCATTCAACCAAAGCAACTATCTCCTGTCGAACCTGTTTCCTGAAATATAGAAACTCAATACCAAGTGTAAAAGCACGTGAAATGGAAACAGTAGATAAAACAAGGAATAGTGCATATGTAATTAACTAGATTAAGAAGCAATAGTAATGTAAGTCAAAAAACACCAAAAACATACATCAATATTGCTAAAACATCAAAACTTAATCTAGTCATTAAATAGATATCAAACCACAGTTATATCACAGTTAATCCAATATATCACAGTTAAATTGAGATTAAACTATCTACTTCCCCTTTTTGTCACAAATGACAAAGGATCAAAAACTAAAACTAAAACTAAGAAGCAGTACCACCCGTACTCGGTGACTCATCACCAGTCTCGTCACTCGAGCTCTCATCCAATCGATCACAAATCCAACGCAACTGATGCTGACACACTGATAGAGCACGCCGAAATGAAGAAAGCTCAGCAGACTGATGCTCTGAAGCAGCACGTAACTGCGTGATCTCTGCCATCATACGAGCACGCTGCGCGACTAAAGTAGACATCTGACCCATAAGCGTCACCATGGGGTCAGCAGGCAAGGAAGCCACCCCTGGAGCAGAAATAGATGTCGAAGGAAAGGCAGCTCGAAGCAGAACAGCTGAAGGAAAATCCGAACGAGCCGGAAGAAAGACACGGGAACCCCCAGTAAGAATATCAGTAATAGGATCAAAGGGCTCCGAAAAATCAAAAACATCAACGGGCTCAGCCTGAGCGGCAGCATGAGCCGAAGAGGACGGGACATGGGATCAACTCTAGTGAATGGTCTACTGTCCTATCGGGCGACCTATACGAGTAGAAGACCCCTCAGGGAAAGATGCACCAAGAGAAAGGACAACCCGATGAATCAAACAAGCATAAGGTAACCCTAAACGACCCCCAGGAGTACGAAAAGAAGCTAGATTCTGCTGGCACACAAAAGTAGGAAGGTCGATAGAGTCCCCATGAAGTAGGGCATATAGAAAACGAGCCCGTACCATCGGTAAAGAAGAAGTATGGGCAACAGGCCACAGGTTTGTGCACATGATGCACAACAAAACCTGTCGATCAGTGGGTAATGAACCCATGGCCATAGCCGTAGGCCCCCCAGTAGACGAGGTGTTCAAAAGAGTCGACCGAACAAGGGCATCGGCCGAAAGAGAAGCAGGGAAAAGATAGGGATACGTCGGATGAGGAACTGAGGTATACCTAACGTAAGAGCTTCTGCAGACGGAGTAACTCGAAAAGAATGACCTCTAAGAAAACTCCTAAACGACGACCTGTCCACCTCATGAATATTAGCATAAAACTCTTGAACAAAGAGTGGAGGCGGTGGTGTAAGACCAACAAGAAGGGGTTGCCAACCCCGGGAAACAAAAATAGTGGCAACGTCAACAGGAAGGTCAGATAAAATTACCTCACGCTCCATGAGAACGGGGTGTAAGGAGAATTGAGACGTGAAGACCTCCTGAGCTGTAGCAGAAATAAATCGGGATCTACTATAAGATGTCGATCCACTAGCGGGCTGTGCAGAGGTACAAGAGCTCTTACGAGCCATCTGGCACATGCAGAGATGAAAAGAATAAGTATAATGTGAAATGCACGCATCACGATGCAACATGATATGAGAAGATGCACACACGGAAACACATATGATCCAATCACATAAAAATGAATGAAAACACACATGGCATGCAACGACACTCAAACAAGTAGGAAAGAAATGAAGGAAAAGAAGGAAATCAAAAAAAGTCAAAAGAAACCAAATAAGCATAAAAGTGAACTTTCATCGAACACGTGGCGTGCGTGACTTCAGCACCAAATTCCAAGCACATACGAGACCCAATCACAAATCCAAACACATCCCTACTACATGCTATGGACTTCACAATCAAACAAACCACACATCAAACGAATCAACGAGGTGCAAGAAATACATTGATGAACATGGACCAAAAACTTAGAAAAAATGTGAAGAAAACCATAGGAATGCACTATAATTTGGGAAATGGAAATCAATACTTGATACAAAACACGTGTACAAGCAAGATGTAATGCCAAAATAACACAAACCATCACAATGATCAAGAAAAGAAATCAAACAAGCCAAAAAAAATTGAAAGCAAAGAAAGTTAAGAATTACTTAAAGATTTTGCTAAGAAGTCAGTGTTTCAGACCCAAGATTGTGTTAAAGATGTCGAATTGAGGCCAAAAATGAATTGGGAGTGAATAATTTCGATGGAAGAAGAAAAGAATTGAAGGAAAAAAAATGATGAAATGCGCGAAAAATTGAAACAGCCGCATTTTAAATATATATGTCGCTCGAGCGAGACCGGGGCGAAACTCGAGCGACATCCTTTCTGCTTTTGTCGCTCGAGCGAAGTCCAGGCGAGACTCGAGCGAAAATGAAATGTCAAAAATAGCACCAAACATTTGAAATTTATGAAAAGTAGCACAATTTTGGAAAATAACGAAAATAGGTCCAAAAATTTTTATTTTTATTTTCAGTTGTATGTATTATTATTTTTTTGTTTTTGTAAAGACAAACTAAAAAATCGATGATGAAACACGTACCCAAATATGTAGACGATACAAATAATATGCACAAAATCACAAACCCGACATTCAGAGCGTGTAGACAAATCTTAAGTCCACACATAGTTTAAAATCCCATAAGTAAATTTTATACAGAACATCAGCATGAAATGTGTCACGTAGTCCATGCAAGTTAGACTCAAAACCT
>NC_036246.1:14069070-14215587 GCF_002742605.1 Olea europaea var. sylvestris
CTCGTCACAGATCAAGTCAAATGGACAAACAACCCCAATCACAGAAGAATACCATCCCAAGTCTCACCCATGCGGTCAAGACCTACCTACAGGACTACAGTGTGTACTGTGCGAAAATGCATGACGAGCCGTATACTAAGAACTCCACAGAAAGTGAGAACTACGATGGAACCTCAGATTCGTACATATGATGAAAAATAGAGTTTGATCCTGAATGCAAACATCATAACATCATACACGATGCACATAAAATTTTTTATTTATTTTTATTTTTTATTTTAAATTTCAAATGCAAACTTAATACTCAAAATAAAAACTAAAAAAATAACTAACAAACAAAATGCACCACACACACATTTATCACATACAAGATATGAAATGAATAAGTGTAGATATGATAAATGCATGAATATGCATGAATTCATGACCAGATAGGCAAACAAATACCAACAGCCATCCGAAGCGACTCAAACCTCATCCCATCTAGTGGTTTCGTAAGTAGATTGGCTAATTGGTTGTCAGTAAAAACATGATCTAAGGAGACAACATGTGTTTCAACAAGTTCACGAATAAAATGATGTCGTATGTCAATATGTTTTGTTCGAGAATGTTGAATGGGATTCTTAGAAATATTTATAGCACTGGTATTATCACAGAAAATAGTCATGGTCTCTTAATTAATCCCATAATCACTCAGCATCTGCTTCATCCAGAGAAGCTGAGTGCAGCAACTTCCAGCTGCTATGTATTCGACCTCTGCCGTGGATAGGGATATGGAATTTTGTTTCTTACTTAACCAGGCTACTAGATTGCTACCCAGGTAGAAACAGCCCCCAGAAGTACTTTTTCTATCATCTGCATTCCCCGCCCAATCGGCGTCGGAGTAGCCAGCCAAATCAAGATTAGAATTTCTAGAATAGAAAATCCCTAGATCAACAGTACCACTCACATATCTAATGATGCGTCTAACAAAGCTTAGTATGATTCTTTGGGATCTGCCTGAAATCGAGCACACACTCCAACACTAAAAGCAATGTCAGGTCTAGTAACTGTGAGATAGAGAAGACTACCTATCATGCTTCGATATAGGGAAAGATCTACAATCTTACCTGAAGGATCACGACCTAACTTCAAGCTAGTACTCATAAGTGTCCTAGTATGCTTCTTACTATCTAACCCAAACCGCTTAACTAGATCTTTTGCATACTTAGACTGTGAAATAAACAAGCCATCCTCAGTCTATTTCACTTGAAGTCCAAGGAAATAACTCAACTCACCAACCATACTCAGCTCAAATTCTTGCTTCAAACACTCGGCAAACTCATATGCTAGAGACTCAATAGGAGAACCAAAAATGATATCATCGACATAAATTTCAGCGATAGTGGTAGTTTCTTCAATGTGTCTAATAAATAAGGTCCTATCAGCACCACCTGGAGAGAAACCATGTTCCTCAAGATATGACGTAAGTCTCTCATACCAAGCTCTAGGAGCTTGTTTCAGACCATAGAGTACTTTGTGGAGTTTGTAGACATAGTGGGGAAACTTTGGATCAACAAATCCTTTTGGTTGTTCCACATAGACTTCTTCTTGAAGAAGTCCATTCTAGAAAGCACTCTTAACGTCCATTTGATGTAGCTTGAACCCTAAGATACAGGCAATAGCAAGCAGAATCCGAATAGACTTAAGTCGTGCAACAGGGGCAAAAGTCTCATCAAAATCAATTCCCTCAACTTGAATATAACCCTGAGCAACTAATCTGGCCTTATTCCTAGTTATAGTACCTTGGTCATCTGTCTTGTTCTTAAAGATCCACTTAGTACCAATAACGTTACAATTCTCAGGTCTGGGTACTAAGATCCATACATTGTTTCTAGCAAATTGATTGAGTTCCTCATGCATTGCATTCACCCAACACTTATCACTAAGGGCCTCTTCGACTTTCTTAGGCTCTACCTGTGAAACATAGCTAGTATATGCTAGATTGTTCAGTACTCTCTTACGAAGCCTCATACCTTCATCCAGATCCCCAATGATATTATCCTTAGGATGATTAGACTTGACCCTAGTTGATGATTCCTTAGGGATTGTGTCTTGATCTTGTGGATGTGTTTCCTTTTCAGGAGTTTCAGGAATTTTAAGAGATGATTCAGGCACAAGCGGTTCAGTAGGATCACTAGACCTTATAAGATTACCATTTCTATCATAATTTTCAACATTCTCCCCCTCACTCACACCATCATCTATCACAACATTGATTGACTCCATCACAGTACGAGTATGTGAGTTATATACTCGGAATGCTCGACTATTTCTAGAATACCCTAAGAAGATTCCTTCGTCATTCTTAGATTCAAACTTACTCAAGTTCTCTCTATCACGCAAAATGTAGCACTTACTCCCAAACACACGAAAGTATTTGACAGTAGGCTTTTTACCCTTTAGAATCTCATATGGAGTCTGATCGGTTTTGGGTCTAAGGTAGACTCTATTGATTATGTGGCATGCAGTATTAACAGCTTCTCCCCAAAAATGTAAGGCTAGCCCCTTGTCATAAAGCATGGCTCTAGCCATGTCCTGAAGAACACGATTCTTCCTTTCAACCACCCCATTTTGTTAAGGAGTGATAGGGGAAGAGAAGTCATATAGTATCCCTTCATCCATGCAGAAGCTCTCAAGATTGAAATTTTCAAACTCTTTTCCATGATCACTTCGCATCCTGGATACTTTGTGATTGAGTTCATTACTAAGCCGTTTACACAAAGATTTTATAAGTCATGCATCAGATTTTTTCCTAGGCAATTCTACCCATGTGAACCTCGAGAAATCATCTACCACAACCAGAATATATCGCTTATCTCCTAGACTCTCAGTCCTAGATGGTCCCATTAAATCCATGTGTATCAATTCCAAGGGTCTTTTGGTTAAAATTTTAGAAGTCTTTTTATGGATTCCTTTAATTTGTTTACCCAGTTGACATGGTCCACACACAACATTTTCACTAGGACCTATTTTAGGCAAACCATCTACCAACTCCTTTTTAGCCAGTTGTACTAGACTCTTATAGTTTAAATGACCCAATCTTTTATGTCAGAGTTCACTCACATTAATTTTTGCACTCCTACACACATAGTTAGAATTAGGTAGGACTCCATAACAGTTATTAGACGTTCTAACCCCTTCAAAGACCACCCCACGGAATGAATCATACACGGTACATCTCTTTTCCACAAAGCTAACCTCAAAATCAGCATCACAAATCTGACTAATACTTAACAAGTTTGACTTTAAACCTTCCACATAAAGCACATTTGAGATCACAGGTAATCTATGTATTTGTACAGTACCTTTGCCAAGAATAGGTGCAGAGCCCCCATCTCCAAAGGTAACCATATCCCCATTGCATTCATCAAGGGTAGTGAATAAAGCCTTGTTACCACACATATGCCTAGAACAAGCACTATCAAGGTACCACATATTGAAATCTTGGGCTTTTAATGCAACATGAGCAACTTAGCAATTTAGCTGACCTGAAAGTCCAGCTAGATCCTCCTTTTTAACCCAAACTTTCTTAGATGACGTGGTACTCCTAGTCAGCCTAGTAAGCATCTCAGTCAAATGACTAACCTGATTAGTCAAAAAACTAACCTGACTTGGAATATTCTGATTTCTACGCTCATTACCTAACTTATAACATCTAGGCCTACTGTGTCCTAGAGCTCCACAGTGGTGACAGGCGGGAATGAACCTAGGCTCAAAGGTACGTATCTGTAGGTGTTTGGGCATAAAATTTCTACGTGATTGATGACTTTGTTCCCTCAAAACATTCTTACCCTTATTTGGACTGTTGACAACGTTAGACTTTCTAGAGGTAGAAATGAATACAGTTTTAGATGGACCAGCACCATGTATATTACCCTCAACATATCCTAGACCTTTCCTATCTCCTGTAGGCTTATTCATTCCCAAAATATCATCCAATTTCTTAGTTCCACTTATAAAAGTCTGAAGATGAGCATTAGATTTCTCCAATTCACTAGTTAATGTCTTAACCTTGTCTTCCAACTTCTCATTGACACATTTTAACTCACTGACACTCTTAAGTGAATTCTGGAGATTACTAGCATGTCTCTCTTTTTCTCTTTCAAGTTCATCAACCTTTTTGAGTAGGGCTTTATTGATCTTTTTAATTTTAAGACTCTCCTTGAACAAGAGTTGATAGGCCTCATGTATGTCTATGTCATCCTCATCCTCATTATTAGAATTATTGTTGTGAAGTTCTTCCTCAACCTTGTCACTCTCCTTATCAGATTCACTCTTAATAGTCGACACAAATGCCATATAGTTCCCTTCATCTTCACTACTAGATGACTCCTGCCTATCACTGGTCTCAGACTCGTTACTAGTAAGTGAAACAACTAAGGCCTTACCCTGCCCTTTTCTTTGATTCTTCTTATAACTAGGGCACTCATTCCTATAGTGACCTATACCTTGACATTCATGGCACCTAACCAAACGTGGTTTATCACTAGAACTTTTATTGTTAAACCTTTCACTTTTTTCTTTTGAGAATCTGCTAGGGACTCCACTTTTTCTATCTTGAGGCTTTCTCCTATTCTTGAGAGCCTTTTGAAATTTCTTCACAAAGCAAGCAATTTCATCGTCCCTCAGAGACTCAGTATCGGAAGATTCATCCTCTTTGATGGATTTTAAAGCAATGAACTTTCCTTTCTTAGGTTGTGTGATAGTGAGTTTATAAGTTTGCAAGGATCCTACAAGTTCTTTAATTTTAACTTCATCTACATCCTTACTTTCCTCAATGGCAGTAACTTTAGGCCTAAATCTCTCGGGCAAGGACCTAAGTACTTTTCTAACAATTTTAGACTCGGGAATTTTCTCGCCTAAATTGAAACTAGAATTAACAATATCATTCAATTTTGCATAAAATTCATCAAAGGTTTCGTCATCTTTCATCCTCACTTCTTCAAACCTAGAAGCTAGTATTTGTAATTTCGAGTTCTTTGCCGTTTTAGTTTCCTCATGTGTAGTTTCAAGAATATCCCACACCTCTTTAGCAGTTTCGCACATTGACACTCTCCTAAACTCTTCGGGAGACACGGCCATAAACAAGGCATGAAGTCCCTTGCTATTCCAATTACACTCAGCTATCTCATCCTTAGTCCATAGTGATATATCAGTAAGGTTAACAGTTCCTGATACGATAGTGGAGGGAGGTTTCCAGCCATTTTGCACACTCAACCAAACATGCTCATCTAAGGACTTAAGAAACACACGCATTCTAACCTTCCAGTAAGCATAATTACTTCCGTCAAAGTACGGAGGTACAAAAAGTGATTGACTCATCTAGACAACTATGGGTCAAGACTCGAGATTTGGCTCTAATACCACTTGAAAAGGCTATAGTTCGACCCAACCAACACCTAGAGGGGGGTGAATAGGTGTCTATGCGGAATTTAACAATTTAATTAAGTTATGCAACAAGTCACATAAATTAAACGTTGTCCAGATTCATTCACATGATTTAACTACCTATGTTGAATTGTCGGTTGAATTGAAATTGACAGAAAGCAATAAATAACACAAAAATTGTTGACGGAGAAAACCCAACTGGGAAAAAACTCCCGGCACAAGCCAGTAGGGATTCACTATAGAAGACTCTAACTTACAGTACGTTAGACATGACTGTATCTAACAACATCTGACCTCCTTACTGTATCAACCAAAGCTCTCCTGGATTTTGCAGATTTGCGCTAAAATCCCAGCCCTGTATTTCTTCTATTTCACGTGAATCAACAAGAACTCTAGTTCTTCATTCAACCTCTTTCCCGGATCTTCAATCAACTGATCTTCTGGAAGTAGTGAGGATTTTTTATAGGTGTTTTGTTTGAAAAGGTGTTTAATGTTTTTTTTCAATGAATCATATGGTGAAGAGTTTTGCAATTGATCCTTTGGTAGAGAGGAAAATATTGTGCTATGTGTTTTGCCAAAGGTTGTTAATGAAAAGCGGAATTTTTGTTTATATAATAGGTCGTTTTTGGTAGTATGGAGCGTTTAAAATTCGCGAGGAAGGAAAATTACCAAACGCCGAATGACACTGACACTCGAACGAAGTGCCGGCGAAACTCTAGCGACGCACTCTCGATCGAGCGAAGTGGTGACGAAACTCCAGCGACACAGGTTTTGTTATTTAGGCTCGAGCGAGGTCAAGGCGAAACTCTAGCACCAATCTTGTGCCGTTTTCATCTTCAAAGCATCCAACTTTACCCTAGACCTACACATTAATTATTGCAAAATTGCAACACAAGTCCCTGAACTTTTAGACATTGACAAATTGGTCCTTGACTTTACAAACTTGACAAAATTAGTCCTTTTGATCACAGATTGCCAATTACAATATTTTCCTAACAGGTAGCCTCCCTGATAAAGCCGTTTTGAATGAGCTTCTGGACCTCTTCCTTCAGAGCCTTGTACGTTTCAGGATTGATGGCTCTCCTTTTTTGTCTGTGTGGGGCAACCTTCGGATCAACCTTCAGGTGGTGGCAAGTGACCTTAGGGTCTATGCCTACCATGTCCTCATGCTTCCAAGCAAAGACATCAATGTTCTTACTTAGGAAATCTTTAATCTTTTCCTTCAGAATGTTGGATAAGCCCTTGCCTACTCTTAGCATCTTGGATGGGTCTCGGGGGTCTACCAAGAAGTTCTCAAGTTCCTCAACTAGGGATGCTTGAGGTTCGTGTTCAATTATACGGGGATCGATCTCATCAATGACCAAGACCTTCGGATTGGGTGGTGCATTTATCATATCGATATCTTCTGGTTCAGTGGGAGCGTTACCTCGGACGTCAGCCATAACTATATTAGTTATAATTACATGGACGTCCCGGGGCTCTACCTTTTTTATGGAACTTAGATAACACTCTCTCGACCCTCTTTGGTCACCTCTCACTGTTGCTACCCCATTTTTCGTCGAAAATTTCATGCATAGGTGGTGGATGGAGGTGACTGCTCCCAATTCCTTTAGGGCTGGCCTGCCTAATACTCCATGGTAAGCCGATCGACTGTCGACAATGAGGAACTCCATGAAGTTCATCGTAGTTTGGTGAGACTATCCCATCTCCACTGCAAGTGTTATCTTTCCCCTTGGAGTGATGCTATCTCCGATAAATCCGTACAAAGGAGTTGTAGTGGGTGTCAACTGATGATCCAATATCATCTTGTCAAATGCGGATCCAAATAGAATGTTGACAGAGCTACCGTTGTCAACTAACATTCGCTTGAGCCCATTTCGAGTTATGACGGCTCTCACAACAAGTGCATCGCAATGGGGGTAGTGAACTCCTTCGACGTCTTCCTGGGTGAAGACAATGGGTGGAACTTAGTTCCTCCGGGAGCTGCTATCCACAATGTAGCTTGCCAAAGGGGAGTGTTTAGCTTCCCGGGTGTAATTCCTTTTGGCGTTTCGTGTTTCACCGCCGACATATGGGCCTCCAAATATGGTTTCTATCTCGTGGATAGGGGCCTCATCCTGGGCTTGTCAGTTTCTTCGGTACCTGTGTCCTTCCATAGGCCTCTCCGTTTCACGCTCCCTCCATTGTGGGGAAACATCCATTTGATGGGGAGCAGCCTCCTCACGCCCACGTCGGTTGTCGTACCTGGGCGGGGGCCTATTCGCCTGGGGCGATTCATTTCTATCCCTAGGGGGTTCTAGTCGGGAGTGGTGTGCATAGTCTCGGTAATCTATTGTGTCGTGTCCATAGGACCGGTGGTGTACACAGTATCCCAGTGGGTTCTGATTTGACCTATTTCTAGGTCCCGAACCCTGGCCTCGGAGTCTCCTCCTATAAGATCCTTGTGGGGTCTCCATCTGCTGGGTGTCAGTAACCAAGTTGATATCTTCATACGCCAAGGTAGGAATCGCGTTCAAAGTGGTGGTGGCAAGTGCTTGGCCAGAACTCTCATTTCCAGCCTGATTCATTTGGTAGTCCATCAGGTGGGAGGTCGGCCCTCTAGCGCGCTGCCTTTGAGGAGGTGGGAGGTCTCTACTTGCCCTGTTCCTATGCTCAATCAATTCTTTATTGATGATTTCCCACCTCATCATCTCTAGTAGGGCATCATAGGTGGTGGGATCTTGATTTTGCACGTCCCTCCAGAATAAGGTATTCATGTTCAAACCTCCTCTTAATGCGGATAGTGCCTCATGGTCGGTGACTTGCACACAGTACGTCATCTCATCGGTAAAGCGTGATAGGAAGCTCTCTAGGGACTCCCCATATGCTTGTCTCATATCTTGGAGATGTTGGATGGGGGCCTCTCCCTCTTTGCTTACCGCGAATCTCTTCAAGAACGTTGTCTTAAACTCGGGCCAGCTTCTTATGCTCCCAGGTGGTAACCTGCTATACCAAATCTCAGCCGCTCCACTCAGTGTCAAATGGAAAGCTCTGTACTTCACAGCTGGGGTGGCGCTCCTTAGGCTCATGTGAGTTTTATAAGCAT
Source organism: Olea europaea var. sylvestris (assembly GCF_002742605.1). Lineage (NCBI taxonomy): Eukaryota > Viridiplantae > Streptophyta > Magnoliopsida > Lamiales > Oleaceae > Olea > Olea europaea. The sequence goes on from NC_036246.1 coordinate 14,077,586, forward strand.
TCAAGTACTTCTCTGGGTTGCCTCTCCCATCATACTTAGGTATCTTTAGCATTACATAGTAGTTTTGAACCTGGGCACTCCTTAGTTCCCTTGAGAATGGCAAATTCTCATCGTCGTCGTCCAAGTCATAGGACCTCTGCTGTTCATCTAAATCATATTCTTCGGCCTCTTGCCGTGGTTGTTGGTCAGAGGTTCCGGGACGGTTCCTAGCCTCTTCCTCCCTCCTCAGACGCCTATTTCTTGGTGGTGCAATACGGGGGGCAGTTTCATGCCTTTTTTTCGGTTGCTGGGGCTTGGAGGTGGAATAGGTGGCCTTGTCCAAGGCTGGTGAGTCTGCTGTTGCCTAAACCTTGGTTTAGCGGGGCTGATTCTGTCAAATACACTGCCTGCCCTCCTATGTCTTGACTCCTGCTCATATGGATGTGGAAAGTTATCATGGTTCAATGGGACCTCGACGGGTTGGCCAAAAGCGTAGTTGGAGGAAACATCAACTTCAACTTCCCTTTCAAATGGGCTTCTACCTCGGCTATAGTCCGGCGAGGCAGTTCTATGACTTTGAATTTCATCTTCTTGCTGGTAGTGCCCTTGAGGGGCGTATGGAGGAATGGGGAAGTCTCCTTGGCCCTGTATTTGGGCCATGATCTCCCTCATAGCCAAATTTTGGCTAGCAATATCTCTCATATTGGCCGCCATGGCAGCCATTTCTCTTGACAGCCATGCCGTCGCTCGCATTCCACCTCTTCTTTGGTGGTGGTGGGGTCTTTGCCGAGCTGCTGGGGCAGCGGGTGGAAGAGGCACATTTGCATTTTCTCTTACCCTTCTAGGGGGTGTGTTTTCGTTTGAACTCATTTTCGTTTTGTCCGACTCTTCAGATTTTGCTAAGTTGTGGGGCTTCCTCTTGTTCTTTTTCAAAAACAAATCCTTTTTCAAGAGGGATGCCCAAATGCTCTTCAATAAACTTTCACCACAAGGTTGTTCATGGTTATGGTATGGTTTTCCACAGACAGTGCCAATCTGTTGACCCCAAAAAGTGTTGCCAACAGATGCTGGACCTACCCGCGCACACGTGAGCAAAGGTCCTACACGCTAAGACACGTGGACGATCTAGAACGAAAGAATCAGAGGCGTGGGAGTAGCTCAACGACGCAAGACGAGAACGTTCGAAATTCGACGGTATGTTCGTAATCTGATTGTACGATAATTACCAATCGGTGCTCATGCATGTGAATGTAAATATGTATGAACTCATATTGTGTTGTAAGATAATATGAAAGAGAGAGTAAAGTGTGGTTTCTTGTATTGATTCTTGCATTAGTCCTTCAATGTTATACAATGGAAATATTTATAGTGTTACATGTGAAATGGCAGCCCTTAGATGAGGTGGCACGTGGCTTCATCTCTTTAATTCAAACATCCAATCCTAGGTATCATCCTTGACTTGCTAGCTTACTGCGCATTTATTGTTTATGCAGAACCCCCATGCGAATGACAAGACTTGACATGTATACTTATGACAAACGTTCCATCAATCATTCTAACAAGATCTTTATGTAGAAGATCTATTGGGAGAAGTGATCATGAAAGATGTTCCTTCATGGTTCGGGGGCTTTTGCTTCAGCTTCGGATTTGAGGCTTCTGCCACTCACGTAGTACTTCAACTTTAGGGTTTCGGCTATCTTCACAGGCCTCGATATATGAGCCTCGGCTTGAAGGGCCTCGGATATACAAACCACCTCGGCTGGATCGCCACGTGATTCAGATTGAGTGGGCCATAGGCCCACGTAGGTTGGCCAAGTATGATAACACGTAACAACATGCAAGCAATACAATCCTTTTAAATATACTACATAGAAACAATCTCCACTCCCATCAACCAAATAAACACATAACAAAAGGGAATATGACCAAAAAAAAAAAAAAAAAAATAGAAAAGCAAGAAGGTAGCTATCAAGGAAAAACAAATATCATTATGCAAATTGAAAGATCACAATGCTTGAGAACCAATTAAATTTTAGTAAAAGATGAATCTCAATAACAAATTTATTGTCTTTCCTCAAAGATCATTGAGTACTGTTACACTAAACTCTCAATACAAACGATTCAATCGATTTTCAAAATTTGTGCAATAAAATTTCTTGAAAATATCTGTCAGTTTCTTTACTAACAAATACCATTTTCCGATCCTGGATTTCGGGCCCACAATTTATTCCTGTTTGGTTGGAAAGTTTACTTATATGTACTTTTATCCACAAATTTCCCAGTTTTTACATAATTAAAAAAAGTAATTGAGTAAAAATCAGTAAGAATCGGTTAAAAAGTTATACATATTTAAACATAAAATCAATAATCAACAAAAAAAGAAGAAAAGAATTTGGGCTAAAAATTACATGAAAAAACCCAATCTAGATAACCAATATCATAAATTCAACTTGATAAAGCTTACAGCCTACCTTGAAACAATGGAGGACGAGATTTTCAGAAATTATAACAAGTGGATTTGGGCTGGAGCTGGCACGGGCTATAGCCCAAGCTAGCCGAGCATAGATCTACCCTGATTGAGACTTTTGTTTTGATTTATTTCAGAGCTTTCTTACATCTCATAAGTGAATAAAGCTTGAAAGTTTTGCAACTTGTCGGTTAAAGACCTAGTGCTAATATGTTTGGCTAATCTTTATAAATTATTTACAATTAATAAATTTATTTTCTATTCACATATTTCATGAGATTCCTATATATTACTAATTTTCACCATTAATTTATAAACAATTACCTATTTTGATATCAAATTAGCGATACAAGGTTCCACTCAGCAAGGCTCAAGTTGTGAGGTTTCAGTTGAGATCAACTTAAGTTGACATAGGGATGTCAACGAGCCGAACTGGCTCGTGAGATGAAACTCGAGCTCGGCTCGAGTAAAAGTTCGGCCAAAAAATCGAGGTTCAATATGAACTTTCGGCTTAGACCTCACCAAGCCAAGCCAACTCGAATTTTTTTTATAATATAACACATTGCTGCCTATTTAAAAATAGCTACATAGCTACTCTTTTTTTCAATGAGTCGGCCAGACGGGTTGGTTCAGGCTCCACCTGATGTCCCAAAATGGGCTAGATGTGAGCCTTGAGTGGGGCCAACCGGGTTTTTTTTCGAGTCGAGCTACAGACGATCCGAGCCGGCGAGCCAAATTGCCATCCCTAAGTTGACAATGTCAAACTTTTGCTTAGTCAACTTAAATTGGACTATCATTGCATAGTATACTGATTTCTTATACAGTGTTTTTGGTAAGTGGTATTTTTTTATGCAATTTTTCTACATATACAATTTGGTTGATAACTTTGTTGAAAGTATGTGAAGTGACCAATATTTTTGTCATTAGACACTTAAAAATTAATGACACAGATTTTTACACATTATTGATTGTCAACAAAGTTGTATATAGCATAATTCTTTTTTATACAAGGGCTAACATGAGAGAATGAGTGCCTCGAATTATACACAGTGTTTTTAGTAAGTGGTATTTTTTATGCAATTTTTCTACACGTACAATTTGATTGATAACTTTGTTGAAAGTATGTGAAGTGACCTATATTTTTGCCATTAATTTTAACAACACTTTAAAAATCAATGACACGAATTTTTACACCTTATTGATTGTCAACAAAGTTGTACATAGCATAATTCATTTTTATAAAAGGGCTAACACGAGAGTATGAGTGCCTCGAATCATATGTAGTCCGTGGCACCCGCCTCCTATTTAATCAGGATGACAGAAAATCTTAAAAAGAGATTTTATTTTTTATTTTTTATTTTTTATTTTTTTTTATAACTTAGCCCCTGCTTGTCTTTTTAAAATATTTTGTTTATTCTTATACTTATTTTTAACTATAAATTCATACAATAAAATATTTTTTTCATAAACCAAAATTTCTTCTTACTTTTTAACCACACATTCTTCAAAAAATTACTATTCAAAATAATAATAATAATAATAATAATAATAATAATAATAATAATAATAATAATAATAATAATATTATTATTATTATTATTATTATTATTATTATTATTATTATAAATAATGACCATCGACAATGTATAAGGAAAAAAATTAAAAATTTATTATATTACTTTGTAGAATATAAAACTACTACATGTTAATATAATACTTCAATCTGTTTCGAAAGAATCTTACAGTATTTTTGCAAGGGGATAAAAGTAATTTTCAGGAGAGTTAAATAAATAGTATTTTACCATATTTCAATATATTAGTGATTACATCAAAATTTTCCTTTTGCTTATTTATTGATTAGTATAGATATTTGGTGTATATATCAATTTTTTATTTTATTTTATTTATTGGTTATAGTCTTCAACTTCTTCTGTTTAAAGAGATTCAGCATCTTAATTGAAGCTAGCTTCTCAATATTCACTACAAGAAATATGATTTTTCCCGACCAAAAGTTTGGTCACTAAATGTCGCATATTAGTCGGCATTTCCAATTCTCGACTAGAAAATGTTTGTCGGTAGCTAGGACTGCCAAAGGCCTGTCATTGAATGTTTTTACTGACCAAAATATGTTTTAGTCAGGAAATATAGAGTTTTTTACTTACCCACATAAACTTGGTCGGGAAAAATACAGGTTTTCCTGACTATTATTTGGGTCAGTAAAAGTTTTGAATGAAGTTACGAAAAATATAGGGTGACTATAGTTTTCCCGACTATTATTTCGGTCAGTAAAAGTTTGAATGAAGTTAGGAAAAATATAGGGTGACTATAGTATTTTCATCGGAGAAAGTATACCTTTGCCAACCAAGAAATTTAGTTGGTAAAAATATAGCTCGACTACAATTTTTGATCAGGAAAAACATTGGCCAACTATATTAGATTAGATAGGAAAAATCTCCAATATGCCGACCAAGAAAAATGTGAGCTAGTGAATTTGAACCGGTGCAATCCACAATTCACGAATGCGATTTCATGCAATAAATGTGGTTTAATTTAAATGAATTTTAACCAACGCAGTAATGAAAAGCCCAATTCAAACACAATGCGCCAACAAAAATTAAAACCAGGATGTATTTGAAATCACAACGCAATAGTCACAATTCAAAAGCCTTTAAGAAAGTTGATGCAAGGCAAAATACATTTACAAGTCAGTTCTAATTCCAGAATGAGTAACATGTACATAGACATAGTCCAAAACAATATCATAGACAATAAAAAAACCTAGTGAAGTTCCAAAAAATGAGAAGAATAGTGCAGTCCAAAATAAAATCATAGGCAACAATAGAATTGAGTTGCAATCTTGTGCAGTAGTGAGATGTAATCCTTGACTCTCATTCTTGTCTCCCTCAATTATGTTCCTCATGATCTGCATGCAAGACAATAGGAAAGGAAAGTACTAATATTGTATTTAAAAGTTAACGTAGAAATTAAATATAAATTTCTTATTCAGGAGTTAACGTACAAGTCTCTTTCGATGCCAACATTAATAAACGATGATATCCCTTTCTCAACTTGAGCATATGTAGTAGTGCATATAATTGACCACCGTGCTTGAGTAATTTGATAAAAGCGTCGTTAACTACTGAATTATTAATTACTATGTGCAATAGACTTGTAAAAATTTAATCCACTGCTTTATAGGTATGCATGTAATATGAAATTTACGGACTACGTCTGTTGAGCTCAATATAAAAGCAACTAGCAAAAATGAACTATTATTACAGATTCAACATCAAAGTTACTTATATACACTTACTATCACATATTCATATAAGGAACAACTAATTAATGGTTTAACTATAGAAATCATTAAAGCATCCAAATTAGTTTAGAGAGTACCTTAATGGCCATGATTTAATCCTCAACCTTTCGTTCAGAAGCCAAAACCAACAAACTCCATTTATTACAAACACACAAAAAAAAAAAAAAAAAAAAAAAAAAAAAAAAAAAAAAGAAAAGAAAAGAAAAGAAAAGGTGTTCAAAGGACTTTGAACCAAACTAAGAGACAGAATCAAACTCATTTCCCAGAAGATGCTTCACACTATTTAAACAATGTCCAATGATTTTAATTAAAAGTACAAGGAGGCTAAACTACGTGAAAAGAATTCCATATTAGGCCATCTGCCTCATTTCAAAGAATCTTCAGTTGCCAAATTTGAACATTAGATTCACACCCCATCTACAATGTAACTGCATCTTTGATGAAGTAAGCAATAATTTGTTTCATTAGGTAATCAGAATTGTTACAGATTAATTTCCAATTCAATGTTATTGAAGCCTTTCAGAGAAAGTGATTGATGTTCATGGGGATATCAAAATATCATCTGACGGAAGCTTTGAAATTTAATGCATATCAATGTATAGTACTGAATTCCGAAATTGATATTCATGTCATATGCTTCGATATATTCTGCACATTAAAAACAGTTGCTGGAAGCATACCTATCAGCATCATATTTGTGCGATAAGTGAGAGGATGAGTTGTCAGAGAACATACCACCTCTTACCCTGTGTCCAAAACATGGGAACGAAGAAGTTAAAATTCTGTAAGCTGTACCACCATCAATTCATGTTCACTTGATAAGTTTTAGGCCAAATGCAAGTGGTGAAATCTTCACAAGGCGAGAGATGCAGTGCAGAACAAGAAGTAATTTCCCCATCTGCAAGGGCATTTACTGATGAAGAGGAAGTGAGACTAATGGCTGCTCATAGACTATATGGGGGATTGTGGGAGTAAAATCACAGAAGTTTCAACAACAAAAAAGGTCAGAATGGAGATAAATGCAAATGACCAAAATATATGATCTTAAGAAGTAAAGTAGAAGGGAAATGCCAAATCAGAGAAAGGAATGCATTTTCTGAAACGAAACAAGTGCAATGTTAATGCCATTTTCCAGCTATCAAAAGAAATAATAAGTATCTTGTTTAAATTCTTGTTATACAAAATCTATTCTAGTGAACAGGTAATTTGATAAAAATTTCAATTTACTCGACATCTTATTCAACTGTGAATAGACATTTCCTAACTATCAGAATATTCCATTCATTTATATCGAAGCTAAGTTTCTCATTCTCTGTTGAACATTCATTTGTATTCTAAATGAGTTGCCTCAGGGTGTCAAAGTGAGTTGCAGAAGCTTTTATGAGTTTCTCTTGAAGCTATATTTGTGTGTGTTTGCAATTTAAAGGTTTAATAACATGCCACAGCCAATTTAAAGCTTTAATTAAGTGCTAAGGTCCAAAAGTTCAGGTGTTATCATATTCCATGGACAATTTAAAGGTTTAATAATTTTTGGTAATTGAAGGAGTAAATTTTAGCTGCCTTATAGACATCTATTGCCCGGAGTCATAAGTTCATACGAATAGCGAGATACAGACAAATAGAACATAGTAGACAATGTGTAAGTATTATGCCTTAGGTCCAATCAACTTTGGACATAAATACTTTTGATATATAATTAATGCAATTTAATGACAGATCTATTATTTAATTAATAGACAATTAAATAAATAATAGAGTCCGTAGATTCAAATCTTCGTAATTTGTTAATCACAAGGAGTTATGATTGTGAGATACAAATTACATCTAATTAAATCTTAAATCGTCCGTGGTCGTAAGTGATAACGAGATACGGATATCATTATTACGGATAGACCATCACGTGTGGCATTTCTTACTTGTGAAGTAAGTAGCTGATCTCACAAGTTAAAGTGTGGTGTCACTTAAATGACACGTGGACGTTTTGTTATAGAACAAAACATTGGAGACCCGCCAAAAGATTCCACATGGATAACTATCTGAGTGTCAGTGGTTAATCTCTAACGTTCGGTAGTGGAATTGGTCCTTAGACTTGAGGTCGTCATGGTACATTATATGAGGACAATCATACTTTGGCGGTGTTGGATGTTGCTCTGCAAAGGGCCGCTAATATGATATCGTTCGGGTACGTCAAAAATCGTATGAAGGTTGTAATTGACCAATAAAGGATTCGTCACTCTTAGATAGTAGGAGATTATGATCTATGTTTCATTCAATTAAGTCGATAACGAAATTCTTGGCCAAGGTGTACTCATAAATTGAAAAGAAATTTTCGACTTATATTGACTTAATAGTGGAGTGAAAAATATGATCAAAATTCGAGATTGACACAATTCCATATCTCGTAATTGATCGGATTATATTAACGAAGGGATTATAGTTTCACGGTAAACGGACGAATTTAGTTTTGTCATACCACGTGACATTTTGCATCACATGTATTGCCCTGACACATTGTTAAATGTCAATCAGGGACGACGAGTGTGAATTGACGATAAATTAAAAGAGTGTTTTAATTTATCAATTTTGATTAGATAAAAATAATATTTCACGTCGTTAGACATTGTGATCGGGAACCTAATGGGTCGTACACAAAAGAGAATTGGAAGATTGCAAATTGCCAATTGGTTAATTTAACAATCATTGGATAAATTAATTAATTTGATTTGTTATTTATATTCCCGAATTAATTAATTGGATTAATTAATTCACGGACCAGATTTAATTAAATGGATTAATTAAATATTGGAGCGGACCGGGTCAAGTCCGTTTGGGTTTATATAAATACATTGTTAAGGTTTGAGATCTAAATGTTTTTCATTATTTTTGTTGGCACAAGAGAGAAAACCTTGGTAGCTGCAATCTTGTTATCTGTGTGGATTACCGTTGGAGGCTGAACAATTGGACAGCTATGGATGGCGAATCAAGATTGTTGGAACGAAAAAAATAGCAAAGAAGTTTGCAGATGTGGAAAATGTTTTCTTATCATAATTTCTATCTAAATACAGAGGCGATTCCTGGTAGGAATAGAAAATTATTTTAAATTTTGCTGTGCATGTATAAGTAGATTCCCAACACAATGTAGAGACAAATAGGATACAAATAGAACGATAGACAATTGGAGCCCATATTACACTACAAGTTCATAAAAATAGAACACCTTGAGCCATATATCATGTAATCTTCCCATACACAGAACTTAAAATGTAGATATAAGAAAACCAGGCAAAAAAATAGACCGTCCAAACCCCCACATTAGCCGAGCCCACTGCCACCATTGCCACTGCAGCCAAGCCTTAAATCCACAGTCCAACAGAAACGTATCGATTTTTTTTATCAGAAATCAATTCAAAATGCTCAATAAATACATAAAAGAGAGAAAAGAGTTACCTTTTAGGAAGTGTATTGAGATGTGCAAAGAAAGAAGGATTGAGGAAGAGAGACAGAGAGGAGGCAGTGTCGATTAGGTTAGCAAATAGCAATTGAACACGGGAATTGTGAGTATGCGTGTGGGAAGGGGGGATGACGAGGAAAAATGGAAGTTTTTAGAGGATGCGGAAATTATAAGCGGGAATTGAAATATTAAGATTGGGGGAAATGAAATTAAGTCCCTGTTTGGCAATTATTAAAAAAAAAACAAAAAAAAATTGCACGTATTTTTTGTTTTCAAAATTTATTAAATTACTAATAAAAATACTTAATAAACTGAAATAATTTATAAAGAAATGTTGATATTGAATTATTTTAAGTTATTAATTGTATAGTAGAGAATTGTATGTAATTTTTTCCCATTTCATAATTTTATTTCCATAGATGAATTTATTTGATGTTTTATTAATTTTATAATATTTATTTAACATTTTTATTAATACTTCATATCATTGTGTTTATTTTCATTATTCTTATGAATTTTACATGAATTATATTTTTATGAAATTACGTGAAATAATAGGTCGTCTGGATAAAATTGGTCAATTTTAATCACGAGTTTCCACTTCAAACCTTCTCTTTGTTGAATACTCGTGGGAAAAAATCGTGAAATCACAAATCGATCGAAATTGTTGGTTTGAGTCCACGTGGACTCACGATTTTTTTTTTCCCGTCAAGCCGAACCAACCGTTTTGAAAATGGTTTGGTTTAGGTTTCAATTTTCAAAAATCACAAAAAAAGAACCGAACCGTTTTAAAAAATTTTAATTAAAACATTAATTTTATTAACTTATAAATTTTACAGTTTTCACTTTTCAAAAAAAAAAAACCAATTTAACAATACAAATTACAATCATCCCGTTGAAATAATCGTAGAAAATAAATTATGTTCACTTATTTAATAACTTTTTGATTAATTAGTCTGTAGTCTATTTTATCACGTGTTAAGTTTTAAACACCCTTCATTTGAAATATCTAAATTATACTTCGCTATGAATAAAGCTAAATAATTCAAATTTCAATTATAAGATAAAATGCTCAACAAATTGGCTCATTCAAATTGTATAAGTCTTATATGATATTCCAAGACATGATCGGCTTGTTTTGGAGTGAAATTGAGAACCCATAATACTACTGTAGTAATTATCTTTTGGGGATGGGCATCCTTTTCTCGGAACTGGACTAAAACCAAATAGAACCAATCAGTTCGGTTCGATTCCTCTACTAAATGGGTCAACTTTGGGACCATACGTCAAGAACCAATCGATTTTCAATCCAATTTTTTGGTACTATCTTCGGAATTAGTAGTGAATTTGGTTCTCTCGAATTTCTCTGTATGCTTGCATCAAGATGCACTGGATCTTTGAATATTAGACCCCCAAATTATCTCGCGTTAAGATTTCATTTTCCATATGCTTCTTCTTCTTCTTTTTAATGGGTAATCAAAATTAAAATTTAAATAATTTTATAAATACTTTACAAATTCGTAGTTTTAATGCAATCTAATAGAAAAAAATATACTTTAATATTTTACAAGAATTCAAATTTTCCATTGTTTTCAAAGTGATCGGCCATTAAGAATCAAGTTCCTGGAGGATTACTAAATATAATCAGTTTATTGTTATATGAATCTTTGTAAAAAAATTTATTATTTATGATGCATTCAATAGTTTATTCATTTTTTCGCCTTTATGAGTTGATCTTGAGTTTTGGAATGAATTTTTGTTTGTTGCCTTGTTTGATTGATTTTTTTATTAGATTACAAGCATGACAAGTGATTTCATACTCTTTTTTTTTTTTTTTTTTTTTTTTTATCTATTTCCAATATCACAAGTAGTTTCATATTTTATTTTTAAAATTTTTTCAATATAAAGAACCGGACCGAACCGTATCGAAACCTAGACCGTACCGTATCAGAACCAATTGGTTTGGTTTCGGTTCGGTTCGGTTCTATAGTTGGATACCGATTCTAAATGGTTTCATTTCAAATATTCCCATTGATATTAAACATGATTTGATTCCCTTTAGAATCAGATCGAACTAGACCGCGCACACTCCTAATTATCTTACTATCTCTACAGGAGGTTGGAGAACAATACCGATTAAGTAAAATTATTTATATACATCATCAGATTTTTTTTTCCTTCTAAATACATACGAAGTCATCTATTGGAAAATCAATCGAAAAATTACTAGTCTATTTTTAGCAATGAATTACCTTGGATTTTATCGAAGAAATTACTACAGGTTAAATCCATTGATAATTTAATTTTTTTTATTTTAAAAAATGAAAAAAAAAATTAGTATTAGTTAGCCACGATAAAATCCAAAATTATGTTGGTAATAGCAATGGAAATTTGTCATTGATAAATTTTTAGTAGTGAGAGGATTGATAACAATTTCTTACCCTAACCAAATGTATTTTGGGTCTAAAAGTCCAATTAATTATAGCAATCATATCTCCACAAGAAATTTTAGCCAAAAATAAGATATTCACCGATCCCCCTTCATTTGGTAAGCAATAATGTCTTATGTAGGACGAATAATAACTATTTTGATCATTACATGTTGTGGTGCCATATCCCCTCAAGAGAAAAAGCAAAAAAAAAAAGACATTCACTAACCCCTTTCATTTAATTGGCAAGTATATATGTCTCATGTATGTCGACTATGAATTATTTTAGTCGGTAAATATCTAATCGCTCTATTTTTCACCAGATAATTTGGTCCCAAAATTAAGATATTCGTCAACCCCACAAATATATCGTGTCTAGGCCTACCAATAATTATTTTTGGTTGGTAAATGTATAGGCGCCGCAGACCCTCCAAATTTTTTTCCCAAGAATAAGATATTCACTAACCCATTTTATCTAGTGGGCAAATATATCTTGTCTAGGCCGAACAATAATTATTTTTGGTTGGTAAATGCATAGGCGCCACACCCCTCCAAAAAAATTGCCCAAAAATGAGATATTCACCAACCCATTTTATCTAGTCGGCAAATATATCTCGCCTAGGCCGACCAATCATTATTTTTGGCTGGTAAATGTATATGCGTATGTCCCCCGCCAAAGAAATTGCCCAACAATAAGATATTTACCGACCTGTTTTTCTAGTCGACATATACATCTCGTCTAGGCCGATCAATACTTATTGTTGGTCGGTAAAATGTTTAGGCGCCATGTCCACCGCCAAAAAAATTTACTCAAAAATAAGTTATTTACCGACTAGATGAAAGTAGTCGGCAAATATAATTAGTTTAGGCCGACCAAAAATTATCTGTGTTCGGTAAATATTATTTTTAATGACTAGTTTTTGGTGGGTCGATAAACAGTGGTCGGCAAAGAAGGTTTTTATTGACTACTTTTATTGGGTCAGGAAAAATGTGGTCGGCAAAATAATTGGTCGTCTAAGTGATTTGTTTGGTCGGTAAAGAGGCATTTTCATCGACTATTTTTTTGTTGGTCGGGAAATCCATATTTTCTTGTAGTGATTTAGTGTTATATCGAATTGTCGAGACACATTATATTTGAATATTTTAGTGTATATATCATTTCAGTATTATAGTCTTTTAACCTAAGATCCCAATTTCACAAAACATGCTTGCTTAAAGTTAAAGTGAGAGTAATTTTCCTTTAAGAGTTAGAAATCACTCTCTATTTTAAAATTTAGTGCGGAAGACTTGAAATTGACTCTTAATAATTTATTAACTTGCTCTCAGTTAGATATTTGTGTTCGCTTAAACGAATATGATAACATTTTTGAAACATGAAATCTGAAAATTGTAACATGGAATATTGTTAAGCACTAAAATCTCCTAAAATTTAGATATTCTCTATTTATATTCTTTCTTCATCTCATTTCGTATCCTTTCAGTTGTATTATCCATCCGCTGCAAAAAATAAAAAAATAATGAATCTTATTAAAATAAGAGAATATTATGCTAACATGTAAAAAATGCAGTAAGTCCTCTGCACCCCATATAATGAATTTCTAACTCATAATATTAAAAAATAATATAGAATTACGGAGTTTAAAATTTTTAAGAAACGTCATATGACTTGCCTACACTATGAATGAAAGTTCAACCGCTTCACCTATGTCTGCATATCCTCATTTTTCTTCCTTTGTGATTCTAATTCAACTTCAAAGATTTCAACCTCTTTTTCACCTTAAATCACAAAATCAATGAAGTTGAAAGAATTATATGCTAATTTCATCTTTACTGAATGCCACTAATTCTTTTAGTTCCTCCACTATTAGTTCTTCGGTCTCTATAAGCTAGCTCTTTTATTTAGTTATTTCCTCTAGTTGCCATTTTGAGATCATGTTTATTTGATTTTCAAGTTTTATTTATAGACGTGTCAGTCGTCTGCATGAATTGAGATATGATGTCCTCTAGTTTGATTAATGATTCTTCCAATGTGTTGGTTGGAGCATCCGAACACCTCATCCTCTATATTGTGGTAATCTCCCACAGTCATGCTTCTGCTTCTCCTCATCATCATCATCATCTTGTCTTATTTGGGCTCCCATCCTATCAATGGTCAAGTAACCCTCCATAGTCATGTTATTTTGATCGTTCGAACTTATTTGGGCTTTCATTCTATCGTACCCAAGTAATCCCCCATGGACATGTTTGTCTTCATCAATTTTCACATAAGGATCATCTTGGAAAGATTTATTTTGTTTATCCTCTGTTGTCAAGCTTGACTCATTGACTTCAACAAGTGCATTATACTTCTTTATTTAAAAGTAATTATAGTTAATGAGATTCCCATCATCGTGTTATCTTCATCAAAGTTGGAATCCCACATCTTGATTGTAGCTAGCCATTGCTTCTTTTAATTTTCGGTCAATGAAATCAAGAAAACATCAACCGAAGAGAATAAGAAAAATAAGAAAAAAATTCAAATTAAAGATAGAATTAATTAAAAATTAATTAAATAAATTTGTCCCTTGCAACGGCTAAAATAATAATAATAATAATAATAATAATAATAATAATAATAATAATAATAATAATAATAATAATAAAAGCTTGTTAACTAAAATTCTGTAATTCTACGATATCGTAGTCAAGTAATAAAGAATGAATAAAATATCGTTCTCATGAGTACTAAGTATTTAATCTAATTTTAATTAAACATAACTTTAATGGATTATAAAGATCTTATAGATGGATTGATGTGATCTGGAAAAGTTTTATTTTGGTCCAATTTCTTATTTTTGGTAATTTAGATATTTTAAGATTCTGTTTCCGATTTTAATAGATTTCTAGGTATTCTAGAATTTTATTCCATTTAAACTCTATTCTAGGTTTTTAGTATAAATATGTTTATTTTTCTACATTGTATTACAAGACTTTTATGATGGATTATTGAATGAATTTTATTTCGAAGCTTTGCTTCAAAATACCGAACTTATCAAGATTTGATATCTTGTGGCGTTCAAACAAAACATCGGGTGTGAATCATTGAATTGTGTAATCAAAAGGTCCTTCGCATCGCCGTTATCGTTGGGTTGTTTGATTCATTAATTCTTTGGGTCAAATCCACAAATTTTGAGAAGATTTTAAGATTGTGTGATTAAGAAATTGTTCGTTTCATATACGTTCGGTTGCTTAGTTCACTTTTGCGGGTCAATTTCTAAACTTCATCATTATTTGGGCATTCTTGAGATCCATTGTCAATTCCTGTGGGTTCGATAGCAACCTTGCTAACCAGGTTCGCATCATTTGGTATCAGAGCTAAGGCACCAAGATCAAGGTTATACCCAATTTTTATTTTATTTTTGTCGAGTCCTTTTGTTTTTCGCATTTTCTTTGTGTTATTGTAATTTTCAATTTTTGTTGAGTCTTTGATTCGTTGTCAAGTTTAAAAAAAAATTACTATTCACGAGGTACTGTTCACGATCGTACGGTACTCGAAAAAAAATTTCGAGTAAAAAAAAGAGAGAGAGAGAGAGTCAGTAAAAAAAAAATAAAGTGTAAAAAAAATGTCGGAAAGAATGATGAGGCGGTTTGAGATGATAATTGAGAATATGGAAAATAAGATGGATGTGATTGATTCGAAATTGGCTAAGTTGCATAGGGATCAATGTGATGAGGTGCAAAATGTTAGGAGACAGGAGCCTAGAATTAAAATGTGTGATGCATATGGATATGGTTGTGGTATTAATGAGGTATGTGGATTGAGGAATAAATATGATAGGTTCAAAGGAAGGGATATGAGAGATCGGCGTGAACGAGAGTTTAGGGAGATGCCTAGGAAATATTATGGGGATTATCCAGTGGAGAAGAAAACATCATTTGCTAAGTATGAGGGTAGTACATCAAGTAAGAGTGTTGGGCTGAATTATAAACAGGAATTCTTCAAGATTCTCGACATTCTTAAGTCTCAAATTAATCATCGGAAGGAACGGAAGGAGCAAGAGAGTAAAAGAGAAATTAGTAGGGTGGTTGATTATGAGAAAGGAAGAAGATAAGCCACAAGAAAGTGAGAAGAAAATAGAAAGTGAAAGGGGCGAAGTGGTTAAAATAGAAGTGGAGTCACGGGATGAAAATGAAGTAGAGTCTTTGGATATTGAAAAGGAGTTGGGAGTGAACTTGCATGAAGAGGAGGATAAAATTGAGGAGGCGTTGGCGAACACTAACATTTCCCTCCCTATTTTTGCTAATTCTATTTTGCAGGTTAATGAAGATTCAATTCCAGAAATTAATCAGATTGGAATCCCTTACAATCAGGGCATTAATTACCAAATGGTGGATACAATTCAACAACAACCACATCCTAGTTTGGACATCACTATATTACCGAAGATTGATTTTGTTATCTCTAAGGAGACGAAGGAATTTCAAAAGCAATGGAAGGAATTAATATGCAAGGAGTTGAACTACAAAGTCGATATGTTAGGAAACATGCATCCCGTGGAAGTAATATTGTCACCATCACCTAGACCGAGTAAAGCATGGAAAATGAACAGTGATTTATCAGCTGAAATCATTCTTGGAGTATCACAAAATGGCAAAAAGAAACCGTCAAGGTGTACACACTTTGATCTGTGTAAGGATGATTAGGTCTACATTCAAAAGAGGAGAGTTCGAGGTCAAAAGAGGCCTAAATTGCATCCGAGAGGTGATGGGCCATTTCATGTGCTTGAGTTCATTGAAAGTAAAGACTATAACTTGGATCAGGATTTGAGGACGAATCCTCTTGAAGAGGGAGGGTCTGATATGATCTGGAAAAGTTTTATTTTGGTCAAATTTCTTATTTTTGGTAATTTAGATATTTTAGGACTCTATTTTCGATTTTAATAGATTTCTAGGTATTCTAGAATTTTATTCCATTTAAACTTTATTCTAGGTTTTTAGTATAAATATGTTTATTTTTCTACTTTGTATTACAAGACTTTTATGATGGATTATTGAATGAATTTTCTTTCGAAGCTTTGCTTCAAAATATCGAACTTATCAAATTTGATATCTTGTGGCGTTCAAACAAAATATCGGGTGTGAATCATTGAATTGTGTAGTCAAAAGGTCCTTAGCATCGCCATTATCGTTGGGTTGTTTGATTCATTAATTCTTTGGGTTAAATCCACAAATCTAGAGGAAATTTTAAGATTGTGTGATTAAAAGGTCGTTCATTTCATATACGTTCGGTTGCTTAGTTCACTTTTGCGGGTCGATTCCTAAACATGATCATTATTTGGGCATTCTTTGGATCCGTTGTCAATTCCTGTGGGTTCGATAGCAAACTTGCTAAAGGGGTTCGCATCATGGATTATGCATTAACAAACTAAAATCTATGACTAATCTAACTAAGCTATGGGAAGCATTTTTGAATACCCGTTTAATGAACAAACACCACCTACATTTTAATATTATTTTCATCTGTTGACAACACCTATTCAAATAAGAAGATCAATTTTTCAAATTTATTTAGTAGTATCTTTCAAATAAAATTAAAACTATCCTCACATATGATCATATATCTTTGTAAAGGATGTGAACATATAAAGATGCTTAAATCACAAGAACGTCTAAAGATCATGTAAAGTATAGAGGTATATCTCTATTCCCGATCAAACTTTACAATGATTTTTACTACATGCCAAATTCCTATTCCTTCTACTGAAATCAGTAGCTACACAACAAAATAAAACTAATGATATTAACTAAATAACATTAATCCCCTAACAACCATTCAAAATCAAACAAATGTTTAATTTCAAAGACAACATATTGAAACTTAGGGTTCAACATTATCTTAGCATCTATACAATTAGTCAAGCATCACGTGAGTATATAAACACAAATTAAATAGTTATAACATCACCCAATAATGTTTGAAAAGAAGATGGAAAGAAATCTTAAAATTGTTGAATGTCTTCTTCAATGGCTCCTTAATCAACTCTATTGATTCTTCTCTTCATCTTTGGCTAATATTAAGATCCCACAAGCCTTCTCTAATTTTAAAGTATGTACTTATTGGCCAAGAATTAGGTAAAAAATTGTAACCTAATTTATTTTCAAACAAATAGATTGAAAAGAGAAAGGAAACAAATTAGGTTTGCCGGAAACATGTTGTGCATACGCATAGTCCATTTAGTTGCAATCGCATAATCTTTCAATCTGCTAAGCAAACACAAGGGCATGAGCATGCCTCCATTTTCATTTCATTCCCAACTTCCTTCTTTTGGTTAGCTCGAGTTCTTTATGTGTGCAAGTTTATTCCTTTATTGTCTACTCTTCACAATTTAATCATCATCATTCCAAAATTATTAATAATTGTTAACATGCAAATTCTAAAATTTTGTAATTTAATCCTTGAACTTCCAAATTGTTTAATTGAACCCCAAAATTTGATGAATTTCTTCTGAATGCTCTAATAAGTCTTGTAATTGATCACGTGCTTTGTATTGATAAGAGAGCCATTGGCCTTACGCTTGACTCAATATACCCACCTGCACTCAAACGAGTTTTGGAACGGGTGAAGAGGTAAATGTGTACAGGTGACCTTCCGTATTAGAGCATTAAATGTTGAACCAAATAATATTCCAAAATACAATATGATACTGAACTCAAAAAGAAACCGCAGTGATGAAAATATTTTATGGATAAAAATATTTGTACATAATTTTTTATACATAAGGGTATCCACTCTTTCATATGGTATGGAGCTCACTCAAATATTTTATTCAAGTGGGCCCCACCCATGTAGGAGGGGTGGACACCCCTTGTACCAAAAATTATATACCTCTAGCATTTCCCGTATTTTATTATTTCAGAAAACCACAAATGACTAAAGGAGAACGAAAATTTGCAAACCAAGACTTGTGTATTACATAGTATTTATAAAATAAATTTGTCCCCTCACAGTAGTTGCTTAAAGAGTCGCACAAGAGTCTATCTTCCAGGATATAGTGATAAACTAGTAAAAATTGACCACTTCGTTTTTAGTCCGACGAACTGAATTTGTGTCACAACACTACCATCAAGACTTAGATGAAATTGAAAAATTTCGAGAAGACAGTAAGAAGAGCATGAAATATTTTCGAGCAAACGGGAAAGAAATATGGAATTTCATGGGTTTAGAATAATGGGAAAAAATGACTGTATAAGTAGGCTCTAATGGAGAATTATCAAGTTTGGAGTTATTCGATCCTTGATTTGCACCTATAAGTGTTATACCCTAGATCCAATCAACTTTGGACATAAATGCTTTTTATATGTAATTAATGCTATTTTATTGCAAATCTATTATTTAGTTAATATTCAATTAAATTAAATAATAGAGTCCGTAGATTCAAATCTTTGTAATTTGTTAATTACAAGGGGTTGTGATTGTGAGATACAAATTACATATGATTGAATCTTAAATCGTCCCTGTTCACAAGTAATAACGAGATACGGATCTCGTTATTACGGATAGACCATCATGTGTGACATTTCTAACTTGTGAAGTAAGTAGCTGATCTCACAAGCTAAAGTGTGGTGACATTTGAATGAACACGTGGATGTTTTGTTGTTGAACAAAACATTGGAGACCCACCTAGAGATTCCACATGGATAATTATCTGAGTGTCAGTGGTTAATCTCTAAAGTTCGGTGGTGGAATTGGTCCTTTGACTTGAGGTCGTCATAGTACCTTATATGAGGACAGTCATGGTTTAACAATGTTGGATGTTGCTTTGTCAAGGGCTGCTAATACGGCATCGTTCGAATATGTCAAGAATCGTATGAAGGTTGTGAATGACTGATAGAGAATTCGTCACTCTGAGATAGTAAGATATTATAATCGGCATTCCATTCAATTAATTCGATAACGAAATCCTTGGCCAAGGTGTACTCATAAGTCAAAAAAGAGTTTTCGACTTATATTGACTTAATAGTGGAATGAAAGATATGATTGGTAATCGAGATTGACACACTTCCATATCTTGTAATTGATCGGATCATATTGACGAAGGGATTATAGTTTCATGGTAAACGAACGAGTTTAGTTTTGTCATACCGGATATTTTCCGTCACATGTATTGTCCTGACACATTGCTAAATGTTAATCTGGACGACAAGTGTGAATTGGTGATAAATTAAAAGGGTGTTTTAATTTATCAATTTTGAATTAGATCAAAATAATATTTCATGTCGTTAGGCATCGTGATCAGGAACCTGATGGGTTGCACACAAAAGAGAATTGAGAGATTGCAATTTGTCAATTAATTAATTTAACAAGCGTTGGATAAATTAATTAATTGGGTTGGTTAGTTATAGGCCTGAATTAATTAATTGACAGGCCAGATTTAATTAAATGGATTAATTAAATATTGGATCGGGTCAGGCTAAACCCGTTTGGTCTTATATAAATAACTTATTAGGATTTACAATTTAGTAGTGAATTCATTATTCTTGCTAACACAAGAAAGAAAACCTTAATCCTACAATCTCGGTCTCTATGTGGATCACCGTTGGATGCTAGACAATTGGACAGTTGTGGGATACAAATCCAAGTTGCTGGATCAAAGATATAGCAAAGGAGTGTGCAGATCTTGTAAAATGTGCATCTTTATCATAGTTTCTATCTAAACACAAAGACGATTTTTGGTAGGAATCGAAAATTGTTTTAATTTTCGCTACGCACGTTAAGTAAATTCCCAACAGTGGTATCACAGCATAATTTGTGTTTATTAGAAATTATTTAACATCTTTGTGGAATCAAAAGTTGATTATTACGCTTTTCTGGTTATTAGCAATTAAAGAAATTTGATTTTCATTTTGTTTGGAATCTGATATAACAACAACATCAACAAAAAAAAAAAAAAAAAAGGGGAAAACTGGGTCTGAACATGGACGAGGCGACTGGCGAGAGAGGGCTCGCGTGGGGCTGCTACAGCGGTGACAGTCCACGCTGCGCGTTGCAGCAGCGACTATCACTACTGCTGTTGCAGCAGCGCTCGTCGTCGTTGCAGGTTGCAGGGGACGAGCGCTGTTGCGGGTAATGACAGAAAAAAAAAAAAAAAAAAAAAAAAAAAAAAAAAAAAAGGGGAAAACTGGGTCTGAACATGGACGAGGCGACTGGCGAGAGAGGGCTCGCGTGGGGCTGCTACAGCGGTGACAGTCCACGCTGCGCGTTGCAGCAGCGACTATCACTACTGCTGTTGCAGCAGCGCTCGTCGTCGTTGCAGGTTGCAGGGGACGAGCGCTGTTGCGGGTAATGACAGCAACGCGAATGTTGCTACTACGACGCAGCCGTTCACGCTGCCGCAGAAATCTCAGAATGGCGCTAGCCTCTCAAAAAAAAAAAAAAGGGGAAGAAAAAAGAGAGATGCAAGTCCTAGGTTTTCAGATTTAGGGTTTCTGAAAATGGGTGGTTGAATGTAGACAGGGGCTTAAGCTGCAATTTGGGAAATTGTTGGCCCTTGAATGCAATTATGTAAAAGGAGGTCATTGTGCAACTTTAAATAAAAGGGCTTCTGTGTAATTTATAGATTTCGAGGACCCTGCCATTAATTTGAAACTTGGGTCAAATTGCAATTTTCAAAATGGTTTTGAATTTGAAATTTAAATTGGTTTTAAAATTATTTTTAAAAAAGGGTTTGACCCTAAAATTTCTATTTTGACCCATTTTAAGTTTTATTTAAAATTGACGACTTTTTATATTTTCGTTAAAATATGATTTTAGCTTAAATATTAAATTAGACCCTAAATTGAATTTTATTTTATTTAGGAGTTTTATCCTAAATTAAAATATTAATTCAATTCAAATTAGAGTTGGACTCTAATTTAATACTTAATTAAAATTTAATTTTAATTAATTATTCACCCAAATATTCTAGAAATTAGAATTGGATTCTAATTTAACATTTAATTAAAATTTGATTTCAATTAAATTGTCTTACCCTAAAATTTTCCCTCGAATTAGAATTGGACTCTAATTTAACATTTAATTAAAATTTGCTTTTAATTAAATAATTCACCCTAGCATTTCTTGAATTTAGAATTATATTCTAATTTGACATTTAATTAAAATTTGATTTTGATTAAATTGACTCGCCCTAAATTTCTTTTTGAGATTAGAGTTAGACTCTAATTTGACATTTAATTAAAATTTGATTTTAATTAAACGAGTTCATTCTAAAAATCTTGGAATTAAAGTTGGACTCTAATTTTGCTGTTTAATTAAAATTTGATTTTAATTAAATTTAACTGCCTTAAATTTTGAAATTAGAGTTGGACTCTAATTTGATATTTAATTGGAATGTGATTTTAATTAAATAGTCCTGCCCTATAATTGTGTAGAGTTGGACTCCGATTTGGTACATTTAATTAAAATTTGATTTTAGTTAAATATGCCTGCTGATTAAAATAATTGATTAATATGATTAATTAATTATTTAATTGTTCCGATTCATTTGTCTAAAATAGTTTAGATGACCTTAATTGTTAGAAACTTGAAACATGTCAGTATATAATATTAGATATTATATATGCATACATTTATTTGATAAATGTATTATTAGTGGACGATTATGGACTCGACCATGTGGATGTGTTAAATGGTTAATTTTATTTTTGTCGTTTTATGGGCCGAGAGCTCTTAATCATTCTGGATCTACGAGTCCGTTATTGTTATAGTTATTATGGGCTTGCGAATCTAATTTTATTTAAGCCTGCGTGCCAACTAGTATAGGATACATGTTGCAGCTGCACTAATTGAAGAAACAAGAAGAGGAGGAAACCATGGAGATGGACCACTGTATGAGTCAATACTATACCCCTAGGAATTGACCAACTAGTCTTCCTTATGGCTCGAGAAGACTAGATAGTAAAAATTCATAATCGTCCACACTATTATATTATATATATGTTTATTTGCATGGTAAATGTATAATATAATATATATGATTGTTACGATAGGACTTTTGAATGCAAAACACCTCAATAAAATATTAAGTCACATTTATAATTATCTTCCATCATTATAGTGAAAAATTAGAGTCCCAAATCATCTCAACTTATTGAGTACACTCAAAGCTAGTCTATTAGGGATATATTTGACACTATGAAATATTTGATATTTCTGAATGACGAGTTTGACTTAACTAAAATTTATTTTTTGTTGAGTATTCTCAAGGAGAAAAATTTTATAGACATGTTAAGCTAACACATAAGATGTGTAAAGACAAAGAGTTGTCAGCTTAATGATCTGGGAGTTGTATGAAAATACAATTGATAATAGTATCTACCCAAATGTTTTATTAAAATCAGTTGAGTACACTTAAGATCTTAATATAACAGATGGGATCCCAGCCCACTGGGGTCAAGTCTGGACTCCATAAATTTATGTGAGAGGGTCATAAGTTTTAGTTAAACAGTGGGAGCATAATTAATTTAACAAAAGTCCGTGTTAAATTAATTGATGCATTTTATATATTATTCTTTTCTTTTTCGTCATTTATATTTATATTGAATCTTGAGTAACCATATGTTTGAATGGAATACTGGATGTTAACAACCAAATTAAATTTTCTTGATTAGCATCACAACTTGAGAATTGTTCTCAGGCATAAGAAAATTGGTTATGTTCTTGAGTAACCCTTTCCAGAGACACCTACTGATGACTCGATCAAGGAAGAGGTGGCTACTGTAATAAACACAGTGATGACGGTAGTACCGCACACATGTGATGCTTGCAACTATGTCACATGAGTTACAAAATCAACTTGAGAGTATAGATATTAACATATAATTCTTCATTACAAGGAGTTGTATGATAATATTCATGTGTGGAAGGATATGAGACTTCTAAACAACTATACCGGTGCAAAATGACAGAGCAATCTTCGATCGGTGCTCTTGTACTGAAGAAGATTGTCATTGAGAGGTTGTCTCAGTGAGGTTCAGTCATGAACTACGAACTAAGTATTGACTTAGTTTTGTAATCTCTGTTAGAGAGTTATTCATACTAATTATAAATTATGATATGAATAAATTCGAATGCACGCTCATTGAGGTCCTTGACATGCTTAGGACTATTTTGCCCAATATCAAAGTTACAAGTGGGCAAGCCATTGATTCCTCTAAGGGTATTAAGAGAAAGTCTAAAGGAGCTTTGGGAAAGCGTCCAATATGGCTAAGACCGTCAAAGCGAAGGACTTAGGTATTTGATACTAGATGTAAATCTCATATTTATACAAATATGGAGAAACTAAATAGAAGTAGACCACTGCGAAAGGGAAAAGTTGACCTACACGTTGAAGTTAAGCAAATGTTGTTGCATTGCTTGTAGGAGCATACTTCTTGCCGTTGCTTTTTGACTTAGTATTGGAATTAGAGAAATGTTCCTTTGTACCTGCCATAGCCGAAACATTAAATGAATTTCATGTTTGAACATGAAATATTTTAATGTTAAGAACAATTGTTGTTTATGCCTATCTTGATTAAGATCTTTGTGGTATGGTAAGCTACAAATAACATTTATATTCTGAATACTAAGCATTCTATAATGAGTATAGAAGTTAAAGGGCATAAAAGTGATAATCTAAATAATACTGAAATCTGTGATGCAGACTTGGTCATATAAATGAAATGCAATTCCAATATTATATAGAGATGTGTATGTGGAATCAATTAATTTTAAATCATTTGATAAGTGCATAACATGTCTGTTTGCCACAATGACCAAAATCCCCTTTTACTTGAAAAGGAACAAGTCTGCATAAATATTGACATAATACATAGTGATATATATGGATCCATGTCAATTAATGTCAGATGAGATTTCTCTTATGTCATCAATGATCATATATACTTGATGAAATTCAAGTATGAAGTTCTTGAAAGGTTCAAAGGATTCAAACTGCAAGTAGGGAAACAAATAGGTAGAGATATTCTCGCATCAAGATCCGATCGAGATGAAAATATCTTAAAGATAAAAATTTAGATTATCTAATAGAGAATGAGATTCTCTTGTAGTGAACTCCTCCATATACACTGCAACATTGTGGCGAATTTCAACGGAGGAATCGCAAACTATTAGATATAGTCCAATTAATAATGAGCTATGCAAATCTCCTAAAATCATTTTGAAGTTATGCACTGATCGTAGTGTGCTACACACTAAATCATGTCTCGTCTAAGTTGGTTAATAGAACTCCATATGAGCTATGGAAAGGCAATAGTCATAACTTATTTCATATAAAAGTTTGGGGCCGTCATGCTTATTTGAAGCGCATTGAGTCAGATAAACTTGAGCATATATATATATATATATATATATATAGCAGTGTGCTGTACACTAAATCATGTTACATCTAAGTTGGTTAACAGAATTTCGTATGAGCTGTAGAAAGGTAATAGTCCCAACTCATCTCGTATGAAAATTTGGGAATGTGACGCTTGTCTAAAGCGCATTGAATTGGATAAACTTGAGAATATATATATATATATATATATATATATATATATATATATATCCGATGAATACATATTTGTGGGATATCCAAAGCAGATATTTGGGTATCAGTTCTATTAACCCATTGAGAAGAAAGTTCTCGTCTCACGACATATCGCCCTCTTAGAGAAAATGTTTACTCTAGAAGAGGACAGTGGGAGCAAATTAGAACTTGAAAGAGTTCAAGAGTCCACAAATATAGTTAACCAAGTAGGTGAATCCAAATTTGATCCCATATTTGATATGGGACATATTCTTGATCAGGAAGTAGATACTCCTGAGCACATGACAACTCTATTTAAATCTAGTGGGATCATTCGACCTTGAAGAAGGTAAGAATCCATGATTACTAATCAGGTATTACTAATCCAGGATAATGGACCTACTAATTGCACAAAAGTAAAGTCAAATGTTGACTTAAAAAGGTAGTAAGAGGCCATGAAACCTGAGATAAACTCGACATATGTGAACAAGGTTTGGACCTTTGTCGACCCTCTTGATGAGATAAAGCCCATAGGTTGTAAATGGTTTACAATAAAAGGTTGACATGAATATTTATATATACAAAGCAAGGCTAGTAGCAAAAGGTAACAAACAAAGACAATGGATTAGCTTTGATGAAACCTTTTGCCTGTAGCCATGCTGAGGTCCATTCGAATTTTGGTTGCAATAGTTGTATACCATGCCTATGGGTTAAAACAAATCTCTTGGAGTTGAAATCTTCGATTTGATGAAAAAATCAAAATGCTTGATTTTATCAAATATGAAGACGAATTGTGTGTTAGCAAGAAGATAGTGGGAGCATTGTCACATTCCTGATATTATAGGAAATGACATTCTTAAGTTTCAATCGTTGGAATAATGGTTGTTAAAAGATTTATTCATGAACAATATGAGGAAGTAACTTGATCTATAGAGATAGATCTAGAAAATTGTTTAACTCATCCCAATCCACATAGATAAAATTTTGAGAAGATTTATATTGAGAAACTGGTTTACTCTTAAGCAATATATTGGAAAGGTTCCAAATGTAAAACAACCGTTGGTTCAATAGCAAAAACCTGATATATAATTGCTTCAGAAGTAGCAAAGAGGATCAAGATGTTCATTAATGTACTTGAGATAATTCCTAACATTGTTGATCACATGTTATTGTAATAACAATAGAGCAGTCGCAAAAGCGAAGGAACTAAAGGTCTCATTAATGATCCAAACATGTATTAAGGCTGTATAATCTCATCAAAGAGATAATTCATAGAAATGACGTAAAGAGAAGAACGAATTCCCACATTTGACAATATTGCAGATCTACTAACAAAGAGTTGTCGTAGCATAAACATGATTGTCATGTAGACTCTTATGATATTGGATACATAAGTTATTGGATCTAGTGCAAGTGGGAGTTTGTAAGTGTTATGCCCTAGATCCAATCAACCTAGGACATAAATGCTTTTTAATATGTAATTAATGCAATTTTATGACAAATCTATTATTTAATTAATATTAAATTAAATTAAATAATAGAGTCCGTAGATTCAAATCTTCGTATTTTGTTAATTACAAGGAGTTGTGATTGTGAGATACAAATTACCTATGATTGAATCTTAAATCGTCCGTTGTCACAAGTAATAATGAGATACGGATATATTACGGATAGACTATCACGTGTGGCATTTCTCACTTATGAAGCAAGTAGCTGATCTTACAAGCTAAAGTGTTGTGACACTTAAATAAACACGTGGATGTTTTGTTATAGAACAAAATATTGGAGATTCACCGAGAGATTCCACATGGATAACTCTCTGAGTGTTAGAGTTTAATTTCTAACGTTCGGTAGTGGAATTAGTCTTTTGACTTAAGGTCGTCATAGTACCTTATATGAGGATTGTCATGCTTTGACAATTTTGGATGTTGCTCTGCCAAAGGCCACTAATACGGTATCGTATGGGTATGTTAAGAATCGTATGAAGGTTGTGAATGATCGATAGAGGTTCGTCACTTTTAGATAGTAAGAGATTATAATCGGCATTTCATTCAATTAAGTATATAACGAAATCCTTGTCCAAGGTGTACTCATAAGTTGAAAAGGAATTTTCGACTTATATTGACTTAATAGTGAAATGAAAGATATGATTGGTAATCGAGATTGACACACTTCCATATCTCGTAATTGATCAAATAATATTGACGAAGAGATTGTAGTTTCATGGTAAATGAACGAGTTGCCACGTGACATTTTCCGTCACATGTATTGCCCTGACACATTACTAAATGTTAATATGGGGCGACAAGTGTGAATTAGTGATAAATTAAAAGGGTGTTTTAATTTATCAATTTTGATTAGATCAAAATAATATTTCACATTGTTAGGTATCGTGATGGGGAACTTGATGGGTCGCACACAAAAGAGAATTGAGATATTACAATATGTCAATTAATTAATTTAACAAACGTTAGATAAATTAATTAATTGTGTTGGTTATTTATAGGCTCGAATTAATTAATTGGATTAATTAATTCGCGGACCGAATTTAATTAAATGAATTAATTAAAGGGAAAAATTCATATTTAAGGTGTATTCTTTACACCATTTCAAAATTCAGGTAAAATGTTTGAAAATTCAAAATTCAGGTTTAGATTTAATTAATTAAAAATATTTATTAAATAAATATAATAAAGTCACGATTAAACAATTAATGGTCACAGATTTTTTTAATGGTCACATATCATCAAGTTAATTGATCACATATTATTTTGAGGTCACAAATCAAAAATCTTGTATGTCACAGATTGTTTCGAGGTCACAAATTAAAAACTTTATGGGTCACAGATTATTTTTTAGTCACAGATCATCAAATTTTAAGGTCAGAGACCAAATCGTTGAAATCACATATTATTTTTTTAGTTACATACTATCAAATTTTAAGGTCACAGACCACCGACAATCAACCCAAACCACCAACTTGTATCACCACAATCGCCGCCACCGCACACTACACCAACACCCTAGCAAACACCACCACCCACATCATACCAACAGAATTGGCTTCCACCCACATTGTACCAACAAAACCTCACACATACCACAGATCAGCCACCTCCACCACCTGCGTCAAAACCATCACCACCACCGTCCTACCTAGATCCATTGCACTCGGCACTGCACGAAATCACCAAAGCCACCCACATCCACGCTGGACAGAGAAATCGTTTGCAGACCACCCCCAATCGTTGAAATCATAGATAAAAAAGGCAGTAGTTGCGCCAGATCCACCACGGCACCATCGCAAACACCACACAAAACACCATCCAAACCTTGCGGTAGTGGTTCCTGTGCTGCGTCGAAGTGGCGAAGCGCCTCAAAACGACGAGCGACCGTCGCTACAAAGCACCTCAAAACGGTGAGTGAGAAAAACGAAGCAACGACGTGAAAGGTGAAGAACCACTGCGAGACGACGTGAAAGGCTCTCTCCGGCTGTGGGCGGCGGCACCATGGGTTGACAGGAGAAAGTGAGGAGAGAAGATGCTGATTGCTGTGTGAAATGAATTTTAGGGCTGAATTGGGGATGAAATATTTTGTATTAATATTAATAATTAAATTCATACCTGAAATCTGCATAAAAAACCATCTCACCTCATATTTGCACTGAGATCTTTAAAAGTCGGGATTTTTGTAATTTCCACTTAATTAAATATTGGATCGAGTCAGCGGGCTTATATAAATAACTTATTAGGGTTTACAATTTAGTGGTGAATTCATTATTCTTGCTAGCACAAGAAAAAAACATTAATCCTGCAATCTTGTTCTCTGCGTGGATTACCGTTGGATATTGGACAATTGGACAGCTCAAAGAAACAGATCGAAATTGCTGGAACAAAGATATGGCAAAGGATTTTGCAGATCTTGTAAAAAGTACATATTTATTACAATTTCTATCTAAACACAAAGACGATTCCTTGTGGGAATCAAAAATTGTTTTAATTTTCGCTGTGCAAGTTAAGTAGATTCCCAACAGCACCCTCCCTGCATACACGTGGAAAGAGCCTCTATGCTATATATAATTACACAATTTTAAAGTGTAGTTGTATATAAGTAGTAGTATTTGTCTTTTTAATTTTCCTATATTAGACAAATTTAAATAAGTTTTCCCTCCAACACATTAATCTCTTCCAGTTCATCACTGTGAGTTTCAATCTCTCATTCACTAGTCTATCGTTTTTGGCAAGTAAATATATGATTTTGATATCCTCACGGAGGAAAACACAAATCAATTTTAATCTTTCAAAATGAATGAACGAATCTCACTCAAAACTATGCCAAAAATTAGCCCACTCAATCAATTTTTCCAACATTAAATTCATTAGACATGGCTTGGCGCCATTGAAAAACTTTGAGGACCCGAAGTAAAGTCATTTACGTACAAATAAAGCTTCAAAGCCTAGGCTAACAAGGTCTTAATACCATGATATTTTAAACCAACCTGCCATTGTCTTAAATTGCACATTCAATGTTTAAGAAAGGTGCGGCCTACTTAAATTGTCTTACATTAATGGTTCAACGTTCATTATCCATTGTCCATTTTCTTATCTATATCATATGCAGCCAGAACGTGTCACAACCCTTTTAACATTGGTTACAATCATAGATAGCTTGTTAAATTAATCTTTTCTTTTAAAAACTTTCATACATTTCATATCAAAGTGAGAGTTTTGTATCTTGTAGACCAAAGACCTAGTGAAGCTTAAGTGCCACAATTGTCATGAGGTCGAAGTAGTCCAACAACTGTACAGCAAGGCTCAAGTTGTGTGGTTTCGTCACTATCAATGGTGATTGTTAGTAACGAAAGTTGAAGTGTATATATATATATATTAAATTGTTTGAAATGTATTTATTGATCATCATATTTCCATATATACCTAGCAAAATTATTTGTTCCTCATATTTTAAAACTAATTTTTATAATCTCGTTTTCAATTGGACATTCTTTTAATATTATAGTTTAACTACACATTCTCAAAAAATGACTTTTCAAAAAATCAATTCTAAAAATCTCTATCTAACATGGCCATTATAAAATCTGCACTCTCTTTTTGACTAGAAACAATAAAAGCTTTGTACAATCAAGATAGAGTAGTGCAATACTGTAAGTGTAAATCCAATCAACCTTAGATATAAATTCTTTTAATATATAATTAATGCGATTTGATGGCAGATCTATTATTTAATTAATAGACAATTAAATTAAATAATAGTCTGTATATTCAAAATTTCGTAATTTGTTAATCACAAGGAGTTGTGATTGTGAGATATAAATTACATATGTTGAATCTTAAATCGTCCGTGATCGTAAGTAATAACAAGATACGGATATCGTTATTACGGATAGACCATCACGTGTGACATTTCTTACTTGTGAAACAAATAGTTGATCTCACAAGCTAAAGCGTTGTGACACTTAAATGAATATGTGAATGTTTTGTTATAGAACAAAATATTGGAGACCCACAGAGAGATTTCACATGGATAACTATTTGAGTGTCAGTGGTTAATCTCTAACGTTTGGTAGTGAAATTGGTCCTTTGACTTGAGGTCGTCATGGTACCTTATATGAGGACAGTCATACTTTGACGGTGTTGGATGTTGCTCTGCCTAGGGTTGCTAATACGACATCGTTTGGGTATGTCAAGAATCGTATAAAGGTTGTGAATGACAAATAGAGGATTCGTCACTTTTAGATAGTAAGAAATTATGATCTGCGTTTCATTCAATTAAGTCGATAACGAAATCTTTGGCCAAGGTGTACTTATAAGTCGAAAAGGAGTTTTCGACTTATATTGACTTAATAGTGGAGTGAAAGATATGATCGGTAATCGAGATTGACACATTTCCATATCTCGTAAATTGATTAGATCATATTGACGAAAAGATTATAGTTTCACGGTAAGTGAACGAATTTGGTTTTGTTATATTACATGACATTTTCTGTCACATGTATTGCTCTGACACATTGCTAGATATCAATTTGGGACAACGAGTGTGAATTGGTAATAAATTAAAAAGGTCTTTTAATTTATCAATTTTGATTAAATTAAAATAATGTTCCATGTCATTAGGCATCGTGATATTCCCTATGATGGGTCGCACACAAAAAGAGAATTAGAATATTATAATTTATCAAATAATTAAGTTAATAAGCGTTAAATAAATAAATTAATTGGGTTGCATATTTATAGGCCCAAATTAATTAATTGGATTAATTAGTTTACAGACCAGATTTAAGGGGTTAATTAAATATTGGACCGAGTCAGGTTAAACCTGTTTGGGCTTATATAAATATGACTAGGGTTTTCAAATTTTGTAGAGACTTCATTATTCTTGCTAGCACAAGAAGAAAATCATAATCCTGCAATCTTGTTCTCTGTGTGGATCATCGTTGGAGGCTGGACAACTGAACAACTGTGGGATACAGATCCAAGTTGCTAGAACAAAGATATGGCAAAAGAGTTTGCAGATCTAGAAAAGGTACAACATATTTATCACAATTTCTATCTAAATACAAAGACGATTCTTGGTGGGGAATCGAAAATTATTTTAATTTTCCGCTGTGCATGTTAAGTCGATTCCCAACAGTGGTATCAGAACCAAGTTTGAATTTGTTAGAAATTGTTTAATATGTTTGAACAATCAAATGTTGATTGTTATAATGTTTTTTTTTGGATCTAGCAATTTAGAACTATTGTTTATCTTCAAAATTTGTTTTAAAGAGAAAATAATTTTGGATTGAAAAAAAAAAAAGAAAGGGGGATCTGGCGGTGGAGCCGGCGACAATTGTTGCCGTCGACAGGGCTGACATGCTGCCGTGCGCTATGACAGCGGTGCTCGCCGCTAGGGCAGCGGCTCACTGCGGGCGGCAGGAAGCCACCGTTGTTGGACAGTGACGACCTCCTCCAGACGCCTCCCCTTGTTAATAAATGATCGGTGCTGCAGGGAAGGGAGTTCTTCTAGGGCTTTCAAAGTTGGGTGAAAGAGGTTGGGGCGGGGGCTCACGTTGTAAATTCAAATATGTTGAGCCCTTGTGTATTTCAATTCAGGGTCAATTGCAATTATTTTAATGAAGGGCCTGCCTGTAATTTTCGAAATTGGAGGGTCCTGATTATAAATTTAAATTTGGGTCAAGATGCAATTTTCAAAAGAGTTTTGAATTTGAATTTTAAAATGGTTTTAAATTTGATTTTCGAATGGGTTTGACCTAAAATTTCAATTTTGACCCAAATTAAAATCTTATTTAAAATTGACGAGTTTTTATATTTCCGTTAAAATATGATTTTAACTTAAATATTAAATTTGACCCCAAATAGAATTTTATTTTATTTAGGAGTGTTATCCTATATTAAAATATTAATTCTATTAAAATTAGAGTTTGGCTCTAATTTAATCTTAATTAAAATTTGATTTTAATTAATTATTCACCCAAATATGTTATTGAAGTTAGAATTGGATTCTAATTTGACATTTAATTAAAATTTGATTTTAATTAAATTGTCTCGCCCTAAATTTCTTCTTGGAATTAGAGTTTGACTTTAATTTGCTATTTAATTAAATTTTGATTTTAATTAAATCAATTCACCCTAAAATTTTTTCCAATTAGAGTTGGACTCTAATTTGGTATTTAATTAAAATTTTAATTTTAATTAAATTAATTCACCCTAAATATTGGAATTAGAGTTAGACTCTAATTTTGTTATTTAATTAAAATTTGATTTTAATTAAATTCAACCGCCTTAAAATTTTTTAAATTAGAGTTTGACTCTAATTTGATATTTAATTAAAATTTGATTTTAATTAAATTATCCTGCCCCTATAATTGTTGAATTAGAGTTGGATTCTAATTCGGTATTTAATTAAAATTTGATTTTAATTAAATATGCCCGCTAATTAATAATTGATTAATATGATTAATTAATTATTTAATTATTCCGATCTATTTGTCTAAAAGAGTTTAGACGACCTTAATTGCTAGAAACTTGAAATGTTTTTGCATATAATATTATATATGATATAGGCATACGTTTATGTGATGAATGTATTACTAGTGGATGATTATGGATTCAAGTATGTTGATGTGTTAATGGTTAATTTTATTCTTGTCGTGTTTTGGGCTGGCGAACCCATTATTATTGTTATTATTATGGGCCTGCTAGCTTTTAATCATTTTAGACCTGTGAGTCCGTTATTATTATTATTATTACTACTATGAGCCTGTGAGTCTAATTTCATTTAGGCCTGCGTGTCAACTAGTGTAAGATATAGGTTGCAATTAGACTAATTCAAGAAACAAGAAGAGGAGGAGACCATGGAGATGGTGCATTGATACTGTTCAATGTTATACCCTCTGGGAATTGACCAACTAGTCTTTCTTATGGCTTGGGAAGACTACATAGTAAACGTCCATAATCGTTCACACTATTATCTTATGTTGTATGTATATATATATATATATATATATATATATATTTGTATGGTAGATGTATAATAAAATATATATGATTGTTACGATGAGACTTATGAATGCAAAACCCCTCAATGAAATATTAAGTTAATTTATTATTCGCCTTTCATCATTATAGTAAAAAAACTAGAGTCCCAAATCGTCTCAACTTTTTGAGTACACTTAAGGCTGGGTTATTAGGGATATGTTTGATACTATGAAATATTAGATATTTTTGAATGATGGGTCTGACTTAACTAAAATTTATTTTTTGTTGAGTACACTTAAGGAGATAAATTTTAGAGGCGTGTTAAACTAACGCATAAGATGTGTGATGACAAAGAGTTGTCAGTTTAATGATTTGAGAGTTGTATGTAAATGCAATTGATAATAGTATCTACCCAAATATTTTATTAAGGTTTGTTGAGTACACTCAAGGTCTTGATATAATAGAAGAGATCCCAACCCACTGGGAATCAAGTATGGATTCCATAAATTTATGTGAGAGGGTCATAAATTTGGGTTAAACAGTGGGAGCATAATTAATTTAATAAAAGTCCATGTTAAATTAATTGATACATTTTATATATTATTCTTTTTCTTTTTGTCATTTATACTTATTGAATCATGACTAATCATGTGTATTTGGGTGGCATACTGGATGCCAACAATCAAATCAAATCAAATCTTCTTGATTGGCACTGCAATTTGAGAATTGTACTTATGCATGAGAAAATGTGTCACGTCCTTGAGTAGCCCTTTCCAAAAACACATGTTGATGACTCGATTAAAGAAGAGGTGGCTACTGTAATAAACATAGTGATGACGATAGTACTACAACATGTGTGATGTTTGCATTACGTCACCTGAGTTACAAAAGCAACTTCAGAGTATAGATGTTGACGCATGATTTTTCATTTCAAAGAGTTGCATGATAATAATCATGTGTGGAAGGATGAGAGACTTCCAAGCAACTATACCGATGCAAAATGACAGAGCGATCTTCAGTCAGTGCTAAGGTACTGAAGGTGATTGACGTTGAGAAGTTTCTCAATTAAGTTCAATCATGAACCATGAACTAAGTATTCCCTTTGTTCTGCAATCTCCATCGGAAAGAGCTATTCGCAAGTAATTATGAATTATGATATGAATAAGCTCGAATACATACTCATTAAGTTACTTAACATGCTTATGACTGTTAAGCTCGATATCAAAGTTAGTAGTGGGCAAGCTATTGATTCCTGTAAGGATATTAAGAGAAAGTTTAAATGGGCTTTATGAAAACGTCCAATATGGCTAAGATCGTCAAAGCGAAGGACAATACCAAATCTGATGACCTTTGGTTTCATTATAGAATGAAAGGTCATTGGAAGAAATATTACATGGCTTACGTATATTTCACGAGTTTCTTAGGTATTTGATACCAGATGTAGACATTATATTTATACAAATATGGAGAAACTAAATAGAAGTATACCACTACGAAAGAGAGAAGTTGACCTACACGTTGAAGATGAGCAAATGTTGTCGCATTGCCTATAGGAGCATACTTCTTACTATTGCCTTTTAGCTTAGTATTGGAATTAGAGAAATGTTGCTTTGTATCCACCGTAGCTGGAACATTAAAATAAATTTCATGTTCAGACATGAACTATTTTAATGTTAAGGATAATTGTTGTTCCTACTTATCTTGATTAAGATCTTAATAAATATGGTAAGCTACAAAATAAACATTTATATTCTAAACACTAAGCATTCTATAATGAGTATAGAAGTTAAGATGTATAAAAGATATAATCTGAATAATACCCAAATCTAGCATTGCAGAATTGGTCATATAGATGAAATGCAATTTCAAAATTACATAGAGATGTATACGTAAAGTCAATTGATTTTGAATCGTTTGACAAATGCAAAACATGTCTGTTTGGCACAACGATCAAATCTCCTTTTACTTGAAAAAGAATAAGTCTGCATAAATATTGGCATAATACATAGTGATATATATAGACCCATGTCAATTAATGGCAAATAAAGTTTCTCTTATGTCATCAATTATCATGTATACTTGATAAAATTCAAGCATGAAGTTCTTGAAATATTCAAAGGATTCAAGCTAGAAGTAGATAAACAAATAGGTAATGATACCCACACATTAAGATCCGATCGAAGTAAGAATATCTTAAAGATAAAATTTAGATTACTTAAGAGAGAATGAGATTCTTTTGCAGTGGACTCCTCCATATACACTGCAGCATAATGGTGTATCTAAAAGGAGGAATCGTTAACTATTAGATATAGTGCAATTAATAACAAGTCATGCAAATCTCCCAAAATTGTTTGGGATCATGCATTGATTGCAGTGTGCAACACACTAAATCATGTCACATCTAAGTTGGTTAACAAAACTCCATACGAGTTATGAAAAGGCAGTAGTCCCAATTTATCTCATATGAAAGTATGTGGCCATAACACTTATTTGAAGCGCCTTGAATCGGATAAGTTTGAAACTAAATCTGATAAATACATATTTGTGGGGATACTCCAAGCAGAAATTTGAATATAAATTCTATTATCATGAAGAAAGTCTTCGTCTCACGATATATCGTCTTCTTAGAGAAAATATTTACTTTAGGAGAGGACAGTGGGAGTAAAATAGAACATGAAAGAGTTCAAGAGTCCACAGATATAGTTAACCAAGTAGATGAATTCGAATTTTATCCCATATCTGATATGGGACATACTCTTGATCAGAAAGTGGAGACTCCTGAAGACATTAAGCTCTATGTGAATCTAGTAGGATCATTCGACCTTTATGAAGGTGCGAATCCATGATTATTAATCAGACATTGCTTATTCAGGATGATGAACCTATTAATTGTACAAAAACAAAGTCAAATGTTGACTTAAAAGAGATAGCAAGAGGCCATGAAACTCGAGATAAACTCGATGTATGTGAACAAGGTTTGAACCTTGCTCGACCCTCCTGATGGGATGAAACCTATAGGTTGTAAATAGTTTACAATAAAAGGTTGACGTGGATGGAAATATCCATACATACAAAGCAAGGTTAGTAGCAAAAGATTAAGTGTTGACCTTGGTGAAACTTTACCCTGTACCTTTGCTGAAATCCATTCGGATTTTAGTTGCAATAGTTGCATACCATGACTGTGAGTTAAAGCAAGTCTTTTGGAGTTGAAATCTTCAATTTGATACAAAATTAAAAGGTTTGATTTTATAAAATATGAAGACGAATTGTGTGTTTACAAGAAGATAGTGGGAGCATTGTCGAATTCCTAATATTATATGTAAGACATATTATTAAGAGGAAATGACATCCCTACATTTCAATCGTTAAAATTGTAGTTGTTAAAGGATTTATTCATGAATGATATAGGGAAGCAACTTGATCTATAGAGATAGATCTAGAAGAGTGCTTAACTCATTCCAATCTATATAGATAAAATCTTCTCAAGATTTTATATGGAGAAATTGGTTTACTCTTAAACGGTGTGTTGGAAAGGTTCCAAATATGAAACGATCATTGATTCGATAGCGGAAACCTAATACATGATTGCTTCAAAAGCAGCAAATAGTTGCAATATGGATCAAGATGTTCATTAATGAACTTAGAGTAGTTCCTAATATTATTGATCACATACCATTGTATTGTGATAACAATAGAACCACCGCGAAAGCGAAGGAACTAAAGTTTCATCAATGATCCAAACATGTATTAAGGTGATATAATCTCATCAGAAAGATAATACATAGAAATAACTAAAGAGAAGAACGAATTCCTACATTTGACAATATTGCAGATCCATTGACAAAGAGTTGTCGTAGCATAAATATGATCGTCATGTAGACTCTTATGACATTGGATACATAAGTGATTGGATCTAGTGCAAGTGGGAGTTTGTAAGTGTTGTGCCCTAAGTCCAATCAACATTGGATATAAATTCTTTTATTATATAATTAATGCGATTTAATGGCAGATTTATTATTTAATTAATAGACAATTAAATTAAATAATAGTTCGTAGATTCAAATTTTCGTAATTTGTTAATCACAAGGAGTTGTGATTGTGAGATATAAATTACATATGTTGACTTTTAAATCGTTCATGGCCGTAAGTAATAACGAGATGCGGATATCATTATTACGGATAGACTATCACGTGTGACATTTCTTACTTGTGAAGCAAGTAGTTGATCTCTAAAGTGCTGTGACACTTAAATGAACACGTGGATGTTTTGTTATAGAACAAAATACTAGAGATCCACCGAGAGATTCCACATGGATAACTATTTGAGTGTCAGTGGTTAATCTCTAACGTTCGATAGTGGAATTGGTCCTTTGACTTGAGGTCGTCATGGTACCTTATATGAGGATAGTCATACTTTAGCGGTGTTGGATGTTACTCTGCCAAGGACTGCTAATATGGCATCGTTCGGGTATGTCAAGAATCGTATGAAGGTTGTGAATGACCAATAGAGGATTCCTCACTTTTAGATAGTAAGAGATTATAATCTGCGTTTCATTCAATTAAGTCGATAACCAAATTCTTGGCCAAGGTGTACTCATAAGTCAAAAAGAAGCTTTCGACTTATATTGACTTAATAGTGGAGTGAAAGATATGATTGGTAATCAAGATTGACACACTTCCATATCTCGTAAATTGATCGGATCATATTGACGAAAAAATTATAATTTCACGGTAAACGAACGAGTTTGGTTTCGTCATACCACATGACATTTTCCGTCACATGTATTGCCCTGACACATTGCCAGATGTCAATTTGGGATGGCGAGTGTGAATTGGTGATAAATTAAAAGGGTGTTTTAATTTATCAATTTTGATTAGATCAAAATAATATTTCACGTCGTTAAATATCGTGATAGGGAACTTGATGGGTCGCACACAAAAAGAGAATTTGAAGATTGTAATTTATCAATTAATTAATTTAACAAGCGTTGGACAAAATAATTAATTGGGTTGCATATTTATAAGCCCGAATTAATTAGTTCACAGACCAGATTTAAGGGGTAAATTAAATATTGGATCGGGTCAGGTTAAGCCTGTTTGTGCTTATATAAATATGACTAGGGTTTTCAAATTATGTAGAGAATTCATTATTCTTGCTAGCATAAGAAAAAAACCCTAATCCTACAATCTTGTTTTCTGTGTGGATCACCGTTGGAGGTTGAACAATTGAACAGTTGTGGGAGACAGATCCAAGTTGTTGGAACAAAGATATGGCAAAGGAGTTTGCAGATCTAGAAAAAGTACAACATCTTTATCACAATTCCTATCTAAACACAAAGGCGATTCTTGGTGGGAATCGAAAATTATTTTAATTTTCCGCTGCGCGTGTTAAGTCGATTCCCAACAAATACAATATTATATAATCAAATATTAAGACCAGATGAATGTCGAATTACATAGAAGGCTCGTGGAAGATTCAACCGAACTAATCTACTTCCATTCTGATACATTATAGTTTATACACGCAATTTTAATAAAATTTCTAGCAAGCAAAGATAAACTATGCTACATATTCATTAGATTATGCCAAATTCCTAGCAAACAAAGATAAACTATGCTAAATATTCATAAAATTAATGGTTTACATGATTAAGAATATTAATTCTACCTGCAAAGTCATTATCAACTTCTCATTATTGTTTGATAGAATTGGAAATATCCCAACATGATCCGTAACTGTGTATCGTAGTTTTAACACGAAGTTATTTTCTTTTGTAGGCCATGTTTGTCCCACCTTCTTTTGAAATTCATTTGGAAGAGTCATTGTTATCTTCTCATCCTACATGACCAGTAACTGAGTATCTTAGCTTCAAGACAAGAAGATGTTTTCTTGCATAGGCCATGTTTGTCAAACCTGCTTTGGAAAGTCATTTGGCGTATTATATAATAGTCAATGATGGAATTTGATATTTATTGTCATTTATGATTTATATACTATATATATCCTCTCTATAGAGGACAGAACACATATTGTTTGCGTAACTTGCAGTGCATTGACAGAAAGCGCCAATACGAAAGTTTGATTTAGGTTTAGCATTGCTGTTATTGTACAAGTCCAAAATCATTGTCCGTCTATTCTAACAAGCTGTAGATTGGTCATCGAAATTTTAAGTGAAATATTAGTCATTGTCATTTAAATGTGCACTTTACTTAGTTATCCACTCCGTTTACGCCTATCTACTCTATTGCAGAAAATTTTATCTCCCTGAAGCAAACCACATATTTAAAAGAGACTTATCATGATTAATAATAAGACTACAAGTCAAGTTTAGTTTAATGATTTCAACTAGTCATTGTACGGAGATAAACTTGCTTAATTTTTGGTACGAGAACAAAATTAAATATTCATGTAAACAAAATTTTATTTTATTTTCTTCTTTAATGTGGTATCTTATTTTTCAATATTTCACTTGTTGAAAAAAGAAAATGTGACACGGTTAAATGAATGCATCGGATAAGAAAAAGTGGTACGAGATTAAAAAAAAAAAACACTCACCTATATCCACGGAAGAAGACCAACCAATTCACTCAAAATACAAACTTTTGGCACTCTCTCAAGTCTCAAGTCACAACTACTCAAAACTTTAAAGTTGAACATGTTTCAAAGTTGAACAAAACATGCGCTTCTCCATTAGAATTTAGCTTTATTAATATTGAACTTATGGATTTGTATTGATTTCATCCCAAGAGACGGCCATTCTAAATTAAATATCGAATGATTATATTATTACAATCATGAATTATATTGTTTTCTTTTAAACATTTTTATAAGGCGATTTGTCTCTACTTTTTTAAAAGTAGCATATTCACTGGTCCTATCATGTTGTGGTATTCCTTCTGTACAACCTATTTTCATGCTGGTTAATTTAGGAGTAATGTTATGTTACTCATATTGTTTGCCTTTCGACAGAAACCTTAACCGTAGTAGGCATGCAGGTAAATTAGTTGGGCTGTTTCCAGAGACATTCTTTAAAGCATCAAAACTAAGTGTTTCACTGGCAGTCCCTAAGAAAGCTGTCTCCAAAAATTTGAAAATCCATGACTAAGTTACAGTTACAACGAATGAGCGAAGGTATTAAAATGTTCCTAGAACTTGTCCCTATTTGTGTACCTTCCATAAGATTATCCACCCATATCTGACCTTTCTATTTCTCTCTCCCCCCCCCCCCCCCCCCCCCCCAAAACAAGCATATCATTCTATTCATCTATCCATACAGGGCAGGGCAGGTCTGGCTTTTATCCATCTAGAAAATGCTATTTTTTTCTAGCTAAGCTATTTGTTTGTTGTGTTGAGCGATACAGCTTCGTTCATCTTATAATAAAAAAAAGAGTTGCCTAGCATCCACTCGACCACATTATGGTGCACTTAACAGCAATGTAGATGACGGTATGATCATTATTACATTTTCAAAGTTAAAATGTATATTTATTTATTATACAATATAAGAATAAATTAACTGCCAACTAAATTAATGTTAAACGCTGCTAATTTTAAATAACATTATTATTTACATGACATC
Organism: Olea europaea var. sylvestris; assembly: GCF_002742605.1. Taxonomy (NCBI): domain Eukaryota; kingdom Viridiplantae; phylum Streptophyta; class Magnoliopsida; order Lamiales; family Oleaceae; genus Olea; species Olea europaea. The sequence continues at coordinate 14,118,850 of NC_036246.1, forward strand.
ATTTTTCTCTATAAGTGTATGCAGAAGCATGCAAATGTCATAACATTGTACATGAATTTATTGAAAAACATAAGGTGCTCATATACTACAGTTTACAACATTGAAATTCTAAGGATTGAATTTCAATCATCTCATCTAAAAATCAATTGGTGTTCAATGAGGGCAGCGTAAACGTTTTATGATAATCTATCCTATGTGAGTGAACTAACCTATGAACTTAAGAGCTACTTTGCTGCTCCCCAACAATGTCTTTGTCAACATGATGCTCTTGTATTCAAAACCTATGACCTTAGCTCTAATATCTCTTGTTAGGATTGAGTTTCAACCATCTCATCTCATGATCAATTAGTACATTGAGTGGTAATCTAAACATTGTATGGCATTCGACCATCATCATTTGAGTAATCTACCTCTTAAGCTTAAGAGCATACTTGTTTCTCTCCAACAAGTATTCGGGAACACAATATTAGAATGCACATCTTGAAGATCATAGATGATTTTATCGTGAGTAGAAACAAATAATTGTGGAACTTTTTTTCTTTGATCGAGGTATGTATCCCCTGGATTTTCATATATAACACAGTTGTAATGAGAAAATTTCTTTTCCTATTCAGAAAAAAATGATAAACTCTTTTTCTTTGCCTATAGTTTTCTCGTATGGCTTTCCTAGTAAAGTTTAAAGGAGACATTATTTGAGAATAGACATCCAAGAGGATTTGTGCTTGAATCACTTTTGCAATTGATATCTAAGTTAGATAGAAGACTCAAAGAAAATAAGCGAAGAATCAATGGAAAACTCTCAGTCCAAGCACCAAATGGTTACAATATTATCATGGCCCAAATAACTAGATAAACCTTTATAGAATTTTCAAGAGAACGATGGATGAATACTCTCAATCCGAGCACCAAATGGATACAATATTTATCATGACCCAAAGCAATCTAACAAGGGTACAGAACTAGATAACTAGTTAATTAGATTGATAATTCTTATTCAAAGACCAATTAAAGATAATTAATGTGGGCTAGCCACGTTCATTGAACCTTATTCAAATTCATCTTCACACACACATGTATCGCTAAAATCATTATCATTGACGTCTTTCCACTTAATATAGACGTGGAGATAATCTTGGGGAAAGAAGAATATCCAGAGGGGTAGATTTCATATTAGTTAGTCCAGAACTCGCACGCATATCAACTTTTTCATCAAAAGGAGTTGAAAGTTCAAATGCATGCAGCAAATTAGCCAGGATAAAATGCAACATCTGAAGGCCAAACGTTGTGCCAGCACAAATTCTTCTACCAGCTCCAAATGGGATCAATTCGAAATTATGACCTTTCACGTCAAAATCTTTATGAGTCATGAGGAATCTCTCTGGCTTAAACTCCAATGGGTCAGACCATATTCGAGGGTCTCTATGTAATTTCCACATATTTACGATTAGCTTCGTACCTATCAAAAGTAAGATCTCACATTGTTAATGTAAATTGAATACCTAATGCATAATGACTTTGGATTCATATAATAAATATCAAATTAACAAGAATTTCAATGTATTTAAAGTTCAAAAAAGTAATTAGATTTCAAAGTTAGTATTTTCAAACAAGTTAACATGTTGTGTGAGCATGATAAAGGTAAAATCTAAAAATAATGGTCTTTATTTCTCGTAATAAGATCGATCTTTTAAAGTAGGGAAAAAAAGTGCATTACATGTACCTTTCGCAATGTGGTAACCTGCTAATACGCAGTCAGCTGAGAATTCCCTTATACCACCCAAGAAAGCTGCTGGGTATAATCTTAAAGTCTCTTTGACAATGGATTGAATATAAACCAGTCTGTTGATGTCTGACTCCTTTACTTGCCTTTCCTTTCCAACATGAATGTCCAATTCTTCTTGAGCCTTTCTCAATACATGGCGGTTGTTTAGTAATAGGGCTACTGCCCATACTAGCATAACATTGGTTGTGTCACCTCCACCAGCGATTAAATTCTAACGATCACAAGATAATAGCTACTATTAAAATAGATAACTTCTTACTTAAAATTTTTGTTTAGCTAAAACTTTATAAAAATTTTAGTCAAAGTCAACAATTAATTATAATTACACATTATAGTGACCCACAACTTTTATCAGCTTTTCAACCAAACATTTTATCAACTTTTACCACAGCATACTGAAAATCTTAAGCAAAGCCAAATACGGTTTAATATGTTCAGAAAAAAATTTACTTTAAAGTAGCCTTTATCTAATTTTTAGCTAGACGAAATCTAATCTTACTTATTTGCCTCTTAATTCTTTCTTATATAAGTGTTAAATGGTGTGCGATTACTTCTTCATCAACTTTTATCAAAATCTATTAAAAATTTAATTTTCAATAAAATCCAATGTGTTTAATATATTTAGATAAAAAAGTTATTTAAAAGTAACATTTACCTAATTTTTAGCTAGACAGGTAAATATTTAACTAATTTTTAATATTTTGTCTCATAATTCTTTCTTATACTATTGTTAAATGGTGTGACATCACTTCCTTCGTGGTTTAGACACTTTATGCTTACAGAATCACTTTATCACATATATGTTCTATTGACATATTTGATATATTGGATTTGAAAATAATGAAAAGATCAAAGAATAAATACAAAATAAGTAATATCTGCCATGCCATGATATCCAGTATAGTGAATACCAAACGTGTTGCATAGTTCTTCATGCTTTTCAATTTTTGGATATCAAGAATTTTGGGATCATTTTTCACATAGTTGACATACAATGTCAAGAAATAAAAACACATCAAATTGGGAAAGGTATAAACATTGATTAAAAAAACTTACTAGGCATGTAGATTTGATGATTGTGCCAGGATCATAATCTTGAAGGTTTGTGCCCTCTATAGCTGAAAGCATGACATCCATAAAATCCTGCTTACTACCAGAATTTGCCTTTTGCTTGTGCTCTTCCAACCATTTCTCAACAATTTTATCCATTTCTTTTCCAGTTTCTTTCATTTTTTTCTCATATCCACCTATATCCAACCATCTAAGGTAAGGGATATTATCAGCCACAATAAAAATTCCAGCCAAATGAAAGAAATCCCTCAACACTTTCTGGCATTGCCTTGCCTCTATTTTATCCCCATCAGCAGTTGCACCAAAATATCTCTTCCCAGCAACCATTCTGATAATAACATTCAAATTCAAGTCCCCGAACCACTGCTTCATTTCCACCAAAACCCGACCCGACCCGACCCATTTTTCTTCTCGTTCCAGTACTTGTAAAGCATTTTTATGGATATGATATGATCCAGGAGTCGAGCCCAACGAAGACAAGTGCGAGACGAGACCCGTTGATAGTCGATGGCGGACCAATGATGCGATCAAGGGCAAAGCAAGTGAAACAAGCGATGAGATTGCTCGTTCAAGAAACCATTGATGGAACCATATTCGGGACTCAAAATGGAACAACTTTCATGTTTAGGTCGAAGGCTGAATCAATTTGTTATCAAGTGACGAAATCGGAGGCTGAAAACAAGCCTGTGCGGCCGCACAGGCAAAACACCATGCGGCCGCACGGTGGTATACCGAAAATCAAAACACCAATTCTTGTTGAACCATGCGACCACATAGAAATACACCATGCGGCCGCACAAGCCAAAAAAATAGGCGAATTTTCTAATTTTGGCCGAATTTCCTAGTTTCGATAGAATTCTTATGAAATCAAATTATTATCATAATTTGATGGATTTTGGACGTTTTTACTCATTAGTATAAATAGGAGAATATTTTTCATTGTAAAGACTTTTGACTTTTGCTTAATATTATAGAGAGAGAATTTGTTCTTTCAATTTCTTGTTCTTCTTGAACAATCTTGGAACTTATCAAAATTTAATTTCTTGTGGCGTTCTAAACAATCGGATTGCGGGTTCTTTTAATTGTAATCAAGGGGTTTTAGGTTCTTAGCTAATTTAGGGTATCTTAGTTCAATTCTTGGGGTTCAAGATCCAAAACCGGGTTAGTATTGGCGTTCTTGGGTTCCGCATCAATCTCGTTGTGGGTTTCATAGTTTCCATTACTACGGGGTTCGCATCAGTTGGTATCAGGGTTTTGGCTCCAATTTAATCAAGTTCTATCCTTTGTTTTCTAATTTTTTTCAAATCCTTGTGTTCTTGTGTCCAGAAGGTTTTCTTGATCCTTTGATCCAAAAGTTTCATAAAAAATCTTCAAATTCTGTTTCTAGGCTCAATTTTTTTCGTTTTCTTCGTTGGTTTTGTTATTGATTTCCGGATCTAAAAAAAAATTACGGTTCTTCCGTACGGTACTATTCATCCGTACAGTAAAAAAATTGTTAAATATTATTGATCCGTCAAATACCAACTTTTATTATTCAATATCATTTCTAAATTATTTGGACACATTGAATCATTCCATTCCTTCAATTCAAGTCAAGTTTTAAAAGTTTTCTTTGAGTCCTTTGTTACAATTATTGAGTCACATCCGGTTTGGAGAATTCTACACGATTTGATTGATTGATTGAGTTCATTGATTGTTCCTAAAAGCAATTGTTGAAAGAACTGAGTGGTAAAAGGTAAAGAGGTGAGCTTAATAGAGGGTAAAAGCCCTTGTGTGTTTTCGAGTGACTTTTGGTGAGGCAGTAAAATAAAATCTTTAGTGTTAAGATGTCAGAAAGGGCATAATCAAATTCAAGCCAACAAGGTAATAATATCAATGCATCGGAGGATTTGGTGCAGAGGTTTGAGAGGGCGTTTGGAAATGTGAGAGATAGGTTGGAGAAGCAGGAGGGTTGGATGAATAGATTAGATACATCGATGGCTAATCTTAGTCGGGGGCATCGAGTGGATGTATCCAATGCCAGAGGACCGGATAGATGGGAGTCTAGGAGGGAAAGGCGAGAGGAGTATGGATATGGGAGTGACAAGGGCAAAGATGAATTTCACGGTGTTGAGATGGGAAGGATGAGGAATAGAGGCGATATGTTCGATAGATGGGGTCGGAATGATCGCAGGGAGGAGTTGGATGGAAACTTGGGAAATATAAAAATGAAAGTTCCTTCATTCAAAGGAATGAGTGATCCCGAGGCATACCTGGAGTGGGAAAGGAAGGTTGAAATGATCTTCAGGTGTTATAACTACTTGGAGGAGAAAAAGGTGAAGTTAGCAGTTTTGGAGTTCAGTGACTATGCAATTTCATGGTGGGATCAAGTGATTACTTCACAACGTAGGAGTGGGGGAAGACCAATCAGCACTTGGGAGGAATTGAAGTCATTGATGAGAAAGAGGTTTGTTCCTAGCCACTATTACCGAGAGATCCATCAAAAACTGCAAGGTCTATATCAAGGGTCGAAAAGTGTAGAGGACTATCATAAGGAGATGGAAATACTTATGATTAGGGCCAATGTGGTAGAGGATCGAGAGGCTACCATGGCACAATTCTTGAATGGGTTGAATAGGGGAATTGCCAATATAGTAGAGTTGCAACATTATGTGGAGTTGGAAGACATGTTGCATGTGGCTATGAAGGTAGAGAGACAACTGAAGAGGAAAGGGGCAGCTAGGTAGCCGTTAGGAAATTCGAGTGTTAATCCATCTTGGAAGCCAGGGTGGAACAACAACAACAAAGGTGATAAAGTTGTACCTAAAGGTAAGAATGAGTGGCAGAAAGGGAAAGAAGAAAGTGCTAGCAAAACAGCACCCAAAATAGATTCACAACCATCAAGGAATCGAGACATCAAGTGTTTCAGATGCTTGGGGTCAGGGCATATTGCTTCTCAATGCCCAAATAAACAGGTAATGGTGTTGTTGGATAATGGAGAGGTGGTGAGTGAAAGTGAAGGAGAGTTTGAGGACATGTCTGCATTGGAGGATGTTAAAGAAGAAGAAAAATTGGAGTTTGTTGTTGGGAATCGTTAGTGTCAAGAAGAGCTCTTAACACTCAAGTCAAAGTGGATGATTCGGAGCAGCAGCGAGAAAATATATTCCACACACGTTGTTACGTCAACGATAAGGTATGTAGTATGATTATTGATGGTGGGAGTTGCATGAATGTAGCTAGCACAACTTTAGTTAAGAAATTAGGACTAGCATTGTTAAGACACCCTAGGCCTTATAAGTTGCAATGGTTGAATGAAAGTGGGGAAGTTAGGATGAATAGAAGAGTTTTAATTAATTTCTCAATTGGGAGTTATAGTGACAAAGTAGTATGTGATGTGGTGCCTATGCATGTGGGTCATATCTTGTTAGGAAGACCATGACAATATGATAGAAGGGTCACACATGATGGATATAGGAATCGGTATAGCTTTGTCAAGAATGGGAAGACTATTACTCTTGCGCCATTAACACCGACACAAGTGTCTGGAGATCAAATCAAGCTGAAAAGTGAGGAAGACAAGAGAATAAGAGAGTTAGGAAAAAGGAGAGGTAATAGTGAAACCATCAATTAGAGAGAAAATAGTGAAATGGCTGAGAGTAGAGAAAAGAGAGAGAAGCCACATGAGCGGAGAGAAAATGAGTCAGTTGAGAGGAGAGAAAAAAAGTCAGCTGAGCGGAGAAAAAAGCCAAAGGTCAACTTCTATGCAAAAGAGAGTGAGTTGAAAAAGGCTATGAGCAATAATAGACAAATGATATTGTTAGTGTAGAAGGAGTCCCTCCTCAATTTTGAGGATTCTAACACATCTCTCCCTAGTTTGGTTAAGTATTTATTGCAGGAGTTCGACGATGTGTTTCCTGAGGAGATGCCAAGTGGATTGCCACCAATCAGAGGCATCGAGCACCAGATTGACTTTGTACCTAGAGCTGTCATACCGAATCGACTAGCTTACCGAAGCAATCCCAAAGAGACGAAGGAGTTTCAAAAGCAAGTGGAGGAGTTGATGAGCAAAGGTTATGTCAGGGAGAGCATGAGTCCATGTGCTGTACCTGTTTTACTGGTGCCTAAGAAGGACGGGACTTGGAGAATGTGCGTGGATTGCCGAGCTATCAACAATATCATGGTAAAGTATCGTCACCCAATACCTAGGCTAGATGATATGCTTGATGAGTTGTATGACGCTTGCATTTTTAGTAAGATTGATCTTAAGAGTGAGTATCATCAAATTCGCATGCGGGAGGGTGATGAATGGAAAACGGCGTTTAAGACTAAGTATGGATTGTATGAATGGTTAGTTATGCCGTTTGGACTCACCAATGCACCGAACACTTTTATGCGTTTAATGAACCATGTTTTGCGTGCTTTTATTGGGAAATTTGTTGTAATTTATTTTGATGACATCTTAATTTATAGCAAAAATCTAGATGAGCATTTAGAACATTTAAATTGTGTGCTTGTTGTGTTGCGAAAGGAACAACTGTATGCTAATTTCAAAAAGTGCACTTTTTGCATGGATAGAGTTGTTTTCCTTGGATTTGTGGTTAGTGCTAACGGGGTGGAAGTCGATGAAGAAAAGATAAAAGCTATTAAAGAATGGCCAACACCTAAGACTATAACTGAAGTTAGGAGTTTTCATGGATTGACTAGTTTTTATAGGCGATTTGTTAGAGATTTTAGCATCATCACCACACCGTTGACTGAAATAGTAAAGAAGAGTGTAGGTTTCCATTGGGGAGAATCTCAAGAAATTGTATTTAACAGAATTAAGGATAAGCTATGTAAAGCACCTATTTTGACATTACCAAATTTTGATAAAACATTCGAGGTTGAGTGTGATGCATCAGGAATAGGTATAGGAGCAGTGTTAATGCAGGAAAGGAGACCTATTATTTACTTTAGCGAAAAGTTAAGTGGGGGTAGCATTGAATTATCCGACATATGACAAGGAGTTGTATTCACTTGTTTGAGCATTGGAGACTTGGCAGCACTACTTCTGGCCAAAGGAATTCGTGATACATACCGATCATGAATCTTTAAAGCATTTGCGAGGTCAAGGTAAGTTGAACAAAAGACATGCGAGATGGATGGAGTTTATCGAGACATATCCCTACGTCATCAAGTACAAACAAGGTAACGAAAATATAGTTGCTGATACGTTGTCTCGAAGGTACGTGCTTTTAAATTCATTAAGTACTAAATTACTTGGTTTCGAACATATTAAGGGCATGTATGAATCTGATTGTGATTTTTCTAGTATTTATGCTTCATGTGACAAAGGTGCATTTGATAAATTCTATAGGCATGAATGATATTTGTTTAAGGAAGATAAGTTGTGCATTCCTAATTGTTCTTTGCGTGAATTATTGGTAAGGGAAGCACATGGGGGTGGTTTAATGGGACACTTCGGGGTTCAAAAGACTTTAGCCATGTTCGGGGAACATTTTTATTGGCCTAAAATGCGACATGACGTAGAACAAATATGTGAAAAGTGCATAACTTGTAAAAAGGCTAAGTCTAAGGTTCAACCCCATGGTTTGTATACTCCTTTGCCTGTACCTAGTGAACCTTGGGTAGACATATCTATGAACTTTGTGTTAGGTTTGCCTAGGACAAAAAGGGGTCGGGATTCAATATTTGTAGTGGTCGATAGGTTTAGTAAGATGACGCACTTCATACCATGTCATAAAATTGACGATGCTATTAATATTGCAGACTTATTCTTTAGAGAAATAGTACGTTTACATGGAGTACCTAAAAGTATAGTGTCTGATAGGAACGTGAAGTTTTTGAGTCATTTTTGGCGTGTTCTGTGGAGTAAGTTAGGAAATAAGTTATTATTTTCTACAACTTGTCACCCACAAACAGATGAACAAACTGAGATAGTTAATCGAACTATGACTCAACTACTTAGGACAGTGATCAATAAAAATCTGAAATCATGGGAAGAGTGTTTACCGTTTATAGAGTTTGCATATAATCGAGCTACATATTCTACTACTTCGTTTTCTCCTTTTGAATTTGTTTATGGTTTTAATCCACTAACACCTATGGATTTAATGCCTTTGCCTATGCATGAACGAGGTAGCTTGGAAGGGAAACGAAAAGCTGAGATGGTGAAAACACTCCATGAAAAGGTAAGGATGCAGATCGAAGAGAAAGGAAAGCTAATTGCATCAAAAGCAAATAGAGGAAGGAGACGCGTTACATTTAAGCCTAGAGATTTGGTCTGAGTGCATTTCAAAAAAGAGCATTTTCCAGAATAGAGGAAGTCAAAATTGCAACCACGAGACGATAGACCGTTTCAAATCATCGAGAGGATCAATGACAATGTATAGAAAGTGAATTTACCTGGTGAGTATAATGTTTCAGCTACTTTTAATGTATCTGATCTCTCTCTGTTTGATGCAGGTTCAGATTGGAGGACGAATCCTTTTGAAGAGGGAGGGGATGATATGATCCAAGAGTCGAGCCCAACGAAGGCAAGTCCGAAACGAGACCCGTTGATAGTCGATGACGGACCAATGACGCGATCAAGGGCAAAGCAAGTGAAACAAGCGATGGGATTGCTCGTTCAAGAAACCATTGATGGAACCATATTCGGGGACTCAAAATGGAGCAACTCTCATGTTCGGGTCGAAAGTCGAATCAACTTAGATCAATTTGTTATCAAGCGACGAAACCAGAGGCTGAAAACAAGCCTGTGCGGCCGCATAGGCAAAACACCATGCGGCAGCACGGTGGCATACCGAAAATCAAAACACCAATTCTTGTTGAACCATGCGACCGCATGGAAATACACCATGCGACTGCACAAGCCAAAAAAATTGGCGAATTTTCTAATTTTGGCTGAATTTCCTAGTTTCGATAGAATTCTTATGAAATCAAATTATTACCATAATTTGATGGATTTTGGACATTTTTATTCATTAGTATAAATAGGAGAATATTTTTCATTGTAAAGACTTTTGACTTTTGCTTAATATTATAGAGAGAGAATTTGTTCTTTCAATTTCTTGTTCTTCTTGAACAATCTTGGAACTTATCAAGATTCAATTTCTTGTGGCGTTCTAAACAATCGGATTGTAGGTTCTTTTAATTGTAATCAAGGGATTTTAGGTTTTTCGTTAATCTAGGGTTTCTTGGTTCAATTCTTGGGGTTCAAGATCCAAAATCGGGTTAGTATTGGCGTTCTTGGATTCCGCATCAATCTCGTTGTGGGTTTCGTAATTTCCATTGCTACGGGGTTTGCATCAAGATACCTGTTAAAGACAGGATTGAAATAAATACATGTGGTCACTCTCTATGATCTTAAGCTTTAAAATAAGTTGGTTGACAATACCTCGGTTTCGGAAACACGTATGTGTTGAAGGAGCTCCAGTCTTCGGGGAGAGAATAATTCCACGGCTATTAGTTTTCGTAGATCACGCCAATAGGTCCCATAAGGGGAGAATCCAAACATGGCGAAGTCATAGCCCATGTGTTTGGCTGCAAGAAATTTTGGACGTGAAGATATAATCACATCCCAGGTGGTGAACAATTCTTTAGCCAATTCCCAGTTGTTCACCACTAGAGTTTCGTGTACTCCGAGCTGGATTGTAAAGATTGGTCCATACTTGTCCGCCATTGCTGCCAGGATGATGTGTGGAAGACGTGAGCTGCCACCTATGACGTGGAGGTGGCCTATAATGGGCCATGCCCCACCAGCTTCCCGCGGTGAACTGTTTTTGGTAGCTTTAGACCTAGATTTCCAGTAAAAAATCAAAAGTAGCGCAAATATTGCAGCTATGGAAGAATTGAGATGTGAGACCGAGAATTCCATGGTTGTCTTAACCAAAGATGGGTTTCCTAGTTAATTTGTTACTATGGCCTATGGGGCTCATATATAAGCAAGCATGCTTGGCTAAGCATAAAAAGTTTTCTTATAAATAAATAAGTTATAAAATAAATTATTTTTAAATAATAGAATTTAAAAAATACTAAATTACTTATTTTGAGAGTGGTAAGTGTTACTTTTAAAATAATAAATTTTTATTACTCAAAAGGAAACACTAAATTATCCGTACACGTTTGAAAAAATACATTTTTATATACTTAAAATAGTCTTAAAAATATTAGAATGCATTTGGTTTACGTTTCTATTTTCTTTTTTGATGGATTATTTTAAGATTGCAAAAAACGAGTTTGGTTTATCAACTGTTTCTCAAAATAAAAAATTAGAAAACATGTTTGGTTTAAAAATTTTAGAAATAGTTTTATAACTTTTTTTCAATTAATTTAATTATTTAGTAAATATGTGATACAAAAAATATACATTTTAAAATATATAAAAAAAAACAAAAGGAATCGTTGTAAAATTGAGAAACTACACCAGAAAGATTGATTCTAAGGTTCTTGGAGGAGCTTGGAATGAGCGAGAGAGAGAGAGATACAAAATTTTAATTTCATTTTCTTTGTTTGAATTTTTTGGGTGTTTTGAAAATACTCAAGACATCAAAAAGTCATTTTTAATTTTATGTTGTAAAATTTTTCTTGTTTCGACAACGTATTTTTAAAAATAACATATCAAACACGTTTTGAGTGTTTTAGAAATTGAAAACTGAAAATTATCTTAAAATGGCAAACTAAACGCTCTCTTAGTTTACTCATTTTTTCAGATGTAACTTTGAAATTAAACTTACCATTTTGAAAGAAGGGGCGCTTCCTGTTCTGTCCGTGCTTGGAACAAATTTGTCTTCTACATATTACTATATCTATAGTCAATATATCATGATTGCTTTGTCGGAAAATAAGTCATGCTTGCCTAAACTCGAAAAAGGTTAAATTTACATTTAGGGTTCGTTTGATTGCAAAGATGGAGTTTATGTGCAATTTAGGTGGAAAGAAAACGAATTCCAAAGAATTGAATTGCGTAGAAATTATTTTCCTGAAAATTGTAAATTATTGTGTTTGATTGGTATAATTTTTCACGTAAAAAATATTGAAATAAAATTATTTTTTGATGTTTGTTTAGCTTTGTTTTATATGAAAATTGTCAATTAAATATGTATATTTTACTGAAATTGGGGATGAAATTTGTTTCCATGGAAAAAAAAATGTATATATATTCAAGAAAATCATCTATTTTTTGGTGTTCGTTTGACTTTGTTTAACATGGAAATCGATAATTAAAGAGAAATATTTTTTTACAATAATTCTTATAATTTGTTTTCATCGCCAACCAAAGAATAAAAAATAAAAAATAAAAAAAAAATCTGGAATTCCATTTCCCACCATATAGGTGGGAAAACAAATTCAATGAAAAGCAAGAATTGTTCACCGTGTAAAGCAAAGATGGAATTCTAATTGCCAAGAAAAAAATGTTCATCAAACACCAACAAAAGTGAAAAATGAAAAACGTTTGTATGGAATTGAAAGTGAAAATCTTTCGGTTGTCTTACGTTACGCATTCTAAGATTAAGCAGTGTGGCCTACCTAAATTGTCTTACATAAAGATTGATCGTTCATAGTCCATTTAAACTATCATATGACTAGTGACATCTAAACATTTTTCTTGTCCAGCTGTGCGCAGCTAGAAACTGCCACAAACGTCACTACGATCCATTTAACATTTGTAATAATAGAAGCCAAATAATGCTATTTATTACCATATCAGTGTTAGAACGTCAATTTAAATTGCTGCACTTTATAGGCTTCATTAAATGAATAATGTGAGTACTTTACATTTAAATAAATCTATCATTTAATGTCATATAATTATCATCTAGACTAGTGTTTAATATCAGTGGTGATAAATAACATTATTTATTAAAGTCAGCCTCTCAACTATGTTTTGTTTCAGAACTTACATCTCATATAAAACTGTAGGCTAAAGACCTAGAGCTCATGTTTGGCTAGTTTTTATAAATTGTATAGTTGATAAAATTATTTTTTATCCAGTATCTATTAAAATGAAACATAAGTATTACTTATTTATCCACAAATAATTTTAATCTATTTATAATTTAAATCGTCTGCAAACAGTTAGCAAACATGTATTGTGAACTCAAAGTGGCCAAACAAATTTCCACTTGTCAAGTCTCAAGCAAATTGATCAGGTCAAAAATTTGCAAAATCAACTAAAATTGGACAATAATTCAGACAATCAGTAAAAAATTATTGGATGTAAAACTACTACATGATAGTACAACACTTCATTTATTTAGGAAGAATCTAGCGGATATTTTCCGGGAGAAAGTAGTTCATAATATTGGAAAGTGAAAATTATTGTATTTTACGATTTGCATATATTCCTTTTGCTTATTTTTTTGTTATAGTGTAAATATGATTGTTTAAATGACTTATATATTGTGGGCTGGACAAGTCTTCATTTTTTCTCTTTTATAAATTTATTGCTATTTAACTTCGTAATATATATATATATATATATATATATATATATATATATATATAATCTATGCCGTGACACCTCTAGACCCCCTAATGCCACGAAAAATGCTTGCTTTAAAGTTAAATTTAAGAATATTTTTTCTTTTAAAAGTAAAAACTACTCTCTGATTTAAAAATTGGCACGGGAAGACGAGAAATTGACTCTAAATAATTTAATAACTTGCTCTCAATTTTATTTGTGTTCACTTAAAAAATGTGACAACATATATAAAAGTTCGTAACACGAAATTCAAGAGTTGTAATATACAATACTATTAAGCAGAAAGTTGTAAATACACATTGACATAAAAGAATATATTCAAATAGTAACTTCAACTCCTAAAATACTAAATTTTATTCTCTTTATTTATATTCTCCTTCATCTTATTTCATATCATTTCTGATGCATCATCCATCTACAGAAAAATAAAATTTTAATCTTATTAAAATGAGAGAAAATAATGCTAACATGTCAAAAAAAAAAAAAAAATGTAACATGACTTCTGCGAGCACCACAAATACTGAATTTCTAACTCATAATTAATTTTAAAATAACTAATGTTTGAATTTGATTTTAAATTTTAAGGAGTTTATAACTTTAACCAATCTTGCTTCAAGTAAACACTGGAGTTCATATTATAAAATTTGTTAAAGTAAATAGTAATTGTTTGTAAAAAATGAGTGCAGCTAATCAAACGTTACAACATAATTTCTTTCTCAAGTATAATTTCTTTTTATTTGCGTCTCTTACAAGAATTGACTTTTATTATCGTTTCTTGGTATAGTTTATTTCTCAAGTTTATAAGTAGATTTTGTTGTTTTGAGGAAAAATGATTCCTTCTATTCAAAGTTTGTTGTTGTGGTCAGGGGCGGAGCCAGGATTTTCGTTCAGTGCGGGCAAAAAATTTTTGACGACAAATGTCGAGGTTTTGGTCAGGGATTTAATGACAATAAAAAAATAAAACAATAGTACATCAATACTAAAAACGACATAATTTATATATTACACTTGTTCTTTACGAGTTTTCATACTTTGATATCGTTGTATAATAACTTCATTATTGAACCTGAAAAATATATCTTTCTCCACATAAACAATTGTGTTATCATTCATCCACTAATCACCCAATTACTACTAGGTGTGGGAGTAATTCGAGATGTCAAATGAATCACAAATACTGAAAGCAACTCAAAAAATTAGTGCAATTCACAATTTCACAAAATCAATTCACAATCTCACAATGCAATATATACTATTTCCAAATACCAGGCAACTTGAACTTGCAATCACAGATTCCCAGAGAGCTAGAGCCCAGAGGCAACAATGAACTGGTGGTCCACTGGAAGTTTGTGCCGCTTCGAGCAATTAAAAAACAAAGTGCTAATTTAATATGTTAAAAACAAAAAACAAAAACAAAAATTATTACAATTTACACAAACTGAAATAACCAAAAACAAAATAAGGGAAAAAAAATTTGGGGCTTTGCCTTTTGCTTTCTGGAATCTGGCTTCTTCTTTTGCCGGCTCGGCTGGTTGGCGTTGGCACTTAGCGCCTTGGCGGAGTTGAGGATGTAAAGTCGGAGTCAGAGATGTGAGATATCAAGATGAGAGCCTAGAGTAGGAGATATACAATAATGGACTGTCGGATAGGGAAAGGGAACGACGATTGTACTGTGACGACTGTTGAAGACAACGGTTGACGGAGAGGGAAGGGAACGACGGGCTTTGTCACCAGTGGAGAGGGAAGTGGGTGGCGAAGTGTGAAATCGTCACAGACAAAGTCATGAAGGGTAGAAATTTTGAAATGAATGAATGGGTTTGGGTCAACAATTGATTTAATTAAATTTTGATATGAATGAGTCTAAAACGGGTGATGACCTTGCACAATTGGGCTTCTCTCTCTGTGCTGGATCAAGAATTGAGTTACTTGATTAAACAAACAAACCTTTAAAAAAAAAAAATTTTTTTTTTTTTTTTTGCCCAAAAGTCCAGTGCGGGCATCTGCCCGCACTGGGCCTATAGTGGCTCCGCCCCTGGTTGTGGTGTTCTATCTCACCAAGAACGGGTGAGACCCATTACTCATTAAAAATGCATATTTAACTAATACTAAATTATAATGTCGAGTAAGTGAAGATGCAAAAATAATGGCCTAAATAATAAAAAGAATTAAGCCAAGATGAAAAATAATTATCAACTTCTCATCATGGTAAGGTAGAATTGGAAACATATTAATTCGTAACATGAGCTGCAACTGGTATCATAGTTTCAAGACGAGACTTATTTTCTCGTGTTGTCATGTTTGTCACACTTTCTTTGAAATTCGTTTGGAATTGGAATGTTATATATCAATTTAATGATTGAAATTGATTCTTATAGTCTTTTATCTATTTAATATCTTCTTTATAAGGAACATATTTTATTTACACAAGTGGAAGTGCATAAACACAAAGTAGCAATAAAAAAGTGTGGTTTAGGCATCGAAATTTATGAGAAATTTTGTGTTTTTCATTAGTCATTGAATTTTTTTTTTTTTTTAAATTGTCAGTTAAATATGCACTTTATTTCAGGTACACCACTCCATTGACCTCTATCTAATCTACTACTGTAATTTTTATCTAATTTATAAATGTAAATTCCAACGTGGATTGCATAAATATAGTTATTGAACTTCAAAAAGAATTTAATGTTGCTCGTCAAATTTTATTTTGCTCTAAACTAGTCACGTAAGTATGTTAACTATGCAAAAAATAAAAAAATAATAAATAATTGAAATTTTATAGATAGAGAGATACACCACCATTGTGAGGTGGAGAGGGAAAGAAAGCAGGTAATAATCTTAAATTTCAATAATTCAGAACATGAATTCTCTAAATTGACAAAACCTAGAGAGAACTCAATATCTTATCAAGGGAGGTTATATTGACACAGCATTTATTTTGTTGCCTACTTTTTATATGCATTTAAAGTCTTCAACTTTTACTCATCATCACAATTATGTTCCTTAGCTTTTATATCACATTTTTATCCTCAGCATTCCATGTATTAACACATCTTAGTTATATCCAAATATTCTGCTGACTTCATTTGGAATGAATAGCAATATTCCGTTGTGTTATAAACTAGAAAAGAAAATATAGAAGTAAATAGATTTGCGTGTGTATTTTATTGAGAACAAATGTCTCATATTTTATTGAGAACAAATGTCTCATATTTACAATTAAGGTTGTAAGGATACAATGGTTATTCAGAAATTCTACTTTATTTACAATATTCCCCCGTAAATGACTATTTACAAAATAAATGCACCATTTAAGACCTCATTTAACAAAGATTCGATGAGGCAAAAATAACTAAAAAGCAGTGCCAGCAATATAGGTGGGGTAGGCGATTGCTTGAAGCCCCCAGTAAAATTAATATTTTTTATTTTACATGTATTTTTGCATATATATAGGGTCTCATATTTGAAATTGATCTAAGGCCCCCAAAATATCAAGGCTGACCTTGCTAAAATGGAAAAATATTATGAATAATTTAGAGAAATAAAATGATGTCTCGTTAAAATATCTCTAAGAAAATTCAATGGGACAAAATTTGAGTGGAGTGAAAAAATACAACTACATCCCTTGATTATAATCAATGAAATCATTCATACATATCTTGTATGTTAATATTATCAATATCATAACTCTGATAAAGTATGTACCATGTTATCTCATTACAACCCAAAGCAATATTATCTTTATACAAGGTGATAAGTGTATTTTATACGCTTATTCACGGACTTAAACGACAATATATAGTTGCTCCTCTGATGAAATATAGTCTAAATTGCTGCATTTTTGTTAAATGGGTAGAGTTCAATAGTTGAACAAAGAATTGAAAGAAACAAATGGAAAACCTAGAAAAAAAAGTGAAATCCAAACATGGGTACCCAGTTGCGACAATTCAATAGTTGAATCAGACCAACAATCGGAGATTGAAGATGCTAGGCCAAATATAGGTTAAAGAGGGAGAAAAAGACATTGCGTGGAAGTACGGGGACCAAAGTGCACAAAATGGAAAGCATGTTGAACTAGGCAGCCACATAGTTAAAAATCTATGAGGTTGCATTCCACCATGCAATGGCGAACTTGGAGTTCAACAAGTGAACTATGTGATTGAATTCAAGAGTACTATATTGTCACATAATACAAACTTTCGACCAATTCTCAAGTTTCTTTATACGATTAAAACTCAATTTGGCAAGCAATATCTTTGATCTAGATTCAAGTCATATAAACACAGAACGTCCAATACACATAAGACATCCTCTTTTACGTAACAAAACAACTCAAGAACTTGAGATTGTGATAGAAATATATTGAAGAAGAGAGTAAAAATAAAATTTGTGAGAGATTTCAACCAAAGAATTGCAAGAAGATTATCAAGGAACTTCATACCATGAAATTTGCATAAGAATTGAGGGGAGATATCAAGAATTCATCGTTTCTCTGCAATTATTCAATTTTAAGGTGATGTTTATTAAACTTTTAATGATTTCTTATAAGTTCAACATGCTAGGCTAGATTTTTATTGTAATACAAAAAAAAAAAAGGTCAAACTTCAACAAAATAATAATAATAATAATAATAATAATAATAATAATAATAATAATAATAATAATAATAATAATAATAATAATAATAATAATAATAATAATAACATGAGGCACCCAAAATCAAATTAAAAACAAACACACACACTACACACTGGAAAGAAACAAGGCAGAGAGAAAAGAGGAAGAGAAAAGAGAAAGGAAAAAGAAGGAAAAAAAAAGAAAGTTCGCCTATATTGTTAGAAAATAAGTGGTCCACATTATTAGGTTTGAATTTCTCAATTTTGAAAGGTAAGTAAAAAGTTACTTATTGTCAAGTTATATTTGAATTTATAGTTGTTAGATTAAATTCAATTTTATTGAAGGGGTTAAATATAATAAATTATGAAATTGAGTAAGATGAAAGAAAAATTAGTTTTAGTGATTAAAAAGACTTTAGAAATCGCTTAAAAGTGAAATGATTAAGTTTGGATATCGCCTATTTAATTATTGAAATTATTTAAAATAATTAATTGTTTATTTAAAAATTATATTGTATTTCAGACGACGACACTGATATTAGAGCAGCTTACCAACCGGGTTGATTTTGCGAATATAGTACTGTGAGTGGAAAAATATAAATATTTTTAAGTATTTATAAATTAAGTATATTATCAAAATATGTAAAATTATGTGTTCGATTCTATGATTATTATGAAAATCTCTTTTATTATGATACATGTGAAATTTCAAGAATTATTTATTGTACGTTTGTGACTTGGTATATGAGACATGTGATATTGAGATTTGTTTGGTATATGAGACGTGATATTGAGATCGACCAGAAAAGTACCTGTGATTGTGTACTTCTTCTAGTTCACAGAGGGACCTTGGTCGTATTCTATCCTACACGGAGGGTCTTGACCGGATATTGGTCTCGATCGTGTACATATAGTTCACAAAAAGACCTTGACCGTGTTCTAGAATTGATTACTAAAGGTCTTTGAGATCGGCTTTCGTTTACGGAGGGGGTCAAAGGCCCGTGGCGAAAGTGCTTAACCCGAGGGACGAATTACAGATTTTAGTCAGAGGGTACATTTTTGGTGGATCACATGTAATGTGATGAGATGATGGTATAGATATCAGCTAATGACTATATCGTGATTATGAGATGATATTTACAGTGTTATAAGAATAACTTACTTTTTGCTATAATTGTATGAGTCTATCATATGAATATTAAACGATATGAACTGAACGTTTGGTAAAAATGTTTAAAGAAAAAAGTAGAATTATTTTCGAACTCTTCCACTCACTAAGCTATAAACTCATATATTTTTCCGTAATTCTCTTACAGGTAGCAATTGATTCTTTTAGCTGGAAGAGCCTAATGATTTTGGAATGAGAGCCACACGACATGTTGAGTGTTATAAACTCATATTGATGAGGCATAAAGTAAATAAATTGGGCACATCTCATTATATTTTACATAGCATTTAATTTGGCGCATATTTTGTAGTAAGTCATAGTCAGCCTTGATGATGGATCTGACATCTAGTCAGCATCTATAATCGGCGCATGTCATGTTCCTCGTCGATTAGGGTGATCCGGGACTGATCGTGTCAAAGTGATATCAGAGCATGGTTTATAAAGTTTTGAAAGTCTTCATAGTTCAAACATTGGCATATCATGCATTATTCAGTGTGTGTGGTTACATGTCATGGCGGCAGAAATCACTGGCTCTCTAGCTCGAATGTATGGAATCGAAAATAATAGAAAAGTATTTTTTAACAAATTTAGAAACGACTCGTATGTAAGTATGGTAGTTGTAATGATCTGATGGTTGGAAATGTTATTCGTTGTTGGGCTGGAACTATGTGTATATATAACCAATTAAGATTTGAATAGATTGTGATGATTTTGTGAGGCATTCGAAGTTACAGATGTTACAACCACTTAATTATCAATTTATATGTAGAACTACATGATTTTTTTTTATTTGCACATAGGAAAATTTTTAGTTATAACTTACATGATAAATACAAGGAAATGATATGATGTGTGATTGGTAATAATTAGTGAGGAATTTTAGTTATTTTTGAAGCCAAATGGTCTTTAGTGTTATCACGTTTTGTGGTGATTTGTGGCCACTTATATGGGATGATAATGGAAATCATCATAGTGTATATTTATGCTATATGATAAGAAATTGTGGAAGACAAAATGATGATTTGTTGATTGATAGATGACAATGTGTTATTATATATTTTAGACATCGAGGAAATTAATGGTAATTCCAATTATTTCGATTATTTGAGTTGTTTGATTATAAGGAATGTGTGGATAATAGGGATGAACTTCATAATGATTACTTTTTATGGGGTGATTTGCTGCTTTAGAAATAGAATTAAATGGATATGTGCATTTAGGTATGTTTATGTGAATTAAAAAAAATTAGAGAATGGTAGAGTTGAAATTTATTGAGATTGGAAAATTAACATGCGGTATATTGATGTGTGAAATGTTAACGTGATAAATATGAAAGTTATTATCTTGTGATATTAAGGAAAATTGACATAATTAAATATTTTAGGTGATACGATAGGACGATAAATGCCAATGTTACATTATCATAACATGATATAGTGGATAGAGTGTAAATGAATATAATGGTTGTCCTATAGCCAAATAATGTGATGATAGATTTGGGTTATAAAGTTAATTAATTTTGTTAAGGCCATTTGTTGGATTATTGTGTTATATTCTATATAATTTGAAAGCTTTGAGTTCAATTTTGAAGTTAAGATAAATTTATTGAAATTTTAGTGATGTAATTTTTGGGCTGTTTTCAACTGTATAGATCGTGAATAAAGTATTTCATTTTTATCAAAATATATTTGTTTAGGAATATAAATAAGACATGTTGGCTACGTCTAAAGTTTAAGATGATCATCATGTAAATTTATTCCAATTGTAGAACGATATCTTTAGGTTATACTCTTTATTGAAGGTCTTGTTCGATACACAAGAAAGCTTATGCATTGGTGATAGGCTGATGGTCTCTTTATGGAATAAGAGTAGAATTATGATAGATTAGTTGTTATAATTGTCTCTTCATGAAAAGAAAGAGCACCAAAATTGTGTGGATTTAAGGATGTAAAAAGTGTTGCTATCAGATTAAATTGTGAGAAAACATTTACTCTTGTATCAAAAGTTGATGAGGATTTGATTTATGATAATGGATTATGTTAAGGTTTAGGACGTGTTCTGAAGTAAAATGATGAATTATGAATTATATGATCGATTGTTGAAGAGGCATGAATAAAACATGAATTGGAGTTGGTTATATTAGGCTTATGTCATCACATTGCGAGAAATATCAATACTTACCAATTATCAGAGTTTAAGGTATATTTTATTAGAAATGGTGGATATGGAAATGGTGCATATATTATTATTGAGTGATATAGAATTAAAGGAAAAGAACATCATATTGAGTTATTTGAATTGTTTGTTGGGGATAACTAGAATTTTAGAAAATCATGAACAATTGAATTTTTGGAGATATTGTCAATTTAGAATGGAGATAGTTACCCTCAAATATTTTTGTTTGGGGATTCCAAATACACGAAATGGAGAGAAAATAGTATTTAAATCATTGTGGATAGATTGATAAACGTTACAAGATTTTTTTAAATGATATAGCCAGTTCATAGGATATATTTATAAAATTATATTTAGACAATATTGTTAAATGCATGGTGAAATTGGAGTATTTATATCTGGTTAGTTGTAAGAAGTTATATAATTAAATTACATCGTGCATCTTCTTTTGATAGAATGTAAAACACTATGAAGATAAGTTCAAAAGAGAGGCTATCAATTATGGTTTGTTAATAAAATGGTACTTGGATAATTATTTATTTTTCACTAAATTGACATATAAGAGCTAGACACAAGTGACTATAATTGAGGTTATATATAATATTGAAATATTCTAAGAACATATGACGAAATGGGCGGAAGAATGTTGTTCGATCTTAATATGTAACCATTGTTATTGAAAAAGAGCTTGATTAGAGAATAGTTTAAATTAGGACGTAAGATGAAGATTTGGAGAACATGAAAAGTAGTATTTTGAATTTCAATCTGGAAAAATAATTGAGTTTTCCTAAGGTTTTGGAAAAAAAAAAAAAGGTATATCATATATTGGCTGACAAAAATTTTTTTAAAAGGGGGGTTTTTAAAAAAAAAAAAAAAAAAAAAAAAAAAGAGTCAAACTTCAACAGAAAAAAAAAAGAAAAAAGAATAATATGAGGCGGTGGAATTGGATTGATATCAATCCAATTCCACCCAAAATCAAATTAAAAACACACACACACACTACACACTGGAAAGAAACGAGGCAGAGAGAAAAAAGAAAGGAAAAAGAAGGGGAAAAAAAAGAAGAAGGAAAGTTCGCCTATGTTGTTAGAAAATAAGTGGTCCACATTATTAGGCTTGAATTCCTCAATTTTGAAAGGTAAGTAAAAAGTTACTTATTGTCAAGTTATGTTTGATTTTATAGTTGTTAGATTGTTAGATTAAATTCAATTTTATTGAAGGGAATAAACTATGAAATTGAGTAAGATGAAAGAAAAATTAGTTTTAGTGATTAAAGAGACTTTAGAAATCGCTTAAACGTGAAATGATTAAGTTTGGGTATCACCTATTTAATTATTGAAATTATTTAAAATAATTAATTAATTATTTATTTAAAAATTATATCGTATTTCAGGCGACGACACTGACATCAGAACAGCTTACCAGCCAGGTTGATTTTGCGAACATAGTACTGTAAGTGGAAAAATATAAATATTTATAAATTAAGTATATTATCAAAATATGTGCAATTATGTGTTCGATTATATGATTATTATGAAAATTTCTTTTATTATGATACATGTGAAATTTCAAGGATTATTTATTGTATGTTTGTGACTTGGTTTATGAGACATGTGATATTGAGATTTGTTTGGTATGTGAAACGTGATATTGAGATCGACCAGAAAAGTACTCATGATTATGTACTTCTTCTATTTCATAGTGGGGCCTTGGCCGTGTTCTATCCTATACGAAGGGTCTTAACCGGCTATTGGTCTCGACCGTGTACATATAGTTCATAGAGGGGCCTTGACCGTGTTCTAGAATTGATTACCAGAGGTGTTGGAGATTGACTTTCGTTTACGGAGGGGGCCAAAGGTCCGTGTCGAAAGTGCTTAGCCCGAGGGGCGGATTACAAATTTTAGTCAGAGGGTACATTTTTAGTGGATCACATGTGATGTGATGTGATGAGATGATGGTATAGATATCAGTTGATGACTATATTGTGATTATGAGATGATATTTATAGTGTTGTAAGAATGAATTACTTTTTGCTATAATTGTATGAGTCTATCATGTGAATATTAAACGATATGAACTGACTGTTTTGTAAAAATGTTTAAAGGAGAAAGTATAATTATTTTTGAATTCTTCCACTCACTGAGCTATAAACTCATATATTTTTCTGTAATTTACTTACAGGTAGCAATCAATTCTTTTAGCTGGAAGAGCCTAATGATTTCGGAATGAGAGCCACACGACATGTTGAGTGTTATAAACTCATTGATTGATGAGGCATAAAGTAAATAATTTGGGCCCATCTCATTATATTTTACATATCATTTGATTTTGGCGCATATCTTGTAGCAAGTCATAGTCAGCCTTGGTGGTAGATCTGATATCTAGTTAGCATCTATCATCGGCGCATGTCACGTTCCTAGTCGATTAGGGTGATTCGGGACAGGTCGTATCATTTATATTGTTAAGACGAAATGAACCCTTGTTATGGATTTGTGGTATTATTAATTATTTTGATGTCAAGTAGATATACTTTCTTGAATGTTTAATATTGTTTTAACGACTTCTCAATTAATTAGCTACTGATTGAGATGATTTATTGGAATATATTGTTATCAACAGAGAAAATAAGTTGTTAGCTAAAAATAATAAACATTGTAAAGTCCGATAGAGGATAGATATATGCCTCTACACTTTACACAGTTTCCGTAGGTGTTCTAGATTGTTTAATGCATTTATCATGTTCACAGATTTCATCGAAAAATATGAAGGTTACACGATAGGAAAAGATTTGACAACTATCGAGAGAGATTTTCAATTAAATTAGGAATATTGACCAACAAGAACGATTACAAACTGTCACAATAATTTGTTATGCTAAAAATGGATTAATAAGGGAGATTCGACATGTTAGTAATACTTTCACATATTTGAAAAAACCTTCTAAATCGCTTTCTAGTTTAATTGAAAATTTAGATATTAGTATAGAAAACTCAAAATTTATTTGCTATTTGATTAAGGTTGCTATTAATTTTAACTTGATTGAATACTTACTCCTTGTGTGTTTGACTATACACTACTTTATTACTTGTTCACGATCTCGTTCACTCGTGAGAAACCAAAGGATGACAAGATATTTATCAATCTTTGTTTCACTTTATTTAGCATGACGGTACATTGAAAAACATATTTTGTTGCTCTCTACGAGACTCTTATATACAATTTATATCATACGATAGTAAAATCATAATTTTATATTGAGGGTAAATATCATGTAAGTTATAGACATTCATTAAAACATGATATGTTAAAGCCTTACTAGGGGAAACCCTATTTAAAAATCATAATGAAGGGGAAAAAAGTATATTATTTCTCTAAATAAGCTATAATAGTTGTCGCATTAAAAAATTTTCTAGGAAAATTCAGTAGAACAAAACATTGATCAAGGAAAAAAGAGTATGGTGCATATATACTTTCCGTCATGATAATATCCTTGAAATATATGATTCAAATATATTAAATCCTTTAAGGATAGTATTAGTAATCATGCCATACGAGGTGATTAAAATCACAATTATATTATGGATATCTTTATGTATTGAAATATAATTAAATATAGATTTGTGAATGCATCCACAAAAGGATAATTTATCTTTATAAATAAATCTTTGCAAAATTTATTTTAAGAATCACGCATTACATATTTCAACTTTATTTTCATTTCATTCTCATATAAATATAGACGTTTAGATGCTATGATTGTATGTCCAAAAATTTCAAATTTTTTTAGTATGATCAACTTTGTTAGGATGCATCCTTTTATTTGGCCAATTATTTATACGTTGGTATTATTCAACGAATTTCTTTCAATATTCTCATGAACATATGAGGATGCATTAAAATCAAAAGAACCTTCATTGAGATCATGCAAAACATAAATAATTGTCCCTTAACATCTAGAGGACCTTATGTGATTTCTACTCGTGCTAAATTCCTATTTCTCCTTCTAAAAGTAAATAAAAATCATACACTAATTCAATCAATGGCCAACTAATTGAAAAGAATTAAACTACTAATAATCATTCCAACTAAACAAACATTTAAAGTGAATTTTATTTTTTTTAATATAAAAACATCAAAACATAGGGTTCATCACTGTCTTAGCAACTATACAACTAGCTAGACATTATAATAATACGAAAAAAAAAATTAAATGAATAAACATCACTCAAATTAAAGGTTGAAACAAAAGATGGAATATAGTCTTTGTTAAAACCCCAAAAAAATGTATCTCCAACGTGGCCAACAGATCCCAATGCCTCTCACGTCCACCAAGTCTTGTTCTTGCACACTCAGGCAAACTGTTAGCCATACGTGAACTCCTCTGGTGGAGGTGGAATTGGCCACGCACACTCCGAATGTCTAGTCAATTGGGAAAACATATATAGGTGTAGGAGTGCTTTAGATGCGAGCCTCCAATATAAAAAGGGGGTCGGTTTTAGGGAGTATCAAATAGAATAGAGATATGGTAAAATTATAGTGTGAGAGCCTTGAGGGCCTAGGTTCTCTTGTTGTACGACTATCTCTTGGAAATGCTTAGAGCATCATTGGAAAAGGCATAACAATAGTCCCCAAGTTCATGTATAAATATTAATATAATGTGTGGACTTAGAATGTACAATATAAGTAGATTTTTGAAGTAGCTTATGAACCTAATTTAAGGCAAAGCCCTTAAATTTAGGCAAGCCTTTTGGAGAAGATGAAGTGTGTGATAAGGCTGAACTGGACTTGGGCAAGACCGTTTGCATGAGAGGGAGCCTATTAGTGAAGAGATAACCGTTTATAAGGCTAAATTGAACTTGATCAACCCTTTGCATAATGTAGAGCCCATTTGGGAAAGAAGTAGCTATTGATAAGGCTAAACTAAATTGGGCTAAGGATTTTTATAAGACCCTTTACATAAGGAAGAGCCCATTAGTGAAGAGGTAGTCGTTGATAAGGCTAAATTGAACTTGGTAGAGGCCCTTTTGTAGAAGGAAGAGCCATTCGAGAAATGGCAGCAGATGATAAGGGTAAAATGAACTTAGCCAAGACCCTTGGTATAAGGAATAGTCCGATTGGGAAGAGGCGGCCGTGTATGGACTTGGCCGAGGCTCTTTGTATAAGGAATATACCATTCGAGAAAGAGGCAGCAGTTGATAAAGTTGAATTGAACTTGGCCAAGGCCCTTTACAAGACCTTTTGCATAAGGGAGAGCCCATCGGTGAAGAGATAGTTGTTGATAAGGATGAATTGAACTTGGCTAAAGCCCTTTGTATAAGGAAGAGCTCATATTGAACCTGGCCAAAGCCCTTTGTATAAGGAAGAGCTCATTTAGGAAGAAGCAGTCGTGGATAAGGCTTAAATGCCCAGGCTCTTTGTATAAGGAAGAGTCCATTTGGGGCAAAGACAGTCGTTGATAAGGTTGAACTGAAGTTAGACCAAGCCCTTTACAAGACCCTTTGCAAAAGGGAGAGCCCATTAATGAATAGGTAGTCGTTGATAAGGCTAAATTGAATCTGGCCATGCCTTTTGCATAAGGAAAAGCCCATTCAAGGAAGAGACGGTCGCTGATGAGGTAAAATTGAACTTGCTCGAAGCCTTTATATAAGGAAGAGCCCATTCGGGAAGAAGCGATCGATGATAAATGAACTTATCTGAGGTCCTTTTCAAGATCCTTTGTATAATGAAAAGGCCATTAGTGAAGAGATAGCCACTGATAAGGCTGAATGAACTTGGCCAAAACCCTTTGCATAAGGGAGAGCCCATTGACCTCTCCTTCTAAGGCCATTTTACTTCATTACAAGGGAGAAACTGTCCCATGTAAGGGCTTCCTCCATGGTATTTGATCCATCCATGGGAGAGGTTAATCCTCCAAGGTAACAAGTTGTAGTTCTCTATGGGATGTATCATAATCGTCCTTAATAAGGCTATTTTCCCACATTACAAAGGGATAATCTTTATTGTAAAGGCTTCCTCCATGATGTTTGATCCATCCATGTAAGGGGTTAATCCTCTAAGGTAACAAGTTGTGGCTCTTTATGAGAAGCATCACACTTGTCCTTGATGAGGGTATTTTACCTCCTTGCAAGGGGAGAGCTCTTTATTGCAAGGGCTTCCTCCATGATATTGGATCTATTCCATGAAAGTGGTTAATCCTCAAAGGTAACAAGTTGTGGCTCTTTGTGGGACGCATCACACTTGTCCTTGATATGGCTATTTTACCACCTTGCAAGGGGATAGCTCTTTTTTACAAGGGCTTCTGCCATGGTATTTGATACATCTGTGAAAGGGGTTGATCATCTGAGGTAACAAGTTGTGGCTCTCTATGGGATGCACAACACTTGCTCTTGATGAGGATATCTTACCTCTTTGCATGGGGATAGCTCTCCTTACAAATGCTTCTTCCGTGATGTTTGTTCCATCAATGGAAGGAATTTTATATAGTTGAAACACTGATATATAGTCAAGATGAAGCCCTACATGGTGGAGGCTGTGATACATAGGTGAGACGAGGCCTTGTATAATGGAAGTACCGATGCATAGACCAGATAAAGCTTTGTATTATAAAGTCCAATATTTCAAGGATAAGGCCTATTAATTCATCAAGTATGGCCCTCTTTTCAGGGATCCGCCCTTCTTCAAGGGCCTTCTTTCTTTAGAAGTTATTATTCATAACCTCTTTTTTAGAGGCATCTATTTTTCAAGGATAGTAGAGGCGCTCATGCATTGACAAGAAGTGGGCTTCGCACTTAGAAAAAATTGTAGTTTTAAAGATGTTTTTATGCTTCATGAATGAAGCCTCTTAATTATTCAAATATGGTCCCTTCTTTAAGTGATGTTCCCTTCATAGCCTCTTCTTTAGAGGCCTCCCCTTTGTACGGTCATTACATTTTCAAAGGCCACCCTTTTCTGAGAGTCTTCATTATATGAGGGATGCTTTGACTTATAGGTGAAATTGAAAATTGCCTTCAAATTTCTCAATAATTTCATCTATAATTTTTATCTTTTACATTTTGGTCCCCATATTTTGATTTTTATTTTCGATCATACCTTTGATAAATTGCATCCAAAGTCCTTCAAATCTTGACACTCCTATACTTTAGTCCCATTTTTAGTCTCCAAAAAATAGGCTATAAGGGAGAACCCCTAAAGAAGAGAACAAGTTTGAAGATGAAATTATAATACTTTAGTCCTATTATTTCAAGGTACGAAGCTTAGGCATTCTTTCTATACTTTCTCCATGGGATGTTGTTGGTTATAGTTTGGTTTCCCACAGACGGTGTCAATCTATTGACCCCAAAAAATGTACCTCCAATGTGACCAACAGATCGCAATACCTCCCGGGTCTACGCAAGCCTTGTTTCTACAAACTTGGACAAACTGTTAATCACAGGTGGCCTCATCCGGTTGGTGAAGTCAGTGGAGAAGAAAAAATATATGGGTATGTGGGAGCTTTAGGCATGAGTTTCCAATATAAAAAAGGGTCGGCTTTGTGGATATGGGAAAGTTATAATGTGAGAGTTTAAACTTGCCTTTTCCCCTAAAAGATACCAAGTGTAAAAAGACGAGCACCCCTATTATGTAAAGCTTGTACCAGCTCTTGAAAAATGAAGTCAAGTGTGCCATGTTCCATCAACACACTAAAAGGTTTATACGATATATCCACTGTGGAAGTAGGCCAACATTTCTATATGGTCGACTTATCTGGAGCTAATGAAATGCAACAACATAAGGCGATCCAAGGGATACATGTTCCTTAAGTCAGCGAAAGCACTTTAGGTAGTACGGCATGGAATTGCCTTAGTTGAGTCTCTTGGACGGAAAAAAAAAAGATGGAAATGGAAGAAGATGATGAGTAAGATCATTGGATGAAGAGACTCGTGGTCTCATCCTAACAGCTGGGGCCTCATGTCATAGGCATCAATCAGTCAGACCTAGGCTCAAATGCATTTAATGTTATAAACATTTGCAACCCGATGTTTGACATGTAAGACTATACTTGATTTATTGATTGAGTAGAGCCTTTTATTTAATGAGTTGTCACAGCATCCACTGGTTACGAGATCTTGTCTGAAGATATTCCCTAAGATTTCTCTACCTACCTTACATGGGTTTCGGCTCCCCATCGGGATTCGGCTAATAGAGATTCTGCTAATTACGGTTCAAGCATGGGGGTTCGACCAAATTGCTACATGTACAGAATGATGTGAAGTGCGGGTATAGGGTCTCTTGCTATGTGGCCGCCACTTGGCAATGCTTAGACCCTCGTTGGAAGAGGAATAACAGTCTTGAATCTTGAATTCATTTAATGGTTCTTGATCAATCTGTTGATATTTTCTTCTTCAACTCCAAGCAAAGATATATAAAAAGATGGAGAATTGATGTTTAGTGTAATAGCATCTTCAAAGTTTAAATGAATTTCTCAATTTGTATCCAACGGCCCCTTATTCCCTACTAAATATGTGCTCTTCTATGTACAGGAGCTTCCTAACTTTCCCTAATTTCACTCATTTGTTCATTCCGAGTCCTTTCCAATGTATAGTATTGATCCTTCAGCTTTGAATTTATGTAATTAAATCCTCCACATTCTACAATAATACGTGAATGGTTTGATGCAAGTTCTAAAATTTGCACTGTCTGTAAATATTTTACATATTAAATTTAGCTCTTGAAACTTATGAATCTTATATGATTGACTCATTATTTTTCAGCTGATTATGTGAAAATTAGTTGGTTTTTAATTACTTTGAATCAACTCCAATTAAGTTCCAAACTTCGTTTTTTCACTCCGAGTGCATTCAAGCTGATGATTTACTTACAATTAACATATTTAACCTACATTAACAGATATCCTTTCAATTAACAATAAATAATCAAGAATAAAGATCCGAATAAGTTTAAAAAATACACTTATCAAGGGACAAGAAATCTTCACTATTACTTAGAAAAGTGAACTTATTTATATTTTCAATTTTATAATCCATTTCTAATTTGAGCATGGAAGAAAAATGCTAAAAAAAAATTCTATCTTGTCGTCTAACATTTCATTGTAAGGTTAATGGCAATCCGAAAAGGTCATCAAAACTAATATATGTAGATTCTATTGTTAATAAATTGCTCTCATGCGAAGCCAAAATATCTTCAATACTGTATCATTTTTAATTTGAAAGTAATGTTATGAATTGCACGTTTTCATGTGGCAATAACTCACAATATTATGATCAATCGCTACTTATAAAATAACAAAAAAGAAAAACATTTTTCACAAATAGAAATTACCTATAGACGGCCTTCATTGCTGTCAACAACAAACTAACAACGAATGGGATGGTTAAATTTAATTCTATAATGTTTGAGTTCAAATATATTTTAAATTTATTATAATGCTTTTTGATATATTTATTATTCTTAGTATGTTTTAAATTTTTGTTGGTATATATTATTAGAATGCTTTTAATAAAATTTCAACAATTTATGTTTAAAAGCATCTTACACATAATCTGTATTGAAAATGATCTCTAAGGATTAGTATATATATTGCTTATATAGGTAAAAACCTCGATTTAGAGGTGAATTGAGAAAATAATAGTGATTTAGAGCTCAATTTGGGCAAAAGAATGGAAACACAAAAGTGTCAAAAAGTATTGGAAATCAATTAGACGAAATTTGAAGCAAATTGTAAGAGTTCATAAATTTTGGAGACCAAAATGAACACTTTGTAAAGTTTGGGGGGTAAAATGGAATAATTTAGGTGTTAAAAGATGAGGACTGAAAGGTAAACAACCAGAGACTTAGGAGACCAAAGTGTTTAAGAGCTAAAATTTGGAAAGGGTGCCTCCTATAGCATTGGGCGACTCCCCTTGGAAGAAGTTTATGGAATAAAGGAGCATGTTCATAGAGGTCTGGTTGCCCTAATGCATTGGGTGATTGTCAGAGTACTCGACTTGATGTGAAAGTTGATTTCTAAAATTTCCCTTCTGGTTCCCATTACTTCAATTTATAATATTTAGGACAGTATTTTGTTGGAAATATGGATTCAAAAGGAAGTAAAAGTATTCAATTTACATGTAATATTATCTTTTGAAAGATTGCGTGGTTCAAAAATAAGAGAGAGAAAATAATAATTTAAAATAATGGAGCCAAACGGGGGCTTAAATTAAATGGCAGTTCGGGTATTTCCATGACACCAATATCAAGACCTTTTGGAGAATATAAATAAACTCAATTTAGGTCAAAATAAAGGAGGAATTCCATACCACATTATAGAAAATCATAGAGGGAGAATTACATGCTAAGATTATCCAAGTTTAGGGAGAATTACATACCAAGATTTTCCAAATTATATATTCTGTATTTCTCTTGCATTTTTCTGATCAAAACATGAAACACTAAGCACTTTGTAGCTAGGATGGACGATAAAATTTCGTAGGCTCTTTGATGAATTAAATACACCTTTTTTGTCCGATTCCTTTTTTTTTTCAGTTGATTGTTTATTATTCTTTAATTATGCTTTGATATGTGAGCGGCATTAAAAAGTGTTTGTGATATATATATTATTTTTCAGATGTTCATTATAAATTAGCAAACGGTAATGAAGTTCATTATAATTTAGCAAATGGTAATGAAGTTGTAGTCTTATAATTAATAGATAGAATCATATAGTGATGATTTTCGTGATTTACTGTGTGCTTATATATTTCAATTATTGTAAATATAGTAGTATTTATGAATGATTTTTATACCCTTACAACCCTAATCATTATAATTGTTGTATTCCTTATAGCCTAATTATTACCAATACATATGAAACTTTGGTTTTTAATAAAACACAAAAGTCTATTGATTTTTCTATTCTATTCTCTTTTCTCTCTGTTTTATAACATGTTATCAATAAGATTCTCTCAAAATCAAAGTGAATTAGTTAGAAGTAATAAGTTTTATAAACATAATCATCTATCATATGTACCAAAATTAATTTGGTAACACGTGAATTTTAGATCTACAGAATCATATTATTTTTTGCCACAACGATTACATGGCCCTACCTCAATTTGTTTATTGTATGACAGATTCTGTCGCCAATCATTACACTTGAAAAAAGTGTTTGCCTGATTAAGCCGTTGTTTGTTTTTCATTAAATTACATTACATTACATTACATTACATTACATTCTATTTTTCTCTCTCCTATTTTCAACCACACAATCTTCCACAAAATAATATTACACGTAAATCGAAATTTTTTCTTTCTTTTTCAACCACTCATTTTTCAAAAAATACTATTCTATACATTAAATTTTCCCCGTAATGGGGGCCAAACAAGGGCTAAATGTGATTGTGTGTAATGGTTTACACGTAATTTTTTTTTTTTTTTAACGAGGTGTCCCAGCTTGCGTCAGACTATATCGCGAGATGTGCCCTTGTTGGTTATGATTTACATGTAATTCTATTGATTTGATAATGTAATTTAGTCAAAGCTAGCATACAAAGATAATGATTACTTTCCACTCCAATGATTAATTTTTAATGCCAAATCTATGCATGAATTCATATGTTTAAAGGTTCAACCCCAATCTTAAGGGTCTCCCACTGCCCTTATTCTGGAGCATCGTGAGGGAGGTAAATCGCAGGTTATGCCTTCAAGGGTACAGAGTGGAAGGCTGCTTGTACACTTCCACTTACCCAAGAGCCAAATCCATATTTCAGGATTTGAACCCTTGACGCAGCAGTCTCAAACAAAGTTGAATTTCTCCACCCTCCCCTTTTACCACTTGGAGATGTGTCTTGGGGGCTGCATGAATTCATATGTTTACTTTTACGTGTGTTTGTGTTGCAATTCTTGTCTGTCAAGATTTATTCCTGTCTTCCCTCAATTTATATGTAAGACAGGAATTAATATCCCACGTCTTTCAATAACTAAAAAAAATGTCTGCAATGATTTCATATTTCTCGAAGATTTGAACCATTACTCTTTAGAGGTTCGATGCCCTTGTTCAATCCCCATTCTTTGGTAAAAATACATTTTTTCATAGTGCTTGGAAATTATTTTAATCACACATTTTTCAATAAAATAATATTACACATAAATTTAAAATTTTTCTTTATTTTTTAACCACATATTTCACATCAATATACTATTCAAAAATTTATTTTATCCCCCAAAATAGGGCTCAATCAAGGACTATGTATTTCATTCTTTTTATCCCTTCAGCACGACACTCAATAAAAAGAAAATGTGTGTAATTATGTCTAATGACTTTATATTCTTGCATGTGTAACTATGTTTGCTGAAACGGTATTTATCGTTCAATTAATTATTACATTCTATTCTTTTAATATGCAATATAATTTATGAATTTAATATTATTATATTTGTTTATTATAAAATTATTGTTGATCATGAAGTATTACCACATTATAATTAATACTTTAGAATAGACCTGAGTAAAAAAATTGAAAAAATAGAGCAAACCAATTGAATTGAACCAGCTCGGGTTGGTTTGACATATGTAATTGACTTAGTTTATTTATTTTTAAACGAAATCATGGTGGATCGGTTAAGCCATTGTTTGAAGTCTCAACTAACTAATATAACCGAACCAAAGATTCGATTTAAGAGCTAGAGTGAGTTGGTTTGGGTTGAAATTCACTCGAACCGACTAATTTGGTCCGGGTTTCAGGTTGGAATCGAAACCCATCCAAACCAAATCACAGGCAGGCATACTCTAGATGAATATCGACTGTTGCTTTGAAGAAGCAATACGAGAATACAATGTGCTTTCAACGTAGCACATATTTTGAAAAATATACATTTCGTTGCATTCTTGAAAAAGCACAGCTGAAAATTATATTTATATTGAATGAATATGGTGTTGATGTTCTAAAAGAAAAACAGCCCACCTCATATAAATGTTCCAAAA
Source organism: Olea europaea var. sylvestris (assembly GCF_002742605.1). Classification (NCBI taxonomy): domain Eukaryota; kingdom Viridiplantae; phylum Streptophyta; class Magnoliopsida; order Lamiales; family Oleaceae; genus Olea; species Olea europaea. Next base: position 14,153,080 of record NC_036246.1, read on the forward strand.
AGAATATTATCTACTCCTAAAGAGCATGCCATTATAATTTCAATATTTCATAAGAGACAAAAATGATACATATTAGTAGTTTCAAAGAATACTGTATTGTGCAGCACAAGTTCATGCATATTAATATTTTAGAAGAATATTATGATTAATAAAAATGTATCAATATTCCTAAAAAATATTGTTATATTATTTGTGAATCATAACTAGGTTTATATTAATATTTTAGAAGAATATTATTTTGATATCATAGAAGACTCAATACTGCTTTATATTGAAAATAAAATCTTACATTGATAATAATTTGTTCTCTACTAAATTAAAGAAAAACGTGATAAGTTTCTAAAATATGTGGTATAATTGAAAAAACACTATATTGAACTAGAAGTTCGATTTGATTTTATTGTTTAGCATGACCATATGATCATAATTGGATTAATAATGACGTGAAATTTAAAATTCAAATGGACATTCAATGAAGAATCAGAAGTTTTTCAATCCAATGAATTCCTATATGTTATTTTTTTATTATTATCAAAAGTTGATAATTTAATATCACTAGCTAAAATAGAGATTGAATTTCCTATATTTCTAAAAATTAATTAGGATAATAAATGGGATCCCATCATCCTCTAGGTTGACATTCTAAATACAAATTGTATCTAATAAATTTGATACGTATATTAGATGATTGCATAGCGTTCATAACCTGAAGTTCGTGAAATTACTGTTCAAATTTTAAATTGAAAGCATAATTTTCAAATTACATTGAAAATGGTGTGTCTTGTCAATTCTAGTGATCTAAATCTCAACATTTTTTACGTTTTAGTTGAGAAGTTGACAATGTTGCTTGTTAAATGCCTCCTATTAATTCAATTGAGAATATAGTACTTCCTATTTCTATTTAGGGAATGTTATTACGTATCATGCCAATATCATTATTATCCTTGCTCTAATTAACTTATGGTTAGAGCATAATTTTTTCATCTAATTATTTTGTTAGTGTAGTATATGTAAAATTAAACTAAAACAATGTATTGAAATTGAAAGTAAATAATGTTAAGAATAAATGAGTAGTTTAAATCCTTATATAAAATATCAAGCCCTAACAGAGTGATATTTTATAAAACGATTTCCTGATTATCAATTCGATTGGACAATTCTTTCACCATTAAGAGAAGGAATGAAGAAGATGAAAATAATGTACAAATATATCATTATCTAAATCCTCGCAAAAGATAATTCGAACTAGAAGTTCGAAAGGTAATTCACTTAGATGCATTTATTGATCAAAGAGATCAACAATATCTCACACGCACACTTTAAAATTTTCAACTCAAAATAACATCATGAAGAACACTTAGTTAAAATTATATTTCATAAATTTATGGCAAATCTGAAGCATGATGATATTTGATTCTAAAATAAAAATTTTCAAACAAAAATGGAGCAATTAGCAAAGATCGTCTCATTGAGGAGGCATATACTCTTCATGAGTATTTAGACATAATAAATTATAAAGCTCCAGAAGGGTTCAAGTACCCAATAATCTGAAAATTAAGATATCTCAACAAGTTGTGTCATTATATAAAAGAATATAATTGACAAAGAAAAAGTTGTCGACAATACTTTTGTAAATGATGCTTTGTACCATATAGCAAGAAATCGAAATAAAAGAGTCGAAATATATCGATCAAATTATGATTGGCCAATTAAAAGGAACACAATCCTAAATTGAATTTATTAGAGAAACCTAAAGCTTCTAGGTCTGCAGTCTAGAAATCTAAGGTGTATAATTATGGAAAAGGAAAATGAGAAAACTATAGTTGTAACATGAAATGTACGACTTTCTATATAGTAAATTTCATAAAGACTTGTATAGATAGATGAATTATCTAGTGATGGATCCAATCACGAGTATCTATCTTGTTTGCCTAACAATGCATGAAATTTGATATGCATATAATAAATTTATTATAGTAAACTCCTCTGACATAGTTATTAATAAGGTAATTAACACAAAACGTCTTTACATTTCAATATTATTGTGCAAAATGTCATTATCTTTCATTTGTTGACATTTTCACCATTTTTTTCACATTTCATAGTGGAAAAATGTCATTTTCATCGAATTTCTAAATAAAAAAACTAAAATGACAAATATGCCCTCTTAATTAAAAATAAATAAAATTTTGAAGAACAAATTGTAGTTATACTCTCGAACTTTTTGAAAACTGAAAATGAGTCCAAATAAATTATTAAAATTATAATTAGAAAAAAAAAAGAGTCTCTGCCTTTCAATATTATTGAGCAATTCGTCCTTATCTTTCATGTTTTGACATTTTGATATTTATTTTCACATTTCATTGTAGAAATCATCATTTTCATCCATTTTTTCAATTACAAGTTGTAAAATGACGAATATATCCACATATCTAAATAAAACAAAAGGAAAAATAAAGAACAAGTTACTACCATACTCTCAATTTTTTCAAAAAAGTACAAATAAATTTCAAATAAGTAATAAAAACAAAAACAAAACAAAACAAAATCTCTTTCTATTTTTTATTATTTATTAAGAATTTATTTGTATTTTTTTGAAAAATTTGGGAGTATAGTTGCAATTTGTTCTTTTTTTGTTTTATTTAAATATGAGAGTATATTTGCCATTTTACAACTTTTAATTGAGAAATTGATGATTTTCACAATGTACTATAAAAATAAGAATGAAAATGCAAAAAAAGGTAAGGTATAGACGTTTTGCACTATAGGGGCATTTTGCGCTAATTACACTTTTAATAATTTATTTGGACTCGTGTAGTTTTTTAAAATATTTGGGAGTACGACTGCACTTTGTTCTTTAATTTTCTTTTCTTTTTAGTTTTATTTAAATAGTAGGTTATATTTTTTATTTTACATTTTTATTGAGAAATTGGATGAAAGTGACATTTTCTGCAATGAAAGGTAAAAATTGGGGTGAAAATGCCAAAATATAAAAATGAAAGATAAAGATGTTTTGCACAATAACATTGAAATGTAAGAACGTTTTGTACTAATTACCTTTATTATTATTACCTTGAAAGATTTTATATACTTGAAGTATATAATTCAAGTGAGATTATTAAGAAAAGGTGTAAATTAGCATTTTACTCTTTACCCTTGACCAAGGTTTTGTCCCATTGGATTTACCTTGCGAGAATTTTAACTAGACAATTTTAGTAGCGTATCAAAGAATAATGTACCATTATTCCTTTTTTAGGTTTTTTTTATATGATTTTTCCTAATGAGATTTTTGTGTGATGAATATCCATAACATACAAGACATTTACCCTAAAAATAATACCCTATATGTATGAGACTCTCAAAGAGATTAATAAAAGCTAATTTTCATATCATAATGTTTACGACAGTCATTAAAGGCTGATAAATAGTTGTATCAAGACGATGTTATTTGAAGTCATTGACGTAAAAGATATATCAATATTAAAAACATTGAAATCAGGGGAGTAGCTGTACATTTTTTTTTTTCCTTCGACCAAGTTTTATCCCACTAGGATTCTTTGACAAGGTTTCAACGATACAACATTTTATTATTCTAAATTATTTGTACTTTTTTTTATTTGTTGACATTTTTGTCCAATCAATTTTTTGCCAAATAATATTTCAATAAGCTAGTTATTGTATAAATAATCATTCAAGAGGAAGTATCGTAAATATAGTAGTATTTATCAATGACTTTTATACCTTGCAGCTCTAGTCATTATGACATTTGTATCCCTTGTAGCCATAATTTCTTTTATATAAATACGGGCTTTAGTTTATAATAAAACACACAAATCTATTAACTTCTTTATTCCATTCTTTGTTCTCTTTATTTTATAACAGCAATTTAATTATTATTATTAAGTTCAAATATAAGTATAGGATTAATTGACCTTGAGATAGACTATCGATTATAATTAAACCATGATTTTCATCTTATGCAAAAATTGATTATCAATGAATATTTAAGAATTAGGATAGGTATATCTATTCTCCTGGATTTAGTATCCATTACCAGCATGCAAAATAAGAACAAATCATAACTCAATAGATATCTCCTCTAAAACACTTGAAACTATAAAAAAAAATTCTTCATTATACCGTCGAGACAAGTGTATAAATTTTACTTATCAGGTCCAATTGAATATACATGTAGAAATATATGTTTGAATAATAAAGGGCGATAAAATGCTATAATTAGTAATTCCAAAAATAATAAATGACATCGGAGATGAACTGTTCAATAGCACCACTAAATTTCTTTTATAGTTTCTACTATCTAATATGAAGAATTAACAGTAGTTTTTCTATTTTTCTGATGCCATCAACAGTACCTTTCAAAGTTAAAGGTAAAACAATATTAAGCCCTATTTGGTATTTATTTTAATTTAAGTCAAAGTCAACAATTAATTTTAATCACAAATTTTATGGAAACCAAATTTTTCAACTATATGTTTTATCAACTTTTATCAAAATCTACTAAAACTAACAAAAAGACTAAGTAAATTAAAACCATATTGGGATCAACTCATAAATAAGTAGGAGTAGACTCAAAAGTATTGTTCCAATAATTAGGCATGGGCTGCGCTAACTTATTTTAAAATTCTAGTTGAGATCTGGTTCATTCCAGGGCCGTATATATATATATATATATTGTTGAAATCTTTGAAAGTCAAGATGTCATATTTTATGACCTCTAATAAAATTTTGTAACCCATATTTAATCATACACGTCACGATCATAATAAACACACAATTTATGATCACGATCAAATATTAGTCACAAAAATCGCACAAGGTCATGCTGCCAAAGATAAAATTTACGGATTGCAATTACATATTTAATCGTAAATCACACATTTTAATCATTCGCGTATTACTAATGGATCACAAATTATTCAATAAAGTAGTCAAAATCACTCTTCTCACTCCAACCTCATCCTATCCCATTCTACCCTAGTCGACACCAACTAATCATCATTTCACCGCCGCAACCACCATCAACTACATCTCAAATCCACAATCACCATCACCAATTTCACCTCCAACTCACGACCACTACAATCATCTCAAATTCACCATCACTTGCACCGCAAATCCACCCCCACCTGTACCTCAAATATACAACAATCACCACCATCTCCCTTCTAGATCTACTACACGTTGGACCACCACCAACTACAGTGCCATCACCGGGAACTGCCAGATTCATTGCTATCTGCTAAGCGATGACATGAAGTTTCAGTGCATAAAAGCTTGATTATTGAAATTGAAAGTTAAAAAACAGGTTTGAGTGCAATTTCTTCATTCTAAATTTCTAATATTATGGCAAATTATCAAATATAATTGCTGCATTAATTGGGGCCTTTTTTTCTTTTTCTTTTTTTCTTTTTAATGAGAAATACTAAAATCGAGATGAATGGAGGTACCGACGTTTGAACTCTTGACTCGATAAATGAAACTCTTTAAAATTTAATACATTTTGTACTCAAATAAATACTTTAATCGCAATTCACTAAAAAATAATCAAAGAAAAATGGGTTAAAAGCTCTCATTTTTTTTATTTTTTTTTACGGGAGAACCCTTAGTCGCTATCCTTCGAGTGCGCACTGGGTAATACAATAACCTGCAAACTATGTCAGCCAGGTAAACCGCACTCGACAAACCCAATGATATATGCTCGATCGAAAAAGTATTGGTATGGAAAATCAATAAATACTTTAATCGCAATTCACTAAAAAATAATCAAAGAAAAATGGGTTAAAAGCTCTCATTTTTTTTATTTTTTTTTACGGGAGAACCCTTAGTCGCTATCCTTCGAGTGCGCACTGGGTAATACAATAACCTGCAAACTATGTCAGCCAGGTAAACCGCACTCGACAAACCCAATGATATATGCTCGATCGAAAAAGTATTGGTATGGAAAATCGAACTAGTGACCTAAAAGCTCTCAATCTTATATTGATGATTCATGGTTCCATATCACTACTACTACCAAAAGGCTCCATTGAAGATGAATATTTTATATTTCTCATCTCATGGAGTTTGTGGACAGCAACCGTCCAACTGAATTATTTGTACAATGAAAGATAAAGTTTAAAGACGAATGTGTTATACGAGTGTGCACAACCATTTAAATTCATTCCAAAATCATTTCTTCTTGTAAAGAGGAGGATCCGTTCAAAGTTCGATGTAACTTGTGGTTTAAACAACTTCTACCACAAGTTGAATTCGTTGTATCTTAGGAGACGAGTGCCATAAACTGTAACCACCGTTACGAGGCAATTTTATCTTAAGGAAAGAGTGAAAGTATCAAAACAAAAGGTTCAACATTATTCTAACATCTATACAATTAGTCAACCATCATATGATTACAAAAATACAAATTAAATGGATATAACATCACCCGAAATTGAAGTTTGGAAAAAAAAAAAAAAAGGTAAATAAATATTGAAAGTATTTAGTCTCTTCAATGCTCCTCGATCAATCTCCTTTAATTATTACTATTTTTTCAATCCAAGAAAGATGTTTGAAAGTATGTAATGATGAATTTTGTAAAAAATCTTCTTTAAAGCATGAAAATAATATGAATTCGTAGATCAAAAGCTTCTTTTTTCAGCTGTCCTCTTTGCTATCTTGAATTGGAATTTGGATATTCCTATAGTTTTTGTCAGAAAAATAATTAATAATGATTATATATTGACTTTACTCAATTAGTATAAAAATAACCATTATTTATTGTTGGGAAATGTAATAACGTTTGTTTTAATGTGGATAACAAAAATATAAGTTTAATAACGGAGAAATGAACTTAAACAAAGTAATAAAAAGAGAGAAGAAGAAGAAGAAAGCGATGAAATGATCCGAGGCAAGTGAATATACACTTTCCTTAAGACAAATTTGCCCCGCAACGGTGCTAATGGAGTAATAATAATAATCTCCCAAGATACAACAGATTACTTCCTTATAGTATGAGTACTTCAAACTTTAAGACAACAACAAACTCGAACGGATTATTTTCTCTACAGGAAAATATTTTTGGAATAATTTTTTGAGTGGTTTTGCAAGAGTTTTGATATAATGCTCAATGCAAATGTTATGAGAAGTATAATAGACATCAAAAGGGTCCTGTTTATAGAAGATGAGAGGTTGTGAGTGAAATGACACTCGTCAAACTTTGCAACCTTATGAGGGGAAGCATCACTTGCTATCACTAGCATGTTGCTCACCTCTCTCGCTCAAGCGCCAGTGTCATTTTTTCAACAGAAACTTTTCGCCAACCTGTCGCTTCCTTTTCGCTCTAGCAGCAGTCTCATCACTAAAGCACTAAGCGAGCGATGAAGTTAAGCAATTTTCCCGGCCAGTTTTTTCACTTTTCTTTCTAACTTTGAACCGCAATTTCTTATTCATTCAGAATTGGTTTTGAGATTCCAAATATTCTATGACGATATACTCAATGAGTAGAATAAGTTAGTCTATTTATATTTGTAATTTGCCTATCGAATCAAGTCCAAATATTTGGCTGATGTTGATACAAATTCACTTTTCATATTTTATACTCAACCAAAATTTTCAATCTTTAAACCAAATTCCAACAATCCCCCACCCATGAATGGATATTCAAATATGTTTATACTATGCAAAAAAATGATGCATTGTAGAAAAAGATAGCAGAAAAATACTACATTAGGTAAGGTAGTTTCCGATTTTGAACTTTTCTTAGTGAAATATCATCAGATTTACTTAGCTAATTGGTGAACTGATGTCTTAAACCATTCAGCCATTGGTGTAAATCAAGACAATAATACATACATAGACGTCTTTCCTAAATCGTCCATAATTCGCATGACTTGATTCATTTTGGTCCTGAACCACTCTTGATTTTTGTAAGTGTCTTAGAAAAATTCATCCTCAAAAATTTTCGTTTAAGCAACCCCACTTTACGCTTACATAGGTAACATCCTATTCATAGTATTTTGCCCTACTCCACTTGACTTAATTAAGATATAGAAATCATTAATAGTATATCTTAACCTTTAATATTATGCAAAAAGCATTTTAATTATCGTAGTAATGAGTTGGAAAGTATTTCCCTGAATGCTTCATTAAATCTTCAAAACTTAGTTGTTCTTTTGAACCAAGAATTTGGGATCTCTAATCAATAAGGTAGGATTACCATCACAAAGATTATTTTGTAGTAGGTTTTAATCACATTCCTTTCGATAGGCAACGTACTTGATCTTTATGTAAACCTTTCATGAGTGGATTCACGATGTTCTTTTTTGACTTCACATAATCTATGAAGATGATACCATTAGAGTTTAGTTATTTAATGGTATTGTGTTTACGAAGTATATATCTAGGCTTACCATTATACATGCTGCTTTGAACCCTTTTCAATAGCCGATTAACTATTACAAAGTATACTTATTGCAGGTACCAAGTTAGGCCAACATGGTATATTTTCCAAGAAGTTATGAAGCCATTATGCTTCTTCTCTAGCTTTGTTCAAAGTAATATACTCTAATTCCATCGTTGATAAAGCTATACATGTTGCTTAGTCAACTTCTATAATACAACAGCTCTACCAATGGTAAATAAATAACCAGTAGTAGACTTAGAATCCTTCATGTCGGATATCCAATTTGAATCATAATATCCTTCCAATAATGTGGGTTATTTTGTGAAGTGTAATCCATAGGTTCATGTAATCTTCAAGTACCTAAGAACCCTTGTTAAAGCCTTCTAATGATCATGACTTGGATTACTTGTTAATCTACTTATTCATAGCAAATGTTATGTCCGATCGAGTGCATTTTGTAATATACATTAGACTGTCTATAGCCTGTGAATACTTTAATTATGACACAATTTCACTCATATTTTTGACCTAGCTTAAACTTGTGTCAATAGAGGTTTTTGCAGGACTTTCCTCAAGTACATTATATCTTTTAAGTATATTCTCAATGTAGTGAGATTGAGAAAGTATAATTTCTAATGATCTTTATCCCTAATATCACATCAGCCATACCTAAGTCTTTCATATCAAAACGTTTCGTAACATTCTCTTGCTGTTTAGCATTACTATTGCCCATTATATTAACATGTCGACTACATATGGACATACAATCATATAGGCTTTTGGTGTATATTTTATGTATACACAATTATCACACTCGTTTATCTTAAATACATTTGACAACATTATTTTGTCAAACTTTTGGTGTCATTGTTTAGAAGCTTGTTTTAATCCATTAAAAAAGGACTTAACGAATTTACAAACATTTTACTTATAATTAGGAGAGACGAACCCCTTGGGTTGTTCCATTTATATGTCCTTTTCTAACTTACCATTTAGGAATGTCGTTTTTATATCCATTTGATGAATCTCAAGTGATATTAGATATGACTAGTTATATATGAACCAAAGATATATTTCATTTTCTCCAATTCGAATAACTTTATTTTGTGTTCATTATGTTTCAACTATTTTTCAAATTAACCTATTTTTACACCAACCTAGCTAAACAACTTAATGATGGAATGAAAAGGGACAATCTAACCCATTTAGCCTTTCCATTGTTCCCTGCAAATCCTTATTTGACTTGCTTGCTTTTATCAACAAAATACCAAATCTCAGAGAGAATCGGTCTAAGGATAGCTCAAAACTAGTCCAATCTCTTAATGGTCACATCCCCTTTTCCGACATGGGGAGTCTAAACTACATAAATAGGGTGTTCAAAACAAAACACTAACATATAGAGATTTCTTACTCTCCAAGAAAGTTTGAAGCTTTCTATTTGTATTTTCTTTTGCGGTAGCAAGAAGAAGTAGAGATTCTGTGCTTATAATAAGATAAATAAATCACAAGAACTCCTCTACGGAATTGGAAAAAAAAGCTTTTACCCAAATGACTTAGAGTTCCTCCGACGAAAACTCCGGGTTGGAAAAAGCGCTCAATCCCGCCTCTTCATTGCTTAGGGAATTGTCGTTTAATATCCAAAAAGAAAAAGGTAAAAGCAGCTTTCTGGTCACTAGCTTCTCAAGTTAGTGGCTGGATCACCCTGACAAGGTCGCTCTAAACTCTTTGAGCTGGTTCAAATTACAGGCCCTTCTACCTTTTGGGAGCGACATCTATACGCGTAGTGTGGTGCTTGGGCCTACCCACCTTATTTGTTCCATGATCTATGGGTTTGCAGGAGCTTGAAATAAAGGATTCTTTTGAAAGACAAGGAACATATCATTCTAAATTAAGAGAGTACATTTTTCCTATATATCATCTACTATGAGGAAAGATGAAGCTCTATAGTCATCCATCTTTATAGCCCATTGCGGGGTATAGGATATATAAAAGCAAATAGATACACACATCACACGTCCTGTAGACCAAAGAATAAACTAAGTAGACAAGAATAAATCCCTTCCCTCATGGAGGTCATCCCTTGTTACCTTCTAAGGATGTGGTAGAGGCGCTTGAGAAGGTGGGCTTGTGTAGAGGTCTTACAAAGTCTTGGGATTGGACATTACTTCTTCATTTCTCTGAAGTATTATTAACAATGTCATCAACGTTATTCTAGTTATGGGTGAGTAAGTATCAAAGAAGTCAAGTCCTTCCGTTTGTCTATATCCCTTGGCAACCAATCTAGATTTATATTTATCAATGGATCCACCTAGTTTTATTTTCTTTTTGAAAATCCACTTGCACTACAAAGGCTTATTTCCAAAAGGTAATGAACCAACTTCCAAGTATGGTTTTGCATTGTAAAATATATCTCATTATTAATAACTTCTTTTCAATGTGGTGCTTCTGGTATAGATATTGCTTCATCGAAAGTCTTTAGGTTATTCTCTACCATATAGGTTCGAAAATCTAAACCAAACAACATAAATATTCTAGCCCTTTTACTACGCCTTGATTTTTCCTCATAAGTATCATAAGTTCTTTTAATCGAACTCACATTTTCCTTATCTTTACATGAAAGATATTTTCAAAGAATGATGAATTTATTAACTGGTTCCTTTTATGAATATGCACTACTATTATTGGCGTATTTAATAAATATAAAATCAATCTTTTTGAGATCGATTTTCATTTGTTTCAGCTTAGACACTTTAGCTTTTGCCGAACACCCTCACAATTTTAAGTGTTTGTAAGATGGAGGATGACATTTCCATAGTTCATACGACGTTTCTTCCATTTTTCTTAAGAGGTATTTGTTAAGAATGCTATTGGCAGTTAGAATAGCTCCCCCCCCCCCCACAAGTTTTAGTATAGGCCCAAACTTAATAACATTGTGTTCATCATCTCTTTAAGAATTCAATTTTTATGTTCAACAACCCCATTCGATTGCGATAAGTAAAGTGCTATTGTTTGATGAATAATTCCATGTTCGGAACAATATTCTTCAAATGGTGTCTCATTTTCACCTCCTCTATTACTACGAATATTCTTTATTCGTTTATCAAGTTGAATCTCAACTTTCGTCTTATAATGTTTAAAGCCATCTAAAACTTCATCTTTACTCCTTAGTAGAGAGACATACCAATACTTTATACAATCATCAATGAAAATAACGAAGTATTTCTTACCATATTTAGTTTCAATAAATTTCAAGTCACAAATATCGCTATGTATTAAGTCTAAAGAAGTCGTGCTCCTTCGAACTAAGTGAAAAGGTATTTTGTCCAACTTTGCTTCTACACATACTTCACACTTATGATTAGGATGTCTGAAGCGTCGAAATTAAATTTTGATTCATAAGTTTACGCATAGATTTATAATTGAGGTGTTTTAATCGACTACCCATAAACAAGACAACTAAGGCATATAAGTAGAATTCAAAGTTTAATTCATAATGCTTTGTTTCGGTATAATTATAAGAAGGTTTTTTTGAACATTCCATCACATAGATATAATTTACCAATATACATCTCATTCTTAGTAGGTACAAATTTATCTGATACAAATACAAGTTTTAAGCCATTTTTGCTAAATAGAGACCTGAATACAAGATGCTTACTAATGGCTGGTACATATAGGACATTATTGAGGACGAGCTCTTTACCAGATATAATCTTCAAAGTAACTTTCCCTTGTCCGTCAACTTTAGAACTTGAAGAATTTTTCATGAAGAGTTGTTTCTCCATTTAATTCTTTATAGTTTGAGAACATGGTCTTATCTGCACAAATGTGATGAGTAGCACTATAATCAGCCCACCATTTCCTCAAATTTCCAATGTTGTTACATTCAGAAACAACGGCTAAAATATTCATCTCTTGTATCTCTTCAGAAAGAGTATCTCGTTCAACTACATTTGATTGTGGATTCTTCTTAGGCTTTCGACATTCATTTGAATGATGTCTGACTTTTCCACAATTATAACAGTTGCCATTAAACTTCTTGACATTCTTAGAGTTGTCTCTTCTTGGTGCATCACCAGAGATCTTACGCTCATTTTTTACAACCCTCGAACCAATTTCAACAAAATTTGCTCCCAATTGAACAATAGGCTTTCTTTCGATTTTCTATTATCTTCTTCAATCCTCAAACTGTCTATAAATTCCTCCATGTTCATTTCCTTAAGTTTGTGCTTGAGATAGTTCTTGAAATCTCTCTACATAGAAAGGAGTTTCTCAGTAATGGTTGCAATTTGGAAAGATTCACTCAATTCCATCTTTTTTGCATGCATGCTATGAAGTAGAGCTTGAACTTCTTATACTTGACTTATCACAGTCTTGGAGTCTACCATTTTATAGTCCAAAACCTTAACGACAATGAACTTTTTTGTTCCAACATCATTGATTTTGTTCATCTTCTTCAATGAATCCTATAGGTCCATAGCCGAGTCCAAACTATAAACTTCATAAAGTGTATTGTCTAATCAATTTAGGATGTAATTTTTGCGAAGGAAATTCGAGTGCTTCCCTGCGTCCAGTAATAAATAATTGACTCACGATTATTTTATCCTTCTTGTACAGTAGGAGATGTTTCTTTTAAGAACTTTGCTAATCAAAGTAGTAAGATAGAAAAACATCTTTTGTTACCATCTTTTGAAGTCCACTCCTCCAAATTTCTCCAATTTTTTCCATGTGGGATTGGACTATTTTGAAGTGGTATAGTCAAGGGTAGAACCTCATTGTTTGTTCCATCTGTCATTTGACTTGAATTAGTCTCAATAATATTCTTTTCTATTATACAAATATATGTTCGATGCACAAGATGAAAGAAAGGAACAACTTACGAGGGTTTGTTCCAAAGATGAAGAAACGGTTTTTAACAAACAACCACAGAAAATTTGCCTTAATTTTGCTGGGAAATGTAATAAAGTTTGTTTTGAATGTGGATAACGAAAGGCTAAGTTTAACAACACAGAAACGAAGTTAAAGAAAATTACAAAAAGAAAGAAGAAGAAAGTGATGAAATGATCCGAGGCAAGTGAAAACACTCTTTCCTCAAGACAAATTTGCCATGCAACAGTGCTAATGGAGTAATGACGATTGTCTCTCAAGATACAGCGAATTACTTCCTCATAGTAGAAGCACTTCAAACTTTAAGGTAACAACGAACTCAAATGGATTATTCTCTTTACAAGAAAATGTTTTTGTAATGATTTTTGGAGAGGTTTTGTAAGAGTTTTGATATAATGCTCAATGCAAATGATATGGAATGCTTAATGGATATCCAAAGAGTTCTATTTATAGAAGATGAGAGGTTGTGAGTGAAGCGACACACCCTAAATTCCACAACCTTACGAAGAGAAGCATCGTTTGCTATTGCTAGCCTGTCACTGGCCTCTCACTTGAGCGCCAATGTCACTCAAGCAACAGTCTCATTGCTTGAGCGTTAGATGAGCGATGATGTTAGGCAATTTTTCCTGCCAGCTTTTCCTCTTTTCTTTACAACTTTGGACTACAATTTCTCATTCATCCAAAATTGATTTTAAGATTTCAAATATATTACGACGATCAATTCGATGAGTAGAATAAGTTAATCTATTTATAATTATAATTTGACTATTAAATCAAGTTCAAATATTTGGTCGAAGTTGACACAAGGTCACTTTCCAAATTCCAATATCTATTCCGGTGCAATTGACATAACCACACATCTTATAATGCTATCTTTTAGTGCAAAATCATTATCGTAATTAATTACTTGTAACTAATTAAATAGCGGTTTCATTATTGTAATGAATTACCTGTAACTAATTAAATAGCGGTTATTCTTATCTACATTAGCTTTTACCGATCGCAAATGATGAGGGGGTATGTTTTTGTTGTTACATAGTTTGTATATAGTTTCTGTACTTAAAAGTGTTTTATTATTTCCCCTTAAAGTCATTTCAAAGACGAGTTTTACTCATTGTAATTATAATAATTGATATTAGAATAAATGCAAAACTCATCTTCAAAACAAACCTATCGAGATTAATTATAGGGTAAAGCCACTTTAACAAAAAAATGTTGACAAATACTTTGGCATAATAAGGGTTGGCAAGGTATGATTAGATGAAAACATTGACTTTGTTTTAAACGGTCTAATAATATGATGTTATATGACATTATGTCAAGGATTATATCAATCATTACGTTACTGCAAGTCAAACTTCAGCTTAACGATCTGAACTAGTTTTTATGCGAAGATTAACTAGTTTTAATCCCTTTCAAACAGTGGCTTATATTGTATCTAGTTTTCCAATATTTAATTTGTTGAAAAAAATGGTTTAATTAATAATTAAACGAATGCATCTAATAAGAAAAAAATATAGACAAACACAAATTTGCTTATATTTGATAAATTTTCCCTCATTACTGAAGAGGAATGTTCAATTTAATCAAAATATTAACTTTTTCGACCCCTTTTCGAGACTCAACTACCCAAATTAAATTATAAAGTTGAATGCACAAAACATGCACTTATCTATTACAATTTAGCTTTACTAATATTGAACTAATGGATTTGCATTGATTTGATCACAAGAGGTCCATCTACGCTCTTACAATTTACCTGTACAAATATTGAATTTTCAGCCAAAGTAATTAAATTAGCAAATTATTTCTTAATAGAGTCAAAAACATCAAAAATAAATAAATAAATAAATAAATAAATAAATAAATAATAATAATAATTGTACGAAAACTTCGAAGAATCTTGTAATCAAGAAAGAAAGACGGAACCATATAGCTGTTAATTAGGAAAACAATTGGAGCCACCAATTAGGAAAACAATTGGAGATCGAAGAACGATTGGAGCCACCAAGTGAGGTTTGCTTTAGAGGAGAAGAGAGACAAAACAAATAGAATAGCTACCAGTGAGGTTGCTTCAGAGCGTTGCTGGTCGTGAATCGCCACCGTCGGTGGTGATAGTAGTTTTCTTATGGAGACAAGGGAGAGTATAGAGAGAGGAAAGGTAAAATTAGGGTTTGAAAATTGAATTGGTTGGAATATTTAATATTTAAATTATTAAATCAAAACCTGATTTTTGCAAAATGAAACTGCAGCCCTGATTTTTGAATCGGGATGTTTAAACCCCTGAGTTTGTGTAATTTTCCTAAGATCTTAATGCCGTGATATTTTAAATCAGCTTGCCCCAAATTACATTCAAAGATTAGGTAGAGCGTGTAGAGCGTAGAATACTTAAATTGTATTTACATTGACAATTCAATGTTCATGGTCCATTTAAACTATTATAGGACTAGTGCACCTAAAATCTGCCACAAAAATCACTGTGAACCATTTAACACGTGTCACGATTGAGACCAAGGACAGATCCAATATTTTTTATAAGGGGGCTGAAAATTAATAAAGTCAATATATTCAAATTTTGGTAAATAACAAATAAAAACTAGGCAATCGGTTGGACTATATAGAAAATTGAAGAAAAATATATTCATGCTTTTGAACAGATGGAACCATTTAGTTTTCATTTGGACATCGAATCATACAGTGAAATCAATCCAATTTCTAGCAGATAAACATTAAACATAAATAGTTCAACATATCACGACTTTTTTAACACGTAATGTGCACTGGTCCACGAGGAAAGAACTTTTGCTACAAATATATACACAAATCAGATGAGACAAATATAAAATTCATTGAGAAAATTAAGCTTTAAGCCATATTTAATTGGAAAAATAAAACCAAAGATACATGCAAGCAATACAATCCTCTTAAATATACTACATAGAAACAACCTCCACTCCCATCAACCAAACAAATGCATAACAAAAGGGAATATAACAAAAAAAAGAAATAGAAAAACAAGAAAAGTAGCTATCAAGGAAAAATAAATATCATTATGCAAATTGAGAGACAACAATGCTTGAGAACCAATTTTATTTTAGTAAATCGTGAATCTCAAACATGGAATCTCCAGAGCCAATTCATTGTCTTTCCTCAAAGATCATTAAGTGCTGGTACGCTAAACTCTCAATACAAACGATTCAAAAGTTTTTCAAAATCTTTGCACTGAAATTTCGTCATAAAAATATGTCACTTTCTTTACTAACAAATAACATTTCTCCAGCAATGGATTTCGGGCCACAATATATCCTGATGTGATCTTGGTTAGGCCAAAGTTGGTCGAGAGTTTATTGATTGTGAATCAAGGCATCGGGATGGGAATTGAGCTTAGTTCGAGCCAACAAAGCTATACAAATGTGTGTTCGAGGAACGGAGTTCAAAAGAGCGAAGTTGGCAAGCCAAGGGCCAAGGTTGGTGTTGGAGACGAAGGCCGAAAGCAAGAGAATAAAGATGAATCAGGCAGCTACAATGGGAGAGCCAACCGGACAGCCATGCAGTCGCATGGTTGTCCAAGTCGTGCGACCGCATGGCATGAGGTAGGGGACCAGCAAGCGATCAGCATTTGAACCATGCGACTGCATGGTACAACTTCGGCGAAGAATTTCCTTTTATGCACGAGTAACCTATTTCCACTAGAATTATTTTCTTTCCATATTTCTAGCAGTGTTGGATGTGTTTACCATTAAAATTAGGATTTTTAGAAGTTATTTATTATTATTATTATTATTATTATTATTATTATTATTATTATTATTATTATTATTATTATTATTATTATTATTATTATTGTCTAGGGTTTATTAGTTTAGGATAAATACTTTCTCCTATTATTCATTGTGAAACTTTTTTTTGACATTGGATTAATTCAGAGGTAAGGTTGCTTCCATCTTTGCTCTTCGCGAACAATTTATTGAACTTATCGGGATAACTTCTCGTGGCGTTCACCAACCAAGGAAGATTCGTGGGTTTTTGAGATCACGGGGTAATTTATTGTCTTGGTTTCTTGGTTCAATAATTTATTGGATCGATCTTACAAATCCGGGTTTTGGTTTCATAAATTTTGTAATCAAAAGGTCAGCATATTCTTGTGGTTGTGTTGGTTGTTTGATTCGTTATTTTTAGGTCAAATTCCATAAACATTAATTTTTAGCTTTCTTGGGGTTTGTGTCATTGTTTTGTAGGTTAATAGTGATCTAGCTATCCGAGTTCACATCAGGTGTTATCAGAGATTAGGCACTAGAATCAAAGTTATATCCCTTTGCGTGTTTTTTTTTCTTCCTATTTTGGAGTTTTTGTTTTGTTCTTCATTGTTCTTCGTGTTTCCCATTAATTTTGAGTCATAGATCAAAAAGTTTTAATAGTCTATTTGTTTTGTGTTTTTGAAAAAAAAAATTACTGTTCGGCATTGTTCATCCGTACGCAGTTATTGTTCACGGGTTTAAAAAAAAGAAAAAAATTATTTAATTTCTTAGTCCTTCAACTTCCTAATCTTCAATCTTCCACAATTCAATTGTTATCCCACAAGTTTACTCCGAGTAACTGTTGTTGAGATCATCGATTAGAAGCTTGAGTGGTAAAAAGCCGAGTGGTGAGTTCAATTGAGGATAAAAGCCTAATATTGAGTGATTCTCGAGTGAAATTTTGGTGAGGCAGAAAATTTGTGAGCAATGTCTGACAGGTAAGGATCAAATTCTAGCCGAAACGGTAATCAAATCAACATGCAGGATGACTTAATACAGCGGTTTGAGCAGATGATGATAAATATGGAAAATCGGTTGGAAAATAGGTTGGATATGCTTGACGCGACGATTACATCTCTTAGTTGGGGTCAACGGGTGAATGTTCCTCAAGCTAGGAGGCCGGGTAGGCGGGAGCCTAGGATGGAACGAGAAGCATATGATATTGGCAGTGAGCTGGATGAGAATGAATATGGAGGAGAATTTGATGATGAGGCTGACATGGGTAGAGTGAGGCATAGAGGGGCGTGGTTTGAACGAAGGGGTAGGAATAATCATAGAGATGACATGGATGGCAATTGGGGTAACATAAAGATGACGATTCCACAATTTAGGGGTAGGAATGATCCGGAGGCTTACTTGGATTGAGAGAAGAAAGTGGAGTTGATCTTTGACTGCCATAACTATTCGGAGGAGAAGAAAATTGAAGTTTGCAGTCTTGGAGTTCACTGATTACGCCATCACTTGGTGGGATCAGGTGGTTACTTCACGACGAAGGAATAGGGAAAGGCCGATAAGCACGTGGGGTGAGTTGAAGGCAGTTATGAGGAAGAGATTTATACCGGGTCACTATTATAGGGAGCTTCATCAAAGGTTGCAGGGGTTGAACCAATGGTCGAGGAGTGTGGAGGATTACCATAAGGAGATGAAAATTCTAATGATTCACGCTAATGTGGAGGAGGACCGGGAAGTCACCATGGCACGGTTCTTGAATGGGTTGAACAAGGACATCACCAATATTGTTGAATTACAGCATTATGTAGAATTGGAGGATATACTACACGTGGCAATGAAGGTTGAGAGGTAGTTGAAGAGAAAATAGGGAGCTAGGGATCAACAGGGGCTTAATTCATCTTGAAGGTCTAGGTGGAGTGAAGAGAAAGTTGATGGGAGTGTTGTCAACAACAAAATTGAGCCACCTAGGGGAAAGGATGACAATGCTAGCAAGGTTGCACCGAAGGTGGAACCACAGCAATCTAGGAGTCAGGACATCAAGTACTTCAAGTGTTTGGGAACAGGACACATTGATTCTCAGTGTCCAAACAAACGAGTCATGACCTTGAAGGAAAATGGGAAAGTAGTGAGTGACAGTGATGAAGATGGCATGCCCAAGTTGGAAGTTATTAGTGATGGTGACGTAGTGGAGTATCCGGTTGATGGAGAAGCGCTTGTCTTGATGCGTGCACTCAACGTACAAATCAAGGTTGATGGGGAGGAGTAGCGGAAGAATATCTTCCATACACGGTGCCATGTCAATGATAAGGTATGCAACTTGATTATTGATGGAGTTAGTTGTACTAATATAGCTAGCTATACACTTGTAAAGAAATTAGGATTGTAGATGATAAAACACCCAAAAACTTATAAACTGCAGTGGTTAGATGATAAAGGAGAAGTTAGGGTTAATAGGAGGCTTTTGGTTAATTTATCAATTGGGAGATTTAAGGATGAAGTGTTGTGTGATGTTGTGCCAATGGATGCGGGGCATATATTATTGGGTAGGCCTTAGCAATACAATAGGAAGGTAAAGCATGATGAGTTTAGAAATAGGTACATTTTTTTATATGGATGGGAAAACTATTACACTTATACCTTTGACACCACAACAAGTGTATAAAGATCAGTTGAGATTGAAAGGTGATGTGGGGAAAATGAAAGACAAACGAAAGGAGAACTTATTTGTAAAGAAGAGTGAGCCTGGTGGTGGAAGTGAGTTGGTGAAGCCTAACATATCCCTCCCTAGTCTGCATAATTCTTTGCTGCATGAGGACTTTCTGAATAATAAACCACTCTTTGAATATCCAATTGATATGGAGCAATTGGAGCATTTATGGAGGGTCGAAGGGGAAGTATTCAATCATGGTGTGATGGAATATCAAAGTCACGATAAAGAGCTGAGTTATGGCCAAGCAGATGGAATGTGCAAAGTCTTTGAACCAGGCGCGGATTCGAGGACGAATCCTCTCGAAGATAGAAGGCCTGATGTGATCTTGGTTAGGCCAAAGTTGGTCGAGAGTTTATTGATTGTGAATCAAGGCATCGGTAAGGGAATCAAGCTTAGTTCGAGCCAACAAAGCTATACAAATGTGTGTTCGAGGAATGGAGTTCAAAGGAGCAAAGTTGGCAAGCCAAGGGCCAAGGTTGGTGTTGGAGACGAAGGCCGAAAGCAAGAGAATCAAGATGAATCGGGCAGCTACAATGGGAGAGCCAACCGGACAGCCATGCGATCGCATGGTTGTCCAAGCCATGCGACCACATGGCATGAGCCAGGGGACCAACAAGCGATCAACATTTGAACCATGCAATCGCATGGATTTCTATCATGCGGCTGCATGGCACTACTTCGAGGAGGAATTTTCCTTTTATGCGCGAGTTATCTATTTCCACTAGAATTATTTTCTTTCCATATTTCTTGCAATGTTAGACGTGTTTACCATTAAAATTAGGATTTTTAGAAGTTATTCCTTTTTTATTATTATTATTGTCTAGGGTTTATTAGTTTAGTATAAATACTTTCTCCTATTATTCATTGTGAAACTTTTTTTGACATTGGATTAATTTAGAGGCAAGATTGCTTCCATCTTTGTTCTACGCGACCAATTTATTGAACTTATCAGGATAACTTCTCGTGGCGTTCACCAACCGAGGGAGATTCGTAGATTTTTGTGATCACGGGGTCAAGGTATTCTTGTAATTGTCTTTATTTCTTGGTTCAATAATTTATTGGATTGATCTTACAAACCCGGGTATTGGTTTCATAAATTTTGTAATCAAAAGGTCAACATATCCTTGTGATTGTGTTGGTTGTTTGATTCGTTATTTTTGGGTCAAATTCCATAAACTTTGATTTTTGACTTTCTTGGGGTTTGTGTCATTGTTTTGTGGGTTAATAGCGATTTAGCTATCCGGGTTCACATCATATCCTTGTTTGGTTGGAAAGTTTACTTATTTGTACTTTTATCCACAAATTTCCCTGTTTTTACATAATTAAAAAGGTAGTTGAGTAAGAATCAGTAAGAATTGGTTAAAAAGTTATACATATTTAAACATAAAATCAATATTCATCAGAAAAATGAATTTGGGCTAAAAATTACATGAAAAAACCCAATATAGATAACCAATCTCATAAATTCAACACGATAAAGCTTACAGCCTGCCTTGAAACAACGGAGGACAAGATTTTTTTTTAGCTTGGGCTATTGTTAATTTGAACACGAACTATTGGTAATTTGGAGAAGGGCTCCCAAAAAATATATAATAGAAAAAGATAACGAGTGGATCTAGGCTGGAGCAGGCACAGACTATAGCCTAGTCTAGCTAGGAATAGATCCACCCCGATCGAGACTTTTGTTTTGTTTTATTTAAGAGCTTTCTTACATCTCATATCAAAGTGAATAAAGCTTGAGAGTTTTGCAACTTTTTGACTAAATACCTAGCGCTAATATGTTTTGCTAATCTTTATAAATTATTTATAATTAATAAATTTATTTTTATTCACATATTTCATGAAATACATAAATATTACTAATTTATTCACCATTATTCTATAAACAATTACCCATTATGAGCTCAAAGTAGCCCAACAAGGTTCCACTCAGCAAAGCTCAAGTTGTGTGGTTTCAGTTGAGATCGACTCAAGTTGGCAAGGTCAAACATTTGCTTAGTTAACTTAAATTGGACTATCATTGCATGGCATACTAATTTCTTATACAATATTTTATCAGGTGGTATTTTTTATACAATTTTGTTGCATATACAATTTGATTGATAACTTTGTTTAAAGTATGTGAGATGATCAATATTTTTGCCATTAATTTTAACGACACTTAAAACAATCAATGACATGGATGGTTGCACCTTATTGATTGTCAACATAGCTGTACAATTTTAATGTACAAATTGCATAATTCTTTTTTATAAAAAGGCTGACATGAGAGTCCGAGTGCCTCGACTTATGTGCAGCCCATGGCACCCGCCTCCTATTTATTCAGGATGACAGAAATCTTAAAAAGAGATTTTTTTTAAAATTTTTTTATTTTACTTAGCCCATGTTTGCCTCTTTTTAAAATAATTTTTTTATTCTTATATTTATTTACAACCATACATTCACACAATAAAATATTTTGTACATAAACTCAAAATTTCTTTTTACTTCTTAACCATACATTTCAAAAAATAATAATAATAAAAAATAAAAAAAAACTAATCAAAATCTTTTTCTTTTTTTTTTTAAAAATAATCGCCATCAACAATGTATAAGGAAAAAATTAAAAAATTATTATATTACTTTGTAGAAGATAAAACTATTATATAATAATATAATATGTCAATTTATTTCAAAAGAATCTTGCAGAGTATTTTCAGGGGGATAAACGTGAAAGTTCGTTTACTTATCCGATTTAGTTTGACCTTATGTGTAGAATTACTCTATTAAAAGCAACAAGTCACTTTTTAATAGTTTCTACATGGTTAATCAAACAGTCCAATTATGCTTAGTTGAATTGCCGCAATTTGTAATAAGAAAACAGTAAACAATACCAATATGATGACGGAGAAATCCCAACTAAATAAAAACTCTGGGATCAAGCTAGTTACCTTCACTATAGACAATGACCATTATAATTAGATGTTTTCTAACTAACTCTGCCAGATTTCCTGATCTACTTCATTTAATCTCCAAGATACTACTATCTTCTCCAGCTTCCTAATCTCGTACAATTGTCTCTTTCAAGTGGAATTTCAAGATTTACCTATTCTTGTTCTTATTTTTGCACTTGTAGTCCAACCTTTCTCAATCTTCAGCAGCCTCTGAAATTCCAATTGCGAAAGTACCTTTCTTGTTGTATTAAGAAAGTGGGTGTTTTGGATTTTGGATCTTTGATATTTTTTCCCAATCTATGGTTGTAAGATCTTAAAAATGAATGGATTGATTCAAGGGGCTGAATATGTTTTGCAAGAGAGGCACAATGTAAAACCACTTTTGAAAATTGAGCAAGGCTTGGGTATTTATAGTTAGAGAAGTTTAGGTGTTATAGGCCGTGAAAAACTTTTTAAAATCGCGAATTAGGGTTGGCCGAATAACACTGTCACTGGAGTGACCCTCCAGTAAGAAGGGAGCGACAAGTGAGCGATGACCATTCTATTTTTTTTCACTCGAGCAATGTCTTGGCGAGCAGCTAGCGAAATTGTAATGTCTCTTCTTCCTCATACAAAATTGCACCTAAATCTCTGACTTTTACACATGCTCAATTTAATCCTTTTTGTTCACAGAATCGCCAACTACATAAAACCTAACAAATTCCCTCTTTGGCGTTCTATGACAAAACTATACAAATAAAGTTAAGGTAGTAAAATAAACAAAACTAAACTAACCAAGCTCTATCTTTTGCATTCTTTGTTATACATGTTTCCTGAAATCAAAAACTCAAATACCCAGTATAAAAGCATGTGATACAAGAAATATAACAATTGAAGTTCATAATCATAAATAAGCACGCTAGTTTGAGACATGACTTAAATGTCAATGAAAATACCAATTGAAACATTAACATCACAAAACATCAAAACTCAAATAGTTGTGCATTATGATATGGAATGTAATGCAATTCAAATTTTCCCTTACTGTAAACTCTTAACATTTTTATGTTGTATCATAATCTATCTATGTTTCTCCCAAACGACTCCTAGACATAAAAATGCAAATGTCACATAAAGTGCAAATGTCAATGTATTGCCCCCTTTGTATATACTCTCCCCCTTTTTTGTCACAAATGACGAAGGGACGAATACCAAAATAAATATACGGCAACTCAAAATGCAATTGATAGCATGCAAGAGCATAATTAACAATCGGTAAACTTTTCCACATACTTTTTCAAGTTAGAATGGAGGAAATTATATAAATGACCCATGTGTGAAAAGTGTCACTAATCCTTTGTAAGTAAGACTCCAAATCTTAATTTTGTGAGAAACGACATGCAAAATATCACTGTCAATAAGTTTATTCTCCTACTTATGAAAGTCAAACCATTAAACACATTAGAACCTTTAAATGAAGCTCATTTTGCATGTATATTTTGATCTTTTCTTTTCACCCCCTAATTTTGACCATACATTTTTCAATATTTTTAAAGTTCATCAATTTTTACATCTTAAGCGTAGGTCCTTCTCCATTAACTGATTAAGATGACCCCTAACAGCGAGCTTTAGGCCAATTAACCCAAATCAATTGACCATAGGCCCTAGGTTTTAAGACACCCCACAGGCTTAATTGCCTAAGTCAAACAGGCTCCCCTCTTACATTTATCATAAGCCTCATAGATATCTTCCTCACTTTCAGAATCTTCTTCAGATTGCTCACCACTATCTATGTCCTCATTAATCTCACTTTCTTTGTCAGATCCACTCTTAGTCCAAGCAATAAAGGTAACGTATTTCCCACTTTCTTCATGAGTGGACTTCTTACTCTGATTATTCGAGCTAGACTCATCATCAATGAGAGTTACATTCATAGCCTTATCTTGATTTCTACTGTTGGTAGGGTACTCATTCCTCATATGGCCAAGACCATGAAATTTGTGACATGTCACAAATTTAGATCTATTCTTAGATTCACTGAGAGCACCTCAATATTTCTCTAGAGGCTTTTTCTTCCTAAATATTTTATGGAATATTTTTGCAAAATAGGCTAATTCCTCCTCATTAGGTGAATTTATGTCAGAAGATCCATCACAGTTACTGGTAGTAGTTTTCAAGGCTAAAGACTTTTTTTTGTAGGTTTAGCTGAGGTTAACTCATAAGTCTGAATCGATCCTACCAACTCTTTAACCTAAATGGAATCTATATCCTTGCTCTCCTCTATCGCCGTGATTTTAAGCCTAAATTACTCAGGTAAGAATCTAAGGATTCTTCTGACTATCTTAAACTCTAGCATTCTCTCACCTAGGTTGAAGCTAGAATTTACTTTGTCATTTAGACTCGCATAAAAGACATCAAAGGTCTGATCATCTCTCATTCTAATCTCTTCAAACCTAGTGGTTAGCATCTGCAATTTAGAGTTCTTATTGCCTGAGTTTCCTCATATGTGGTCAGTAAGATATCCTAAACCTCTTTAGCTACCTCACAGATGGACACTCGCCTAAATTCCTCAGGTGACACAGCCATAAACAAGGCATGTAAGGCTTTGTTGTTCTAATTATCCTAACTTTTCAGTATGCATAATTGCTGTCATCAAAATATAGCGAGACAATCAATGAACTGCTCATATATACAACTTAAGGTCAAGAATCGAAATTAGTCTATTATGCCACTTGAAAGTTTGTTTACTTATCCAATTTAGTTTGATCTTATGTGCGAAATTACTCTATTCAAAGAAACAAGTCATTTTTTAATAGCTTCTACATGGTTAATCAAACAGTCCAATTTTGCTAAGTTGAATTGTTGTAGTGTGTAATAAGAAAACAGTAAACAACACCAATATCAGAGAAACCTCAATTGGGTAAAAACTCACAGACCAAGCCAGTTACCTCTACTATAGACAATGACCGTTACATGCTGTCCAGCCAACTCCATTAGACTTCACTATCTACTTTCTTTAATCTCCAAGTTATTGTTGTCTCCTCTAACTTCCTGATCTTGTACATTTGTCTTTTTGAAGTAGAATTCCAAAAATCACATATTATTGTTCTTATTCCTGTGCTTGTAGTTCAACCTTCCTCAATCTTCAGCAACCTCTGAAGTTCCAATTGAGAAAGTACCTTCTTTGTTGTATTAAAGAAGTGGGTGTTCTGGATTTTGGATCATTGATGTTTTTCTCAATCTGTGGTTGTAGGATCTCAAGAATGAATGTATTGATTCAAGGGTTGAATATGTTCTTGGATCTTCAATGAATGATATGAATATGTTTTGCAAGAGATGCACAATGTACTACCACTTTTGAAAATCTTGAAAGGCTTGGGTATTTATAGTTAGGGTTGTTTAGGTATTATAGGCTGTGTAAAACTTTTCAAAATCGCGAATTGGGGTTAGGCGAGTGACATATTTTCGCTCGAGTGAAGAGGCAGCGACAAGTGAGGACGACCATTCTTTTTTTTCGTTCGAGCAGCGTCTTGGCCAGCAACTAGCAAAATTGTGGCGTCTCTTCTTTCTTTATTCCGAACTCGAACCCAACTTACCTAACTCCTCTACACAAAATTGCACCTAACTCCTTGACATGGAATCGTCAATTACATAAAACATAACAAAAAGTAATTTTTAGGAAAGCATAGTTCATAATATTGTGAAAGTTAAATAAATAGTATTTTACCATCTTTCAATATTTTAGTGATTATATCAAAATTTTCCTTTTGCTTACTTATTGATTAGTCTAGAGACAATATATTTCAATATTTTAGTGAATATATCATTTTTTTTTTACTTTTTCTTATTTATTGGTTACAATCTTCAACGTCTTCTTCTTCTTATGTTTAAAGAGGTTTAGGTTCTCACATAAAACCTAACAGAAAGTAATTTTTAGGAGAGCGTAGTTCATAATATTGTGAAAGTTAAATAAATAGTATTTTACCATCTTTCAATATTTTAGTGATTATATCAAAATTTTCCTTTTGCTTACTTATTGATTAGTCTAGAGACAATATATTTCAATATTTTAGTGAATATATCATTTTTTTTTACTTTTTCTTATTTATTAGTTACAGTCTTCAACGTCTTCTTCTTCTTTTGTTTAAGCCAACTTCTCAATATATATATATATATATATATATATATAAGGAACTGTCGACACACATTATATTTGAATATTTTAGTGTATATATCATTTCAATATTATAATCTTCTAACCCAAGATCCCAAATTTCACAAAACATGCTTTCTTAAAGTTAAGTTAAGAGTAACTTTTTCTTTAAGAGTTAGAAATCACTCTCTATTTTAAAATTTAATGCGAAAGACTTGAAATTGACTCTCGATAATTGATTAACTTGCTCTCAGTTAAATATTTATGTTCTCTTAAATAAATATGATAACATTTTTGCAACATGGAATATTGTTAAGCAGAAGTTGTAAATACATGTTGCAACATGACATAAAAGAATATATTCAAAGTCACTACAAACTCCTAAAATTTAGATATTCTCTTTATTTATATTCTTTCTTCATCTCATTTTGTATCCTTTTAGATGCATCATCCATCTACTGCAAACTAAAAAAATAAATTTGAATCGTATTAAAATAAGAGAAAATTATGCTAACATGTAAAAAAATGTCGTAAGTCCTCTGCGCTCCATATAATGAATTTCTAACTCATAATATACAAATAATAATATAAAATTAGGGAGTTCAAAATTTTTAAGACCTTTTGCATGTGAAAGAGCCCATTAGTGAAGAGGCAACCATTTATAAGGCTAAATTGAACTTGGTCGAGGCACTTTGCATAAGGTAGATCCCATTAGGGGAAGAGGTAGCCGTTGATAAGGCTAAATTGAGCTGGGTTGAGGCTCTTTGTAAGACCTTTGGCATAAGGAAGAACCAATTTGTGAAGAGGTAGTTGTCAATAAGGCTAAATTGAATTTAGGTGAGACCTTTTATATAAGGAAGAGCCATTCAGAAAGAGGTAGCCAATGATGAGGCTAAAATGAACTTGGTCGGGAACCTTGGTATAAGGAAGAGTCCATTCGGGAAGAGATGGCCTTGGATAATGCTGAAATGGACTTAGTTGAGGCCTTTGTATAAGGAAGAGCCAGTTCGGGAAAGAGGCAGTCGTTGATAAGGCTGAATTTAACTTGACTGAGACCATTTACAAGACTCCTTGCATAGGGAAAAGCCCATTAGTAAAGATATAGTCGTTGATAAGGATGAATTGAACTTGTCCAAAGCCCTTTATATAAGAAAAAGCTCGTTCGGGAAGTAGTCATTGATAACGCTGAAATGAATTTGGCCAAGGCTATTTGTATAAAGAAGAGTCGGTTTAGGAAAGACGTGGCTGTTGATAAGGTTGAACTAAAGTTGGCCCAGGCCATTTGTAGGACCCTTTGCATAAGGAAGAATCTATTAATGAAGAGGTAGCCGTTGATAAGGTTGAATCGAATATGGCCCAGGCCCTTTCCATAAGAAATATCCCATTCAGGAAAGAGACATTTGTTGATGCCAAACTGAACTTGCTCGAAACCTTTTGTACAAGAAAAAGCCCTTCAGGAAAAGGCGGTAGATTATAAGGTTGAAATGAATTTGTTCGAGGTCTTTTGTATCAGGAAGGGGCCATTAATGAAGATACAATTGTTGATAAGGTTGAATGAACTCAGCCAAGGCCCTTTTCATAAGGAAGAGCCCATTGACCTCTCCTTCTGAGACCATTTTACTTCATTACAAGGGAGTAACTCTTCCATGTAAGAGCTTCCTCCATGGTATTTGATCCATCCATGGAAGGGGTTAATCGTCTAAGGTGACAAGTTGCGGCGCTCCGTGGGATGTATCATAGTCATCCTTGATGAGGCTATTTTACCACATTACAAGGGGATAGCTCTTCTTTGCAAAGGCTCCTCCATGATATTTGATCAAGCTACGTAAGGGGTTAATCATCTAAGGTAACAAGTTGTGGCTCTCTATGGGACACATCACACTTGTCCTTGATAAGGCTATTTTACCTATTTGCAAGGGGGAGAGCTTTTCACTACAAGGGCTTCCCCCATGATTTTGGATCCATTATATGGAAGTGGTTAATCCTTTAAGGTAACAAGTTCTGGCTCTCTGTGGGATGCATCACACTTGTCCTTGATGTGGCTATTTACTACTTTAAAGGGGATAGCTCTTTTTTGCAAGGGCTTTCTCCATAGTGTTTGATCCATCCATGAAAGGGGTTAATCCTCTAAGGTAGCAAGTTATGGCTCTCTATGGGATGCATTACACTCATCGTTGATGAGGCTATTTTACCTTCTTGCATAGGGATAGCTCTTCCTTACAAAGGCTTCTTCCATGGTGTTTGATCCAACCATGGAAGGAATTTTATATAGTCGAAACACTGATACATTGTTAAGATCAAGCCTTTCATGGTAGAGGCAATGATACATAAGCGAGATGAGGCCTCGTATAGTGAAGGTACTAATGTATAGGCGAGATAAGGCTTTGGATTATGGAGTCCAATATTTCATGGATAAGGCCTATTAATTCAGCAAGTATGACCCCCATTTTCAAGGATCCTCCCTTCTTCAGGGGCCTTCCTTCTTTAAGAGTTATTATTCATAACCTTTTTTCAGAGGCCTCCTGATATAACCCAGGAGTCGAGCTCGACAAAGGCAAGTGCGAGACGAGATCCGTTGATAGTCGATGGCGAACCGATGACGCGATCGAAGACGAGACGAGTCAACGAGGCGATGAGATTGCTCGTCAAGGCAAAGATTGAAGACACCATGTTCGGGACTCAAAATGGAGCAACTTTCATGTTTGAGTCGAAGACCGAATCAACTTGGATCAATTTAATATCGAAAGCCAAAATCAAAGGGAAATTTAAAGTCTGTGCAGTTGCACAAGCATACACGCTCGCGATCGCACGGTGGTCTACCGAAGCTCAAAGGAGGCATTTTGTTTGAACCATGCAACCGCATGGAATTGCACGTTGCGGCCGCATAGGCTAATTTTTGGACGAATTTCCTATTTTTGGTATTTTTTCATATTTTGTTAGTTTTTTATTCTTTTCTATACTTTGGGAATTATGTTCGACTTTTGCATGATTTTTATCTAGTTTTTAGGTTTAGTATAAATAGAAGTTTTCATTCAATTGTAAGAACTTTTGACATTTTTGATATTGAATTAAAGTGAGGCGTATTGTCTTCTCTTCATCGTTCTTCATTGAACAATTTCGAACTTATCAAGTGTTAATTTGTGTCGTTCAAACAACCGAATTTAATTCTTGGATTGCGTGATCAAGGGGTCTTTCAAGAGTCATTCTTGTTGCATTTTTTGGTTCGACTTTCTTTTGAATTAATCCTAAACTCTTGGATTAATTTGACTTTCTTGGGTTCATCAATCTCATTGTGGATTTCGTAGTCAACGTTGCTACGGGGTTTGCATCACCTCCATTTTTTAGGGATAGTAGAAGCCCTCATGCATCAATGAGAAGAGGCCTTTACACTTAGAAAAAATTGTAGTTTTAAAGATGTTTTTATGCTTCAAGGAGAACTCTAGTAATTCTTCAAATATGGTCTCTTCTTTAGGGGTTGTTTCCTTCATAACCTCTTCTTTATAGACCTCCCTTTTGTAGGAATTCTTTTATTCATGACATCTTCAAAGACCACCCTTTTTCAAGGTTTTCATTTCATAAGGGACGCTTTGACTCATAGGTGAAATTGAAAATTGCCTTAAAGTTCCTCAATAATTTCATGACTAGGTCCATCAAATTTTTATCAACTACATTTTGGTCCCTATATCTTCACTTTTATTTCGATCATACCCTTGATAAATTGCATCCAAAGTCCTTCAACTCTTAACACTTACACTTTAGTTTAATATTTAGTCATTTTCTCTCTTTTTGCATTGTTCTATTCAATTTGGTAATATTTACTTATCACACGTGTGAGGTGCTAATGCATAGGCCATGAAGAGGCATTTCATGGTGGAAGCAATATTGAATAGGCCAATACAAGGCCTCTACATTTGAAAAAATCATAGTTGTAGAGCTGGAGTATTGCTACAAGGTAGAAACCTTTGAAAATAGATGAAGCATTTGTGTAGAGGCAAAGTTCCAAGTTTCAAGGATGAGGCCTCTTAATTCTTCAAACTTGTTCTCTTCTTTAGGGGTTTTCCCTCATAGCCTCTTCTTCGGCTTCCAATTTTTCAAGAGTTATTCAATTAATGACTCATTTTCAAGGGCCTCCATTTTTCAAGGATTCTTCCGCTTATAGCCTTCTTTTTTGTAGGCCTCCTCCTTTATAGGGGTCATGCATATTCCATTTGTATAAGGAATTGTTGCATAAGAGTGACATTTGTTCGAAGGACCTCTTCTTCGAGAATCACTCTTGATCTCATTGGGTGTCTATCTTTATCACTAGCACTTATTGTTGGTGGATTTCTCTATTATTCAGAGAGAGGATCTTTCTGGCCTCAAAATACTAATTTTTCAAGCAATGTAAGCATCCAAGATGTTGAGTTGAACTTTGAATCTTCTATCTTTAGGCTTCTACTTGCTCTTTATACAAGAACAAAACCTTTTTTAAGGGAAAAGCTTCTTCATTACTTGAATTCATGGTGAGAACGCGAATTTTTTCTTTAAAGAGTGACTCTTCGAAGTGGATGTCATACTTAAAATACTCATTTTTCAAGAAGTGTGAATAGCCAAGATGTTGGGTTGACCTTTAAATCATGTCTTTGGGACTTTCATCTATTCTTTATTTAAGAACAAAACCTTTTCAGGGTGGGAAGCTTAGGCATTCTTTTTATACTTTTTTAATGGGATGTTCGTGGTTGTAGTTTGGTTTCACACAGATGGTACCAATCTGTTGACCCCAAAAATGTACCTCCAATGTGGCCAACATATCTCAATGCCTCTCACGTTCACGCAAGCCTTATTTCTACATTCTCGGACAAACCGTTAGCTATACATGTCCTCATCCAGTGGGTGGAGTTGGCCGTGCGTACTCCAATGGTCAAGTAAGCTGGGAAAGAAAAAATATATGGGTATGGGAAAGCGTTACAGTAAGCTTCCAATATAAAAAGGGGGTCCGCTTTGTGGAGTAACAAATACAACAATGTTATGGAAAAGTTATAATGTGAGAGTCTCAACTTGCCTTTTACCCTAAAATGACACCAATTGTGAGTTTTTAGAGTAGAAGAGGCATCAATCAATCAGACCTATGCTCAAGTGCATTTAATGGTATGACCGTTTACAACCCAAGGCCTGACATGTAAGACTAGACTTGATTTGTTGATTGAATAGAGCAGCCTATTCAGTGAGTTGTCACATCACCCACTTGTTAAGAGATCTTGTGTTAAGATCTTCCCTAAGATGCCTCTACCTACCTTGCATGGGGGTTCGGCTCTCTATTGGAATTTAGCTAATAAGATTCCGCCAATTGGGGTTAAGGAAAGGGGGTGGTTCAACAAAATTGCTACATGTACAAAATGGTGTGGAGTGCAGGTCTATGTTCTCTTGCTATGCGGTTGCCACTTGACAATGCTTAGAACCTAATTGGAAGAGGCGTAACATCTTAAAATCTTGAATTCCTTTAATGGTTATTGATCAATCTCTTTATATTTTATTCTTCAACTCTAAGCAAAGATATATGAAAAGATGGAAAATTGGTGTTTAGTGTAAAAGCTTCTTCAAAGTTTAAATGAATTTCTCAATTTGTATCCAATGGCCCCTTATTCTCTTCTAAATATGTGTTCTTCTATGTGCAGGAGCTTCCTAGTTTCCCTAGTTTC
This sequence comes from Olea europaea var. sylvestris, assembly GCF_002742605.1. Lineage (NCBI taxonomy): Eukaryota > Viridiplantae > Streptophyta > Magnoliopsida > Lamiales > Oleaceae > Olea > Olea europaea. The sequence goes on from NC_036246.1 coordinate 14,185,570, forward strand.
ACTTATTTGTTCATTCCGAGTCTTTTCCTATGTGCAGTTTTGATCCTTCAACTTTGAATCTATGCAATTAAATCCTCCACTTTCTACAACCATTCGTGATTGATTTTATGCAAGTTCTAAAATTTACAATTAAGTCCCTAAATATATCAAATATTAAATTTAGCTCTGAAAACTTAAGAATCTTATCTGATTGCTGCATTCATTTTTCCAACTGATTTATGTGAAAATTAGTTGGTTTTTCATTACTTCGAATCAACTCCGATTAAATTCCAAATTTCACTTTCTCACTCCAAGTGCATGCAAGCAATGATTTACTTATAATTAGCATATTTAACCTAAATTAAGCAGATATCCTTTCAATTCGCAATAAATAATCAAGAATAAAAATATGAATAAGTATACAAAATACACTTATCAAAGGACAAGAAATCTACACTGATACTTAGAAAATTGTACTTATTCATTTTTTCATTTTTTGTAATCCATTTCTAATTTGAGCATGGAAGAAAAATGCTAAAACCTTTGTTGGCTTGTCGTCTAACATTTCATTGTAAGGTTAGTGGCAATCCGAAAAGATCATCAATACTAATATATGTAGATTCTAATGTTAATAAATTGCTCTCATGCGAAGCCAAAAGATCTTCAGTACTGTATCATATTTAATTTCAAAGTTATGTTATGAATTGCACGTTTTCATGTGGTAGTAACTCACAATATCATGATCAATCACTACTTATAAGAAAAAACAAAACAAAAACATGTTTTCATGAATAGAAATTACAGACGGCCTTCATTGCTATCAACAATAAACAAACAACGAATGGGATGGTTAAATTTTATTCTATAATATTTGCGTGAGTTCCGATATATTTTAAAGTTCATTATAATGCTTTTTGATATATTTATTATTCTTAGTCGGTTTTAAATTTTTGTTGGTATAAATTATTAGAGTGCTTTTAATAAAATTTCAACAATTTATGTTTAAAAAAACATGTCTTCTACACATAATATATACGGAAAAGGTCTCTAAGGATTAGTATACATATTGCTTTAAAAAAAAAAAAAAAAAAAAAAAAAAAAAACTCAATTAAGAGGTGAATTGAGAAAATGGTAGGGATTTAGAGCTCAATTTGGGCAAAAGAATGGAAACGCAAAACTGTCAAAATGTATTGGAACTCAATTACACGAAATTTGAAGCTAATTGTAAGAGTTCATAAATTTTGGAGGCCAAAATGAACATTTCGTAAAGTTTAGGGGGTAAAATGAAAGAATTTAGAAGGCGTTAAAAGATGAGGACCGAAAGGTAAACAAACCTGAAACTTAGGGGACCAAAGTGTTTAAGAGATAAAATTTGGAGAGGGTGCCGCCTATAACATTGTGCGAACCCTTGGAAGAAGTTTGTGACTAAGGAAGCATGTTCATCACGGTCCGGCTGCCCTAATGCATTGGGCGATCGTCAGAGTACTCGATTTGATGTGAAAGTTGATTTCTAAAATTTCCCTTCTGGCCCCCATTATTACGATTTATAATTTTTAGAATAGTATTTTTTAGTAAAAGTGGGTTGAAAAATAAGGAAAATTTTCAATTTACGTGTAATATTATTTAATGGAAGATTGTATGGTTTGAAAATAAGAGAGAGAAAATTATAATTTGAAATAATTGAGTCAAACGGAGGCTTAAATTTAATGGCAGTTTGAGTATTTCCATGACACCAATTTCAAGACCTTTTGGAGAATACAAATAAACTTAATTTAGGTCAAAATAAAGGAGGAATTCCATACCACAAAATAGAAAATCATAGAGCAAGAATTACATGCCAAGATTATCCAAGTTTAGAAAGAATTACATGCCAAGATTACCCAAGGTATGTATTCCGTATTTATACATGAAAGACTAAACACTTTGTAGCTAGTATTCATGATAAAAGTTTGTTAGCTCTTTGATGAATTAAATACACCTTTTTTGTCCGAATTTTTTTGTTTTTTTTTTTGTTTTAGTTGATTGTTTATTATTCTTTTATTATGTTTTGATGTGTGATCACCATTAGAAAGTATTTGTGATATATATTATTTTTGAGATGTTCATTTTAAATTAGCAAATGGTAATGAAGTAATAGTCTTAGAATAGACAGAATAATGATATGATGATTTTTGTGATTTCATGCATACTCATATATTGCAATGGGTTACTTTCACAAACGGTCACCGAACTTACAGAAATGTTACAAAACGGTCACTGAAGTTTAAAACTTTCAGTAATGATCACTTAAGTATTGGGAGGCTTTCAAAATAGGTCACTGAAGTTAAAAAATTTCAGAAACGGTCATGAAGTTTAAAAATTTTTGAGCTACTTTTGCGGCAATTTTTCGACCATTTCCGACCACCGATATGACCGGATTTTGATACCATTGGAAAGTCTACAATGTCCTCTCCAATTACAAAAAAAAATATCCCCCAGACTCCAAAGGATTCAGCCGGAATAAACCCACAAAGTTGGCTACCTGAAAAGGCAAAAATCTGCTCAAAATTTCAGATTTTTGGTGCAATTTTTTGACAACTTCCGACTACCAAAATAGCCAAATTTTGATACTGTTGGAAAGCCCACAATGTTCTCTTTAATTAGCATCCAAAATCTCCCCAAAAATCCAAAGGATTCGGTCGGAATAAACTCACAAAGTTGGCATCCCAAAAAGGTATAAATCTGGGCAGATCCAGGATGCCAAATTTGTGGGTTTATTCCGGCCAAATCCTTTGGATTTATGGGGAGATTTTCGATAGAAATTGAAGAGGAGATTGTGGGAATTCCAATGGTACCAAAATTCTGCGGTCTTGGTTGACGGAAGTTGCCAAAAAGTTGCTGCAAAAGTCGCAAAAAAAAAAACTGAAAAATCTGGGCAGATTTTCACCTTTTCGGGTAGCCAACTTTGTGGGTTTATTCCGGCCGAATCCTTTGGAGTCTGGGAGATATTTTTTGTGGTAATTGAAGAGGACATTGTAGGCTTTCCAACGGTATCAAAATCCAGTGGTATTGGTGGTCGAAACTTGCCAGAAAGTTTCCTCAAATGTAGCCCAAAAAATCTGAAAAATCTTCCCAGATTTTCGCCTTTTTGGAATGTCGACTTTGTGGGTTTATTTTGGCCGAATCCTTTGGATTTTGGGGGAGATTTTGGTTGATAATTAAAGAGGATATTGTGAGCTTTCCAACGGTATCAAAATCTGATGGTCTTGGTGGTCGAAAGTCGTCGAAAAATTGCTGTAAAAGTCGTCCAAAATTCTGAAAATCTGGTCTGATTTTCAGATTTTTTGGGGCGACTTTTGCGGCGATTTTCCGGTCGAAGTCCTTGGTGTTACGTAGAGATTTTGAGTGGTAATTGAAGAGGACATTGTAGGATTTCCAATGTCATCAAAATTCGATGGTATCGGTGGTTGGAAGTAACCGAAAAATTGCCGCAAATGTAACCAAAAAAACTAAGAAAAATGTTTTTCAACTTCAGTGATCGTTTCTGAAACTTTTTAAACTTTAGTGACCGTTTTTGAAAGTGTCCCAATACTTAAGTGATCGTTACTAAAAGTTTTAAACTTCAGTGACCGTTTTGTAATTTTTCTGTAAGTTCAGTGATCGTTTGTGAAATTAACCCATATTGCAATTGTTGTAAATATAATAGTATTTATGAATGATTTTTATATCCCTACAGCCCTAGTCAATTATTACCTATATATATTAGACTTTGATTCATGAAAAAACACAAAAGTCTATTGACTTCTCTATTTTATTCTCTTTTCTCTCTATTTTATCACATGTTATCAGTACGATTATGTCAAAATCAAAGTAATTTAGTTAGAATATAATAAGTTTTATAAACATAATCATTTATCATATATATAAAAATTAATTTGGTAACACGTGAATTTTACATCTATATCTATTGGAATCATATTATTTTTGCCACAATGATTACATTGCCCTGCCTCAATTTGTTTCTTGTATGTCCAAATTCGGTCGCCAATCATTACGCCCGAAGTGTTTGCTTAATTAATTGTCATTGTATGTAATGGTTTATACGTAATTCCATTGTTTTGATAATGTATTTTAGTCAAAGTTAGCATACAAAGATAATGATTACTTTCTGCTCCAACGATTTTTTTTTTTTTTTTAATGCCATATCTATGTATGAATTCATATGTTCTCTGCTTTTGCGTATATATATGTATCAATTCTTGTTTGTCAAGATTTATTCCTGTCTACTCTCAATTTATGTGTAAAACAGGAATTAATATCCCACGTCTTTCAATAATTATAAAAAAAAAAAAAAATTGTCTGTATTGATTTCATATTTCTCGAAGATTTGAACCATTACTCTTTAGAGATTCCATAATTTCATTCTACCTATCCCTTCAGTATGACATTCAATAAAAAGAAAATGTGTGTAATTATGTGTAATGGTTTTATATTCTTGCATGTGTAACTATGTCTGCTGCACTAGTATTTATCGTTCAATTAATAATTACATTCTATTATTTTAATATGCAATATAATTTATGAATTTTGTAATCTTATATTTGTTTATTATAAAATCATTGTTGCTCCAGAAGTAGCACAACATTATAATTAATACTCTAGAATAGACTTCAGTAAAAAAAAATCGAAAAATTGACCAAACCAATTAAACCGAGCCGGGTTGGGTTGATTTGACACATGTAATTGACTTGGCTTGATTTTTATAAACAAAATTATGGTGGATTGGTTAAGTCATTGTTTGAAGTCTCAAACCGCTGGTTGATTGAACCAATCCAACCCCCTTGCATGTTAAAATTTTTTTTTAAGAAAAATAAAAACCAAAAAATAAGCCATAATTTCATAACTATATCTCGATTCCCTCCAATTTATGATATTGTCAGCAAGTAATAACACTGAAAATTTCATTTCACAAGCTCACACTAAAATGATGCCTTCCAGGTTAAACGGTTGAAGTATTGAATTCTCTTTCCCTTCGCAAGGTAATAGCCTATTTCCTGTTGAGACGATATATCCAATTCCAATAGTAGAAGAATCGGACATGGAATGCGCTATTATCGACATAAAGATATTATACTTAGTCTTTTTTTTTTCTACTCAGGCAATCAAGTAGCATAATGAATGAAAAAAACAATAATAGTAATGCAAAAAAATAATAATAAATAAATAATAAAAATTTTAAATTCTTAAAGTTTTCTGTTGATCTCGCTTTATTAATATGATTTTATTTGTTAGTCAATGTTTCTTGTAGTATAAAGTCATCTAACTATTTTAGTTCTTGTAATCTAAGTGAGCTTAAAACCAAAACAATTTTTTTTTAAAATTTAATTTGGACTAAAAGTCTAAACTGACTAACCGAACCAAACCGATTTAAGAGATAGAGTGGGTTGATTTTGATTGAAATTCACCCCAACCGTCTAATTTAGTTTGAGTTTCGGGTCAAAGTTGAAACTCACTCAAATCAAATCGCGTACAAACCTACTCTAGATGAATATCAATATGTTACTTTGAAAAAACAATACGAAAATACAATGTGCTCTCAAAATAGCACATATTTCGAAAAATATATATTTCGTTGCATTCTCGAAAAAGCACAATTGAAAATCATATTTATACTAAACTATTATGGTGTTGATGTTCTAAAAGGAAACACAACCCACCTTATATAAATGTTCCAAAAAGAATATTATCTGCTCCTAAGATCCTGTCAATATAAATTCAATATTTTAGAATAATATTGATATATTGCTTCAAAAAAAAAAAGAAAAAACAATACATACTTAGTATTCTTAAAGAATACTGTATTGTGTAGCACAAATTTTTACATATTAATATTCTAGAAGAATATTATGATTAATCTATATGTAACAATATTCTTGAAAAATATTGTTCCATTACTTGTGAAAAATCATAACTATTTGTATATCAATATTTTAGAAGAATATTGTTTTGATATTATAGAATAACTAATACTGCATTATGTGGGAGAATAAAATCTTAACATTGATAATAATTTATTCTCGATTGAATTAAAGAGAAACATGCTAAGTTTCTAAAATATATGGTACAACTGAAACAAACAATGTATTGAACTAGAAGTTCGATTTGATTTTATTGTTTGGTATAATTAGATCATCACTAGATCAGTAGAGACGCGAAATTAAAAATTCAAATGGACATTCACAATGAAGAATCAAAAGTTTTTCAATCCAATGAATTCGTATATGTTATTCGCTTTATCAGAAGTTGATAATTAAATATTACTAGCTAAAATAGATATTGAATTCTCTATTTTCTAAAAATTAATCAGGATAATAATGAGACCCCATCATCCTCCTGGTTGACCATTTAAATATTAATTGTTTCTAATAAATTTGATACATATATTATTAGATGTTTGCATAGAGTTCACAACCTAAAGTTTGTAAAATTATTGTTCAAATTTTAAATTATTAGTAAACTTTCAGATTACATTGAAAACAGTGTGTCTTGCTGATACTAGTAATCCTAAATCTCAACATTTTGTTATGTGTTATTTGAGATGTTGACAAAATAACTTAAGAGTATTGCATGTTAAATGCCTACTATCGATTTAATTGAGAATATAGTACTTCCCATTTTTATTTAGGGAATATTATTATGTATCATACAAACATCATTGTTCTCCTTGTTACAATTAGCTTATGGTTAGAGCATAATTTTTCTATCAATTATTTTGATAGTGCAATATATGCAAAATTAATTCAATACAATGCATTGAGATTGAAAGTAAATATATGAATAAGTGAGCAGTTTGAATCCCTATATAAAATTCAAGCCTTAATGGATTGATATTTTATAAAACGATTAGTTGATTATCAATTTGATTGGACAATACTCTCACCATTAAGAGGAGGAATGAAGAAGATGAAAATAATATACAAATATATCATTACCTAAATACTCTCAAAACATAATTCGAACAAGAAGTTCAAATGGTAATTCACTTAGATGCACTTATTGATCAAAAAGATCAACAATATCTCATTCGCTCACTTCAATTTTTTCTACTCAAAATAACACCCTGAAGAACACTTAGCTAATATCATATTTCATAAATTTATGACAAATCTGAAGCATGATGATATTCGATTCTAAAATGAAAAATTTTCAAATAAAAATGAATCAATTAGTAAAGATGGTCTTGTTAAGGAAGCATATACTTTTCATGAACACTTAGACATTACAAATTATAAAACTCCAGAGGAGGTTCAGGTACCTAATATATTAAAAATTGATATATCTTAATAAGTTGTGTCATTATATAAAAGAATTGAATCGACAAAAAAAAGTTGTCAGCAATAGTTTTCTACGTGGTGCCTTGCATCATATAGCAAGAAATTGAAATAAATGAATCGAAATATATCGATCAAATTAATTATTGGCCAAATAAAAGGAATGCAATACTAAATTGAATTTATTAGAGAAACTTAAGTTTCTAGGCCTACAAGTCCAGAAATCTAAGATGTATAGTTATGCAAATAGAAAATGAGAAGTTGTAATATGAAGTGGACGAGTCTACATAGTAAAATTTGTAAAGACTGGTATAAATAGATAAATTATATAGTGATGGATCCAATCACAAATATTTATCTTGTTAGCCTGACAATAAATTAAATTTGATATGCAAGTAATAAATTTGATTATAGTAAACTCATTTGGCATGGTTACTAATAGGATAATTAGCATAAAATATCTTTACCTTTCAATATTATTGTACAAAACGTCATTATCTTTCGTTTTTTGGCATTTTCATATTTTATGGTGGAAAATGTCATTTTCATCTAATTTCTCAATAAAAAATATAAAATGAAAAATATACCCTCTTATATAAATAAAACAAAAAAATTGAAGAAGAATTTGCAATTATACTTTCAAACTTAAAAAAAAAAAAACTGAAAATGAGATTATTAAAATGGTAATTAGCACAATCTACTTTTCAATATTATTGTGCAAATCGTCCTTACCTTTCATTTTGGTATTTTTCACCTTTATGTTCACATTGCATTGTGAAAATCATCATTTTCATCCATTTTTTCAACTAATAGTTGTAAAATGACGAATATATCGACCTATCTAAATAAAAACAAAATGAAAAACAAAGAACAAATTACAACTGTACTCCCATTTTTTTTTCAAAAATGTACAAATAGATTTCAAATAAGTAATAAAAACAAAAAATAAAATAATCACTTTCTTTTTTTATTATTTATTTAGAATTTATTTGTACTTTTTGGGAGTATAGTTGCAATTTGTTCTTTTTTTATTTAAATAGAAGAGTATATTTATTATTTTATAGTTGTAATAAATTTGATTATAGTAAACTCATTTGGCATGGTTACTAATAGGATAATTAGCATGAAATATCTTTACTTTTCAATATTATTGTACAAAACGTCATTATCTTTCGCTTTTTCACATTTTCATATTTCATGGTGGAAAATGTCATTTTCATCTAATTTCTCAATAAAAAATATAAAAAGAAAAATATACCCTCTTATATAAATAAAACAAAAAAATTGAAGAAGAATTTGCAATTATACTTTCAAACTTTTTAAAAAAAAAACTGCAAATGAGATTATTAAAAGGGTAATTAGCAAAAAATTTCTCTACCTTTCAATATTATTGCGCAAATCGTCCTTACCTTTCATTTTGGTATTTTCACCTTTATGTTCACATTGCATTGTGAAAATCATCATTTTCATCCATTTTTTCAACTAATAGTTGTAAAATGACAAATATATCAACCTATCTAAATAAAAACAAAATGAAAAATAAAGAACAAATTACAACGTACTCCCATTTTTTTTCAAAAATATACAAATAAATTTCAAATAAGTAATAAAAACAAAAAATAAAATAATCACTTTCTTTTTTTATTATTTATTTAGAATTTATTTGTACTTTTTGGGAGTATAGTTGCAATTTGTTCTTTTTTTATTTAAATAGAAGAGTATATTTATTATTTTATAGTTGTAATAAATTTGATTATAGTAAACTCATTTGGCATGGTTACTAATAGGATAATTAGCATGAAATATCTTTACTTTTCAATATTATTGTACAAAACGTCATTATCTTTCGCTTTTTCACATTTTCATATTTCATGGTGGAAAATGTCATTTTCATCTAATTTCTCAATAAAAAATATAAAAAGAAAAATATACCCTCTTATATAAATAAAACAAAAAAATTGAAGAAGAATTTGCAATTATACTTTCAAACTTTTTAAAAAAAAAACTGCAAATGAGATTATTAAAAGGGTAATTAGCACAAAATTTCTCTACCTTTCAATATTATTGCGCAAATCGTCCTTACCTTTCATTTTGGTATTTTCACCTTTATGTTCACATTGCATTGTGAAAATCATCATTTTCATCCATTTTTTCAACTAATAGTTGTAAAATGACGAATATATCGACCTATCTAAATAAAAACAAAAATGAAAATAAAGAACAAATTACAACTGTACTCCCATTTTTTTTCAAAAATGTACAAATAAATTTCAAATAAGTAATAAAAACAAAAAATAAAATAATCACTTTCTTTTTTTATTATTTATTTAGAATTTATTTGTAATTTTTGGGAGTATAGTTGCAATTTGTTCTTTTTTTTATTTAAATAGAAGAGTATATTTATTATTTTATAGTTGTAATAAATTTGATTATAGTAAACTCATTTGGCATGGTTACTAATAGGATAATTAGCATAAAATATCTTTACTTTTCAATATTATTGTATAAAACGTCATTATCTTTCGCTTTTTCACATTTTCATATTTCATGGTGGAAAATGTCATTTTCATCTAATTTCTTAATAAAAAATATAAAAAGAAAAATATACCCTCTTATATAAATAAAACAAAAAAATTGAAGAAGAATTTGCAATTATACTTTCAAACTTTTTAAAAAAAAACTACAAATGAGATTATTAAAATGGTAATTAGCACAAAATTTCTCTACCTTTCAATATTATTGCGCAAATCGTCCTTACCTTTCATTTTGGTATTTTCACCTTTATGTTCACATTGCATTGTGAAAATCATTATTTTCATCTATTTTTTCAACTAATAGTTGTAAAATGACGAATATATCGACCTATCTAAATAAAAACAAAAGGAAAAATAAAGAACAAATTACAACTGTACTCCCATTTTTTTTCAAAAATGTACAAATAAATTTCAAATAAGTAATAAAAACAAAAAATAAAATAATCACTTTCTTTTTTTATTATTTATTTAGAATTTATTTGTACTTTTTGGGAGTATAGTTGCAATTTGTTCTTTTTTTTATTTAAATAGAAGAGTATATTTATTATTTTATAGTTGTAATAAATTTGATTATAGTAAACTCATTTGGCATGGTTACTAATAGGATCATTAGCATAAAATATCTTTACTTTTCAATATTATTGTACAAAACGTCATTATCTTTCGCTTTTTCACATTTTCATATTTCATGGTGAAAAATGTCATTTTCATCTAATTTCTCAATAAAAAATATAAAAAGAAAAATATACCCTCTTATATAAATAAAACAAAAAAATTGAAGAAGAATTTGCAATTATACTTTCAAACTTTTTAAAAAAAAAAAAACTGCAAATGAGATTATTAAAAGGGTAATTAGCACAAAATTTCTCTACCTTTCAATATTATTGCGCAAATCATCTTTACCTTTCATTTTGGTATTTTCACCTTTATGTTCACATTGCATTGTGAAAATCATTATTTTCATCCATTTTTTCAACTAATAGTTGTAAAATGACGAATATATCGACCTATCTAAATAAAAACAAAAGGAAAAATAAAGAACAAATTACAACTGTACTCCCATTTTTTTTTTTCAAAATGTACAAATAAATTTCAAATAAGTAATAAAAACAAAAAATAAAATAATCACTTTCTTTTTTTATTATTTATTTAGAATTTATTTGTACTTTTTGGGAGTATAGTTGCAATTTGTTCTTTTTTAAATTTAAATAAAAGAGTATATTTGTTATTTTATAACTTTTAATTGAGAAAATAGATGAAAGTGGTGATTTTCACAATGTATTATGAAAAATAAGGCCGAAAATGCCAAAAAAAGAAAAGAAAAGAAAAGAAAAGAAAGAAAGGGCGCATTTTGTGCTAATTACCCTTTTAATAATTTAATTGGACTCGTGTAGCTTTTCAAAATTTTTGGGGGTACAACTGCATTTTTTCTTTCATTTTCTTTTTCTTTTTTACTTTATTTAAATAAGATGGTATATTTGTCATTTTACATTTTTATTGAGAAATTGGATGAAATGACATTTTTCCGCAATGAAAAGTAAAAAAAAAAGGTGAAAATGTCAAAAAATGAAAGATATTGAAATTTTACATAATAACATTGAAATGTAAAAACGTTTTGTGCTAATTACCCTTATTAATATTACCTTGAAAGATTTAATATGTTTGAAGCATATAATTCAAGTGAGATTATTATGAAGAGGTGTAAATACGCATTGTATTTTTTTCCTTGACCAAAGTTTAGTCCAATGGAATTTGCCTTGTGAGAAATTTAACGAGGCAATTTTTGTAACGTACTCAAAAGAATTTTTCCTTCATCAGTTTTTTTTCATATGATTTTTCCTAATAAGGTTTTAAGACTTATTTTTTTATGTGAAGGATATCTATAACATACAAAATATTTATCCTAAAAATAATACTCTATATATGTATGAGACTCCCGAAGAGATTAACAAAAGCTACTTTTTAAACCATCATATTTTACAATTATTAAGGCCCTGTTTGAGCCACATTTTTCAAAAAAAAAAAAAAAACATTTTTCAACAATGATTTGATATCATCTCAAGCACACATTTTTCAATAAAAAAATATTACATGCAAATTCAAAATTTTTCCTTATTTCTTAACCACACATTCCCGTCAATACACTATTCAAAAATACATTTTCATTTAAATAATGTGGCTTAAATAAGGGCTAAATATCGATAATTACTTATTTGAAGATGGTGTTATTTGAAGACATTAACGTACAAAATATCAATATTAAAGACATTGAAATCAAGGAAGTAGTTGTACCTTTTTCCTTTGACAAGATTTCAATGAGGCAATATTTTATTACTCCAAATTATTTGTACTCTTTTTTTATTTGTTGACATGTTGTCCAATCGATTTTTTACCAAATAATATTTCAATGAGCTGGTTATTGTATAAATAATTATTCAAGAGAAAGTATCATAAATATAGTAGTATTTATGAATGACTTATATACCTTGCAACCCTAATCATTATGTCAGTTGTGTCACTTGTAGCCATAATTTCTTTCATGTAAATGTGAGACTTTCATTCTTAATAAAACACAAATCTATTAACTTCTCTATTCTATTCTTTGTTCTCTTTATTTTATAACAGCAATTTAATTGTCATTATTACTAAGTTCAAATATAAGTATAGGATTAATTGACCTCGAGAGCGAGAGTATAGATTATGATTTAATCATGATATTCATCGTATGCAAGAATTGATTGTCAATGAATATTGAGTATTAGAATATGTATATCTATTCTCTTGGATTTAGTATCCATTACCGGCTTTCAAAATAAGAACAAATCAAAACTCAATAGATATCGAATCTAAAACACTTGAAACTATACAAAAATTATTTATTATACCATCGAGACAAGTGTATAAATTTTACTTATTAGGTCCAACTGAATATACATGCAGAAATACATGTTTGAATAATAAATGGCGATAAAATGCTACAATTAGTAATTCCAAAAATAATAAATGGCAACAGAGTTGAACTGTTCAATAGCACCACTAAATTTCTTTTATAGTTTATATTTTACCGATGCTATCAACAGTGTTTTTCAAGTTAAAGGTTGTTTGGTATTTATTTTAATATAAATCAAAGTCAACAATTAATTTTAATCATATATTTGATGGGATCCACAATTTTTCAACAATATATTTTTATCAACGTTTATCAAAATTTACTAAAACTTTTTTTTTTTAATCCCCACCAATCAAAGACTAAGTAAATTAAAACCATATTCGAATAAACTTATAAATAAGGGAAAAATTCATAATTAAGAGGTTTAGTATCATCCATTTCAAAACTAAGAACAAATGTTTCAAATTTCAAAAATCAGATTTTTATTAAAATTTAATTATGATTTAATTAATTAATTATTTATTTAAATAATTTAATAAATTAAGGTCACAGATCTATAAAATTTGGTCACAAATTAACGATATAGTTAATCACATATTATTTTTTTAGGTCACAAATAAAAAACTATGTTATTAATTTGAAACCCATTATCTTTGAGTTGAGCCTTGTTTGGTCCACTAAATAACCCTAACCTAACTTACCTTGTTTGGATATTTACTTGGCTTATATTCTTGTCTTTCTCTCGGCCTCAAATAGAAGAATGCCCAACCTCTCTTTGTGAACTCACCTCTCAGTTTTCATCTCTTCTCTGTGACCTTTGTGGTTAATTGCTAGTGAGCATATTATTGTACATCATCTTCCCAACCTATAGCAACCGAAAGTAGGCACCCTTCGTGGTGGTATTGGAGTCGTCTCAATTCTTGGTGTTGTTGACTAAATAGGTGAAACTGAGCCCGGTTTGAACTTGGTGTTTGCTGGAAATCGGCCCTACAAATATCATTGTTCTCCTCATGATACTATAAGTTATCTTAATTTATATTTGAAAAATTATTCGCCGATCCCTTCATTTTTTATTATTATTATTATTTTTTTTGCATTTTCATCCTTATTTTCAACTTTTATTGCGAAAATCATCATTTTCATCCAATTATTAATTAAGAAGTATAAAATAACAAATATACCCTCCTATTTAAATAAAATAAAAAATAAAGAACAAATTACAACTATACTCCTAATTTTTTCAAAAAAGGACAAATAATTTTCAAATAAATAATTAAAGAAAGTGATGTTTTTTAATTATTAATTATTTATTTGGAATTTTTCGTACTTTTTTTGAAAAATTTGGAAGCGTAGTTACAATTTTTTCTTTATTTTCTTCATTTTTTGTTTCATTTAAATAGAATGGTACATTCGTCATTTTAGAGCTTTTAATTGATAAAATGGATGAAAATAATGATTTTCGCAATGAAACGTGAAAGTAAGGATGAACATGCCAAAAATGAAAGGTATGAACATTTTGTACAATAATATTGAAAGGTATAGATATTTTGTACTAATTAGCTTTTAATAATTTATTTGGATTCATTTGTACTTTTTTAAAAAGTTTGAGAGTGTAATTGTAATTTGTTCTTTTTTTTTTTTATTTAAATAGAAGAGTATATTTATTATTTTATAGTTGTAATAAATTTGATTATAGTAAACTCATTTGGCATGGTTACTAATAGGATAATTAGCATGAAATATCTTTACTTTTCAATATTATTGTACAAAACGTCATTATCTTTCGCTTTTTCACATTTTCATATTTCATGGTGGAAAATGTCATTTTCATCTAATTTCTCAATAAAAAATATAAAAAGAAAAATATACCCTCTTATATAAATAAAACAAAAAAATTGAAGAAGAATTTGCAATTATACTTTCAAACTTTTTAAAAAAAAACTACAAATGAGATTATTAAAATGGTAATTAGCACAAAATTTCTCTACCTTTCAATATTATTGCGCAAATCATCTTTACCTTTCATTTTGGTATTTTCACCTTTATGTTCACATTGCATTGTGAAAATCATTATTTTCATCCATTTTTTCAACTAATAGTTGTAAAATGACGAATATATCGACCTATCTAAATAAAAACAAAAGGAAAAATAAAGAACAAATTACAATTGTACTCCCATTTTTTTTTTCAAAATGTACAAATAAATTTCAAATAAGTAATAAAAACAAAAAATAAAATAATCACTTTCTTTTTTTATTATTTATTTAGAATTTATTTGTACTTTTTGGGAGTATAGTTGCAATTTGTTCTTTTTTAAATTTAAATAAAAGAGTATATTTGTTATTTTATAACTTTTAATTGAGAAAATAGATGAAAGTGGTGATTTTCACAATGTATTATGAAAAATAAGGCCGAAAATGCCAAAAAAAGAAAAGAAAAGAAAAGAAAAGAAAGAAAGGGCGCATTTTGTGCTAATTACCCTTTTAATAATTTAATTGGACTCGTGTAGCTTTTCAAAATTTTTGGGGGTACAACTGCATTTTTTCTTTCATTTTCTTTTTCTTTTTTACTTTATTTAAATAAGATGGTATATTTGTCATTTTACATTTTTATTGAGAAATTGGATGAAATGACATTTTTCCGCAATGAAAAGTAAAAAAAAAGGTGAAAATGTCAAAAAATGAAAGATATTGAAGTTTTACATAATAACATTGAAATGTAAAAACGTTTTGTGCTAATTACCCTTATTAATATTACCTTAAAAGATTTAATATGTCTGAAGCATATAATTCAAGTGAGATTATTATGAAGAGGTGTAAATACGCATTGTATTTTTTTCCTTGACCAAAGTTTAGTCCAATGGAATTTGCCTTGTGAGAAATTTAACGAGGCAATTTTTGTAACGTACTCAAAAGAATTTTTCCTTCATCAGTTTTTTTTCATATGATTTTTCCTAATAAGGTTTTAAGACTTATTTTTTTATGTGAAGGATATGTATAACATACAAAATATTTATCCTAAAAATAATACTCTATATATGTATGAGACTCCCGAAGAGATTAACAAAAGCTACTTTTTAAACCATCATATTCTACAATTATTAAGGCCCTGTTTGAGCCACATTTTTCAAAAAAAAAAAAAAAAAAAGCATTTTTCAACAATGATTTGATATCATCTCAAGCACACATTCTTCAATAAAAAAATATTACATGCAAATTCAAAATTTTTCCTTATTTCTTAACCACACATTCCCGTCAATACACTATTCAAAAATATATTTTCATTTAAATAATGTGGCTCAAATAAGGGCTAAATATCGATAATTACTTATTTGAAGATGGTGTTATTTGAAGACATTAACGTACAAAATATCAATATTAAAGACATTGAAATCAAGGAAGTAGTTGTACCTTTTTCCTTTGACTAGGTTTCTTTGACAAGATTTCAATGAGGCAATATTTTATTACTCCAAATTATTTGTACTCTTTTTTTATTTGTTGACAT
Source organism: Olea europaea var. sylvestris (assembly GCF_002742605.1). Classification (NCBI taxonomy): domain Eukaryota; kingdom Viridiplantae; phylum Streptophyta; class Magnoliopsida; order Lamiales; family Oleaceae; genus Olea; species Olea europaea. The sequence goes on from NC_036246.1 coordinate 14,201,787, forward strand.
GTTGTCCAATCGATTTTTTACCAAATAATATTTCAATGAGCTGGTTATTGTATAAATAATTATTCAAGAGAAAGTATCATAAATATAGTAGTATTTATGAATGACTTATATACCTTGCAACCCTAATCATTATGTCAGTTGTGTCACTTGTAGCCATAATTTCTTTCATGTAAATGTGAGACTTTCATTCTTAATAAAACACATAAATCTATTAACTTCTCTATTCTATTCTTTGTTCTCTTTATTTTATAACAGCAATTTAATTGTCATTATTACTAAGTTCAAATATAAGTATAGGATTAATTGACCTCGAGAGTGAGAGTATAGATTATGATTTAATCATGATATTCATCGTATGCAAGAATTGATTGTCAATGAATATTGAGTATTAGAATATGTATATCTATTCTCTTGGATTTAGTATCCATTACCGGCTTACAAAATAAGAACAAATCAAAACTCAATAGATATCGAATCTAAAACACTTGAAACTATACAAAAATTATTTATTATACCATCGAGACAAGTGTATAAATTTTACTTATTAGGTCCAACTGAATATACATGCAGAAATACATGTTTGAATAATAAATGGCGATAAAATGCTACAATTAGTAATTCCAAAAATAATAAATGGCAACAGAGTTGAACTGTTCAATAGCACCACTAAATTTCTTTTATAGTTTATATTTTACCGATGCTATCAACAGTGTTTTTCAAGTTAAAGGTAAAACAATATTAAGCCCTTGTTTGGTATTTATTTTAATATAAATCAAAGTCAACAATTAATTTTAATCATATATTTGATGGGATCCACAATTTTTCAACAATATATTTTTATCAACGTTTATCAAAATTTACTAAAACTTTTTTTTTTTAATCCCCACCAATCAAAGACTAAGTAAATTAAAACCATATTCGAATAAACTTATAAATAAGGGAAAAATTCATAATTAAGAGGTTTAGTATCATCCATTTCAAAACTAAGAACAAATGTTTCAAATTTCAAAAATCAGATTTTTATTAAAATTTAATTATGATTTAATTAATTAATTATTTATTTAAATAATTTAATAAATTAAAGTTACAGATCTATACAATTTGGTCACAAATTAACGATATAGTTAATCACATATTATTTTTTTAGGTCACGAATAAAAAAAATTTATAGGTCACAAATTATTTAACGATCACAAATCAAAAATTTTATAGGTTACAATTTGTTCATCGGTTTCAAATAAAAAAAATTTAGGTCACAATTTATTCAATGATCACAAATAAAAAAAAAATTAGGTCACAAATTTATTTATCAGTCACAAATCACAAATTTTATAAGTTATAATTTATTATACAGTAAAAAATTATCGAATTATTGGTCGCAAGTTAACAAAATTTTAGGTCACATATTATTTTTTTATTAGAATTTATTATTTTTATTGGTCACATATTGTTTATTGATCTAACCAATTTAATGATCAAAGTCAACTAAATCGTTTTTGACCACCACCGACACTTGTGACCCCCACTTGATCGTTGTCATCAACCGCAACGCCACCAAAACTGTCGCGCTCCAAAACCACCACCTCCACACCCACAAAATCACAATAACACCATCGTCATCGCCACCGCCATCGACACACTCACAAAACCACCATCGCTACACCCACAACATCACAGAACTCATCGCACCATTGCCACAACCATAGCATCACAAAACTACCACTACCACACCCATAGCATCACAGAATTTACCGCACCATCGCTACACCTACAACATTACGGTAGCACCACGACCCCCAACCCTATCTTACCATTTGTGCCGCCACCAAATCCGCCCAAAACCCCATCATTCACAACTAGATCGCCACAGGTCCAGCCAAACCCCCATCATTTCATGGCCAAACTGATGTCACGAGGATGACAGGGATAGGCAGTGTCGGTGCTATGAAGGAGATGGTGACGGCGCCGGTACTGGTGAAGAAGAGAGAGGTTGAAAGGTAGAGAGAATTGAAATTTAGGGTTAAATATAGTGAGATGGGGTGGGTTGGACGGAGGTTGGTATATAAATTAATTTAATTTTATAATATTATTATTATTATTATTATTGAATTATTTTTTGATGTTTAAATAAAGAAACTTTGCATCTCATTTTTGAACTTGAATCTTAAAACATACAGATGGGTGTAATTTCCACTATAAATAAGTAGTAACAGACTCAAAAGTATTCGTCCAATAATCAGGCATGGGCTACCCTAAATTATTTTACAATTCTGGCTAAGATCCAGTTCATTAATGGGTCAACATGTAGTGACTTGCTCATTAAACATAGATGGGGCTTGAAGAACGATCTTTCTAAATGAGAAAAATATGTAATCATCAAATATTGGAGATAAAATTTTAATTTTTTTTAAAAAAAATTGTTGAAATCTTTGAAAGTTAGGTTGTCATATTTTATGGCCTCTAATAAAATTTTGTAATCTATACTCAATCATACGAGTCGCGATCATAATAAATACACAATTTATGATCTCGACCACTTACTAGTCACAAAAATTGCACAAGCTCATACCTACAAAGACACAATTTATGGATCACATTTACATATTTAGTCGTAAATCACACATTTTAATAATTCGCGTATTATTTATTGGTCACAAATTATTCAATGACCTAGTCAAAATCACTCTTCTCACCCGAACCTCATTCTACCCTAATCCAACATAGTCGACAACACCTAATCACTGTTTCACCATCACAACCACCATCAACTACATCTCAAATCCACAACCACCATCACCACTTTCACCCCCAACCTACCACAACTACAATCATCCCAAATTCACCATCACCTGCACCTCAAATCCACCACCACATGCTCCTCAAATACACAACAATCACCGCCATCTCCCTTCTAGATCTACTGCACGCCGGACCACCACCAACTACAGTGCCAACACTGGCAACATCCAGATTCATAGCTATCTACTAAGCGAATACACGAAGTTTTAGTGCACAACATGGACTCGTTGGCGATGATCAGAGGCAGCACAATTGCTAAGCAGCGCGATCTTCGATGAAGGTGGCGACTTGTATTGTAGAGAAAGAAGTAGTAGAGAGAGAGAGAGATTATAATATAACCTAATTTTTTTTAAAAATATTATGTATTATATAATTCTATTATAACTTGATTTATGAAATAATAAACTTAAATCTTGATTATTGAAATTGAAAGTTAAAAAATAGGTATGAGTATAATTTCTTCATTCTAAATTTCTAACATTATGGCGAATTATCGAATATAATTGTTGCATTAATTGGGGTGTTTTCTTTTTCTTTTTTTTTTTAATGAGAAATACTAAAATTGAGATGAATGGAGGTACTGATGTTTGAACTCTTGAATCGACAAATGAAAGTCTTTAAATTTTAATGCAAATAAATACTTTAATCGCAATTCATTAAAAAATAATAAAAGAAAAATGGGTTAAAAGCTCTCACTCTTATATTGATGGTCGATGGTTCCATATCACTACTACTACCACCAGAAGGCTCTATTGAAGATGAATATTTAATATTTCTCGTGCAGTTTGTGGACAGCAACCATCCAACTGAATTATTTGTACAATGAAAGAAAGTCTAAAGACGAATGTGTCATACGAATGTGCACAACCATTCACTAGAATTATTTGCACATTATTATCTATACTATGTCTATAAGTTCCAACATGAAAAAAGTATTTTTGGGCAATAATCTCCTTACTTCTACATGAAATTGGCAAGATAGAACTTTAATATGACAAAAGAACTTTAATTTTGATTCTCTCAAATCCTACCCATTGTGAACAGAAAATCAGATACTTCTATAGTGTAATTCCTAATTTATCTTTCAAATGATTTCATTAAGGCCAATAAGGTAAGCTGTTCCATAAACAAAGCCAATAATTTATGACTTCTCATATTCTCATAAATAATTTTCTATATACTTAGGGATAGGAATTGGGCTCGTATGCTAGCTCGTCTCTTCCTGGAAGCGAGCATAGGGTGAACTAAGTTCAAAAAATCCCAAGCGCGAGCCATTCAGTGTTTTGCTTTAGTGGTTGTTAGCTTCATGTCAATGAAGTTGATTTATTGCTCTTCCATTCTATCTATTACAAGCAAGAAGAAAATTTCAAGAACCCTATGTTGGAAATTGGTTTAAAATTGAGAAAAATTGATTTACGTATAAAAATGGAAAGTAACTTTCTTGTCAATTTCGGTCAAATATTCGAACTTGATCAGATAGTCAAACTACAAATGTAAATAGACTAGTTTGCTCTACTCGTCAAGTAAATCATCGTGGTATATTTGGAAGCTCAACACCAATTCCAGGATGAATGAGAAATTGTAGTCCAAAGTTGGAAGAAAAATAGAGAAAAACTGGCCTAGATTTTAGCCTAACTCTGTCGATCACCGATAGCTCGAGCGACAGGCTAACGATAGGTGACCAAAAAGGTTCTGTTAAAATTTTGACATCGGCGCTCGAGCGAAAGGTCAGGACATGCTAGCAACAACGATGCTTTTGTTCGTGAAGTTGTGAGATTTGGTACGCAACACTTTACTCACAACCCTCATCCTTTTAGGTTCTGTTAAAATTTTGACATCGGCGCTCGAGCGAAAGGTCAGGACATGCTAGCAACAACGATGCTTTTGTTCGTGAAGTTGCATCCTTTATAAATAGGACCCTTTGGACGTCCATTATGTATCCTATATCACTTTTACATTGAGCATTGCATAAAATCTTTTGCAAAACTCTTTAAATTCATTCCAAACTCATTTCTTCTTATAGAGAGGAGATTCCATTCAAAGTTCGTTGTAACTTGTGGTTTGAAGTGCTTCTACTACAAGTTGAATTAGTTGTATCTTGAGAGATAGGTGTCATAAACCATAAGCACCATTACGAGAAAATTTTGTCTTAAGGAAAGTGATTTTCACTTGCCTTAGATTTTCCTTCTTCTTCATCATTTCTTGTTTCTTTGTGCTTTGTATATCATAAAGTTCCCATCAATATATAATTGCGTTTAGTTACGCTTCTACGGATTAAACTTTGATATTTTATATATCACATGACAACCCTTTCATCACCATAATATATTCTGAACAACAATCTTAACATAAAACTTCGGTGGTTGTGTGGAAACACACCCATTATTTTCATCTTTGGAATAGGTTTTACGTGCTATTCTCTTCTCTTTGTTTCTGCATTGAACTTTTATTTGCATAACAGAATGAATATCATGGAGACGACTTCAAATCAAACAACTAATGGTACGAATAATATGGTTCCACTTTTGACTATACCACTTCAAAATACTACGATCCCACATAGGGGAAAATCGAAAAAGTTTGGAAGTGTGGACTTCAAGAGATGGTAACAAAAGATATTGTTCTATCTTACCACTCTAAACTTAGCAACCTTTCTAAAAGAGATGACGCCAACGGTATAAAAATGAGAAAATAATCGTGAATCGATTATTGCTTTGGATGCATGAAAGCACTCGGACTTTCTATGCAAGAACTATATACTAAATGAAATGGACAATACATTGTATGGTGTGTATAGTTCAAAGAACTCGACCGAGGAACTATGAATTTGTTGGACAAGAAATACAAAACCAAGGATGTCGAAATGAAAAAGTTCATAGTCGGCAATTTCTAGATTTCAAGATGGTAGACTCCAAAATCGTGACAAATCAAGTCCAAGAACTTCGAGTTCTACTTCATGACATGATAATGATGCAAATTGTTAAGTTTTCATCCATTTATATTTGTATTTTTATGATAAATTGATGCCTAAATGTACTCAGCACTTTTATATTTTAATTTAGGTTGCAAATAGATGAATAAAATGAAAATTACAAGAAACAAGCGAAAAGGACCAAAGTGAAAGAAAACAAAAGTTTAGAGACCAAATTGCAATTATTCAAAAGATGAACCGAAAGGCGAAACGAAGATGTGAAAGAATTAAAGGCTAATTAGAAGAAGATATAAAGTATCGAAAGAGGAAGAAACAACTAAAGAGATCAAGATATGAGAAAGCAAAGTTTGGGGACTAAAACGATGAGTTTGGAAGTTCATCACAACCATGCAGTTGCATGGAAGAAAGAACCATGCGGTTGCACCTTCAATTCCAAAGGTTCCAAGGGCTTAACTGAAAGAACCATGTGGTCGCATGGTAGTTTTTCAAGGTGGGAATTTTAGTTTCCTAATTTACGTCAAGCTCTTTTGGAAACACATCTTTTTGACGGTTTTTGAACCCTAGATTGTCCCAGAACGAAGAGATACATCTCCACGCCTATTTTTCTTTGTTTTTTGCCCAAGACATCCATGGAGAACTAAAGATTTCGATAAAGATACGAAGGAACTCAGTTGATTTTAGTTATTTCAACATCTTTTGATTCATTTAAATTAATTTTTCATCGTCAAACAATTCTAGGGTTTAGATTTTCTTCTCATAAATTTGTTTAGATATTGGCTTAACTTTTATTAAATTTTTCATGAATTTAGTCATGCTTTCTCCATTGAACAATTGAAATATTTGTTTGAATTTCAATTTCAATTAATTTTATTGGTGTGATTTAATTACTGCTTTATGCTAGATGTATATTGTCTTTTCTTGAGTCTTATTTCAATAAAAAAAAGTGGGAATGTGTTTTAGGAGTTTTAAACTTTAGAGTTGCTATTGAACTAAATTGGTGCTTAACGTTACATTTGGTTAGAGAGTTAGGTAGAACATCTCTAATTGCGTTATAAGAATGAATTGATGTTCTTGAATGATCCAAACCAATTAAGGGAATTCAGATGCTTCACTAATTCAATCATTAATATTTAAATTTTATTTTGATAAACAAATAATTTTCACACAATTCACGAGAACCCTAAGTTGTTGGATCCTGCAAATAGTTCAACCATCTCCCTATGGAATCGACACCCTAATGTTCTACTACAATTACCGCATTATTCTTTGGACGTAATCATGACATACATGCTATAAAGATAGAGTTGAGCGAATCCTTCCTAAAACTTCCTCCTATATAGAGAGATTTCAAAAACTATCTTAACCATAAAGAAATAAAAAAAAAATGAACTTGAAGGAATTGATAATCCCCTTGAGGATCGAAGAAGATAATAGAATAATCAAGAGAATGACTATTGTCCAACTTGGAGCAAACTTTGTTGAAATCGATTCGAAGGTTGTCAATAAGAAGCACAAGATCTCTGGCGTGCATCAAGAAAAGATAACTCCAAGAAAGTAAAAAAGTTCAAAGGCAACTGTTACAATTGTGGAAAGGTCGGAACATCATTCAAGCGGATGCCAAAAATCGAAGAAGAGCACACAAGCAAACATAATTGAAAGAGATACATTATCTGATGGGATACAAGAAATGAATCAATCTGTGGTTGTTTTTGAATGTAACAACATTGGTAACTCATGAGAGTGATGGGTTGATACGGGTGCTACCTGTCACGTATGTACAGACAAGGCTATATTCTCTAGCTACAAAGAATTGAATGGAGAACGACTCTTCATGGGAAATTCTACAAGTTCCAAAATTGAAGGATTGGGGAAATTTACTTTGAGGATGACTTTCGGAGAAGAACTCGTCCTCAACAATGTCCTACATGTGTCGAAAACTTGCAAGAATCTTATGTTTGGGTCTCTACCTAGTAAAAATAACTTCAAAAATTGTATTTGCATCCAATAAATTTGTACTCGCTAAGAATGAGTTGTATGTAGGAAAATGTACATGTATAATGGAATGTTCATACAATTGTGCCAAGGCAAAGCATTATGAATAAAGATTCAAATTCCATTTATATGATTGAGTTGTCTTGTTTGAGGCATAGTCAATTAAGACATGTTTGCGCAAACTTATGAATTAAAGTTTAATTCCGGGGCATAAGATTGATCCTAATCAAAAGTGTAAAGTGTATGTTGAAGCAAAGTTGGCTTAAACATCGTTTCATTCGGTCAAAAGAAACATTACACCTTTAGAATTAATACAAGCGATAAATGTGATTTGAAATTTGTTCAAACTAGAGGTAATAAGAAGTATTTTATAACTTTTATTGATGACTGTGCAAAGTATTGTTACGTCTTTCACTAAAAAGTAAAGACAAGGCCTTAGATGCATTTAAAAGTATAACGTGGAAGTTGAAAGTCAACTTGGTAAATGAATGAAGAATATTTATAGTGATAGAGGAGATGAATACAAGACACCGTTTGAAGATTTATGCTCCACACGTGAAATTATTCATCAAATAACGACACCTTATTCCCCTGAATCGAATGGGGTTGCTGAACGCAAAAATCGAACTTGTAAATATGTGATGAAAGCAATGTTATTAAATTCAAGTTTACCACAGAACTTGTTGGAGGAAACTACTTTAACAGAAAATAGTCTTAATAAAAATATCCCTTGAAAAGATAGAATAAACTCCATATGAATTATGGAAAGATCATCTTTCTTCTTACTAACATTTGAAAGTGTTGGGGTGTTTGGCTAAGATTGAAACACCTAAACCTAAACAAGTTCGAGAAGTACATGAGGGAACCATAATTGAATTGAGAAATGCGTCATTCTTTGAGAATGTTTTCCCATGTAAAGACAAGGAAAATGCAAGTTTGAATAAAAGGACTATGATATTACAAGTGATACTTCAAATGAGGAAGAACGAAGACGTAGTAAAAGGGCTAGGATAGCTACGACATTTGGCTTAGATTTTCTGACCTATATAATAGAAAATAACCCAAAGACTTTCAATGAAGCAATGTCCACACTAGAAGCACTGCACTGGAAAGAAACTATTAATAGTGAGGTAGATTCTATAATGCAAAACCATGCTTGAGAGCTAGATGATTTATTGCCCAGAAATAAGCTTTTAGGGTATAAATGGATTTTCTAAAAGAAATTGAAACTTGGTGTATCCATTGATAAATTAAAGGCTAGGTTGGTTGCCAAATGATGTAGACAAAAAGAAGGATTTGACTTCTTTGATACCTACTATTTGTAACTAGAATCACTTCGATAAGGTTGTTAATTGCAATTGCGGCAATACACAACCTTGAGATTCATCAAATGGATGTGAATACTGCATTCCTAAATGATAAGTTAGAAGATGAGATATACATGGAATAACCCGAAGGGTTCATCTTTGTAAACACAAACAAAAGGTTTGTAAACTCGTTAAATCCTTATATGGATTGAAACAAGCTTCTAAACAATAGCACCAAAAGCTTGACAAAACGATGTTGTCAAACAGATTTAAGATAACGAGTCTGAAGATATTGGTGTGGCTGATGTGATATTAAGGATTAAGATCTCTAGAACATTGGAAGAAATTGTACTTTCCCAATCTCATTACATTGAAAATATACTTAAACGATATGACGCGTTTGAGAAAAGCTTTGTAAAAATCCCTATTGACACAATTTTACACTTAGTCAAAAATACAGGTGAATGTATGTCACAACTAAAGTATTCACGGGTGATAGGCAATCTAATGTATGTTATAAACTGTGCTTGACCAGACATAGCTTTTGCTGTAAATAAACTTAGTAGATTCACTAATAATCAAAGTCATGATCATTGGAAGGTTTTAACAAAGGTTCTTACATATTTGAAGTATACCTTAACTTATGGATTACACTTCACCAAATATCTTGTGATATTGGAGGGATATTGCGATGTAAATTGGATATCCAATTTGAAGGATTCTAAGTCTACCAATGGCTATGTATTTACCATTGGTGGAGCTGTTGTGTCATGAAAATCGACAAAATAAACGTGTATAACTCAATCAATGATGAAATCTGAGTTCATTGCTTTAGACAAATCTTGAGAAGAAGCAGAATGGCTTTGTAACTTCTTTGAAGATATTCTATGTTGGCCTAAGCCAATATCTGTAATAAGTATACATTGTGATGGCAATTGGGTATTGGAGTGACTCGAAGCAGTATGTATAATGGTAAGTCTAGACATATATGTCTTAGACACAGTACCATTAAGGAACTAATATTTAATGGCTTCATCTCCATAGATTATGTGAAAATCAAAGGAGAACATCGCGGATGTTCGTCAAATTCCCGCAAGCATACGGGTTCGTTGTACAAGTAATAATCGTGATGAGAGAGTTATCGTCCTACAGGAAATAATGATCAATTTTAGTATATTTGATATATTTAAATTCGTGTTTGTAACCAAAAGATGATCGAATGAATATCTAACTAATTTTTAGAACTAAAACTAGTGAAAATAATGAAAGTTGGTTTAAAAATCAAGTATACGAACATATTGGATTTCTGACGCCGATGATTAATTCTTAGTTCTAATTCTTAATTAGTAATGATTATCTTAATTTATGCAATTGCGATGATCAATAATTCCATTTTTTTTATTATTCTTTCCGAAGATATAATAAACATATGATTACCACGAGACGATCATATCCCTAGTCCGAATTCATATGGCAAACATACATTAACATTTAGGATTATCACCTAAGATCGCACACGCCACAAATATTAATCCTAATATTTATTGTCTGTGTGTCACAATAATAGTGTTCTACCTATCGTGAGTTTTTCAACACTACGAATAAGCAACTTATTGTCCTAGTGGTGCGCAAACATTAAAACAATCTAATTATGCATATTAATGGAATCACAACGCAAGAATTAACATAAAAACATAAGTCTCGAATTAAAACTAAAAATTAAACAATTTTGTCATTATCCAATACATGAAACAAATTAATCTAACATATTATTGGAATCAAACAAATAAAAGTGGAAGGACATCACCGAAAATTGACGGACGTGTTTAACTCCAATTATAATCTAATAATCCGCGTCTTTCTTGCGGTTGCCGTCTTCATATTTTCCGTAGTGTTTAACTGCAATTTTTCCTTAAGCTGCTACCCAATTTAATTGCTGCCTATATGCGTGTGTAACAATTCTGCTTCTTCAATTTCCTTCTGCCGGCCATCAATTTATATGTATAAAAAATCTGATTCACAGCTGCCCACTTGTCTCCAACAGCCAGCCTTTTCTCTCGTCTCTCAATTTCTCCTTAAAAGCAACCACCAATTTGTAGTTTATTTTCCATCTTTTCTCCCCCTAGCTACCGGTTTTGTTGACTCCAAAAGAGTGAAATTCCAACTGTTTCTTTTCTCCCAGCAATTGTATTAATTTAGCAGCCCTTTTGCAATCCAAGTTCAGCCGCCGATTTTTTGTGTATATGTGTGTCTCCACCACCAATTGCCTCTGCCGTGTGTGTGTGTGTGTATATTAACCAAAAGCCTACAACCCCCTTCACACTGCCCTTTTTTTTTCTTTTAGGTTTTTCTCCCCAGTTGTCGTCTCCTTTTTTCTCCAAATTGCCTATATATATATATATATATATATATATATCCAATTAGTAGTCCAAATAATGGTGCAAATATATTCCAATTCATGGTCCAATTGAGACCCGATTATTATTTTTTCCTCAAGTCCTCATTTCTTCCACATGATGCATGTTAATCATAAATACAATTTTATTTGTGCGGATAATGTCCTCCTCAAAGTCAAACTTGTGGAATTTAATCCCAAATCATAGATTTTGATCGATTTTGTCTTTCTTCCGTTCCAATTGTTGCAAACGGGTTCGTCACTAAAAATAAAATAAAATAAACTCAAGTCATATAGAAATTAATAATTGACGACATAAAAGTTTAATAAAATAGTTTAAATAAGTGCACAAATTACACTTATCAGCGGACCCACTTATGAAAGGTTTTCCTAGAGATCAAGTACGTTGTCTATTGAAATGAATGAGATTAAAGCCTACTACATAAGAGTCTTTGTAATGGTAACCTACCATGTTGACTGGAGATTCCAAGTTTCTTTGTGCTTCTTTGTGATTTGTATACCATAAAGTTCCCTTCCATAAATATTTGTGTTTAATTATGCTCCTACGGATTAAACTTTGATATTTTATCTATCACATAACAACCCTTTCATCACCACCATATATTCTAAACACTACCTTAAATCAGGGATAAAAAGTTCGAGGCCTCTTAATATCCGAGACACCAATTCTTTTCTTATCCTCATTATCTCTTTCCATAAGTTGCTAATCTTTTCTTAAGTTTTTGCACTTTCTTCATTTTTTGGTGTATTTTTGCTTCTTCTACTAATTCATAGAACTCTAACTTGACAATTTTTTGTTGGTTTTCGGATCAGGCTGGTTAAGCATATCTGCTGATTATCTCTTTCCATTGTTCAACAGGTCATTGATATCTTTATTATAAGATATGAAAGGTGCTCTTTGTATTCTTCAAATTATTGAATATTTGTTAATTTATTTTATAGCTAGTGTTTTTCAAACGGCGTTGTGCATTTTTTCCCCCAGTGTCTCCAATAAAACAGATCTTTGATTTGTTTTTGTTGTTTATTAAGACTGGATGTGTTGACACATAAAAATTCAGCCCAAATCGAACGGTCCAAGGAATGAAGCCCAATTGGAAGATCCCCAAATCAGATAGCTCAAAGAACGAAGTCCAATCAGACAATTCAAGATGAAGACTCAAATAGGGAGGCCTATGAACGCGGTAACACCATCACCCAAACTTGTGAGTTGCCCAGACTGAGCGAATGGAGTGCCATGCAGTCGCCCAGAGCTGTTACTCTATTCTCGTCCAAACCTTCGAGTCGCCCAAGGTCTTAGCAAACATGAAGTGTTGTGGTTATCAAGAAGCGCAGTTATCAAAGCAGTTATTAAAGTAGCCCTATCACGTTCCACTATTCAAAGAACTCAATTGAAGACGGTTGAACGACAAAGAGTAATGGCAGCAGTTAGAAAAGGCAGTTCCATGACAAGTTGGCCATTATGAGGAATGTGGACAGTTATAGAATGATCAAGTAGTTTTTAAGCGGTTGATCACAAAGAGATCATCCAGGGAGTGTAAAGGGAAGGAAAAACATAGAGTAAAAGGACCGAATCAAAAAACTCTCGAATAGAGAACGTGTAATTTTAAATTTCTTAGTTTAGATTTAAACACTTCTTTCAGTAACTCGTGTGCTTGCGCCCCTTGGAGGCATTCTGTTTTTAATTTCCGATTGTAAAGTCATCGCCAATAAAGAACACCCCTTTTTGGGACTTTGTCTCAAGAGATTTGTCCCTTACACAATCGTCTGATCTCTTTTTAATTGTTAGCGACTAACCCGCGCGAAACAATTTGGCACGCCCGGTGGGACAGTGGTGTTTGGTGTTGAAAATACAAGAGGTGAAACAATATGCCTCAGAGATCCGATAAGGAAGCAACAAGTCAGGGAGGAACCCGGTCTGTGATCGAGCGATATGAGGAGCATCATGCCTCTCCACGAACAGATGGACAGAATCAGAGCAGTAACAGTTGTTACGAACCAATGACAGAGTTGAGTCCTCGAACCATGCGTGCATTACTTGGAGAACTCACACAAGATGTCGTTGAACAGGTAAATCTTCGAAGTATTCATAATATGGAAAGATTTACCCAAAATGGAAATACATATTATGACAACATGGCCAAACAATTAAACACTTTGAACGAAACAATGAATAAGTTAGTAAGCCAAATATGTCAACCGGTTATACCTCTTGCAAATCACTTTCAAACTAAGACAATTGTGAGACATAATTCCTCAGTCCTAAATCCGAATCAAGGGATAGAACCACTTTCTGGTCCCTCTACTTCAAACCAAGGGGGTGGTGCAGTGCCAAATCAGAACAATGGTAGTGGTACG